>NC_092147.1:21250080-22450080 GCF_045791955.1 Oncorhynchus clarkii lewisi
GCAGCGTATAGTGTCCTGCTCCATGAAGCCCTCCTCCACCCTGCACCCTTATGATGCCCAGTCCTCTGCCCTGTCCCGCCCTCACTGTCCAGAGCCTCCCCCACCTAGCACCAGGCAGTGCCTCCTTTGGGACTGCCCACAAGCTGCCTACTGGAAAGTTGGCCCATGGAGCAAGGTGTGTTTCAGTGTGTTTGAGAGAGAGAAAGAGAGGGATGGAGAGAAAGAGAGAGGGATGGTAAATGGTATCAGATAATGGTATTGAAACAACATATATGTTTTGTAAATTGAGTATGTAATATGTCAGTAGTTTCCATGTAATTCACTGTGTTGATGTCCTTTATGTGCTCCGCAGTGCTCCCAGACGTGTGGAGCGGGGGTAATGGAGCGCAGGGTAGAGTGTCTGTTCTCTAAAGGCCAACTGTCCAAACACTGCCGTCCAGCCGAGAGGCCCGAGTCACAGGCCACCTGTCGCGAGAGAGAGTGTGAGTCTCTACAATACCACTACTACTACTACTACATACAGTGCATTCGGAAAGTATTCAGCCCTATTGACTTTTTCCACATTTCGTTTCGTTACAGCCTTATTCTAAAAATGATTAAATAAACTTTTGCCTCATCAATCTACACACAATACCCCATAATGACAAAGCAAAAACAAGTTTTTAGACATTTTTGCAAATGAAAATAAATACCTTATTTACATAAGTATTCAGACCCTTTGCTATGAGACTCGAAACTGAGCTCAGGTGCATCCTGTTTCCATTGATCATCCTTAAGATGTCTCTACAACTTGTTTGAAGTCCACATGTGGTAAATTAAATTGTTTGGACATGATTTGGAAAGGCGCACACCTGTCTATATAAGGTCCCACAGTTGACAGTGCATGTCAGAGCAAAAACCAAGCCATGGGGTCGAAGGAATTGCTCCGAGACAGGATTGTGTCAGGGCACAGATCTGTGGAAGGCTACCAAAAAATGTCTGCAGCATTGAAGGGCCCCAAGTAGAGAGTGGCCTCCATAACACTTAAATGGAAAAAGCTTGGAACCACCAAGACTCTTCCTAGAGCTGGCTGCCCGGCCGAACTGAGCAATCGGGGGGAAAAGGGCCTTGGTCTGGGAGGGGACAAAGAACCCGATGGTCACTCTGACAGAGCTCCAAAGTTCCTCTATGGAGATGGGAGAAACTTCCAGAAGGACAACTGTCTCTGCAGCACTCCACCAATGTGGCCTTTATGGTAGAGTGGCCAGATGGAAGCCACTCCTCAGTAAAAGGCACATGACGGCCCGCTTGGAGTTTGCCAAAGACACCTAAAGGACTCTCAAACCATGAGAAACAAGATTCTCTGGTCTGATGAAACCATGATTTAACTATTTGGCCTGATTGCCAAGCGTCACATCTGGAGGAAACCTGGCACCATCCCTACGTTGAAGCATGGTGGTGGCAGCATCATGCTGTGGGGATGTTTTTCTTTGGCAGGGACTGGGAGACTAGTCAGAGAGATCCTTGATGAAAACCTGCTCCAGAGTGCTCAGGACCTCAGACTGGGGTGAAGGTTCACCTTCCAACAGGACAACGACCATAAGCACACAGATAATACAGCAGGAGTGGCTTTGGGACAAGTCTCTGAATGTCCTTGAGTTGCTCAGCAAGATCCAGGACTTGAACCCGATCGATTATCTCTGGAGAGACTTGCAAATAGCTGTGCAGCAATGCTCCCCATCCAACCTGACAGAATTGAGAGGATCTGCAGAGAAGAATGGAAGAAACTCCCAATTTATTTTTAGATTTAACCTTTATTTAACTAGGCAAGTCAGTTAAGAACAAATTCTTTTTTACAATGACAGGTGTGCCAATCTTGTAGCATCATACCCAAAAAGACTTGAGGTGGTAATCGCTGCCACAGATCTGTGCCTTGACACAATCCTGTCTCGGAGCAATTCCTTCGACCCCATGGCTTGGTTTTTGCTCTGACATGCACTGTCAACTGTCAACTGTGGGACCTTATATAGACAGGAGAACGTTCTCCACATCGTCTCCAGACTCTGTCACGTCTGTCACGTGCTCAGTGTGAACCTGCTTTCATCTGTGAAGAGCACAGGGCGCCAGTGGCGAATTTGCCAATCTTGGTGTTCTCTGGCAAATGCCAAACGTCCTGCACGGTGTTGGGCTGTAAGCTCAACACCCACCTGTGGACTTCGGTCCCTCATACCACCCCCTCATGGAGTCTGTTTCTGGCCGTTTGAGCAGACACATGCACATTTGTGGCCTTCTGGAGGTCATTTTGCACGGCTCTGGCAGTGCTCCTCCTTGCACAAAGGCGGAGGTAGCCGTCCTGCTGCTGGGTTGTTGCCCTCCTACGGCCTCCTCCTCTCCTGATGTACTGGCCTGTCTCCTGGTAGCGCCTCCATGCTCTGGACACTACGCTGACAGACACAGCAAACCTTCTTGCCACAGCTCGCATTGATGTTCCATCCTGGATGAGCTGCACTACCTGAGCCACTTGTGTGGGTTGTAGACTCCGTCTCATGCTACCACTAGAGTGAAAGCACCGCCAGCATTCAAAAGTGACCAAAACATCAGCCAGGAAGCATAGGAACTGAGAAGTGGTCTGTGGTCCCCACCTGCAGAACCACTCCTTTATTGGGGGTGTCTTGCTAATTGCCTATAATTTCCACCTGTTGTCTATTCCATTTGCACAACAGCATGTGAAATGTATTGTCAATCAGTGTTGCTTCATAAGTGGACAGTTTGATTTCACAGAAGTGTGATTGACTTGGAGTTACATTGTGTTGTTTAAGTGTTCCCTTTATTTTTTTGAGCAGTGTGTATATCAGGTCAGGGTGTGACTAGGGTGGGTACGCTAGTTTTGTATTGTCTAGGGTTTTATTTGTCTAGGTGATCTGTATGTCTATGGTGGCCTGATATGGTTACCAATCAGAGGCAGCTGTTTATCGTTGTCTCTGATTGGGAATTTTATTTAGGTAGCCATTTCCCTTTGGTGTTTGTTGGATCTTGTCCTATGTTTAGTTGCCTGTCTTCACTATTCCTATAGCTTCACTTTTCGTTTGTGCTTGTTTGTTTTGTTTTGCTGAGTTTCGGTTTTATTAAAAACATGTGGAACTCTACTCACTCTGCGCCTTGGTCTCATCTTTATAACGAACGTGACAGAAGATCCCACCAACAAAGGACCAAGCAGCGTGTTCAGGAGGAATGGACCTGGGAAGAGATCCTGGATGCAGGCGGGGGAGTATCGCCGTCCGAAGGAAGAAATCGAGGCAGCCGAAGGCGGAACGACGACGTTATGAGGAGTTATACAAACGAGGCAAGCACGAGAGGCAACCCCCAAAATATGTTGGGAGGGGCACACGGGGAGGTTGGCTGAGTCAGGTTGGAGACCTGAGCCAACTGCTCGTGCTTACCTTGGGGAGCGTGTGACTGGTCAGACACCGTGTTACGCAGTGATGCACACAGTGTCTCCAGTTCGCATTCATAGCCCAGTGTGCTCTATTCCAGCTCCTCGCATTTGCCGGGCTAGAATTGGCGTCCGACTGGAGACCGGCTCAGCGCTCCTGGTCTCCAGTACACCTCCTTGGACCAGGATATCCTGCACCGGCTCTGCGTACTGTGTCTCCGGTGCGTCTGTACAGCCCAGTGCGTCCTGTGCTAGCGCCCCGCACTTGCCGGACTCAAGTGAGCATCCAGCCAGCTCTTACGCTCCAGATCTCCAGTGCGCCCTGAGGTGCGTGTCACCAGCCCGGTACCACCAGTGCCGGCACCACATACCAGACCTCCAGTGTACCTCCACAGTCCAGTACGTCCTGTGCCTCCTCTCCGCACCCGCCCTGAGGTGCGTGTCATCGGCCCGGTGCCACCGGTCCCACACATCAGGTCTCCAGTGCGCCTCCACAATCCAGTACGTACTGTGCCTCCTCCCCGCACTCGCCCTGAGGTGCGTGTCATCAGCCCGGTACCACCAGTACCGGTCCCACGCATCAGACCTCCAGTGCGCCTCCACAGTCCAGAGCTTCCGGCGACAGTTCCCAGTCCAGAGCTTCCGGCGACAGTTCCCAGTGCAGAGTTTCCGGCAACGTTTCACAGTCCGGAACCTCCAACAATGGGCCACAGTCCGGAACCTACACCGACGGTCCACAGTCCGGAACCTCCAACGACGGGCCACAGTCCGGAACCTCCAACGACGGGCCACAGTCCGGAACCTCCAACGACGGTCCACAGTCCGGAACCTCCACCGACGGTCCACAGTCCGGGACCTCCACCGACGGTCCACAGTCCGGAACCTCCACCGACGGTCTACAGTCCGGAACCTCCACCGACGGTCTACAGTCCGGAACCTCCACCGACGGTCCACAGTCCAGAACCTCCGCCGACGGACCTCAGTCCGGTGTCTTCGGTGACGGTTCCCAGTCCGGGGTCTCCGGCTACAGTTCCCAGTCCGGGGCCTCCGGCGACGGTTCCCAGTCCGGGGCCTCCGGCGAAGATCCACGGTCCGGTTCTACAAAGGCGGAGGGATCAGAGTAAAGAGGGGGGGCTGCGTCCAGAACCGGAGCTGCCACCGAGGGTAGATGCCCACCCGGACCCTCCCCTATAGGTTCAGGTTTGCGGCCAGGAGTCCGCACATTTGGGGGGGGGGGGGGGGGGGGGGGGGGGGGGGTACTGTCACGCCCTGACCTGAGATATCTCTGTTTTCGATATATTTTGTTTAGGTCAGGGTGTGACTAGGGTGGGTACGCCAGTTTTGCATTGTCTAGGGTTTTTGGATGTCTAGGGTTTTTGTAGGTCTAGGTGATTTGTATGTCTATGGTGGCCTAATATGGTTCCCAATCAGAGGCAGCTGTTTATTGTTGTCTCTGATTGGGGATCATATTTAAGTAGCCATTTCCCTTTGGTGTTTGTGGGATCTTGTTCAATGTTTAGTTGCCTGTCTGCACTATTCGTATAGCTTCACGTTTCGTTTGTGCTTGTTTGTTTTGTTTGGCTGAGTTTCGGTTTTATTAAAAACATGTGGAACTCTACTCACGCTGCGCCTTGGTCTCATCTTTATAACGAATGTGACAATATATATATATGAATGATGTTTTTGAGTGCACTGCCCCTTTAAAATAATCTTAAAATATCTGTAAATTTCTACTGAAAAAATATATGGTAGATCATGTACATTTGCGATGTCTTGTTATGTTGAAACTAACCTACATACAGTCCAGTACCATCCTATAAAACTGTAACACTAAGGACTGGATTCAATCCTTTTTGCAGAAGTATTGCAGAAGATCCTAATTCAAATGTGAAGGTAATTTCCGATTGAGCCGAAGACATACCGACATACCGTGAATGCAGTCCCCGCGAATACAGGAACATTGCCTTTAGATTTCAAACGAGCTATAGTGCTGAACTTCTACGACGCTTTGGTGATACGGATTGAATCCAGCCCTAAAGGTGCTCCGTCTTATTTCTGATTATAGGTCAGTTGTTGACATCCTGCAGAGAGGTCCAGATGATACAGGGGGTGAGGATGGATGGGGAGTACTACCTGAAAGTCAAGTCCAGGATTCTACAGGTGTGTGCTCTCTGTCAGAATCACTGACCATCACTTCATCATTAATCATTTCCAGGCCAGGATTCAGCAATTGTTGTCTCAATGTGTTTCTTCCTAGATCTACTGTGCTGAGATGCAGACTGATTTCCCTAAGGAATATGTTACGCTGCGGAGTGGTCAGACAGACAACTACTCGGAGGTCTATGGATACAGGTGTGCTCATTGCTCATTGTGCTTAATTCATTTTCTGTTTATGGACAGAATACACTATAATACTGTATATGATTCTAAATTAACATTAATTCAAAAAGTCATTACATGTAAGCAATGTATTGTAACATATATGCTAGGAGTCAGGAAGCAGGTGCAGAAGGTGAGTTGTATAATGATAATAAGCAGATAAACAAAACAGAATAAGCGTACTGAACGTGAGCATAACCAGAGGGGAAATGAGAGGTTCCTGGTGGAGAGCCAGACACGATCACCAGGATGAAACACGGGGGAGGAGTGTGTGTGTGAGTGACGAAGTGAGTTCTGGGTGTATTCTACCCAGGAAATGAACCAGGCCCACTACCCCTGCCGGTCCTGGCGGAAACTCCCCATCTTCCCGTTGGACTGAGGCTGGAACCTGAATGTGAGGCTGACCGTGGCACCCAGCTTATCCATGAAGGCTTTTCAGACCCGCGACGTGAATTGGGGACCACGTTCGGAAACTTTGTCCTCTGGAAAGCCATAGTCCCGGAAGACCTGCTGGATTAGTGCCTCAGCGACCTGGAGAGCAGTAGGTAGACCAGAGAGGGATAAGACGGTAGGATGTAGAGAATCTGTCAACAAAGGCTTAATAGTGGTAAAACCCATCAGAAAGAAAGATATCACTTACAAAGTCTATGGACAGATTTGACCAAGGCCGCTGAGGCACAGGAAGGGGAAATAGTTTACCTGCTGGAGCGTGCCGGAGAGATTTGGATTTGATACATTCGGTGCATGAGTTGACATAGTGGGCGACGTCCTGCGCCAAGGTGGGCCACCAGTATTTATCAAAGAGAGGGATTGGATGGTGTGTGTGATACCTGGGTGTCCAGCGGCGAGGGATATGTGTGCCCAGGTCAACATCCGATCTCTCACCCCTGTGGAGACATAGATGCGTTTTGGAGGGCAGGTAGCAGGAGCGGGTTCCCTCTCCAGAGCCTGGCGGATGTCCACATCTACGTCCCAACACAAGGGGCCAACGATTCGGGAAGACAGATTGATAGGCTGGAAGTCACTCACAGGACCCTCCACCAAAGTGGAACCACAGGGTGCAGGAAAGCAGGTCCTCTGGCATCCTGGTCCCCAGGCAGTGATTCTCATCCTCAAACAGGAAATGGTGGGGTTATGTTGTTGGAGCAACAGGAGGCCAAGGATAACTTTGTGTACAGGTGCGGTGGTGGTGAGGAAGAGAAGGCTTTCCTGGTGCATGGGTCCCACGGTCAGGGTGGCGGGGGCTTGGATGTGCGTAATTGGTCCGGATCCCAATGGTCGCGTATCCAGGGCTTGGACAGGAAAAGGAGAGGAGAGCGGGTATGAAGTTAAGTTCAGGGAGGAGGCAAGGGCCTGGTCGATGAAATTCCCAGCGGCACCTTGAGGGTCAGCCAGCCAGTGAAATGGGAACCAGAAAGGGTTTGGCGGAAAAAGATGATAATGGAATACTTATGCCTACCCTGGGAGATGGAAGGTCACAGGGCCACCCCATCTGCTCTAGTGGACCCCGGGTTGGGACGCACCAGACACCGCTAAAGCTGGTGCCCCTCTTGGCTTCAATAGGGACAGAGGCCCAGATGTCTACAGCAACGCCTCTCTGCCGCAGGCCCCTACCTCCATGGGTTCAGGCTGTGCCTCAGCACAGCCAAAGGAGGGAGGTGAGGTGGACACCACCGCTCCCGAAGAAGGTTATCCAGACGGATGGCCATCGCGATGAGAGCGTCCAAGGATATGTTGTCATCCCGACATGCCAACTCCGTCTGGACCTCCTCGCACAGACCACTGTGGAATAGAGTGCGGACCACCGGCTCATCCCATCCGCTGGAGGCTGCCACAATCCAAAGGTGAGGGCGTACTCCACAGCAGTCTGGGCACCCTGCAGGAGTTGGAAAAGTCACTCACATCCCTCTCTGCTCTTTGGAGGATGGTCGAAATCCGCCCTGAACAGAGCCATGAACCTCTCATAGGAATCCAGCTCCCCCTCTCTCCCAGATGGCCGTAGCCCACTGCAACGCCTGTCCGGTCAGCAGGGAAATGACTGTGGTAACCTTGGTCCTCTCGATGGTGGGGGCTCCTGTCTGATAGGCAAAAGAGGGAGCACTGGAGAAGAAAGCCAAGGCATCTCGATGGAGTACCGTCATAGTTCTCCGGAAGGGACCGTCGGGCAGGGCGGAAGGCTGGGGACTGGCTCACTGTGACAACCCGTGGTAGGAGGCCCTCCATCAAAGGTATGGAGAACCTCGCTGGTGGTGTTGATGCGTTGAAGAACGGGGAGGATCTCTTTCATGGTTGTACCCAGTAGAGCCAGTTGGTCGGGGTGTTGGTGGAGTAGATGACCCTGTTCCTCAACCATCATGAAGATGGGGTTATCTTCTGCTGCTTCCATTTTTTCAGAGGCAGTATTCTGTAACGCATATGCTAGGAGTCATGAAGCAAATGCAGAAGGTGAGTTTAATAATGAGAATAAGCAGATAAACAAAACAGAAGAAGCGTACTGAACGTGAACAAAACCAATACTTCCTGAAGACTGAGGCTACTGACGGCTAAATAAAGGGGAAGTAATCAAGGTAATGCAGTCCAGGTATGCATAACAATGGGGAGCAGGTGTGCGTAATGATGGTTGCCAGGTGTGCGTAATGTGCGTTGCCAGGACCGGTGGTTAGTAGACCGGCGACGTCGAGTGCTGGAGAGAGGGAGCGGGAGTAGGTATATATCTGAAACCTAATTTTTTATGTCTAGGTTGCTGAATCCTTTTGATTGCCCCTACAACGACAGCAGAAGGCAGGACTGTGACTGCAGGAACGATTACTCTGCAGCGGGATACACTCTCTTCCATAAGGTCCGTCTGGACATCATCTCACTGAGGATAATGAGTGAGTAATGACCATGTGATTGACTGACCACTCCACTACAATAAGACCACACATCCATGTTGTTTTACCCCTGCACACAGCCCGATCCTCTCGCCCACCTCACAAAAAACGGATTCGCTCACCGAATACAATTTTCACAGCCTTTCGCCACACCCTCAGACTCAGCACAGAAATCATGATAATGCCTTTCAACAGGCCTTGTTCAGATCACTGGCATAGAGTTGACAACGCATGGGCACCTTGAGACACACACTTACACAGACACATGGTAACACACAGGCATACTCATATGCACACAAATGCTTGTAAACACACAAAATATCTTGCGTTCTCTGACCCACACATGCATACTCCCTCGCTCATGCTCTCTCGCACACACACACACACACATGCAACATCTCCAGCGATATTTCTCTGCCCATTACGACATCCAGCCACACCTCTCCAGTTGTCCCTGAACATGTTTTAGATTAGTGCACATGTGGCATGGTCCGGATTGGTGGTATTTATATCTGTGTGCAGCTAGGAGGAGGGAGCCCAGAACACATGTAGTCATCTTCCCATCCCATCCCCTGTCTACTCTGGTCCTGACAGCACATGTTCCCAGCACACAAGGCCCTCCCCTCCCACTGCATGGAACTCATTTAGATTTTGGGCGGCTTGACTTTAATAATGGTTTCAAGATGAAGAGAGGATTATGAACTGCTCTAGCTGTGCAATGCGTTTCTCATGAACTTTACCGCCATTTCAGATAGAGACAAAAAGAGAGAGAGGAAGAGAGAGACAGCGAGAGAGTGAGTGAGACAGAGAGAGAGAGAGAGACAGAGGAAGACAGAGGAGCACTGGTCATGGTCATCATGTGGGACAATGCAGTAGAAAGACCAGAGTAACTAAGCTCATCTTAAATGTCATGTGGTTTAACCTCTGATGTGCTTTAGGCCAGGGCAGTTGCTTAGAGCGCCTTGTCTTTTACTGGAAATCATGACTCTGGGTATTGATTGTAACCTTCATATGCTCTTTGTCTGCCTATTGATCGTGTATTGATTTAACCATATGCTCTGTGTCTGCCTATTGATTGTGTATTGATTTAACCATATGCTCTGTGTCTGCCTATTGATCGTGTATTGATTTAACCATATGCTCTGTGTCTGCCTATTGATCGTGTATTGATTTAACCATATGCTCTGTGTCTCGGTGTTATGTATCAGCCACAGACCTGAAGTTTTCTCAGACCCTGTTTGGTCGTCCCGTCCCCTTCGCCACAGCAGGAGACTGCTACAGTGCTGCCAAGTGTCCTCAGGTAGGAAACAGAGACCATTTTTGAGTCTGTAATTTATTGACTTTAATCTGTATGCCTGTATGTTTTGATGGGGGCCTTGAGCCAACCTTTCCTGAATGGGTTTTATTGACCTGACATGTCCAGTCTGTTAACTGGAGTCAAACCGTACGTGTTCCCAGTTTCCACCAGTGGAGTAACCACATAATCACACTTAACCATCCAGTGTAGCTCAGTGTGTCTGTCCACTGAACCGTGATGCTGCTTTCGTTGTCAGCCCCTGGAATGGAAATGAGATACAGACTAATTGAATGTATTTGAATCCTGATCAGGTCCACTTTAAAACAATTTCAGTTTGTTCAAGAGAAGTTGGTTTGAGGTCTATTGTAATCACTGTGGTGTTCTTCCACAGGGCCAGTTTAGCATCAACCTCATAGGGACTGGTCTGAAGGTGGCTGAGGCAACCAAGTGGACCTCACAGGGCAACTATGTCTCTGTCAAAGTCCACAGATCAGAGGTAAGGAGGACTCTAGGATTCTGGTGTTCTGAATAACTACTCTAAACCCTCCTGTAATCTGAACTGTCACCTGTTATGATTCTAGTCTAGGAATTTCTAGTAGCATTAATAAAATCCTATTACTTTATGGAAAGTTATTTGTCCTGTCCCACTCCATTTCATTCTTATTTCTCCCTCTGTCTATAGGATGGGGCAAGAATCTATGGTCGCTGTGGTGGGTTCTGTGGGAAGTGCATTCCCCAGCCTCACAACGGCCTGCTGGTTTATGTCCAGTGATGTTCAGGGACAAAACCCTAACCCAACCATCTCCCAAGGGTCTCCCAGTGGGCTCTCGACGTTCTCCCAACATCAGACCAGGAAGTGAAACCAGAGCGTCTGGGGATCCAATGCACTTAATTTGTGAAGGTTGCCATCCCTTTCCTCCCTTCATCACTAGGGTTTAATGACAGGAACCTAGTTACCAAGATTTACTGCCCAAAAGCACTCCCTTTTCCCTGGAAAAATAACTGTGAGAAACCGGTAAATTATAATCAATTATTTATATCAATGGAACTGTTAATTATATGCGATGTCTAAATCTGGTTTCTCTACAGCCTTCTCTCTGCTCTCTGCATGATCAATCATCAATGCTCATGGTAGGGACAAACAGCCCATCTCAGTATGGAGTGCAGTTCACAATGCGTGTAGACCTATCATCTCATCATAACTTTTTTTCTTGTTATAGGTAGGCCTACATTTTCTGCAGCATAGCCTATTCTACAGTAATATAAGGACCGAATACCCATCTAATTTACATATCACCATTGTGCTTTCGGGAGTCATCATATTTTGTAATTGTAAAGATTTGTTTTTATTATTGCAGCTGCAGAGTTTTAAAACAGCCTATCACTCGAATATCGTTGATTTAAATCCAAGCATGTGCAAACAGTCTCTCTCTTCTTCAAGATAGATATTTATAGCTATAAAGGGTCCTTCAGCAGAACTAATGACTCTGAAGATGAGCTCTGTCTGTTACGTCTGACCTCACTAGTGTTTGTAATTGTAATGGTAACCAAATACCTCTGTGCATTGGAATATCAAAAGCAGACTGTCAGACAATCTCACATATTCCAGCATTGTAGAGTCTCGCATAAAGGGACACAATCATATTTTGGGGCGGGAAGTAGCAACACGGATGCACAGTACAGAGCTAAGGGAAGAATCCTCTCATGGTTTCTAGTAAGAGCTTACTCATCTCATAAGGGTAAAATGTTCTTATGGAACTCTGAAAGGAAACATGAATTAGTCATTATAGAACTGGTACAACTATTTACGTTAGTAAATATACAGTCAGCAAGACAACTTTTTGTAATTATACAGTCAGCAAGACAACTTTTTGTTGGGTAAATGGAACATCTCAATAAATATTTAAATTTTATTAACTTATAGTGGTATGGAACAAGGGTAATTATGAATTCCTGCAAAAATGTTCTGATAAATTATGTTTTTGTTGTGATTAGATTAGATTCGTAATAACCCCAAATTATATAAATTATATAGCTTAAAAATGTTACAAAGATCAAGGAAGGAGAATTCTCCAGATCAGAATATACGTCCAGACAGGGGCGCAACTTTCACTGGGGATGGGGGGACATGTCCCTCCCACATTCTGAAATTGCATTTTGTCCAGTTTTATCATTGGAATGTGATACAAAACGAGGCAATCGTGTGCTTTAGGACCATGCAGACGACTCCGAGTGGTTGGGTAGGCTGTTTGGAGTGTTTATCCGACAGAATAAACATTTTAAATTACAGTGCCTTGCGAAAGTATTCGGCCCCCTTGAACTTTGCGACCTTTTGCCACATTTCAGGCTTCAAACATAAAGATATAAAACTGTATTTTTTTGTGAAGAATCAACAACAAGTGGGACACAATCATGAAGTGGAACGACATTTATTGGATATTTCAAACTTTTTTAACAAATCAAAAACTGAAAAATTGGGCGTGCAAAATTATTCAGCCCCCTTAAGTTAATACTTTGTAGCGCCACCTTTTGCTGCGATAAGCTGCATACCCCTGCTTGGGGTATATCTCTATCAGTTTTGCACATCGAGAGACTGACATTTTTTCCCATTCCTCCTTGCAAAACAGCTCGAGCTCAGTGAGGTTGGATGGAGAGCATTTGTGAACAGCAGTTTTCAGTTCTTTCCACAGATTCTCGATTGGATTCAGGTCTGGACTCGATTGGACCATTCCAAAAAAGTTTGAAATATCCAATAAATGTCGTTCCACTTCATGATTGTGTCCCACTTGTTGTTGATTCTTCACAAAAAAATACAGTTTTATATCTTTATGTTTGAAGCCTGAAATGTGGCAAAAGGTCGCAAAGTTCAAGGGGGCCGAATACTTTTGCAAGGCACTGTATGTCCCCACCGCTTCTAAAACGAAAGTTGCGCCAGACATGGGTTTTTCGGGAAAGAATCATTCGCCAATCAGTTAGCTAGGCTTTGTGTCCAACTGTTGTTGTGTATTCTTCTACTAATGGTCACCCAGACTTGCCTTATCTCAAACGTCAAAGGTCGTAGGTGAGGAGTCCTGCATCACAGATTCATCCTCACTGTTCTGTTGTGTAATAATAATAATGTAATACTACTGAAAACTCTTCAGAGCCCAATGACTTACTGACTACTGTCTGACTGACATGTAATTAGAATGATTTATCTAGCAGGTCATAGAGAGACAACCAAATAGACACTAAATCATTGGCGTTGTGACCTGGAAAACAGTTTTTTATATATATATTTAATTCATTAATATCGTGGCAACTGTTGTCTACATCATGTAAGAGGTGTTAAGTCAAGGTCAAGCTCTCATCTCCAGTCAGTAGCTAGTTTGTCTCAGTACATTTGTGATATTGTTTTCCAGATCATGTCTCTTCTAGGTCCTATAGGTGCATGTGACCCTACCTCTCACAAGAATCGATTCTCATGAGAAGAATTTCATTATATTGCAAAATATTTACGTTTGACCATATTTATTCTGTAATGATATGTAATGATACATTAGAATACTAATAGCCGAGAAGCCATTGTTTGGTTTACTGTTTGATGCTGAAAAGGTATTACAGATTGTAGTGTGTGTAAGTAACCACCAACTTGAAAGAGGATCTTTGAATGGTGCTTTTATAACTACTGAAATGACCTCTAATTTTGAGATGGAACATAATAGTGGCATTGGAACTGACATTAACTGTAGCACAACCTCGACACCCTTTGAATGAATACGTTCGGCCTTCATGCCTGTAAATGTAAAATAACTACTTATTACAGCATAATGCCCAAAATGCTTTGCATAAAATATCATGGTCCTCTTATTAATGTAGCTGACCACCAAGCTGGAGGGTTGCCAGATATATGCTGAACTACATAAGGAAACCTGCCTGAAGGAACCCTATCATCATATAGTGGTCACTGTGACCACTATAACTGGGTTTTGGCAACCCTGCCATGCTGGTACTCCGATGTTAAGCTTTAACCAAAGTTTCATAGATGCAGAATATAACTTTTGTCAGATAATGCAGCTAGAAAACCTTTGTCTATCATTCTTGTTTGATAGGCAATTGTACTATGATGAGGTCTGTATCAGAAATGTTAAAAATACTTGATGCACTATGTGCCATACATTTTGTAGAAGGGTAATCCTGTTTATTTCTTTTTTTAAATAACAGTTAAGATTTGTAACTGATGATATGTGTGTATTTTTTATATTCATACTTGAAGTGTAAACTGTGTCTCGACGACATGGGCATTGAATTGAACAAGGTGCTTGTTTGCTATGTATTATCCAAAGATGTTTTTAAGAATCATATGTACCTACAGTATGAAAATGAACGATTCTGGTGCTATGGTCATTCATTTTAATTGTATCAACATCGTAGGTTTTGCTACTATACTAACACTGTATAATAAGCAGTAATTAAATATTGTAATACTTTTCAATTGATTGGTGTGTGTTTGAATGCTTCCATATTACAGTAAATGTTGTGAGTAGAAATCGCTCTTCATTTTGCTATAGTGTGAATGGTTGGAAAGGGTAAAGGAACACATCAATGCTGGTGCGTGCTTCAACAGAGGAGGCCTTTGGTTAGACGTGAATGGCAGAGAGTCAGAGCTGGTTAGGTGGCTGTGCTAGCTGGCTTGTGGGTCCATGTGGATTCACTTATTGGTGCAGATTGCCTTTCCACAACATGACTTGTTCAATTTCACTTGGACGCATAAACACAGCAAATCCTTTGGCTGTAGTTTCTCACTACACCAGGCAGGCACACAGTGTGGACTCTGCATCTGGGGCTGTCAACCTACCAATGAGTCACCAAAATGCTCTGTCAAATCAGAAAGTGAGGTCCGTTTTCCAATTCTCTTTGAAAACCTGACTAAAAAAGCGTAATTCCCAAAAATGATGTCACTGAAAAGAACTTGATAATGGTACTTTAGCGAGGCGAGCTGTTTATGGGTGAGGAACTTTTGCAAGGCTCATTGCACCAGGGATAGCTTTGTACATGAAATGAAACCAGATACCGTAATCCCTGAATAACTACTTTGATTCTGTCTCAGCAGAGTGGAGAGGGAAATGAAAAAAACGAACTTGGTTCCACAAAAAGTTAATCTCATGATTTGGAAGAGTGCGGGTTGTATCACAACAAAAACTCCCCAAAAGCAGTTTACCAGGGAAGCCAAGCTGTGCTGAAGTCCACATGGAGTCTTCTGTCTAGAGAGAGAGATGGCAGATGAGATGTGTTGGGCTCCTCAGCTCTTTGCTCAGAGAAACCAGACATCCCTAAAAAACAGACCAGCACTGATGAATGATCCCTATAAAAGCAACTAATGATTGATGTCAGCCATGAAAAACATAATAGTTAAAGGAGCGGCCTGGCTTGTTGTTCACTCTGCATTCCATTACCCCATGACTTTTAATGCGCAATAATCGGTTTTACTGTGGGTCTGTTCTTCAAACCCATGATCAATGCTTGGATGGGTTTTTATAGTGTAAACAAATACATTGCAAATGTTTCCACTAAGTATTTGTACTGTAAACAATGGAAAGATCTTCCCCTGCATTCATAATTTAGTGCAGTGGTTAAATAACAAAATGCAGTACTGTAGGGCTACATGCAGTAACAGTCAAAGTTGTTGTTACAGTTATAGGTCACACATCCGTATCTGGTCCGTTGTGGAGTTAAATCTCTGGTTGTATGATGTGAAAATGGTTCCCATATGGCTCTGCATAGCGGTCAATAATGTCCCGCAGTGCTGTAGGTAGAGCTCTACACTGTACAACCGACAGTGGGCATCGAACCTGAGATTCGTGCCATTTACTACAATATGTCGTTGTGTGGGGTTCGTATGCCTCCTGTGAGTATTTCTTGCTATCTACATGGATGCTCGCTGTAGCCCAAAATAGCCTACAGGTAAGCTAATAGGTTAATATAACGCTAAAGCAAAACCACAGCATTATCATAAAATAAGGCCTGTATAAAAACTTCTAATCTGATCAAATCACATTGGCCCCTGGTTCATGAAAGATTTGGCTAAACACTGCCCTCTGTTGGTGGTACAGTGTCACTGGCGTCTTTCTTTTTTTGTGCAGTAATTTCTTTTGACACAACAGCATGTAGTTGTTAACAAGTCCATACAACAAAGGGTAAAGGGTTAGATATAGGTGTAGGTCAAAAACAGACATGGCAGCTCCACTTCTAGCTCCTAAGCAACTTTGCAGTATTTTGTTTTTTGTATATTATTTCAAATCAAATCAAATTTTGTTTGTCACATACACATGGTTAGCAGATGTTAATGCGAGTGTAGCGAAATGCTTGTGCTTCTAGTTCCGACAATGCAGTAATAACAAGTAATCTAACTAACAATTCCAAAACTACTGTCTTGTACACAGTGTAAGGGGATAAAGAATATGTACATAAGGATATATGAATGAGTGATGGTACAGAGCAGCATAGGCAAGATACAGTAGATGGTATCGAGTACAGTATGTACAAATGAGATGAGTATGTAAACAAAGTGGCATAGTTTAAAGTGGCTAGTGATACATGTATTACATAAGGATACAGTCGATGATATAGAGTACAGTATATACGTATGCATATGAGATGAATAATGTAGGGTAAGTAACATTATATAAGGTAGCATTGTTTAAAGTGGCTAGTGATATATTTACATCATTTCCCATCAATTCCCATTATTAAAGTGGCTGGAGTTGAGTCAGTGTCAGTGTGTTGGCAGCAGCCACTCAGTGTTAGTGGTGGCTGTTTAACAGTCTGATGGCCTTGAGATAGAAGCTGTTTTTCAGTCTCTCGGTCCCAGCTTTGATGCACCTGTACTGACCTCGCCTTCTGGATGATAGCGGGATGAACAGGCAGTGGCTCGGGTGGTTGATGTCCTTGATGATCTTTATGGCCTTCCTGTGACATCGGGTGGTGTAGGTGTCCTGGAGGGCAGGTAGTTTGCCCCCGGTGATGCGTTGTGCAGACCTCACTACCCTCTGGAGAGCCTTACGGTTGAGGGCGGTGCAGTTGCCATACCAGGCGGTGATACAGCCCGCCAGGATGCTCTCGATTGTGCATCTGTAGAAGTTTGTGAGTGCTTTTGGTGACAAGCCGAATTTCTCCAGCCTCCTGAGGTTGAAGAGGCGCTGCTGCGCCTTCTTCACGATGCTGTCTGTGTGAGTGGACCAATTCAGTTTGTCTGTGATGTGTATGCCGAGGAACTTAAAACTTGCTACCCTCTCCACTACTGTTCCATCGATGTGGATAGGGGGGTGTTCCCTCTGCTGTTTCCTGAAGTCCACAATCATCTCCTTAGTTTTGTTGACGTTGAGTGTGAGGTTATTTTCCTGACACCACACTCCGAGGGCCCTCACCTCCTCCCCGTAGGCCGTCTCGTCGTTGTTGGTAATCAAGCCTACCACTGTTGTGTCGTCCGCAAACTTGATGATTGAGTTGGAGGCGTGCGTGGCCACGCAGTCGTGGGTGAACAGGGAGTACAGGAGAGGGCTCAGAACGCACCCTTGTGGGGCCCCAGTGTTGAGGATCAGCGGGGAGGAGATGTTGTTACCTACCCTCACCACCTGAGGGCGGCCCGTCAGGAAGTCCACTACCCAGTTGCACAGGGCGGGGTCGAGACCCAGGGTCTCAAGCTTGATGACGAGCTTGGAGGGTACTATGGTGTTGAATGCCGAGCTGTAGTCGATGAACAGCATTCTCACATAGGTATTCCTCTTGTCCAGATGGGTTAGGGCAGTGTGCAGTGTGGTTGAGATTGCATCGTCTGTGGACCTATTTGGGCGGTAAGCAAATTGGAGTGGGTCTAGGGTGTCAGGTAGGGTGGAGGTGATATGGTCCTTGACTAGTCTCTCAAAGCACTTCATGATGACGGATGTGAGTGCTACGGGGCGGTAGTCGTTTAGCTCAGTTACCTTAGCTTTCTTGGGAACAGGAACAATGGTGGCCCTCTTGAAGCATGTGGGAACAGCAGACTGGTATAGGGATTGATTGAATATGTCCGTAAACACACCAGCCAGCAGGTCTGCGCATGCTCTGAGGGCGCGGCTGGGGATGCCGTCTGGGCCTGCAGCCTTGCGAGGGTTAACACGTTTAAATGTCTTACTCACCTCGGCTGCAGTGAAGGAGAGACCGCATGTTTTCGTTGCAGGCCGTGTCAGTGGCACTGTATTGTCCTCAAAGCGGGCAAAAAAGTTATTTAGTCTGCCTGGGAGCAAGACATCCTGGTCCGTGACTGGGCTGGATTTCTTCCTGTAGTCTGTGATTGACTGTAGACCCTGCCACATGCCTCTTGTGTCTGAGCCGTTGAATTGAGATTCTACTTTGTCTCTGTACTGGCGCTTAGCTTGTTTGATAGCCTTGCGGAGGGAATAGCTGCACTGTTTGTATTCGGTCATGTTACCAGACACCTTGCCCTGATTAAAAGCAGTGGTTCGCGCTTTCAGTTTCACACGAATGCTGCCATCAATCCACGGTTTCTGGTTAGGGAATGTTTTAATCGTTGCTATGGGAACGACATCTTCAACGCACGTTCTAATGAACTCGCACACCGATATTATTAGCCCACAGTGTTTTTTGTGTTATTACATACAGCTGGAAATAACTTTTGGATATCAGAGTGGCGGTAACTCACCAGCATTACGACCAGAAATACAACTTTCCCGAATTGGATCCCTTGTTCGTACCCCCCAGGGCATTTTACTTGTCCCAGAGGCTGCTTTAACATGCCGCCGGCGGAAAATAGGTATTTGGAGTGGTCTTCTAGTTTGACTCAGGAGGCATGCACACCAGCCACCGCTTCCAAGTATTTTACTCACTAATGTTCAGTCCCTGGACAATAATGTAGACGAGCTCAGGGTGAGGATCTCCTTCCAGAGAGACATCAGGGCCTGTAACATACTCTATTTCACGGAATCATGGCTCTCCAGATATACTGTCCCCTTCCATACAGCCATCTGGGTTCTCAGTACATCGTAGCTGGGATTTTTAACCAAGCAAATTTGAAGAAAACGCTACCAAAGTTCTATCAACAACTGTAGTACCCGCACATCAAAAACTCTCAACCATTGTTACTCCACCTTACAGGATGGCTAAAAGGCCCTCCCCGCCCTCCCTTCGGCAAATCAGATCACGTCTCCATTCTGCTACTCCCTTCCTATAGGCAGAAACTCAAACAGGAAGTACCCGTGCTAAGGTCTATTCAGCGCTTTTCTGACGACTCGGAATCCATGCTTCAAGATTGTTTTGATCACGCAGACTGGGATATATTCTGGGTTGCCTCTGAGAATAATATTGACATATACAGACACGGTGACTAGTTCATTAAGAAGTGTATAGGGGATGTTGTTCCCACTGTGACTATTAAAACCTACCAAAACCAAAAACTGTGAATAGATAGCATCATTCGCGCAAAACTGAATGCACGAACCACTGCATTTCACCATGGCAAGGGGACTGGGAATATGGTTGAATACAAACAGTGTAGTTATTCCCTCCATAAGGCAATCAAACAGGCAAAATATCAGTACACAGACAAAATGGAGTCACAATTCAACTGCTCAGACACGAGAAGTATGTTCATTGACTATAGCTCAGCCTTCAACACCATAGTACCCTCCAAGATCATCCACAACACAAAAAATATAACTCATAGAATCACCATGACTGCCTATATTCTATCACACTTTATAATGTGCTAGACATACAGAAGCATACTAAGTGACTGTCGGTTGTGAGCACTCAGAGCAACATCAGAAGACATGTTAAGATCATTATCTTAGCGATTTTAATCATTGATCACAATTATCAGAGCCATTTCCTGTAGAATTTCTCCAACAATACATTTTTAAAGAAAAATACATATTTACACTGCACATATGGCTACTATTTTATTATATAATGAACATATCAACAATATCAGTTGTGAAACAAATTAATCATCTTTATCAGACAATTCTTTGAGGTAAAATTCAACCTCAAAATATCAATCTTCAATATTCTAAGTAGTGGATCAGTTGTTCAAAGTCTTTTGGGTATTCTGAAATTCAGTGACCTCAACCTTTGGAACCCTATGGTTCAAATTGGATATGCCAATGAGTGGTCCATCTCACCTTACTAAAGTCTGTCAATGATGTTCAATATAGTAGTCTATGAAAATTGTAATAACATTTCACAGTTGGTTTACCAGTTTAGACATACCTTTAATAAGTGTATACCAGCCATTCCACCCTGACTTGTAAAACCTGTCAAGATAGTCAGGAACATCTCTTGTGCCATCTGAAAGTCATGAAATACAATATACAGTGCCTTCGGAAAGTATTCACACCCCTTGACTTTTCCACATTTTGTTGTGTCTGAATTTAAAATTGATTAAATTGAGATATTGTGTCACTGGCCTACATACTGTAATGTCAAAGTGTAATTATGTTTGTTTTTTAATGAAAAGCTTGTCTCACAAAAAAAGGCAGACACTGAATATCCCTTTGAGCATGGTGAAGTTATTAATTACACTTTGGATGGTGTATCAATACATCCAGTCATTACAGGTATCCCATATGTACCTACAGTATGAAAGTCAGTTAAGAACAAATTATTTTCAATGACAGCCTAACAGTGGGTTAACTGCCTGTTCAGGGGCAGAACAACAGATTGTCAGCTCAGGGATTTGAACTTGCAACCTTCCAGTTACTAGTCCAACACTCTAACCACTAGGCTACCCTGCCGCCCCAGGATTTACTTAGGTAAATTTACTTAGGTAAATTAGATATTTCTGTATTTCATTTTCAATAAATGTGTTAACATTTCTACAAACCTGTTTTCACTTTGACATTATGGGCTATTGTGTGTAGATAGTGAGAATGTAAAAAAAATGTAATCCATTTTGAATTCAGGCTGTAACACAACAAACTGTGGAAGAAGTCAAGGGGTATGAATACTTTCTGAAGGCACTGTAATTATTTATATTTTGAAATGTAAGGGAAAAAAAATCCCTCGTGACACTGGAATCACATTTTTAGAAAATGCTCAACATTTTCATATCCTATACTACTTACCATGTCTGCAACTAAAAGAGTTGATTGTCTTCAGCCAAGATAAACCATCTGTGATTTGGCCAATGTTCTTGTCCCCTTTTACTGTCAGGAATATCAAAAAGGGTCTCCAGTTCAATAGTACCCCCCCCCCCCCCCCCTGTGTGAGACAACTGTTGCAGGTACTCTGGACTCTCCTAGGAAGGCTGCTAACTAACTCAAAAACAAAAAAAGCTAATGTCAAGACGTCAATTGACATAATGAAAGTCAACACAATTAGAGTATCCTGTAGCCTAAAGATTATCCAAATCATTTCTTATTGTAGCAGAGCGTTAACAGGGACATTTGCATACAATGAAACAAATGGAAAGAATAGTTCAAAAGCATACTAAATTTGTACTCATATTTCAAACAAATAACATGAACCAGAGCTGATGGAATTGCTCTCCATTCTGAGGCTTAGAATAAAGTGTGTGAGTGAATAAGATACATAAATTGATGCATTAGTACAAACAATGCCTTCAGAAAGTATTCATACCCTTTGACCTATTCCACATTTTGTTATATTACAGCCTTATTCAAAAAAAAAAATTAAACCCATCAATCTACACACAATACCCCATAACGAGAAAGCGAAGACAGCTTTTCAGATTTTTTTTGCTAATTTTAGAAAATAAAAAACAGACATACCTTATTTACATACATATCCAGACTATGAGACTCGAAATTGAGCTCAGCTGCATCTTGTTTCCATTGATCATCCTTGAGATGTTTCTACAACTTGATTGAAGTCCACCTGTGGTAAATTCAATTGATTGGACATGATTTGGAAGGCACACACCTGTCTATATAAGGTCTACAGTTGACAATGCATGTCAGAGCAAAAACCAAGCCATGAGGTCGAAGGAATTGTCAGTAGAGCTCTGAGACAGGATTGTTTCCGAGGCACAGATCTGGGGAAGGGTACTAAAACATTTCTGCAGCATTGAGGGACCTCAGGAACACAGTGGCCTGCATCATTCTTAAATGGAAGAAGTTTGGTACCACAAAGACTCTTCCTAGAGCTGGCCGCCTGGCCAAACTGAGCAATCGGGAGAGAAAGGCCTTGGTCAGGGAGGTGACCAAGAATCCGATGGTTACTCTGACAGAGCTCCAATAATGTTCCAACCGGAGAATTCCTTTGTCTGTAGAAAAGCAATGGAACGCGAGCTACCTCTCACGTGATAGGGCGTCACGAGCTTGTGCACTCTGCCAGACCACTGACTCAAAGAGCCCTTATGAGCCCCTCCTTTACAGTAGAAGTTTCTAAAGACTGTTGACATCTAGTGGAAGCTTTAGGAAGTGCAACATGACCAATATCCCACTGTATCTTCAATAGGGAATGAGTTGAAAGACGACCAACCTCAGATTTCCCACTTCCTGGTTGGATTTTTTCTCAGGTTTTTGTCTGCCATATGCGTTCTGTTATACTCACAGACATCATTCAAACAGTTTTAGAAACTTCAGAGTGTTTTCTATCCAAATATACTAATAATATGCATATATTAGCAACTGGTACTGAGTAGCAGGCAGTTTACTCTGGGAACCTCTGGGCACAATATTCATCCAAGCTACTCAATACTGCCCCCCAGCCATAAGAAGTTAACCTCTACTACTTGCTCCCTACCTGATAAATAGGACTTTACCCAGCCTAGAGGAATACTGCTTAACCCCAGTGCCCCCAGTTTGGAGATTAGGAGACAGTGGTTAACTGTATCAAAGTCCTTCTATAGGTCAAGCAGTACTATTCCACAGAGATTTCCTTCATCAATCTCTTTCCTGATGGAGTCAGTCAAGTAAAGTAGACATGAATCAGTGGAGTATGTTTTTTTGAAACCAGACTGAAAATCATACATTAGACTTTGTTGACATATCTATAAATTTGCTCATGTACAACTCTCTCCAGAATCTTTGATGTTATACTGAGGATAAATACAGGCCAATAATTCTGAGGGTCAGACTTCATCACCTTCTTATACAGAGGTGTAACTTTAGTGTGTTTCATGTCCCTGGGAAAGATGCCTTGTTCAAGAGAGATATTAACGATATGAGTAAAACAAGGGGCAATTTGAATCTATAAGAAATCTTACAGGAATATTATCCAGGCCTAAGGCTTTGAAACATTTAAGCTCTGCTAGCATACTGGCTATTTTAGCTGTTGCTACCTTTGCAAAAGAAAAGGTGTTTAGATGAACCCCTAACTCGGTATAATACTTCTTGAAATGGTTGTTTCCATACAAACCAGAACTACTGGGCTAACCAGCTTGCTGGCAACAGAAAAAAAGAGTTGAATTCATTGGCAGTCTCTGCTTTTTCATATACCATCTCCTCTCTAACGTGCAGCCCAATACCGTTTAGTTTGTTTTTGGTTGTACTACTACAGCCTAGTTCCTTAAATGATTTCCAAGGCTTTTTAGGATCATTTTTTATCTCAATGATTTTATCAGCAAAATAACACCTCTTAGCTACATCCATCCTGCCCTGTGCTTCATTTCTGTAACGTTTACAGTGGAAGTCAGAAGTTCACATACATTGTAGCCAAATACATTTCATCTCAGTTTTTCACAATTCCTGACATTTAATCAGAGTAAAAATTCCCTGTCTTAGGTCAGTTAGGATCACCACTTTATTTTAAGAATGTGAAATGTCAGAATAATAGTAGAGAGAATGATTTATTTCAGCTTTTATTTCTTTCATCACAGTCCCAGTGGGTCAGAAGTTTACATACACTCAATTAGTATTTGATAGCATTGCCTTTAAACTGTTTAACTTGGGTCAAACATTTAGGGTAGCCTTCCACAAGCTTCCCACAATAGGTTGAGTGAATTTTGGCCCATTCCTACTGACAGAGCTGGTGTAAACTTGTCAGGTTTGTAGGCCCCCATGCTCACACACGCTTTTTCAGTTCTGCCCAAAATGTTTCTATAGGATTGAGGTCAGGGCTTTGTGATGGCCACTCCAATACCTTGACTTCGTTGTCCTTAAGCCATTTTGCCACAAAGTTGAATGTACGCTTGGGGTCACTGTCCATTTGGAAGACCCATTTGCGACCAAGCGTTAACTTCCTGACTGATGTCTTAAGATGTTGCTTCAATATATCCACAAATTTTCCTGCCTTATTATGCCATCTATTTTGTGAAGTGCACCAGTCCCTCCTGCAGCAAACCACCCCCACAACATGATGCTGCCACCCTGTGCTTCAAGGTTGGGATGGTGTTCTTCAGCTTGCACGCCTCCCCCTTTTCCTCCAAATATAACGATGGTCATTATGGCCAAACGGTTCTATTTTTGTTTCATCAGACCAGTCGACATTACTCCAAAAAGTACAATCTTTGTCCCCATGTGTAGTTGCAAACCGTAGTCTGGCTTTTTTATAGCGGTTTTGGAGCAGTGGCTTCTTCCTTGCTTAGCGGCCTTTCAGGTTATGTCGATATAAGACTTGTTATACTGTGGATATAGATACTTTTGAACCTGTTTCCTCCAGCATCTTCACAAGGTCCTTTGCTGTTGTTCTGGGATTGATTTGCACTTTTCGCACCAAAGTACATTCATCTCTAGGAGACAGAATGCATATCCTTTCTGAGCGGTATGACGGCTGCATGGTCCCATGGTGTTTATACTTGCGTATTATTGTTTGTACAGATGAACGTGGTATCTTCAGGCATTTGGAAATTGCTCCCCAGGATGAACCAGTCTTTTTTCTGAGGTCTTGGCTGATTACTTTTCATTTTCCGATGATGTCAAGCAAAGAAGCACTGAGTTTGAAGGTAGGTCTTGAAATACATCCACAGGTACACCTCCAATTGACTCAAATGATGTCAATTAGCCTATCAGAAGCTTCTAAAGCCATGACATAATTTTCTGGAATTCTCCAAACTGTTTAAAGGCACAGTCAACTTAGTGTATCTAAACTTTGACCCACTGGAATTGTGATACAGTGAAATAAGTTAAATAATCTGTCTGTACATAAATGTTTGAAAAATTACTTGTCTCATGCACAAAGTAGATGTCTTGACCGACTTGCCAAAACTATAGTTTGTTAACAAGGAATTTGTGGAGTGGTTTAAAAATGAGTTTTAATGACTCCAACCTAAGTGTATGTAAACTTCCGACTTCAACTGTATAGAGGAGAAAATCAGGCTGCTCTTGAGAGCTTTTAAATGTCTTAATGGCTTTATTCCTTGGTTGGATAGATTCTAGAATTTCATGATTAAACCAAGGGCTAGATCTCGGCTTTACTCTGACCCGTCTAATGAGAGCCATCACATTCACCACATCAAGGAATCTACAATGAAAGGCTTCCCAAGCACTGTCTACCCCTGTAACAGTTTTCTTTAGGTGAAGTAGAGGCGAACCAAAATGCGGCGTGGTGGTTATTCACTATACATGAACACTACAAAACAATAAACGTGGAAAACCAAAAAACAGTCCTATCTGGTGCAAACACAGAGACAGGAACAATCACCCACAAACAAATCAAATCAAATTTATTTATATAGCCCTTCGTACATCAGCTGATATCTCAAAGTGCTGTACAGAAACCCAGCCTAAAACCCCAAACAGCAAGCAATGCAGGTGTAGAAGCACGGTGGCTAGGAAAAACTCCCTAGAAAGGCCAAAACCTAGGAAGAAACCTAGATAGGAACCAGGCTCTGGCTGTGCCGGGTGGAGATTATAACAGAACATGGCCAAGATGTTCAAATGTTCATAAATGACCAGCATGGTCGAATAATAATAAGGCAGAACAGTTGAAACTGGAGCAGCAGCACGGTCAGGTGGACTGGGGACAGCAAGGAGTCATCATGTCAGGTAGTCCTGGGGCATGGTCCTAGGGCTCAGGTCCTCCGAGAGAGAGAAAGAAAGAGAGAAGGAGAGAATTAGAGAACGCACACTTAGATTCACACAGGACACCGAATAGGACAGGAGAAGTACTCCAGATATAACAAACTGACCCTAGCCCCCCGACACATAAACTACTGCAGCATAAATACTGGAGGCTGAGACAGGAGGGGTCAGGAGACACTGTGGCCCCATCCGAGGACACCCCCGGACAGGGCCAAACAGGAAGGATATAACCCCACCCACTTTGCCAAAGCACAGCCCCCACACCACTAGAGGGATATCTTCAACCACCAACTTACCATCCTGAGACACAGAGTCTCACACACAGTGAGACACACAGTGAAACCCAGGCTACCTAAATATGGTTTCCAATCAGAGACAATGACTAACACCTGCCTCTGATTGAGAACCATCAGGCCAGACATAGAAATAGACAAACAAGACATCCAACATAGAATGCCCACTCAGATCACACCCTGAACAACCAAAACATAGAAACATACAAAGCAAACTATGGTCAGGGTGTGACAACCCCTACGCTTTCCAGCACAGGTGACCAGTCAATTTTACCGACTTGCTCCCCAAACAAGTCAACACAGTATTTTTTGAGTCCTCTGATTCTAACAGTTTTGTGATACTTAAATATATGTTTAAAAACCCTCCTTGTGCAAAATGTAATAACATAATCACTGATTCCATGTACTATTACCCACTCTGCGATATTTTGGATTTATCAGACACCAATATTAAATCAATCGTACTTTGCACTGTTTCACATACCCTGGTGGGATCTTTTATAATTTGTGTCAGAGCAAATGATCTACAGAAGTGCATAAATACATTGTGGGTTGGACTATCCTTTTTGCAGACATCAGTATTGAAATCCCCTAACAAAAGTATTTCCTTCACCAGCTAATTATTACAGTTTGACAACACAATTTTGAGACATTCTTAGAATGCCTTCTGATTGTAACACACCCCCCAACCAAAAAAACAAAAAAAATACAATTTTTACAATTTAACTAAATGTAATCTAAAATCTACGTAATCCCCAAAAGTAATTATTTATCTTGGGAGGGCCCTAAACAATAACTAGAAATGCTGCATACTCCGAAAAAGGTTCAAATCTCACCTTTCTGGTAAAAATAGTTATGCATTTCTGAAGTGTTGTCACTTTTGAGGACACAAGCTCAAGTACACCAGTGGAGGCTCCTCAGAGGAGGACCATACTCCTCAGTGAATTTCATAAAAATAAAAATAGTGAAACGTTTAAAAAATGTTATCCTTTTTTGATAAAACTATACTATATATTATCAAGTCACCAAATAACTGATTAAAACACACTGTTTTGCAATGAAGGTCTACAGTGGCCTCAACAGCACTCATTCAATACAAAACCTAAGAGGCTCAATTTTCTCACCCCCTTCCATAGACTTACACAGTAATTATGACAAGTTCCGGAGGACGTCCTCCAAACTATCAGAGCTCTTGCTGCATGAACTGACATGTCCACCCAATCAAAGGATCCACCCTCTCCCCACCGGTGTGATTGCTACTTCTGAGGGTTTAGAGCTTGAGGTAGTCACTTCATACAAGTACTTGTGAGTATGGCTACACGATATCCTGTCCTTCTCTCAGCACATATCAAAGCTGCAGGCTAAGGTTAAATCTAGACTTGGTTTCCTCTATCGTAATCGCTCCTCTTTCACCCCACCAGCCAAACTAACCCTGATTCAGATGACCATCCTACCCATGCTAGATTACGGAGTGGCTCTCGAGTGGCTAGAAGTTCTTTATCATTTGGCAATGAGATTTGCCACCAATGCTCCTTATAGGACACATCACTGCACTCTATACTACTCTGTAAACAAGTCATCTCTGTTTGACCTGTCGCAAGACCCATTGATTGATGCTTATTTTAAAACCCTCTTAGGCCTCAATCCCCCCCTATCTGAGATACCTACTGCAGCCCTCATCCTCCACATACATCACCCGTTCTGCCAGTCACATTCTGTTAAAGGTCCCCAAAGCACACACATCCCTGGGTCGCTCCTCTTTCAGTTCACTGCAGCTAGCGACTAGAACAAGCTGCAAAAAACACTCAAACCAGACCGTTTTATCTCCATCTCTTCATTCAAAGACTCAATCATGGACAATCTTCCTGACAGTTGTGGCTGCTTCACGTGATGTATTGCTGTCTCTACCTTCTTGCCCTTTGTGTTGCTGTCTGTACCCAATAATATTTGTACCATGTTTTGTGCTGCTACCATGTTGTGCTTTATATAGTGTTGTGGTGTCTCGCTTGTTGTGATGTGTGTTTTGTCCTATATATATTTTTTTTAATCCCAGCCCCCATCCCGGGAGCGATGAGGCCACAATAAAGCAGTCATGATGGCATACAATGGAAAAGGACAAAATAACACAAGGAGTGAACGGAATTATGGCAAAACCCCAAATGATTGCTGAGTCATTGCCTGGACATGGAACAAACCTTCTCACTTGATGTGAGATTACTTAAAACGCAAAACTCTACATAACAGATAATAGAGTATGAAAGAAATTACTGTATATCTTACTTATCCAAAATAGAAATGACAGATACAACTTATAGGATTTAGTGCAGTTGCAGTGACCAGGAGTGACTTCTTGGATTTGGAGTCCCATAGAGATTCACTGAGACTAGATTAGAGTGAAAAGTGAAGATGCACAGTAACTACCATGATCAGATGATTATGATATCTTGACAATATGTGCAGTGTCATAACATAAATTAACATAACTTTATAGAATGACAACATAACGTAACATAAGAGTCAGACTATGGTTATGGTTGTGGTGTGATCCTACCGTACGACACTGGAAGCGGAGGACTGACCATCAGGGACCAGAGCCGGAGAGTGAGGGTACAGGGGTCAGGGGGTCTGGTGGTACTGGCAGGACATCCGTTATCCATATCACATTTCAACTCCATGGTCAATTGTTATGAAGCTTTTCAAGTTTGATGGTTGATTGGTGTTATTTATCAGCAGTTATAGAAAACATACTGGACTACATTTTCTAGAATGTTAGAGCCCCAGTTGATCTTATACAGGTCATGAGACTTGAGGCTGAGACTGACATGCTGCTGATCTGTGAGGAGTAGGATCCAGCCATGTGGTTGTAGCTGTATCCAGAGCCAGGGGGACCAGGGGAGACCAGCTGGTTGGGGGAAAGGAGGTTGTGGTTGGGCGGCAGGCTCTTAGAGGGCAGGTAGGACTGAGAGGCTGTGGTACATGAAGAATTGAGATTACTGGCAATACTACACAACACATATTCGACTAATGATAAGAATCACAAGCTTGTAATTTTTCTTTGAGTCATGAATGTACATTAACAGCTAAAGATGCATATCACTGAGAGTCCACAGTCATGGTCTTGAGTCATGGTTGTTGTGAAAGGAACTACTTATTATCACAAACTTATATACCATTTGACTCTTGTAAGGTCATTGAACACATGTTTAGAATACTGCTCCAGTGCCATCTTTAGACTCAGAGAGCCCTACTTAATCATAACCACTAAATCAGATGTCCAAGGCCAGAGAAGATCATATTATTCCCCTTCTTATGTAAGACTGCATATTTGAATTGTCATGAAAGACATTTTTGTTTTTCCCACTGTTGAAACGTTGTCATTGATCATGTGAATCCAAACGTATGTTCTCTGATAGAGGTTGTATAGGGTCCTGCATTAAACAGTATTATACAAGCATTTATCTGTGTTATTGCAAACATGTACAGTATGTAGACTACATGTACACTGCTAGGTAGCCTAGTGGTTAAGAGCATTGGGACTATAACTGGACTATCGCTGGTTCGAGTCCCGGAGCTGACTTGGTGAAAAATATGTTGATGTACCCTGGAGCAAGGCACTTATTGCTCCTGTAAGTTGTGTGTCTGCTAAGTTATGTAAACATCCAACAGTAATTTTGAAATGCTCTTACAGACAGTCTGATGCTCTGTTGATTCTGAGGCATTAGCTATGCCGTAGTCTCTGGTTCATGGTCATCCATGCTGTCCAGGCAAATACTCGCTACAGCATCATAGAATTCACCCTGGATAAAACAAAATAATATGTATACGTAACTTAACAGCAACTTTAATTAGAGCAATACACTGTACCACTAAAATAATTGGAAGTGATATCCAGTAAAGTATCAGAAAACAACTGGAGTGTGTTGGAGTGTGTTGGGCAAGTTCATTTTGCATCGCTATGTGCCGTGGACGGGGTTTACACCTTCTAGACCATTGTATTACATCTCTACCCACTCAGAGCGCCAGCCATTGAAAAAACGAACTGGCCCATATATTGAGGATTGTAACGGAAATTAGGTAAAATATTTTTAAAGCTTCTTGTTGGTTTCAATTAGCACTTACTGACATCATATTGCAGTAGACTGGACCCTCGGATGACCTCTGGCCACCAATTGAACTGAGATGGCTGTTATTTGCTAAACTGGATGTGGGCATGGAGGGAGTGAGGGCTCAGCATCATGTGGTGGAGGGTAGAATCTGTAGTTGTTACAGTGATGGTCCATCCTGCTGGATGCAGCTGCTCTGCTGTACCCTGACCATTCCAACTGAACCATGGGGAATCACTCCTGGCACACTGTCTGTGTGATCTCCTGAATCAATGTTGACTTCCCATGGCAACATTACCGTGTTTTTGTCGAACCACATTTTATTTTGGGGCGTATACTACCACCTACTTTCGAGTCCATTCGCTCATTTTCATACCTCTGACATGCTGTAATGATAAAAAAAATAAAAAATAATAAAAAAAGTGGTGTAATAGCCTACAGTTTTCTTGACATTTAGTTTGATTAATGTGATAGGCTCATGTCTTACATGTACGGTGTACCCCTATCCCCACTTTATTTTGCCGGTGTTGTTCCGAAAATCGCCCCCTGCCAGAATCCCTCCCCCCTCCCTTCTAATTTCCTTAATTTTGTGGCTAGAGTGAAATATTTTCTGTGACACAAATCAGAGTCAAATACTTTCTATTGAACAAACTTCACAAACTTCATAGGCAACCGAAATTAATAATTAATGTATGTGCGTTATATTAAACATAGAGGGAATAACTATGGCTGAATATGGCTGAATTATTATCCTTACACTAAAAAATACTAGTCAAATAAGACATGGGAGAGATGACGAATTTATTTATAGACAAAAATAAAATCAGTAGCGGATTTAGGTACCGGCGACATGGAGGGGGCGGCACCGGAGTGCGCCGAAGGGGGGATTCTTTTAAAATGTATACGTTTGATTTGGGTCGCCAAATGCGCCGAGTGGTGTTTTGGGGTTGCACTTTGGACTAGTAGTAAATAAGGAGAATGAAGCGGAAACAGTTCAGACACGAAATCAAGCGTACCTACCCTCATTGGTCCATTCGAGTTGCTATGAAATTTAAACCACGCCTTCAGATTGTATCGCTACAAAAATTATGTCTGGACACTGAGACCGATCATACTTCTTCATTAAACAAAGTTAACAGACATCTACTAACTATGACTCTAAAATTCACAAAATGTCAATCTGTACTAATCACTGGAACGAGCAGAGGCCTCGGTCTACAAATGGTGAAAGACCTGGCAAGAAGCACCGAGAGACCCAAAACAATAATAGCGACTGTTCGCAATCCAGCCGCAGCACAGGTAGGAGAACATCATGTTCAACTTGTTTGGTGAATTTCCACGTAATGGAAATACACGTTTGAGGATTCGCCTTTGCTGTAAACTTAGGGATACATAATAAAAGTTGATCTTCATTTCAGGATCTTCAAAATATTGCCAAGTCCTGCAAAGGTGTTTATATTGTACAGCTTGGTGAGTTGCATAGCCTACATCATTTGTAAAACTTGGACACAGGAGCTAGGGTGCAGTGTGATGCTGATTTGACACATTTTGTTGGGTAATCGGTATATGATCCCATGTGCATCATGTGCCATGCATAGTTTGGACACATGCCATATGCCTTACTTGTTATACAAGCAGAATGCACAAGAAACACTGTATTGGTAGTTCCGCCTGTGTTCCTCTCAGGGATTTTCTCCCTTCAAACTCATTGGAGTAACTAAAACGTATATTACACGCTCAATTATATGTTTGTAGGACTCAACAGAACATGATGAAATCCCAAACTGAAGTAAATCAATCATGTAAAAGTAAATTAAACCAATACTGTAAAAAAAAAGGAGAAAAACTAAAACTAAATTCTGTTTGTTTCCCGTGAAGTTCCTTTTTGAATGGTAATGAGTCTATGATCTCTTTTGTATCAGATGTTGTCAGCCCGTCAAGTATAGACTCAGCATTGCAAGCGGTGTCATCTATACTTGGAAGTGATGGGCTGAATTGCCTCATAAACAACGCAGCCATCAATCTATCCACTGATCTGAAGACAGTGACACCTGACGCCATGATGAAGACTTTCGAGAGTAATACTGTTGCCCCTCTTTTTGTCACCAAGGTAAATCAATGTGTTGCACCTCTAGAAGAGCATGTATGAGAAATATCTTAATTTTCTTGTAGCACAGAGGATATTTTTATTCATGCCCAAATCACACACATTTATGAAAAGTGTCCTACTTCATAAGAAACCTGTATTCTCGCAACTATCTCTAGATCACATAATATTGTTTCTTGTAGGCATTTCTGCCATTGCTACAGGCAGCTGCTGCACGGGGCACTGGAATGGGGATCCATAGAGCAGCTGTGATTAACATCTCTTCCATACTCGGCTCCATTAAGGACAACTGGGGAGCCGGAGCAGCCTTCAAAAGCTATGCCTACAGAACCTCAAAGGTGAACAGCAACCATAATGAGCCGGTTTGACAAAGCCCATATAAACATTACAGACCATCTCTGGTTGCAATATTAAGCATAGAATGTTTGGGTGTGGCGATAATTAATCTGACTGTTCTTATGTGTACATATTCATTACATGTCCTGTCCATCTCATTTTGTTTATATATATGCAGGCTGCCTTGAACATGACGACAAGGTGTCTGGCCACTGACCTGGAATCTGAAGGGATTCTGTGCATGGCTCTTCACCCTGGCTGGGTGCGCACTGACATGGGTGGCCCACATGTGAGTGTCCCATAATCTTGGTTGAGGCATTTTATGGTTGGGTCCTTTAGAATACATAAAAATACATGGCTGTGTATTTCAATGAGTTGACAGTTGATATGGTGCATTTCCTGTCTCTTATGGATCAGGCGGATTTGAGTGCGGAGGAGAGCATATCATCTTTGCTGTCTGTTATCACTGATCTGACAGAAAATAATCATGGGGGATTCTTGGACTACTCTGGAAACAAGCTACAATGGTGAAGCTCAACTTGGAAACAGTAACTTGTGGAATGGGTTATGTGCAGTTTTTCTGCTGGTGCTGCCAACAGTTCACTGGGACAAAACACAGCAGAGATCACAGAATAGAACAAACAACTGCAACATCATGCTATTATGTTGCTCAGCAATCTCTGATTCCTTTGTATCTAGTTGGTGTGAGGGAGAACTTGGAGATTTGACATTTTAAATTGGAGACTTTGTTTCATCTGAGTGGTTTGGGTTGTTGTTACACTTTCTAAAGGTAATCTCACTGTTTGAATACAAACTATATACTGTATAATACATATATAGGAATAACAATGTTTTGCCATTCAAAAGTTTTATTCAATCCATTTCTTTCAAATTATAATAAGAACGTGATTAATCTGAATAGTATATTGTTGTTATGATGACACCAGTATAATGGGAAATGTACAAATACTGTTGTTTGTAGGCAGGTGAGGCATAGAGAAGAGATCAGTTGAACTAGGGCTGATCCATCTCTTCTGATGTGAGAGAGGAAGGCATGGTATCCAGAGCTCCGATTTCTGTAAGGTAGATGACAAAACATTTGAGTGAGCACAGTTAGATGGTTATAACTGATTAGGACTATGCTAGTATTTGTTCTGTTCCAAATGTTGTAGCAACATATAGCCAGGAATCTTGACTAGAAATGTAATCTGTAAATAAATTTGAAATACAAATATAACTAGACCATATGAAAAACATTATTATTTTACTATTTTTGGAACATGTCAAAACGCCTGATTTTTATTCATTAAAAAAATAACAATCAAGAGAATGCTGTCAGTGTTTTTGCTGTAATTAATTGTTGTAATTAAACATTAATAACAAGACACCATGAACTTACCTTTAAGTTTCAGGTATGATAAGAAGTCAATGACAGTGTGTATTACATCCTCATCTGCTATTCTCAAGGCACCTGCAAAATAAGAGACCATCGTGAGGTGTAGACGACACTGAGTAAAGCAGACTTACTGTACAGTACATCATCTACTCTAAATATATTTGATTTACCCTTTCATAGGCCAATGAAATGTAGGCTATAAGATTTGACAAGGCTTTAGCTTCTCACCTGTTTTGAAGTCATCGTCCAGGGGCATGCCTCTCTTTCCAGCAAGGCCATGCTTGTCACTGAGAGTGCGGTGACCGTCAATGCCGTCTGAACAACAAAACAAAAACATAGTTTGCGCAGCTGATTTTGACCCATTCCCTAGATGGAATCCCCTTCATTTCACACTACACACAAACACCGCAACCCTGCCTAAAGCTCACATGACGGTATAAAGCATCCTTTATGATGGTGTGTTTTTCCTTTTATCTGTCAAGAGTCTGAAAAGCAACCTGCAGGGCTTGAGTCATTGAAAGGCTGGAATACATATATTCACCAATGAAATGCGTGAAAGAAAGGCACATAATAATTGACGGAAACAGAACCTGACATGTTTTTAAACATTTTATATATATATATATTAAGGAAGGATCCCTCCACATGCAAAGAAGAAGGGTAAAATAGTAATTTCATTCGATATCCATCTGAAATTACTATTTTACCCTTCTTCTTTGCATATATAATATATATATATATATACATATAATGAGAGGGGCAAGGAGCAGGAAAGACAATGGTTGAAATTACAATATACCTCACCCCATCAACAACTTTAATAAAGGTTTGAGTCAACAGGGCTAGTAATAGTGCACTGAATAATCATGTAAGAGCACTAATTATCTGAAGTGTAATCCTTGAATTTTGACGTTAACCCTTAGCCCTTGATGCGTTTCCCACAGTCATCACGGATCAAGTATAATTACATGCAAAAATGAAATGATCAACTTTGTTCTGACAGTGCCTCTTAGATTAAAAGATCCTGTATCATGGTTTAATAATTCATAAACAAGTGGGAAAACAAACCAATAAACATAAAGTGGCCATGGCTGTGATAAACACTTGGTTGTTGCATTAAGAGTTAAGTCTGCAAATAATAAACAGAGGAGCAAGGCGTCACAGAGCAATTCCTCTGCTGACTTCAATGTCCTGCAGGAGCTATCTTACATTGACTTAGCAGTTCTTCTCTCCCCCTTATGCTGGGATTATCCTTTATCTGTATTAGGTGATCAATACGACCTGAAACACAGGGATGATGGCATTTTACCTAAATTTACAACAAGGACCTGTGTTATGGGATACATCCTCATTCTGTGTTGACAGTAATCCATGAACCTTGGGAATAAATGTGTTCCTGTGCAAATAGGCTTTTCAAAATATAGTCATTTAAAAGGATATAACAAATTAAAATGTTCTGTGTCGTCCAATAACGACACAGAACAAGTTTGTTGGAATACATCATGCCACATTACACAGCCAGGTGAAATGTGAAAAAGTATAATAAAAGTATAAACAAATATGAGAAGAGCATGATAATGGAGACAGGGCAGGTGTGTAAATTATAGTTTAGTTAAAAGTACTTGATAGTGGCATTTTGACAGTTGTGTGAAAGAGTACATGTATTTAATACATAACAGTCACTTACGGGGACCCAAAAGGTAGCCAGCACTGTTTAGTGTCCACCCTCGCTTCTCTTTACCCTGTTATGAGACACACACACACACACACACACACACACACTCAAATCAGATTCATTATACACACTGTACAATCATCAGTTTTCTCAACAATTTATCTTATTTTCTGAATGCGAATTGCTTGACCTGACTATAGTGCAAGAACTCAATTATGGTGTTATGTCTAGATAATAGGCAACAACGTTCATATAATTGTAATGTTGCTTGCAATAGCCTACTTGTAGTTAAAACAATGAGAAAATAAGAGCATTTAAAACAACATTTTGCCAAATACAATAAAATGTTGACCTACCGCAATCACTAATCCAATTGTTTCTGACAGAGCTGCAAATAAAATGAGTGATATGCACACTACTCCAAAAGACTTCTTCATCTAAATCAAGATATTAAAAAGGTGTTAGTTGTAGAAAAACTCTCAATTTTAGAAGTTAAAAGTCGCAAAACAAACATTTCCAAAGAAGTCTTAAAGCGGCTTACCTTTAAAGTTTTGTTCAACAGTACAAGAGATAAAAGATAATTTAAAAGTTTAAGGCTTTCTTCAAAATAGGTATGCTTATAGAATAAGCAAAAATACAATGCAATATTACAGCAAAGAGATCTTCAATGTCCCTGTCGTGCTTCTGGTTTAGAAGAGAATGATTTTGATGGCCTTTTATAATACACCCCCCCACTAAAAAAAAATCCTGTTCCTGAAATTCAGACGTCACAACTACCTTCCCCCTCCTCTAGTGGTCATGTCACGATGAAATTACAATAACATCATCATGTTCTTTTTGCAACCTTATGAGACATTGAGTTGGACAATAGTTCTTAAAGTCAGATACATTTTATCACTAATAGAATATCACGTGATGTCATTTGTAGAAAACATTTTATTATGCATGTCAAAACGAACACTGCTATAAGATCAGTAAATCTAAAATATTTATTTTAGAGCTTCTATGTCTGGTAAAATGGTTCAAATGTAAAAAGACAAAACCATTACATACAAACATAGCCTAGAGATAAAAGACAAAACCATTACATACAAACATAGCCTAGAGATAAAAGACAAAACCATTACATACAAACATAGCCTAGAGATAAAAGACAAAACCATTACATACAAACATAGCCTAGAGATAAAAGACAAAACCATTACATACAAACATAGCCTAGAGATAAAAGACAAATTAGGAAGACAAGTGGATACATTTCCATGGGTTTGTGGACAGGTCCATTTTAATAGTCAGAAAATAAGGAATTCCATAATGGAAGGGTGATATCTATTTCGTAACAATGCATTGGAACTTTTCTGTAGCCTTTATCAAGAAACAGTTACCTTAAAATGCGACTAAAAGGAGATAAAAAAAATGTGTTTTTAGATATGGCGATAGGTTACAAAAAGGAGAAAAACAACTCACTCAGAGCTTTAAATGAAGTTCTTTATTGAATTAACAGATCAGATATAACAAGAGCCTGAATTATATGAAAATGTGATCCTATCATTGACAGTTTCCATTCATACTGGAGGAGGATGGTAGTTACAGGCTGGACCAAAGAGTACACTAGAAAAGCCACTCCCAGGGCACCATGAACTTCCATTCCAATGAAAGTACAGGTCAGCAGCAACCAAGAGAGAGCAAAATGGGATTCCAACAGTGTGTAACAAAGGCAGGAACCTTTGGGCTCTTTGTAAAATGGTTTGTCCTTCTTCAGCTGTCTGGTCTGATCCAGCAAGGGCTACTGGCGGATCTAAAAGTTCTTGTGTCCATTTGTCATTGGTCTGTGTGGAAAATCCTCCATTGTAACATACTTCACACATTGAGCAATGTTCTGATCCATTATGACATGGGAAAGGAACTCCATCCGAAGAACACAATCCTGAAGATATATGGCTGCCTTCTTTCATATTGATGACATGAATGTTGATCACACCACCACACAATCCATTTGTTGAAGTTTTCTTCAGGGAGAGGTTGCTGAAGAGATAATATTTTTTTTTATGAACACTCCTGACTCAACACCTTTATACAGTCTACAAGCATCGTATACCAACCATACAGGACAGCTCTATTTGGACACCTTGATTGTGAATAAAGAGTAGATGCATTACAACCACTAACTATTCCAGTTAAGTCCTACCTGCATTCTATTTCTTGTCCTTGTCTTGTATTTAATTGTATAGGCCTATCACAACATGGTCGGCTTAGCTCTTGGATGCCAGGTAGGGCTCTTGCACAGGTGGGGCTCTTGTCTGGAAGGAACAGGGCTATAATTCCATCCTTCGTAATAGCAACACATCCACATCTGCCGTCACTGTTTAGCTGGACTCTGCATGGCTGTGCTACAGCGAAAGGTGCAACTTCCGATGCAGGTAATGGGCTCTGTTGCTCAGAAGAGGCCTTTCTTCGTCGTTCACAATGCATTCTTTTGGCAAACAATCTCGTTGGCAACATTGTTTCAACCAATGCAAGTTGACAATCGAAGCCTGACAGTTTTCTCCTCACCTCCTGCAAGATTAAATATCATAGATGAAGTTAAGAAAAGTAATTGATTTATAAAGTCAAGTAGGCCGAAAACACATTATCTGCAGATATTTACACAAACCCTTATTTTTTTTTTTGAGACCCCAAGTCCTCTGCGTCTGCAATGATCAGACATTTTTCCAATGTTGGCAAGCGCTGAATTAATTAAACAAATTCTGAACGTGAAAGACTGCTTATTATAGATTATAGCAGTGACTAAAATGATGTTTTCCGATGTAGACAGACAGCGCGCTTGTCTCGCTTCTCGGAGACAGAGGCTGTTTGAAGAGTCGCACAGCGCACTAGCTGTTCATCCAATGTGCAAGGGTTGTCAATCATTATCTGATGACGTCACGTGAGCGTGACGATCAAACGTCGTTCTTGTTCTTTTGCTGTCTATCATGGAACCCAAACCGGCTGCGCGCGTGCGCCATCGTGCATACATTTATTTTGTCCCCCCACACCAAACGTGATCACAACAAGCAGGTTAAAATATCAAAACAAACTCTGAAACAATTATATTCATTTGGGGACAGGTTGAAAAGCATTTATGGCAATTTAGCTAGTTGGCTTGCACTTGCTAGCTAATTTGTCCCATTTAGCTAGCTTGCTGTTGCTAGCTAATTTGTCCTGGGATATAAAAATTGAGTTGTTATTTTACCTGAAATGCACAAGGTCCTCTACTCAGTCAATTAATCCACACATAAAACGGTTAACCGAAACGTTTCTAGTCATCTCTCTTTCTTCCAGGCCTTTTCTTCTCTTGACTTTATATTGCAATTGGCAACTTTCATAAATTAGGTGCATTACCGCCACTGACCTTCGTCTTTCAGTCACCCACGTGGGTATAACTAATGAGGAGATGGCACGTGGGTACCTGCTTCAATAAACCAATGAGGAGATGGAAGATGCAGGACTTGCAGCCGATCTATTTTAGCCCGTGCAATAATTGAATAACGTAGATTTTTAAATGTATTTTGCAACGCTCGCGTGGGGCCAGCCTGTAACTCATATAGAACAATGAAAAAATATTTGGCCTAGCTATCAACAACTAGCTTTGAGCAACATTAATGGAAACGTTTGTACTCTTCTCTCAGAATGTGGATAAACTTGAGAAAAATGTGTCTGAATTGCCAACAATAATTTCATGAGGTAAATTTAATTGAGTAGTGTTTTTAGCTAACTAGCTAACGTTAGCTAGCTTAGCTTGCCCACAAAAGTTGATTGAGCGCGAGATTCCCTAAAATCATGCCACTTTGATACAGCTACGACCGGAAGTTACTTTTTCGTAGCAGGTTAGGATAAGTAGGTTAAGGTTAGGAGTTGTAGCTATCTAAAAACACAGAAAGATAGCTTGTAGTTATAATAACATTTTTGGCAAAAATATTTTCCTAGGTAACTGCTAGTCTGCTGTTAGCTGCGGTGGTTAGTTGCGGTCTAACCACCAGATATCCATAGGAAGCCTAATTTCTTTAGATTTAAGTTTGCCAGGTTGAAAATGCCCGGCCATTGTCAATAACCCTTTCCCTATCTCTCCCTACCAGCCTATCTACACAACGAATCCCATTCAGGAATCAGAAATATGGCTGAGACAGTGACAACATCCACATGCACTGGGACCTTTTCAGTCAACAGAATCAACCAGGGATCATACTCACTGTGTTTGGAGTATGTCTCTTTGGAGGTGAAGAGCTAGCTTTCTAACGTTAGCTCTTTTTTAAAATTGTAATGACCTGGCCTGATCGTAAAGGAACAATTGTCCAGACAATTGATGGGTTAATAAACCATGAATTCGTAACCTCAAACTCCAGACAGGCGGGCCCCCGGATGGCGCAGTGGTTAAGGGCGCAACAGGGCCAGCTGTGCCACCAGAGACCCTGTGTTTGCACCCAGGCTCTGTTGTAACCGGCCGTGACCGGGAGGTCCGTGGGGCGACGCACAATTGGCCTAGCGTTGTCCGGGTTAGGGAGGGCTTGGCCGGTGGGGATGTCCTTGTCTCATCGCGCACCAGCGGCTCCTGTGGTGGGCCTGGCACAGTGCACACTAACCAAGGTTGCCAGGTGCACAGTGTTTCCTCTGACACATTGGTGCGGCTGGCTTCCGGGTTGGATGCACGCTGTGTTAAGAAGCATTGCGGCTTGGTTGGGTTGTGTATTGGAGGACGCATGACTTTCAACCTTTGTCTCTCCCGAGCCCATACGGGAGTTGTAGTGATGAGACAAGATAGTAGCTACTAAAACAATTGGATACCACGAAATTGGGGAGAAAAAGGGGTAAAATAAAATTAAAAAAATAATAATTAAACTCCACACAGGCTACTGTTTGGCCGCAGCCCACGCCAAATAAATGAAAGATACCCATATAAGCAACTGTGATATTCTCTTGTGAAGACCAGACATAAGAGAGAGAACAATGGCTAAACATGGTCTTAATTTGCAATGCTCCATCCCCCTTTGTTTCCTTAAGGAACCGCCAAAGCACTCTTCTAGAGGGAGAGTCATTGTTCAGTGATGGCACCTCCATTACATTTGATACTTTCAAAGACCTTGCCGCTGAACTTGATTGTTTTTATATTCTATATAGAACAGTATCTGTCAAATTACATTTGTATCCATGTTTGGGTACAAAGGAGGCAAATTCTGTAATCATATGTGAATGTTTTTGTCCCACATCAACAATTTTCACCATCAAGCTGATATTGAAAATCTTCGGTAGTCCTCTTTTAGGGTTCATCATGTCTAAAATCATAATGTTTTGGCTGTCATACATCTTCAACGATGGACTGATCGAAATAACCATCAACCTGGTAATGACGATATCTAAGGAAGTCTCAAGGTTTTTGTTACGGATACAGGTATCCTGTGTCTGTGTGTGTGTGTATCCTGTGTTCTTTTCTCTCCTTCTCCCCTCACAGGTGAAAATCATCACTCCCCAATCAGTCAACGAGTTTTGCCCGCCTGAGGTAGAGTATCTCATGATAAGCTGTAGACCACACTATCTACCTAGAGTGTTTTCATCTGTATTTTTCGTAGCTGTCTACATACCACCACAGACCGATGCTGGCACTAAAACCGCACTCAATGAGCTATATACCGCCATAAGCAAACAGGAAAACACTCATCCAGTGGCGCTCCTAGTGGCCGGGGACTTTAATGCAGGGAAACTTAAATCAGTTTTACCAAATTTCTATCAGCATGTTAAATGTGCAACCAGAGGGGAAACAATATTAGACCACCTATACTCCACACACAGAGATGCATACAAAGCTTTCCCATGCCCCCCATTTAGCAAATATGACCATAATTCTATCCTCCTGATTCCTGCTTACAAGCAAAAATTAGAGCAGGAGCACCCGTGACTGGGTCTATAAAAAAACTGGTCAGAGGAAGCAGATGCTAAACTGCAGGACTGTTTTGCTAGCACAGACTGGAATATGTTCTGGGATTCTTCCGATGGCGTTGAGGAGTACACCACATCAGTCACTGGCTTTATCAATAAGGGCATAGAAGACGTTGTCCCTACAGTGACTGTACATACCCCAACCAGAAGCCATGGATTACAGGCTACATTCACACTCAGCTAAAGGGTAGAGCTGCTGCTTTCAAAGAGCTGGACTCTAACCCGGAAGCTTATAAGAAATCCCACTATGCCCTCCGACGAACCATCAAACAGGCAAAGCGTCAATACAGTACTAATATCGAATCCCACTACACCGACTTCGACACTCGTCGGATGTACCAGGGCTTGCAAACTATTACAGACTACAATGGGAAGCACAGCCGAGAGCTGCCCAGTGACACGAGTCTACCAGACGAGCTAAATAACTTCTATGCTCGCTTCGAGGCAAGTAACAGTGAAGCATACATGAGAGCATCAGCTGCTCCGAACGACTGTGTGATCACGCTCTCCGCAGCCGATGTGAGTAAGACCTTTAAACAGGTCAACATTCACAAGGCCGCAGGGTCAGACGGATTACCAGGACTGCGCTGACCAACTGGCAAGTGTCTTCACTGACATTTTCAACCTCTCCCTGTCTGAGTCTGTAATACCAACATGTTTCAAGCAGACCACCATAGTCTCTGTGCCCAAGAACATTAAGGTAACCTGCCTAAATTACTACCGACCCGTACCACTCACCTCTGTAGCCATGAAATGCTTTGAAAGGCTGGTCATGGCTCACATCACCATAATCCCAAAACCCCTAGACCCACTCCAATTTGCATACCACACCAACAGATCCACAGATGATGCAATCTCTCTTGCACTCCACACTTCCCTTTCACACCTTTCACAAAAGGAACACCTATGTGAGAATGCTATTAATTGACTACAGCTCATCGTTCAACACCATAGTGCCCTCAAAGCTAAGGACCCTGGGACTAAACACCTCTTTCTGCAACTGGATCCGGGACTTCCTGACGGGCCGCCCCAGGTGGTAAGGGTAGGTAACAACACATCTGCCACACTGATCCTCAACACGGGGGCCCCTCAGGGGTGTGTGCTCAGTCCCTTCCTGTACTCCCTGTTCACTCATGACTGAACGGCCAGGCACGACTCCAACACCATCATTAAGTTTGCTGATGACACAACAGTGGTAGGCCTGATCACCGACAACGATGAAACAGCCTACCTGGCTGTAAATCTGGGGAGATAAGATAGGACAGGGAGAGCCCCTCCAGAGCTCTAGTATCTGGGGGAGACTGGAACTGTCAGCCGAGTGGTTATAAACTGTGGTGAGACTCATGAGAAAATGCCTATGTTCGTGTGTATGTATGTGCGTAGGTTAGAATGGTATAAAAGGATTTGTGTATGCACGAGAGAGCATACGCAAATAAACCTGGATCTGATCAATTGTGAGCTGGGAATTCTGTCTGTTTTATTTGAGACCAGAACTTTACAACCTCTGGGTTTCAGACAGATAAAGATAATTGGAATTTATGAACATTGATTACAAAATTACTGAACACTTATAAAAAACAATCAATCTTTAATATAATCACTAGTTAACTACACATGGTTGATGATATTACTAGTTTAACTAGCTTGTCCTGCGTTGCAAATAATCAATGCGGTGCCTGTTAGTTTATCATCGAATCACAGCCTACTTCGGCAAACTGGTGATGATATAACAAGCGCATTCGCAAAAAAGCACTGTCGTTGCACCAATGTACCTAACCATAAACATCAATGCCTTCTTAAAATCAATACACAAGTATATATTTTTAAACCTGCATATTTAGTTAAAATAAATTAATGTTAGCAGGCACTAATATCTAGGGAAATTGTGTCACTTCTCTTGCGTTCTGTGCAAGCAGAGTCAGGGTATATGCAGCAGTTTGGGCCGTCTGACTCATTGCGAACTGTGTGAAGACCATTTCTTCCTAACGAAGACCGTAATTCATTTGACAGAATTTTACATAACTATGACATAACATTGAAGGTTGTGCAACGTAACAGCAATATTTAGACTAATGGATGCCGCCCGATAGATAAAATACAGAATGGTTCTGTATTTTACTGAAAGAATAAACTTTTTGTTTTCTAAATGAGTTTCCGGATGGTCCGGATTTGACCATATTAATGACCTATTTCTGTGTGTATATTATAATTAAGTCTGATTTGATATTTGATAGAGCAGTCTGACTGAGCGGTGGTAGGCAGCAGCAGGCTCATTAGCATTCATACATTGCACTTTCCTGCGTTTGCCAGCAGCTCTTCGCAATGCTTGAAGCACAGTGCTGTTTATGACTCCAAGCCTATCAACTCCCGAGATTAGGCTGGCAATACTATAGTGCCTATAAGAGCATCCAATAGTCAAAGGTATGTGAAATACAATGGTATAGAGAGAAATAGTCCTATAATTCCTATAATAACTACAACCTCCAACTTCTTAACTGGGAATATTGAAGACTCATGTCAAAAAGGAACCACCAGCTTTCATATGTTCTCATGTTCTGAGCAAGGAACTTAAACGTTAGCTTTTTTACATGGCACATATTGCACTTTTACTTTCTTCTCCAACACTGTGTTTTTGCATTATTTAAACCAAATCTGAAAATGTTTCATTATTAATTTGAGACTATAGATGGTTATTTATGTATTATATTACGTTTTAAAAAAGTGTTAATTCAGTATTATTGTACAAATATATATATAAAAATCGTCCGATTAATTAGTATCAGCTTTTTTTTGGTCCTCCAATAATCGGTATCGGTGTTGAAAAATCATAATCGGTCGACCTCTAGTCCAAGCACACCAAGACAGTCGTAAAGAGGGCACGACAAAACCTATTCCCCCTCAGGAGACTGAAAAGATTTGGCATGGATCCTCAGATCCTCAAAAGGTTTTACAACTGCACCATCGAGAGCATCCTGACGGGTTGCATCACTGCCTGGTATGGCAACTGCTCGGTCTCCGACCGCAAGGCACAACAGAGGGTAGTGCGCTCGTTCCAGTACATCACCGGGGCCAAGCTTCCTTCCATCCAGGACCTCTATACCAGGCGGTGTCAGGGGAAGGCCCTAGAAATTGTCTAGCCACCCTAGTCATAGACTGTGCACGGTAAGCGGTACTGGAGCGCCAAGTCTAGGTCCAAGAGGCTAAATGCATCACACTTTAAGTACAGATTTCATGTCATTTAGCTGAATGGCTAGTCATGGCCCAGCTTTCCATAGGTCCTGGGAAATGCTGACCTATTTGGCCAACACCTTAATTGTCTCCATCATTGGTATTATTTGGTAACATTTGGGCCTCAATGATTTCTTCAACATTATAGTGCTCTACTTTGCTATGTACATCACAGCACTTTTTTATTGAGGCATTTTATTGAGGCATTTAACCAGTTTTTCTACCGCATAATTATGTTATGTATCAGTTTGTTCTTGTGATCATTGGCAAGGAACCAGAGGAGGTATCTATTTGAGACTCTTCTTTCTCTATTACAGACATGTGACTGTAGTTGCACTGTCACCCTTATTGGTACGCACTGGCTGTGGCTTCAGCTGGAGGTGGGCAGCAGTGTGTGTCTAGGGAGGGACCAAATGGGCCTTTTGTGTATGGGCTCTAATCAATAGCTATCGCTGAAGTATTACAGATTATGTGCTAGAAATGTAAAAGTAATTCCAGATTGAGCCGACATATGCAGCGTTTACCGTGAATGCAGTCTCCACTAACGCATGAACATTTCCTTTAAATGTCAGTCATGTTGTAACGCCGAACTTCCGCGATACAGATTGAATAGAGCTTCTACTTCTTAAGCTCATAGATTTTCAATCAGATGATTTGGATGAAGTGCAAGTGAGAGAGAATGTAGGGATTTTTTTTGTGTATTTACTACTTTCTATTTTTACTTTCCTACCCCTTTAGCAGGGTACCATGATGACAGCAGTGTCCTTATGTTATGACCTCTGTTAATATAATCATAATCTTGACAGTTGAAGTTATCATCTCTGTTACAGATTTTGGTCCCGTCTTCTGGAATGGCGGTCCTAACACGTCTTATTAATGCAACATCAATTCCCTTGTTGCTTAGACTTCTAGGTAAGGAGTACTGTGTTGAGATAGTTGTCTTATTGCACAGGTTGTTCAGAATGTATGCAAAGCCAACTAAACTGCACTTAGTAGCACTGAAAGGGGTTGTGTCTCTCTCACATTGTGTCCTGTGTTCCCAGACCTATGTGACGTGCCGGCCCAACTGTATAAAACATATATCTTCCCCCGTGCTCTTCCTTCCAGGTTAGCATTGAAGAGTTTTCCCCCACAGCTAGGATGACCAAGTTCCCACACTTTGACAGGAACATTCTGTGTCCACCATCAACACAGGAGCAGGAGGACCTGATGGAGGAGGCTCGCATGCGCATCCTGAAGGCAGAGGTCTGGGTCACTTCACTGGATCATACTCAAAACTATATTCATGATGCCATCATATTCACCCTGACCTCACGTAAAGTGGTGAGCCTGATTTCTCGTTCAGCCCGTTCAATGTAGAACATGTGGAAGGAAAGCATTCCTCACTTGAAAAGACTATCAGGATGAACGTTTTCATTTTTTTTCAAATATGTGAAATCATTGTGTTCGATAGGATATTATGTTAGAAGTTGTTTTTGTTTCTTTAATCACAGGCTGTACCTCTGTTTTCCTTCACTTAGTTGTATCCTTGTCGATACACTCCTACAATGTGGTTAGGGTTTAGGATGACGCATTAGATTATGATGAACTTTTAGCCCACAGGGAAGGAACTATTGACTTTGGTGAATGTAATAGGTTTAGCATGAAGTTGACAGATGAACCATTAAGAGTCCAGTATAAATGGTATTTAAACTGGGAACTGGTGTTGGTTTTCTACCAGACAAGCTACTGGAAGCCGCACAGTGCTGGATTTCTGAACAGAGAGGCAGCCAGGACCCTGATTAATACAGCTGAGAACATGACAAACCACAAGGAAATGTTGTTGCTCTCGCTGCACTCACTCAAAGATATAGGAACAACACTGTATTCGAAGTGCCTACTATTACATTCTAACTACATAATTAGGATAAACATTCTATTTCCAAGATCACAAGTCAAATCACAATTGTAATATTTGGTTAAAAATAAGGCCTCAATTATTTTGCCCATATCGTGCAGCACTACGTGGCAGTGTGGAAATGTCAAATGAAACAAACAGAACGGAGAAAGACCCTTTGAAATCACTTAGAATTCATGTGCTGCCACCCTAAATAACATATTATTTTTTGCCATATCACCCAGCCCTAGGACCAATTTCCTTCGACCTCATGGCTTGGTTTTTGCTTTGACCATGCACTGTCAACTGTAGGACCTTATATAGACAGGTGTGTGCCTTCCAAATCATGTCCAACAATTGAATTTACCACAGGTGGACTCCAATAATGTTGTAGAAACATCTCAAAGATAATCAATGGAAACAGGATGCTCCTGACCTAAATTTAAAGTCTCATAGCAAAGGGTCTGATTACTTATGTAGATAAGGTATTTCAGGTTTTTTTTATCGATTTGAATTTATTTTCCAAAAACCTGGTTTCGCTTTGTCATTATGAGGTATTGCGTGTAGATTGCTGACGATTTGTATTTATTTAAGTCATTTTAGAATAAGGCTGTAACATAACAATGTTTAAAAAGTCACAGGGTCTGAATACTTCTCGAAGGAACTGTATATAGTGTATATGCATATGTTTCTGCCTTTATCTATGTTCATGAGTGTTCAGGATATCATGAAATACTGGGAGCTGAAAGTGCCGTTTTAAAGCTAATTGACTGTAATTCTACACATTTTGCCATTGGTTATAATGCTATCTAAGTGATTCAAAGATTATAACAAAATCAAAACAATTTCATAACAAAAAACTCCTGAATGCATAATTTGGTCATTGTTAGTCATTGTTAGATCTCAAAGATTATCTTATTATAAAATATATGGGTCCATTATCTTTTCTATATACTTTCTATCTGGTTTTAGTCGTTTAAGTTTACACTGAAAACATTTTTAAGTGTACACTGAAAGCAAACTGATTATTATTTTTATTGTTTGGACATAGCTGTCCTGAAAAGGCTGCTGTAACGTTAGGATTCGTATTCTTGTTGCATTACCAATTATGAAACAAAATGGTAGAAATACTTTGAAAACAGCTACTGCAGAATTTATTTAGCTATAAATCACAACTCGCACATACTTGACTTTTGACTATTTTTATGAAATGCTTGCACTGTGTAGAGCCCTGAGTGTTACCACCCGCAAATATGGCAGGGGAATTCGACATTCTTACCCGCCAAATAGCCCTTACACAGCCTGGAGGTTTGTTTTGGGTCATTGTCCTGTTGAAAAACAAACGATAGTCCCACTAAACGCAAACCAGATGGGATGGCGTATGGCAGCAGAATGCTGTGGTAGCCATGCTGGTTAAGTGTGCCTTGAATTCTAAATACATAACTGACAGTATCACCAGCAAAGCACCCCCACACCATCACACCTCCTCCTCCATGCTTCATGGTGGGAACCACACATGCGGAGATCATCCCTTCACCCACTCTGTGTCTCACAATGACACAGCGGTTGGAAATGTTTAGAATCACAGAATATATTGTCAATATTTACATGATACCGGGCCTCTTTGTGTGGTATGTTATGGTTTGATGGGACATATTTTATACAGATTTGAAATAGCTTTACAGTAACGTTTTCTAGGGTTACCTTTTATCAATGTTATGAATCATAATAATTGTTGAATATACAGTATGTCTTTCAGATCATCATTCCCAGGCTCATAGAAATCATAAACCGTCAGATCCATAAGAAGCTCAGCCAGAAGAGGACTGGCCACCCCTCATAGCCTGGTTCCTCTCTAGGTTTCTTCCTAGCTTCTGGCCTTTCTCGGGAGTTTTTCCTAGCCACCGTGCTTCGACACCTGCATTGCTTGCTGTTTGGTGATTTAGGCTGGGTTTCTGTACAGCTGATGTAAGAAGGGCTTTATAAATACATTTGATTGAATAAGTCTCAGGTACAACCCTAATATAATATTTTCTTGCTGTTTCTGCAACACAGAGATGTGTCTAGGCAAATAATAACTACTCTATAACCCTATATTGTGTTGCAGAAATGTTTTATTTAACTAGGCAAGTCAGTTAAGAAAAAAATCTTATTTACAATGAAGGTCTAGGAAGAGCGGGTTAACTGTCTTGTTCAAGGGCAGAACAACAGATTTTTACCTGGTCAGCTCAGGGATTTGATCTTGCAATATTTTGGTTACCGGCCCAATGTTCTAACCACTAGTCTACCTGCCACCGCCTGAATTGAGAAGTATTCTGGAGAGAAACCGCAAGCAGGTTGTCTGGGAGATTGCCTTGATTTAGCATGACTGATAAATACCAATCACTTTAAATCAAGGCAATCACTTTAACTAGGGTCACTGTGGGGTCGCCAGTATAGTTGGCTTTAACTCACCATAATGTGATAAGTTTACTGTGCCTGTTTTGACAGCAACAATCCTTCAGTCCTATTTACATGTCAAGTATCCTACATTGAATCTCCCCTAAATGGATATAGATGAAAAAATAATTCAATGAAACATTGACAGAAACCTTCAATGGACTGATGTCGATGCTCTGGAGTGGAAGGTGTAATGTGTGATATTCTAATTGTGTACCTGGGTCAATTGATGAAAATGCACTACTAGCCAATCATGTTTTAAAGATGTACCGTCGTTTTAACTTATGCATGTAGTGGTTCTACACACCTCACTATTTCAAGTCCTGACCAGGCTTAATTGAGAGGGAGAAAGAGGGAGCAGTCTGGGAGATCAAGGCTGTGTACCTTTAGAGCAACTATCTTCTTAGATAGAACCATCAAAGGAAACGGGACACATCAGCAAATACTAATGATTGGGGGAAAAAAAGGAATGGGATGTAACTACCATTCCATTGTACCCCATAAAAGCCAGAGAAGGGATATAAGTGACTCCTCAAAGTAGGGGACCTAAATGTGTTCTGGGAGAGTACAGGGGCTCAGTAGGATACTGTGTGGTAATAATGCCTTAAGGAGCCATTTTCTCAGATTCCCTGCATGCTCTCCTGCCGGAGGAAATTGATGAGTCTTTCTGGAAACTATATAACACATCTCATTAGCAATTAGATAAAAGCAGATCTGTGGTGACCTTAGGGAGTCATCACAGACACAAAGCAGGATTACACACTACAAGTGTATGTAAAACAGCTTGATTTTATATTTGTGAAATAGAAATATGTAGCCCTTAGTGCATCACAACCCACTGGGGAAAAAGTGGTTGAATCAACATTGTTTCCACATCATTTCAACAACAAAAATGTTTATGTGATGATGCTAAATCAACATGGGAATATCAACATAAGGGAATTTTGTATTTCTTTTCTCCCAACTTTTAACATAAATCCAATGTCGTGGTGACATTCTGTTGATTTCACATTGAATTCACATTAGTTGTCACCTCAACCAAACGTTAATCAAAAATAGACTGACGTCTGTACCCAGTGGAAAGTTCTTGTTGTTATGTGAGGGGAAGCTTACCCACAACTGTGCAAAGTTTACCACTGCCAGGAAAGTGAGTAAGATCACGACTCTGTGGTATCCCTTCTCAGGCTAGCTGCAGAGACCAATTCGAAGATTGCCATCTCAGTGAATACCAGACAAGCCATACGAGCCATGCGAGAGAGACGAGAGAGACGTCATCCATACACTCATCTCCGGGGGGCTCTTAGACAACTTAGAGGCATCAATACTGGAGAAAGTGCTTCAGGATTAAAAAAAGAAACGGAATGGAGCTAAGCACAGGCAAAATCCTAAAGGTTAACCCGTTTCAGTATGCTTTCCACTAGACACTGGGAGATGAATTCACCTTTCAGCAGGACAATAACCTAAAACACCAAACCTAAACCTACATAACCTAAAGGCCAAACCTACGCTGGAGTTGCTTACCAAGAAACCAGTGAATGTTTCTGAGTGGCCAAGTTACAGTGTTGACTTTAATCTACTTGAAAATCTATGGCAATACCTGAAAATGGTTGTCTAGCAATGATCAACAACCAATTTGACAGTTTAAAAATGTTTGAAAATAATAATGTGTAAATGTTGCATAGTCCAGGTGTGGAAGCTCTTCGAGACTTACCCAGAAATACTCAAAGCTGTAATCATTGCTGTTATAGTGTGGACACTATATAAATAATTACATTGAATATGTTATTGTACTTACCTGCAGTATAGTATGATTACTATTCATGTGTTTGTGGTTATTATTGGCCTTGACCTTTTCCCCTTTGATGATATCATCACCCAGAGTTGTACCTGTTCAATGCAGTTCAACCACAGGTTGAGTGGGCTGTATCACTTTGCTGTGTTTGTACCGTTTCTACATGGCTGTACACCTTTTAATTATTAGGTTGAAAGTAAAGGGAAGTAATATTGAATTATGTGCGGGCATTCCTTGTCAAGTTACTACAGTTGCAAAAGGTGCTTCTGCAAAGTTTTGACTCAGGGGTGTGAATACCTACAGTGGGGCAAAAAAGTATTTAGTCAGCCACCAATTGTGCAAGTTTTCATCATAGGTACACTTCAACTATGACAGACAAAATGAGAAAAAAAATACAGAAAATCACATTGTAGGATTTTTTATGAATTTATTTGCAAATTATGGTGGAAAATAAGTATTTGGTCACCTACAAACAAGCAAGATTTCTGGCTCTCACAGACCTTATTTAAGAGGCTCCTCTGTCCTCCACTCGTTACCTGTATTAATGGCACCTGTTTGAACTTGTAATCAATATAAAAGACACCTGTCCACAACCTCAAACAGTCACACTCCAAACTCCACTATGGCCAAGACAAAAGAGCTGTCAAAGGACACCAGAAACAAAATTGTAGACCTGCACCAGGCTGGGAAGACTGAATCTGCAATAGGTAAGCAGCTTGGTTTGAAGAAATCAACTGTGGGAGCAATTATTAGGAGTTGGAAGACATACAAGACCACTGATAATCTCCCTCGATCTGGGGCTCCATGCAAGGTCTCACCCCGTGGGGTCAAAATGATCACAAGAACGGTGAGCAAAAATCCCAGAACCACACGGGGGGACCTAGTGAATGACCTGCAGAGAGCTGGGACCAAAGTAACAAAGCCTACCATCAGTAACACACTACGCCGCCAGGGACTCAAATCCTGCAGTGCCAGACGTGTCCCCCTGCTTAAGCCAGTACATGTCCAGGCCCATCTGAAGTTTGCTAGAGAGCATTTGGATGATCCAGAAGAAGATTGGGAGAATGTCATACGGTCAGATGAAACCAAAATATAACTTTTTGGTAAAAACTCAACTCGTCGTGTTTGGAGGACAAAGAATGCTGAGTTGCATCCAAAGGACACCATACCTACTGTGAAGCATGGGGGTGGAAACATCATGCTTTGGGGCTGTTTTTCTGCAAAGGGACCAGGACGACTGATCCGTGTAAAGGAAAGAATGAATGGGGCCATGTATCGTGAGATTTTGAGTGAAAACCTCCTTCCATCAGCAAGGGCATTGAAGATGAAACGTGGCTGGGTCTTTCAGCATGACAATGATCCCAAACACACCGCCCGGGCAACGAAGGAGTGGCTTCGTAAGAAGCATTTCAAGGTCCTGGAGTGGCCTAGCCAGTCTCCAGATCTCAACCCCGTAGAAAATCTTTGGAGGGAGTTGAAAGTCTGTGTTGCCCAGCAACAGCCCCAAAACATCACTGCACTAGAGGAGATCTGCATGGAGGAATGGGCCAAATACCAGCAACAGTGTGTGAAAACCTTGTGAAGACTTACAGAAAACGTTTGACCTCTGTCATTGCCAACAAAGGGTATATAACAAAGTATTGAGATAAACTTTTGTTATTGACCAAATACTTATTTGCCACCATAATTTGCAAATAAATTCATTAAAAATCCTACAATGTGATTTTCGGATTTTTTTCCTCATTTTGTCTGTCATAGTTGAAGTGTACCTATGATGAAAATTACAGGCCTCTCTCATCTTTTTAAGTGGGAGAACTTGCACAATTGCTGGCTGACTAAATACTTTTTTGCCCCACTGTATGTAAATTAGATATTTCTGTATTTCATTTTCAATAAATGTGCAAAAAATGTTTCACTTTGTCATTATGGGGTATTATATGGGTGAGAAAAAATATATTGAATCCATTTTGAATTCAGGCTGTAACACAATAAAATGTGGAATAAGTCAAGGGGTATGAATACTTTTTGCAGGCACTGTAAATGACCAAGTTTCCACCAATAATCCCAGCACCAAGAGCAGCGAAACTTCTGCAGAGTTTGCATTGATTGAACAAAGATAGCACCCAGATTGAGTTCATCAAGGTAGAGCACACATCTCCTAGACCCTTGCCTTAGATTGACAAGCGTTTTATTTTCTGTATTATATTATGAACATGTTACTTTCATGTTTGCGACAACAAAAAATGTGTGTTATTTCTGAGTGGCCATGCTTATTTTCTTTGACTTTGGAGACACAATCACACAAGAAAATGAAGCCCTTCAAGGAATACAACTTGATTGTCTCTGGCATGGTTATTTTTTTTATTTATTTAACTAGGAAAGTCAGTTAAGAACAAATTCTTATTTACAATGACGGCCTAGGGACAGTGGGTTAACTGCCTTGTTCAGGGACAGAATGACAGATTTTTACCTTGTCAGCTCAGATGATTTGATCTAGCAACCTCTTGGTTACTGTCCCGACACTCTAACCACTAGGCTACAGGGCAGGCAGTATGTAAGGTATGTACTAATGTGTACTACAAAAGGTAAGGTGTAAAATGAATAACATCTTACTGAGTTTATGTTGTGGTAATAATTGGTTAATGTTCTGAACATACATGCCCATTTTTGTATCAAGCTGGTTTGGTATATGATAAAACACAAAAAACTTGAATCATCACTGCTGAACGTGATAGTTGGGAATGAATGTCAGTGGCATGACACTTCATTATTTTCATTGCAACTAAATAATGACTGACAAGTTGACTACTACTCACCAGTAGTTTCCCAATATACTCTGTGAACTAATTACCCATCTCCGTCACATTATAACTCTGTAGAACACAATATCAAGTATACAGTCAATGCCGTTAATATGTGTAAATTACAGTTAATCACTTGTCATTTTGGTCACCCTAAAAAGTAACACAATGTAAGCTATTTCAACACATTACAGTGTGACACTGCAATTATGGGTAATTTAGAAAGGCGGGCATAATAGCCCTCTTTGTAGAGACACCTTTACTTGCCTTGTGATCGTACACTTCAATATCAGCTTTGTATGTCCATTTTCTATACCAAATTGTGTTTCTTTACCTCTGAATACAAAACTGGACTTACATGTTGTAATCAGAAAATGACATTATAAAGTACAATTGTCACATGTTTTTAAGGCAGTATAAGGCATTCGTTTCAGAACAGGATTATTATGCAATGTCAGAAACATTAATGAACATGTTTCCTAAATGTTCTTTATATTGAATTTCTCATTCGGCTGATACAGCAAGCTGAAGAACCCTTGGGGACAATTTGGTGTTGAAGCTTTATCAAGGATAGTAGAAAAAAAACCACACAAATAAATCTGAAATAGAAATGTTGAATGCAACAACAATGTCTATGTCGTAAAAGAAGGGGCAGTCTGTATTGTAGTACTGCATTAGCAAGTTAGACATTATTTTTTGAAACAGAAAGGTTGTCACATTTTTTAAGCACAAACAACCTTCACAAACAACCATTTGTTACTGTATTACCAAGTTGTCTTTTGCCATGGTTTTATCTCCTTATCCTGGAATGATTGACAGTGCCAAGACAGGTCATTTTCACATTGTATGAAGACAGAGTGTGTAATGAGCACTATGACTCTTGGTGAGTCATGGAGCAGCACAATGGGCATAAAAGCATATGATGTAGGCCAGCTGTCACACTTACAGACAGCAGTATCCTCTCAGAGCTCCCATCCTTATTCCCTGGGTCACATTGATGACGATGGTTGATACTTACTCTTCAAGAGGTGTAATAACATGTACACATCACCTGCTTACATTTCTACATTGTAGTTTACATGGAAGGGTTTCCGTTTATTCAAATGGAAACTGCACCTTGAAGTGTCTCTATTTCCAACTATGTTATTTGTATTATTTATGAGCCAATTTAATACCACATGCTGGTTGTCTCGAATTGTCAGCTACCCGAATCATCAAACAAGCCCAACGTCGCTTGATTGACGCTCTGTGGTCATTACTCTGTGTATGAATGTGAATTCCCATACTATACTGTATTCCAAATGACTGGAGGAAGCCCAAACATTGGAGGCAAGAGGCCCAGGGAGAAGATAATATTGACACTAGTGACAGACTACAGGAGCTATGGGGCCATCCTGGGATAACTTTATTGTCTGAATCAGCAGCCTATGGAGATGACAGTCACCTGCAAGACAGTCACTCAGGTCTCACTACTGTTCATGTATTAAACTTTGTTCATATGAAATGTGCTGAAAATCTGAATGCAAGTGTTGGATGAACATATTCCATTTTAATCTCAAAACTCAGATTTGAACAACTGTAATGAGAGTAGTATGGACAAAGTGGTCAATCCTATAAAGGATCTTGCTCCTAGAACAGACCTGTGTCTGATGCAGTTTTCACAGAATGACCAAGTAACTTGATATCCATTGTCAGATAGTAGCTACCGGGTTTTATCTTCTTAGATACAGTGCATTTGGAAAGTTTTCAGACCCCTTGACTTTTTCCACATTTTGTTACGTTCCCTCATTAACCTACACACAATACCCCATACTGAGAAAAAGTTTAGAAAATGTTGCAAATGTATTAAAAATAAAAGTATTCAGACCCTTTGCTATGAGACTCAAAATGGATCATCCTTGAGATGTTTCTACAACTTGATTGGAGTCCATCTGTGGTAAATTTAATTGATTGGACATGATTTGGAAAGGCACAAACCGGTCTATATAAGGTTCTACAGTTGACAGTACATGTCAGAGCATAAACCAAGCCATGAGGTCGAAGGAATTGTCTGTAGAGCTCCATAATAAACAGGATTGAGTCGAGGTACAGACCTGGGGAAGGGTACCAAAAAAGTTCTGCAGCATTGAAGGTCTCCAAGAACACAGTGGCCTCCATCATTCTTAAATGGAAGAAGTTTTGAACCATCAAGACTCTTCCTAGAGCTGGCCGCCCCTTCCAAACTGAGCAATCGCAATTGGGGGAGAAGGGCCTTGGTCAGGGAGGTGACCAAGAACCCAATGGTCACTCTGACAGAGCTCCAGATAACTTTCAAGAAGGACAACCATCTCTGCAGCACTCCGCCAATCAGGCCTTTATGTAAGAGTGGCCAGACAGAAGCCACTCTTCAGTAAAAGGCACAACAGCCCGCTTGGAGTTTGCCAAAAGGCACCTAAAGACTCTCAGACCACGAGAAACAAGATTCTCTAGTCTAATGAAACTAAGATTGAACTCTTTGGCCTGAATGCCAAGCGTCACGTCTGAAGGAAACCTGACATCATGCCTACGGTGAAGCATGAGGGTGGCAGCACCATGCTGTGTGGATGTTTTTCAGCGGCAGGGACTGGGAGACTAGTCAGGATCAAGGGAAAGATGAATGGAGCAAAGTAAAGAGAGATCCTTGATCAAATCAAAGTTTATTTGTCACGTGCGCGAAATGATGAAAACCTGATCCAGAATGCTCCGAACCTCAGACTGGGGCAAAGGTTCACCTTCCAACAGGTCAATGACCCTAAGCACACAGCCAAGACAACGCATGAGTGGCTTCGGGACAGGTCTCTGAATGTCCTTGAGTGGCCCAGCCAGAGCCCGGACTTGAACCCGATCTAACATATTTGGAGAGACCTGAAAATAGCTGTGCAGTGACACTCCCCATCCAACCTGAAAGAGCTTGAGAGGATCTGCAGAGAAGAATGGGAGGAACTCCACAAATAAAGGTGTGCCAAGCTTGTAGCGTCATACCCAAGAAGACTTGAGTCTGTAATCGCTGCCAAATGTGCTTCAACAAAGTTCTGAATAAAGGGGCTGAATACTTATGTAAACGTGATATTTCAGTTTTGAAGTTTTTATAAATGTGAAAAAAATTATAAAAACCTGTTTTTGCTTTGTCATTTAGGGGTATTGTGTGTAGATTGATAAGGCTGTAACGTAACAAAATGTGGAAAAGTCAAGGGGTCTGAATACTTTCCGAATGCACTGTATGTAGAGTGCAAAGATGTAACCGTGCGGTTGATAAACCAGCCATAGGGACTCTTCTCCAACTGCGCCACGTAATCATCAATCAATCAATACAATGTATTTATAGAGCCCTTTTTTACAACAGCAGCTGTCGCAGAGAGCTTATACAGAAACCAAGCCTAAAACCCCACAGAGCAAGCAAAAGAAATCCCTAGAATGGCAGGAACTTAGAGAGAGGAACCAGGCTCTGAGGGGTGGCCAGTCCTCTTCTGGCTGTGCCGGGTGGAGATTGAAATAGATTAAAAGAGTACATGGCCATTAAGGCAGTAGCCAAAATAAAATGCAATTGAATAAACATGAAATTTAACCAGGTTTCCATCCAACCTTTTTAAGCAAGTAAAGTACATGACGAATAAAAAATGTAATGACAGGCCTAATGGAAACAGAAACATTTTCAGTAAACTTTCCAAATGTTGACAAAAGAAAATACACTAGATGGTGGGATTGTTTTGTTTCAGTAAAATGAATTATGCGAGAAATGTTGGTGGAAACACTTTTATGTGAAAATATTTATATAATATAATTGAAATATATAGGCCTATAGCTAGGTTTCCATCCAATTGACGACAGATTTTCATGCGAATATTCTAAAATCTGCATACGCTCATTTCCCTACAGAGATGTTTCTTCCATCAAATTTACTTGTTGCGGATAAAAGGCTGTTGGTGATGATGTAGTGCACATAAAATACCTTTTACGTTTAAATTTGCATGTGCCGAAACAAGTGAAATGTTTTTTTTCCCACTCTACTGATGGTTTTTCGCCAAAAAATGTTACGTTGTATACAGGGATGCAAACTGGCGAGGGCCCATAAAGGTGACACTTTTTTTTGCACTGAAACATGCAACAAGTCCCTGCTAGGGGGAGGTTTTAATTATACAACAAATACTATGACCTACATGATCAGCCTGTGTGTAAAATAAAAAGTGGTTAATGTGAACCTAACTCACAGCTAGAAAATGTAAGGAAAGCAATCCAATGTTATGTGTTGCCTAGACTTTACTGCAAATGACACTCAAGTCTTGAGAAAAAACAATACACTAATATTGCAGTTAGCCATGACAGCCTTTATAACAGAACGCTTGTGACCACACACATCTAAATATTGCACTTGGGGAAAAAAACATATTAAAGTAGAAATAGAATTAAACAAACATTCTATTTTTGCTCTATTATAGTAGTCACTATAGTAGATATTGATCAAGTGTACAAGGCTACATGTGTGCAAAAATAACATTCACTGAGTACAAAATGTAATAATCCCCCCTCACTCACACACAAATGTTACTGTCAAGTAACACGACAAAAGCAATATTTTTGGGCTACACTGCACATTATTACATTTGACACTTTCTGCCTGTGGTCATCTGTTCTACAATGTGCCAGCAGAGAATGATACCTTTTGTTGGCATAATTGATCTCTTTCATTGTATTGAAAAAGTCAGAAAGAGGGATAGTGTGTGGTGTTCTTTTCACCATAGTGGCATCCAGCTTAAGCCAGGGCCAGCTCCAGCTCCACTTGATCCCTGAATCCACGTGTTTAACAAGCAACGCCTAATTTTCACCTAATTCTCTCATTCGGAATTAACCACATACTGTAGAGGGAAAACATTAGTGCACAGAGAGTAGTTAGTTTATTAGCTAGTTAACTAGTTTGTTAGTTAACTAGTTAACATTTCACACAGATTGCCAGGATCCAGTAAGCATCGAACCCATTATACCTTGAGGAACGGCAAGGAGTCGTATACCAGTTAACGTTAATATTATAGCGAATTGGTTAGGTTACTAACGTTAGCTCATCTGATGTTGTGCTGTCTGACTTTATTAGCCAGCTAATTTTCACACAATAAACTCAAATATTTGATCATCACCTTCTCACCCCTGTCTCTGTGGTCAGGTTTCTCACCAACCTCTTCGATATCATTCAGGGGACTTTAACTGGCAAACTGATGGCTTTCCACTCTCCTCTGTCTTTCCAGAGCGCACGCTGATACTGTAACTAGCACATTGGCTGTCTCATATCTCTTCAGTAACATGCTGCATTCTGTTATGTGAATGATTGGCTCCAAACGCGCATCACTCGTTCGCTTACAGCCAGTGATCCAAAGCCCCAAACTTTTCTCATTGGATCTACACGAATCACATACAGTTGAAGTCGGAAGTTTACATACACCTTAGCCAAATACATTTAAACTCAGTTTTTCACGATTCCTGACATTTAATCAGAGTAAAAATTCCCTGTTTTAGGTCAGTTAGGAGCACCACTTTATTTTAAGAACGAGAAATGTCAGAATAATAGTAGAGAGAATGATTTATTTTAGATTTTATTTCTTTCATCACATTCCCAATGGGTCAGAAGTTTACATACACTCAATTAGTATTTGGTAGCATTGCCTTTAAATTGTTTAACTTGGGTCAAAGGTTTTGGGTAGCCTTCCACAAGCTTCACACAATAAGTTGGATGAATTTTGGCCCATTCCTCCAGACAGAGCTGGTGTAACTTTGTCAGGTTTGTAGGCCTCCTTGCTTTTTCAGTTCTGCCCACAATTTTTCTATGGGAGGGGGGTCAGAGCTTTGTGATGGCCACTCCAATACCTTGACTTGTTGTCCTTAAGCCATTTTGCCACAACTTTGGAAGTATGCTTGGGGTCATTGTCCATTTGGAAGACCCATTTGCGACCAAGCTTTAACTTCCTGACTGATGTCTTGAGATGTTGCTTCATTATATCCACATCATTTCCCTCCCTCATGATGCCATCTATTTTGTGAAGTGCACCAGCCCCTCCTGCAGCAAAGCACCCCCACAACATGATGCTGCCACCCCGTGCTTCACGGTTGGGATGGTGTTTTTTTGCTTGCAAGCCTCCCCCTTTTTCCCCCCAAACATAACGATGGTCATTATGGCCTAACAGTTCTATTTGTGTTTCATCAGACCAGAGGACATTTCTCCAAAAAGTATGATCTTTGTCTCCATGTGCAGTTGCAAACTGTAGTCTGGCTTTTTTTATGGCGGTTTTGGAGCAGTGGCCTTTTCCTTGCTGAGCGGCCTTTCAGGTTATGTCGATATAGGACTCGTTTTACTGTGGATATAGATACTTTTGTACCCGTTTCCTCCAGCATCTTCACAAGGTCCTTTGCTGTTGTTCTGGGATTGATTTGCACTTTTCGCACCAAAGTACATTCATCTCTAGGAGACAGAATGAGTCTCCTTCCTGAGCGGTATGACAGCTGCGTGGTCCCATGGTGTTTATACTTGCGTACTATTGTATGTACAGATGAACATGGTACCTTCAGGCACTCCCATGGATGAACCAGACTTGTGGAGGTCAACAATTATTTTTCTGAGGTCTTGGCTAATTTCTTTTGATTTCCCCATAATGTCAAGCAAAGAGGCACTGAGTGAAGGTAGGCCTTGAGATACATTCACAGGTACACCTCCAATTGACTCAAATGATGTCAATTAGACTATCAGAAGCTTCTAAAGCCATGACATGAATTTCGCCGAAAGGTGACTAGTTTGCATACCTGTATGTAGCGAGTGTGGGGGGTGGGGCTCAGTCTTTTTTTTTATAGTAATGTATACTTTTTGTTGTTGCTCAATCTGATGCATAAACCCCTGGTAGTCATCTTGGTTTTCATTTTAAGATGATTTTTTATCCTTCACGTTTATAACAATTTCAGACACTGGCAACTTTGTATTCGTAGTCAACTTTGTTGTGAAGTTAACAGCGGTCTATATCGGCAGTTTAGCGGAGATCTTCAGTGTATTAAGTGATTCGGTAGGGAAAAAACGCATCTAACAACGCATTTCACTGTTCTGTGAGTGGTCTGAGGCAGTAGGTAAATAACGTCCGTTTTCAAGTGCAACTTTAGTAGCGATGGCTTTTAATGATGCTCCTACCAAATTGTTAACGATGAATTTAACCTTAAAATGCTTTTGGAAAACCAGGCCGTCACTGGGAAATAGTGCCACCTGCTGAAAACTTTGTCAGTACAACATAATCGCATGACAACCTAATGGTCAACATCCTCAGAAAAGTTGCAATATAACTCAATTGATAATTGTTATGTATAGGTCTTTCTATTGTTTTGACCTCTTCATTTAGTTAGATTAAGTGTTAACATTTTATTTTTTACTCAATTTGGTATAGGTACAGGGTACAGCAAACAACCACCCTTAATTGTGCCTTTAAAGTGAAGTTATCGTCTCAGAATTTCTGGGATTGGACAGTGCTCCCAATCTGAGACGTGCAGCTCAGAGGAGTGGTGGGTGTTTTTCTTCTGAACCTAGAATTTCACACATTCTTACCTAGCCCATGACTAGTGTTTCATGTGGGCTTTATATAATTCATATGTTTTAAGTACAGACTAACAACTAGCTTTACACATATAAGTTAACTGACAGACTCTCCTCCCCTCTCCCTGCAGCATTTAGACATGTTTGTTTTGTCACATACAGCTGATAAATGTAGTGAAATGTGTTTTACACGGTCAGCCATAGCCCCTGAAGCGAATTGGGGTTAAGTGCAGACATTTTCCCACCTTGTCTGCTCGGGTATTTGAACCAGCGACTTTTTGGTAACTGGCCCAATGCTTGAACCACTAGGCTACCTGCTGCGTGATAGATCAGGGCTGCTGAGAACAGTGAATGTGAATGTAATGAACTAAATCTTATATTAACATTCATATTCAACTCTGACCTATTTCACAAGGAGGCGTGAGAGGATGTAGAAGTTCAGCAATACTCCTGGAGAATTTACCATTGAATAACCTTGAAAGCAAGTTGAGACAAGTCACAATTAGTAATTACAGTAAGACATCAGGAGTCTCCTGACAGGAGAATAATCAAACAGTGCCCTGAGTCAATGTCATGTTAGGAGTAATTATCTTGAGATTAACACAATACAAGGTGAAATGTAATATCTGGGAAAATAGGGTAGAAAAGTGCTTATATAAATAGTTTACCCCTTTCCCATTGCTGGCACAGATACCTTTTTATTAAAAAAAAGAATCAATGGTTGATGCATGATTGAAGCAATACCAAGAATATGCATTACATCCCCATCATTTTGCAGGTAGAAAGGTTGACTTGAGTGATACGGGAAAAGTTTTAAAATGGGACCCATTTACCACGAGCCTTCAGACAGTGTTAACACTCACTAGCTACATGCAACTGGAAACCATCTTCTACAGTTATTCATCTTGGGGTTTGTACAGTTTAATGTTGTCAAGGGGGAGAGAACATGGGTGTATTCATTACGCAATCTGTTTAGTTAAGAACCAAAACAGATTAAAATGAGTTTCTATTGGACAAATTCAGGTAGGTCCCTCCCCGTTCCGTTAAGAAATGCTTAATTAAAAAAAAAATGTTTTGCAACAGAATCTGCAGAATGCATACACCCCATGTGTATGGCTCTTAGTATCATCTACCTTAATAATAAATTAAGTTAAAAACTATACCAAAGGTTTTCAAATCTTGCTCATGTTGAAAGGATACAAGAAACATTTACAAAATAATACCTGTGGCAAAATAAACTTTGAATATTTAAAAATCATTCTGAATCCCTACTAACAAGCGTACTGACAAATAGACCAACATTGGTTTCCAATTAACATTTCATGGCAGCTATTGTATTTAGTAGGAAATTTAATTTTTTGATTTTGTGCAGGAGGAAACCCTATCAAAAACAGCTTTTGGTCACACTAAGTGTTCCAATTGGTATATTTCAGTTATTAATCTTCTGTTACTGTATACATTTTTTTTATAAAATATTTTATTCATACAATCATTTTAACTATATCAACATTACTATTTAACTGAGTGGCAAGATGGACAGAACCTCATAAGAACAATAGTATATAAACGAATGCAAAAAAAAAAAAATCTGTATCCTTTACATTTCGCTCTTCATTCAGTTCCAACTTTCTGTACAACTGTCTGTAATAGCCTATTATGAATATTGCTGGTCCTGATCTGTTGAAGTTAGTGCAGCAGCAGCTCTGACTGGGCTTGCATTGCCCTCTACTGGTGATCCAGGCAGAGAGCTGTGAGTTGCAGGAACAGGCTGGCAGGAACCACATATCACACCGGGCCGTTCACAGCTGCCTCTGGTGAGGTCACACTCTGCTGTGTTCTGTAGGGGTGCAGAAAGAGAGGCTACAATGTAACATTCTGGATGACTACACTAGTTATAAGACATGCCAGACTGTGGAAATCCGCAGCACAACCTTTGATTCTAGCTGCCACTTACTTGGCTTTGTCCATTGCTGTTCCTTCTTCTAGAGGACCATTAACAGCATCACTGGAGACTTTAGATTTTTCTGTATCTGAATGTTTTGCACTGCTGAAAGGGAGGAAATTAGAGGAGCTCATGAGCTGCTGGTGGACAATTAGAACAGGTACAACAGCATGTCTGAAAACAGCTCACTAGTGCTAGACCGTTCCAGTGAAGGTATGAGTTCACTGTATGGTCATGGAGCCAGACCTTGGTTTCAAACAGTTGCTGGCAGGCTGGACTGATGCAGACACACCCTTCTCTGGTGTTCTACTCTCCCCCACAGTGTACTTCGCAGATGTGTCCTCTGAGGTAGACTTCTCATCCTCACTGCAGAGGAAAGGAACACATTTACAGAGCTCTTGCCATTTCTAAATATACAGACCCCCCCCGTTAAGACAATGGCCAGAAAAGACGGACGCATGCAGAATGGGACAGAAAGACCACAAAGCGATGGGGTAAAGAAAAAAAGTGTTGAAATGTGGTTGGCGGTTAAAAATGGATGCAAGGATCATAATGTACACTAAATGGAAAGCAGCAGCAAATTCTCTGACCATCCACTTACAGGAGTTTACCTCTTTAAGGGTGAGCTTGCTTTGAGGAGCAGAGCATGGGGTGATTATGACCATTTTAGAAACTCACTGAATGGATCAAACTCATGTCAGCCATCAGTCTTGCTTTTTGTCATTAAACCACCGCGATTACTATGCAAAACTAATACGCACCAGGACATTGTATTTGGGTTCTACAGCCAATGTTACATAATCATTGAAGAGGAAGTTGTAAGGTAAGCTATTTAATTTAACCAGGCAAGTCAATTTAGAACCAATTCATAATAACCTGGCAAAGTTAAGTGTATTCACTAAAAACAACTACCTAGATAGCATTTTGAAGGTCTTTGATTTTTACATGCAATTTAAAAAATGAAGCTAATTTCAAGTAGAGCCGAGTTTTGCATGATAACAGGCCTACTCTACTGCTAGTCTAAGACTCATCTCTCCAGTTTATTCCAGCCACCTCAATGCCATGTGCTACGAACTGAAGCCAATGAGATACCAGCACAGGGAGGGGTGGATCCATAATGAAGACCGCTTTCGCCAATCCACACCACAAAGAGAAAATGGCCAATTCAGAAAGCCTGGGAATGGCTAATCCTGAGTGCCGATGGCCATTTCATGACATCATTGAGGACGAGCAACGACCAAATCATTACATCGGAGATAGACATGCATATGGAGATGGTAAAATAATTAATAATTTAAAAATAAATAAAACTAAAACTCAGTGGCTGACATGAAAACAAGACACAGCAGACTTTTCCCCCCCGATTGGCTGTACATACCGATAAGATTTCAACACTCTGAAGCCACACGCACACCAGAGAGAAAGAGGAAGCTCATGTTGTAAGTGTTGCAGTTAAAGTGAAGGACAGTTTCTCAAATAACAAAAGGACAGCAATGTAGGTTGGGAAGATTTGGTGATACGTAAATGGTACATAGATATTTATACAAGTCAACTGGAGTGTCCCTGAATTGCCTGGCTGGAAATCACCCAGTGTAGGGAGAAAACTTGGCAAGGCACAGAGATCAATTCCACATGCACTGTGAGGTGAATGGCTGTGTTGTAAGGGAAAGATTGGTGACAGGGGGAAAGGGGTATGGTGTGTTATCAGAAGCCGTACCTCTTGAAAACAGCCGTTTCAGTTTTGGCATCTACAGTAAGGCTAACTGTCTCCTTCATGGATCCATTGGTGACCGTCTCAGTGGTGATAGTCTCCTCCGCGTCCGAGCCTCCGGCTTTCCTTCCAGGGGAGCTGGCTGGCTGGGCTGCCTCGTCCCCTGGCCACTGGTCAGAAACTGGGACATCACACAGGGATAGCATCATTACAGTGATCAATGAGTAAGAAGTAAAATGCTTATTCCTGTATGGCACTGTGGCAAAGCTCACCTTCAGGCTGCAGTGGTGCGTTGACACCCAAGGGGTCTCCTGTCCCTATGCAGGTCTCCATCGCTACTGGGGAATTGTTCCTCAAAGGATCTTTGGGGCTGGAAGATCAAAAGTAAAAAAGGTCTTTAATTTGTCCTCCTAAAATAGCCAATTTCAAAAATGCATGGAAAGGCAAGGGAATAAACTGAACACCAGTCACCACCATCCAAAAGTATGTGGACACCTGCTTGTCGAACATCTCTTTCCAAAAATTATGCTCATTAATATGGAGTTGGTCCCCCCTTTGCTGCTATAACAGACTCCACTCTTCTGGAAGGCTTTCCACTAGATGTTGGAACATTGTTGCAGGGACTTGCTTCCATTCAGCCACAAGAGCATTAGCAAGGCCAGGCACTGATTTCATGCTATTAGGCCTGGCTCGCAGTTGGCTTTCCAATTCATCCCAAAGGTGTTTGATGGGGTTGAATTCAGGGCTCTGTGCAGGCCAGTCAAATTCTTCCACACCGATCACGACAAACCATTTCTGTATGGACCTCGCTTTGTGCAGTGGGGCATTATCATGCTGAAGCAGGAAAAGGCCTTCCCTAAACTATTGCCACAAAGTTGGAAGCACAGAATCGTCTAGAATGTCATTGTATGCTGTAGCGTTAGTGAGTGTTGCAACCGGGGACGGACTATTTTTAAGAGCTTCAGCACTCAGTGGTCTCATTCTGTGAGCTTGTGTGGCCTAACACTTTGCAGCTGAGCCTTTGTTGCTCCTAGACGTTTCCACTTCACAATAACAGCACTTACAGTGGACCGGGGTAGCTCAAGCAAGGCAGACATTTGATAAACTGACTCATTGAAAAGGTGGCATCCTATGACAGTGTCATGTTGAAAGTCACTGAGCTCTTCAGTAAGGCCATTCTACTGCCAATGTTTGTATATGGAGATTGCATGACTGTGTGCTTGGTTTTTTACACCTGTCAGCAACGGGTGTGGCTGAAATAGCCAAATCCACTAATTTGAAGGGGTGTCCACATATTTATATATAGCATGTACATGGGAGGATAACAATATGGAAATGTGTGTGGCAATCGTGCCACATAAAGTCTTGGGACCGAGGCTGGTGGAATGAACCCTTACTTGACTGGTGAGAAGTTGCTAGAGAAGTCTGCCCAGCCCGTGGCTGTGTCAGGGGAAGCATTGGGGGAGCTCCAGCCAGCAGATTCTGGTAGGACTGCAGGGGAGGAAGGGGATGCTGTGGCAGTAGTGGTGGCTGGGCCAGGTGCTCTGATCGACGTAGAACTCCCAGTGTCCATGGGTATGTCGTCAAAGTTAGCTGTCCACACAGGCCCTGAAACGACAGGGCAACCGTCACAAAAAAGCCAGCCAAGACAAATCATGCAGCATTTTCTTGAGGAGATCACACCAGACAGACCTACCTAACCACCAACCCAACCGTGTCAGTCCGGGACAATCACTCACCCTCACCCGTGTCCACCTCCATTCTGTCATCAGAGCTGGCGTTGTTAGGCTCAAAGGGATCACGTTTCACATCCTCCTCCTCAGAGTCTGTGCTCTCCTCACTATCTGTACTGCCAGAGCTCCTAATGGTTCAAGTCACAAAATGGACAGAAGTCTTTAAAATAATCAGCAGGTGCCTTGAATAGGCCTCAGAAGGTAAGCCATTAGTCAATTCAGATATTTAATTTACTTATAGCCAAAAGGCGCTGCCGTACCGAGGACATCTCTGAGCTTCAGGTGCGAAAGTGATATCTTTCTCATCCCAGATGTCCTCCTCATCAGAGCCTGCATCTTCAAACTGCTGGATCTTCTCCTTACAGCAGGCCTCAAACAGAGCAATATTTGCCTGGAAGACAACACCAGGGTAAAGCACAAGATGCACAAAAAGACATGCTCTGTTGCTTCCACTTCATTTACTGTACATGGAGAAAAAACAAAGAAAATAAGTATGTGCACCTTTTTCATATTCATACGTAATGGAATTTCAAACATCAGCATTGGCTAATACTATGTACAGCATTATAAAAATGGTGAACTTCAATGTTTTGGGAGTTAGTGTAGCAGTTTTATTTTTACTACATCTTGCCTAGAGCACAGTTGGAAAGGACAACCATTTCTATATAATTGTATAATACGTTACATTAAAATACTTACACTTTCATTTGTATTCAAGGAAAAATTGATGTCTGATATTCTATCAAAGGGAATACTGAAATGTTAAAGAAAAGAGTTTAGTTTAGTTATATTAGTGAGACAATGACTTCACAAAATGGCTTCAGGACTCCTCCCGACAGAGGCCCAGTAACAGACAATGATGGCACACTAACTCACATTAAAAACAGCTTTTGCAGAAACCCCATCAGCCATTCTCCACAGGAACCCAAACACTAGCAGATTCCCCACATAACAACCAGATCCAGACAGAAGTGGCATAGAGGAGGGCAGAAGTGTGCTACTTACTCCAAACTAAACTGAATTTTCCAATTACAAAGTTACTGTCTAGACTCTGGTCCAAGCAAACCACCAGTCTATTGACAGTGACAAGTATTTTGAACTTTACAGTCATGTATCCAATTTAATGGTAGGCCTGTATAATAACAGCTAGTTATATGGAATCATAAAGAAATTTGACTCGTGTGTTGCCGAATTCAAACTGGCATCCAATTTAGATACAGCTTTATTTCGCCACACTAGAGATATCACTATCCAAACAGTGGCATATTATTTTCATATGTAGATGTTAAATTACAAACATGTGACCTAAACCTTGTGCAGAGAAAGAAACTGGTTTGCAGTCCTTTGCTACGTTAAACAGATAATATATTAGAGTTCTAGTCTCCCCAAACCCTCATTAAAAAACCACAACCAATGTAATAGTAGGTTATGAACAAAACATCATGCAGGATCAGTACTCACTCCACGACATCATCCTGATCGGCAAACTCTTCATCATTGAAGCCAAACTGCTCAATAAAATTGGACGTCATTTGTTGCATCTGATAATCAGAAAAGGCCTGGCAAACCCAGGACCAACGATAATGATATAGTCTTGGCACTTACAAAAGTCTTCAAGTTCTACAATTCAAAACAATTGGCTAGTACTGTAGCTATTGGTTAATAGTTAAGATTAAGAGCACATGCATACTTACATGTTTAATGTTAGTTTTTAAATCATATATCAGTACTACTACGAGACAAGTCCAGTATAATAATGTTATCAACAATTACAAACACTATAAATATGCAGATTTTGCAGTGCGTCTACAGTCTTATCCAGTTACAGACTTACCTGTTGTAGAGAGGAATCCTGGTGGAATCCGCTGTCCTTGAAGTCTACCTCATCATCACTGGATGAGTGAATATGGTGTGTGTTCACCTAGGGCACAATGCAAACAACCTTATTACTAAGAGGACAACCATTAGACCTACTTCAAACAGCTTTGGCACTACTGGCACCTCAACTTCCAGTGTAAATACTTTGCAAACATTTTGGCATCGTGTAACAGGTGTCTGGATCAGACTTACTAGGTCTACAGTGTTTCTCTTGTTTGTGTCAGCTAGCTGACCAGAAGTGAAGGCCTCCCATCTCTCTTTGTCATCCTCTGTGAGCTCTGAAACACAAAGCAAAACGAATGTTATTAGTCACAGGCACCGAATACAACAGTAGACCTTAGAGTGAAATGCTTACGAGCCCCTAACTAACAATGCAGCTAAAAAACAACATAAGAAATAAAAGTAACATGTAATTAAAGAGCAGCAGTAAAACAACAATAGCAAGACAACACACAAGGGGGGTACCGGTAGAGAGTCAATGTGTGGGGGCACCGGTTAGTTAAGGTAATATGTACACGTAGGTAGAGTTATTAAAGTGACTATGCATAGATGATAACAGAGTAGCAGCCGTGTAAGAGGGGGAGAGGGGGTGCTCTCGATGGCGCAGCTGTGGAACCTTTTGAGGATCTGAGGACCCATGACAAATCTTTTCAGTCTCCTGAGGGGGAAAACGTTTTGTCATGCCGTCTTCACGGCTGTCTTGGTGTGCTTGGACAATGTTAGTTTGTTGGTGAAGTGGACACCAAGGAACTTGGAAGCTCTCAACCTGCTTCCACTGCAGCAGAGTCGATGAGAATGGGGGCGTGCTCGGTCCTCTTTTTCCTGTAGTCCACAATAATCTCCTTTATCTTAATCACGTTGAGGGAGAGGTTGTTGTCCTGGCACCACACAGCCAGGTTAGGACCTCCTCCCTATAGGCAGTCTTGACATTTTTCAGGCCTACCACTGTTGTGTCATCTGCATACTTAATGATGGTGTTGGAGTTGTGCAGTCATGAGTGAACGGGAAGTACAGGAGGGAACTGAGCACGCACCCAAGAGGCCCGTGTTGAGGATGTGTTGTTACCTACCCTTACCACCTGGGGGTGGCCCGTCAGGAAGACCAGGACCTAGTTGTAGAGGGAGGTGTTTAGTCCCAGGGTCCTTAGCTTATTGATGAGCTTTGAGGGCACTGTGGTGTTGAACACTGATCTGTAGTCAATGAATAGCATTCTCACATAAGTGTTCCTTTTGTCCAGGTGTGAAAGTGCAGTGTGGAGTGCAATAGCGACAGCATCATCTGTGGATCTGTTGGGGTGATATGCAAATTGGAGTGGGTCTAGGGTTTCTGGGATAATGGTGTTGACGGGAGCCATGACCAGCCTTTCAAAGCACTTCATGGCTAGACGTGAGTGCTACGGGTGGGTAGTCATTTAGGCAGGTTACTTAAGTGTTCTTGGCACAGGCACTATGGTGGTCTGCTTAAAACATGTTGGTATTACAGACTCGGAGAGGGAGAGGTTGAAAATGTCATTAAAGACACTTGCCAGTTGGTCAGCGCATGCTCGCAGAACACGTCCTGGTAATCCGTCTGGCCCTGCTGGCCCTGTTGACCTGTTTAAAGGTCATCACATCGGCTGCGGAGAGCGTGATCACAGTCTCCCGGAACAGCTGATGCTCTCATGCATGTTTTAGTGTTACTTGCCTCGAAGCGAGCATAGAAGTAGTTTAGCACGTCTGGAAGGCTTGTGTCACTGGGCAGCTCTCAGCTGTGCTTTCCTTTGTAGTCTGTATTGGTTTGCAATACCTGCCACATCTGATGAGCGTGAGAGCCGGTGTAGTACAACTCGATCTTTGTCCTGTATTGACGCGTTGCCTGTTTGATGGTTCATCGGAGGGCATAGCAGGATTTCTTAGAAGCTTGTGGGTTAGAGTCCCACTCCTTGAAAGCAGCAGCTCTAGCCTTTAGCTCAGTGCGGACGTTGCCTGTAATCCATGGCTTCTGGTTGGGTATGTACGTACGGTCAATGTGGGGACAGCGTCATCGATGCACTTATTGATGAAGCAAGTGACTGATGGTGTACGCCTTAATGCCAACAGGGGAATCCCGGAACATATTCCAGTCTGTGCTAGCAAAACAGTCCTGTAGCTTAGCATCCGCTTCATCTGACCACTTTTTTATTGATCTAGTCACTGGTACTTCCTGCTTTTTTATTTATTTCAATTGTACCTTTATTTTACTAGGCAAGTCAGTTAAGAACAAATTCTTATTTTCAATGACGGCCTAGGAACAGTGCACTGTTCAGGGGCAGAACGACAGATTTGTACCTTGTCAGCTCGGGGATTCGAACTTGCAACCTTCCGGTTACTAGTCCAACACTCTAACCACTAGGCTACCCTGTAAGCAGGAATCAGGAGGATAGAATTATGGTCAGATTTGCCAAATGGAGGGAGAGCTTTGTATGCGTCTCTGTGTGTAGAGTAAAGGTGGTCCAGAGTTTGTTTTTCCTCTGTTTGCACATTTAACATGCTGATAGAAATTTGGTAAAACTGATTTAAGTTTCCCTGCATTAAAGTCCCCGGCTTCTAGGAGCGCCGCCTCTGGGTGAGCGTTTTCTTGTTTGCTAATGGTGGAATACAGCTCATTCAATGCTGTCTTAGTGCCAGTCTCTGACTGTGGCAGTATGTAAACAGCTACTAAAAATACAGATGAAAACTCTAGGTAGATAGTTTGGTCTAAAGCTCATCATGACATACTCTACCTCAGGCATGCAATAGCTCGAGACTTCCTCAGATATCGTGCACCAGCTGTTATTTACAAAAATACATAGCTGCCACTCCTTGTCTTACCAGACACCATGGTTCTATCCTGCCAGTGCAGCGTATAACCAGCCAGCTGTATGTTGATAGTGTCGTCTTTCAGCCACGTCTCCGTGAAGCATAATATATTACAGTTTTGAATGTCCGGTTGGTAGATTAATCTTTCGCGTAGGTAATTTATTTTATTGTCCAAAGATTGCACATTTGCTAGCATAACCGAAGGCAGTGGGGTTTATTTGATCGCCTACAAATTCTCAGAAGGCAGCCCGTACTCCGGCCACTTTTCCTCCGCCTCCTCTTCACGTAAATCACAGGGATCTGGGCCTGCTTCCGAGAAAGCGGTATATTGTTCGCCTCGGGCTTGTCAGACTCGTTAAAGGAAAAAAAGGATTCTGTCAGTCCGTGGTGAGTAATCGCAGTCCTGATGTCCAGAAGTTATTTTCGGTCATAAGAGACGGTAGCGGAAACATTATGTGCAAAATCCGTGAAAAAATAAGTTGCAAATAAACGAACAAAAAACAATCGATTGGGGGCACGTAAAAACGTCAACCTTCTCCAGCGCCATTATATGAGTCACACATATAAATAACACAAGATTAGTCTATTCCACCTCAATACAGTAATTCATTTTAGGAGCTCCAACTTAATTTCTGATGGGACATGACACCTCAAAGCACACTCACCTGAGATGAGCTGCTGTATCTTCGCACCATTGGGGCCCTTGTCGCTGTTGTGCACTATTGAGTTGGCTATTCTGGTCAAGTGCCCCATGTAGCCCCGTCTACGTCCACCCTCACCCCTGAAACAGGAAAAACACGCGTATTGAAGCCTATATGAACATTATGGTGACATTTCTTACACTACATTGAGCCTTGTTAAGGGTAAAAACCAAACAGCTCATAAGAGAGTTAGAAAAATATACAAAGTCCAGTGGTCTAGTAACAATAGCATTATGGTCTAAATTCATAGTGGAATGAGAAAAAAGACAACAGTACTTACTGCTCCTTCTCATTGGAGCTCCATGCATCAAGAATTCTCTGGATAAACTGGCACTTCTGAAACAGCTAAAACACAGAGCAAAAAGCAGTTAATTGACTTGTCTGACATGAATGCCATCGATATAAAGGGTGATAAAGCCTCACGTGTTTGATGAGGTGGCTTTCTCTGACAGGCTCTTGGTCCTGATCTCTGTTGATTTCGGGGTTTTCACTTTGGGCTGGGGGCATTGCTAGGATCATCGCAGTGCAGATTTCAACTTGTATATGTAGGAAGTTATTCCATATATAGTTGAAGTACATGTCCTGAGAATAAATGGAGAGAGAAAGACAGCCATTAATTACACATCCCAACACAAGTTGTTAAAATGCTCATCATTCCTGTTGACCTTGGTTATGAGATGGGGTAGTAAGGGAACCAGTGTCAAAAGAAAGTGAAAATCCTGTGCACAGCATTAAGTCTAGATCATGGTGCTGGTTTTGGTAGGAAAAACTAGTACGCCAAAACAAGTAAAAAACACAAAAAGACAGGCAACTGACAAGTATGACTCCAAGAGTGTTGAGGTTGATCAGCTCCATGTTGATAATATGAGTGTTGGTCTGCAGGAGGCTGGCCACAAGACGGACCACACTCAACCGGGTGTTGCCCACTGGGGGGTCCAGCATGCCCCATGTGGTTTTCATGATATTCTTCTGCAAATGTGGGGATGAAAGGAACAATCAGGGTCTTGTTCAGTCTATATTCATTTAACTTGGTAATGCAAATAAAACCACCATTGGAGTGCACATGTAGAGTAAATTAGAAGAAGGACCACCCACTGAAGATAAATGACTAAAAGTTAAAAAGTTTGAGATAGCAGGATCACAAAAAACAAAAGTTTATTGAAAATATTGTGGTAGTTATATTTCACTCAAGTGGATAGCAAGGAGGACAACCTACTCTAATGAGCTTACTAATCTAAGAAATGTGTGCACTTTTTACTGTGTGTGTGTGTGTAACACTATAGGTATGTAAAGTATTACCTTTGGGGGTTCCAGCAGCAGTTGATGGAAGTCTTTGAGCCTGGGCCTGACAGCCTCCAGAATGCTCTGATTGACTGAGAAGGATGGGTGGCTCATACCAGGGGGACAGATCTCCAAATGGCCTTCGAACCTGTACATGACAAAAAGTATTTAGTATTTTATTAGGATCCCCAAAGCCACAGCTACTCTTCCTGGGGTCCACATAAAACACATTAATAGACAAGTGCATCACAAGGTCAGAACTATGTGCATTTAAAAAATACAATTTCATACATTTATTCCATCATAATAATAATAATAATAATAATAATAATAATAATAATGGGATTCATAGACACTACTGAATGCAAGTGTAACACACAAAAACGGAAATGCAATAAGGAGGTGCGTTGTCAAACCGGCAGACACTTCTCGTTAGATTCCCGACATGAATAAAGCCACCTTGTTTCTATAGTAACTGGGTCTCCAGGGGTATTATAGACTTTACAGTTATCACCCGCAATGTGTTTGAGGTAACATGTAATCTCTTAAACTTGCAAGCCTTTTGTTACAGTTACCACCCGCTATGGGTATCATTAGGTAAAATGCAACATTCATTAACATGCAGAAATAACCAGGACTTGAACAAAAGAGCAGCATATCAGACAAGTCTAACAACTCATCACTAATAGTATCTTAAAACACTATACCACACAACCAAACCAACATCAAACCCAAAACAGGACATTGTGAACTTACGCTGGTCTTCGTGTCTCAAAGAGTGTCAGGAGAATCTGAATTACACTGACTATGGCAGAGTCATTTTTCTCTTTGTCAAAGATGTTGGATAGCAACTGCTCCACAGTCTCTTGTCTGAGAAATGGGAGGGGGATAAAATATCATGCTTTTGCCAGGACAATAAAGTCATACTTTGAATATCATGATAGCAACAAGTTTTCTTCGCTGAAAGAATCAAGCAGAGGTTGTTGATTTACTTTTCAAGTGTGGCCAGTAAGGGATCAGGCTCAGAGCAGCCCTGCACTTGGAACATCTGATCTCTGCTGAGGCGGATTATTTCACACAGAGACTGGGATGCGTTGGAGTGCCTCTGCGTGAGGAGAGAGAGAGACTTGTAAAAACACTGTCTGAAGAAACAGTACTCCACACAAATGGTTAATGAAATGCAACTTACATCCTCATCCTGAGAAGGTTGGACCATATCAACAAGCCTCTGGATCACCTTCTCCTCATTCAGCCACTGTGGATGAATAAGTTACAGGTTGATGATGATTAATCATTAAGAAAATGGACAGAAACTTCAAAACTAAGAAAACTCCAACACTCACATTTAAGACATCTTGTCTGAGCTGCTGTGGTTCAATGCAGGTCAGCATTCTGAGCAGCAAGTCCATGATGGCGGAGGTCCCTATGTGTTTAATCATTAAGTCCACAAAGTCTTCCCTCTTCCGCAGAAACTCCACAATCTACAAGAGATAGTTTGTTTAGAAGACACTCTTCTTCTCAAGCTTTAACAAGACACTGCAGCATGTCAAACTCTTCAAAATCACACTGATTATGACTAGCGGTCTGTACTGATCTCACCTGTTCTGGTTTCCTGCCGATGAGGATGCTAAGGACCTTGCTGAAGAAGCTGGCCAGTAAAGGGTTGAGTGGAGAGTCCCTTTGCAAAAATCCATAAAGTTTCATCAGCAAACTTTCATCTTCTCCCAGTCTGTCATTGATCTGTCCAACGTCCGAGGTAAGGAGTTCACACGATATGTTGGGGTACCTGCAAATAGCGCAAATACATCATTTGGTGATTTACCGAATACAGCTGGCCAACCACACAAAACACAAAGTAGCAAGTCATGCTTGCCCCCTTGGGGTTGTAAGGGTATTCCCTTATGACGTAAACACATGAACGCAAGGGAAGCTGAAAGAAATTCAGAATCATTCTCAAAACCGTGTGTGTGAATCTCACTCACTTGTACTTGATCTTCTCCTCTACATCATCACTTGGCTCCTGTGTGATGTAGGTGACCAGGTCCACCATGCACTGAGGCCGCACCAGGAAGTCCACCAGCTTGTGGTTCTGGGCCTTGCACTCCTGCAGAACATCCTCCTCGTCCATCACCTCAGTCAGAGTCACATCCTCCTTCTCCAGGAGGGTGTCAATGTGAGACGTTGTGTGTAGATCAAACTTCCAAAACATGATGCTTCTGCAAGGAAGTAAAATGGTCATAAGGCAAATGGGAAAACACTCAGTGACTAAAAGTACACGGCGCAGGTTGAGAGGAGGTAGTCAAATGGAAAGTAGGTGGTCAAACTGATAGCTTCACAAACGTACCTGACTGGGGTAGAGTCCGTCCAGAGGTTAAAAATAAAATAATGCTTGTGCCCTTTGGGAGTTCTGGCCCATTACAGGCTTCACAGACAGCAGTGACGAGAGACCTTTGGACACAGGACACATGCAGCAGAACGACCACCTCGGCCTCAACAGATCAACGCACACCTGAAAGAAAGAACTGAATTTAGCCATCAGAGCATATTACTCCCTGCACTGGAAACAACTTTTGGTATTTACTATGTGAGATTTATTATGTTAAATATTAAGTGCTACTGAAACAAGTAGCAATTTAAGATATGTAATTAACTGAATTAACATTCATTTCTAAAATAAGTAATATGATAAACTGCTGAAAACAAATATTTAGCCTAGGTCATAAGACAAACAAAGCCCTAGGAAAGTATTTGGGCCGGTAAACCATGTTTTTTCCATCATCGTAGGAAAAGACTGCACTTCCTTGTCATCATCCCAACAACTTTGCCCAAAACAGAAGGTGTATGCACTTTTTGTTTAAACTTAAAAGCATTAAGAGAAGCTCTACTCAGCAAATCTCTCCTCATGCAAACATACTGGCAACGTCATTGCTTGCACAGAACTTGGTCAAATCACTGTCACATTTTAAAGGAAAATAACACTCAAAAACACCCATTGGTACCCCCACCCCCCAATTAGTTGATAGTTCAAAAATGTTTTGCATGCGATTATCAACAGTCAAATTATAGGATTTTTAAGAAGCAAAGTGTCACATCATCATCATGATGCATTTTGTATCATCAGTCCAATATCTTATCTTGACATGCAAAAACCTTTGACTGTTAACAGCGGACTACTGAATACTACACCAAACGGTAGTTTGAGCGGAAACAAAGCAAACTCTCCTCCACTGTTTCGGTAAAGGACAGAGGGATGGGGCATGAAAAATGTAACAGTCAAATTCAGAGAGCTTTGGATGTATGGACTGACCATTATGATACCAAAATCATAGTTTTAACCATGTTGAGGCTATATAGTGTTTGTTTACTTTGATTACAAACATGGGAGTTAAAAAAAGCTTATATATGTTGGGTTCTGATGGGGTACAACAGTTGAATTAATCCCATGAAGCATTTAAGTTACATTCTTCAAGAATAAATGGGTACAAAAAACAAATTTAGAAGTAAAAAACTGATATAGCAACTGCTTATTTCCCCTTTAAGAGGCAACATAACACTGTGTCAAGAACTCGCTGTAGGAACCATGCAGTGAAATATGTTCAATGCACACAATAGGCATATGACTCAAAATAAACAGATTTTCCGCTGTGTACACCTGGCCCTCAGTACAAAAAAAACCGAAGTATTTTCTTGTGGGGAAGCCTGTGAGAAATAGGGTTAAAGGTTACATAGCAGCTATCTTGGCTTATGCTAAACCAGCACCTCAGATTCATCAATGGCTGAGAGGAAAAAGTTTATTCATAGACTAAGCGGGGGCTGGGGGAGAATTGACATTGGCCCCTGTCCAGGCACATGCATGCTTTGATGAAAGTGTGCAACTCAAATCATTGCTCTATGAAATACAAAACAATGTGATTTTCAAAACACCAGTACACAGAGGTCAAAATGAATGACATGGATAACATTGGTTGTCTGGCATTAATTCTGTCTACCATAGCCAGCCAAATAATGAGTGTAAAACAATGATTTTATGATCAACCAGGAACACAACCGAAGACTGAACAAAGTCCCGTGCCACAAACAGCAATAGGCACTGTCAGCCATTAGTTTCCATCTATTCTAAATAGTGATGCAACGATGACATTTTTGGCCGATACCAATATCCAATATTTTCCATGCAAAAAAAACCCTGATACCGATATTTAAAATTTTTGCAGTCTTTTAAGCATGAGTTACATAATGAACACACACGGACACAGCAGTCTAAGGCTCTGCATCTTAGTGCAAGAGGCGTCACTACAGTCCCTGGTTCGAATCCAGGCTATATCACATCCGACCGGGATTGGGAGTTCCATAGGGTGACGCACAATTGGCTCAGCGTCGTCCGGGTTTGGCCGTCATTGTAAATAAGAGTTTGTTCTTAACTGACTTGCCTAGTTAAATAAAAGGTTACACACACACACCAAAAAGTTGGCATTTACATATGTCCCCATAACCAGTAAAACAATCAAAACCGATTTCTTTCACTTACTTGCTGTGCCGTTTCATTGTTCAGTCGTTTAATTTTGAACCAGGATTTATAATGGATGCCGTTTGAGTCTTTGCATGTCAAAAAATATGTCAAATAACACTATTTGAAATGTCAAATAAGCTTGTTGACCAATCAGGACCTGAAAATGACTGCACATTATAATTTAACGTGTTCAGAAATGTACGCAGTTATTACACATCGATTAGACTATCACTCGTATTTCATATGTCATCGATACGTACACTATGATGCTGGTAAAGTTGTCTCGCGCACCTACAGTGCTGGTCTTTAAAAAATGCTAGCTAGCTCACGGATGCAAACAGTGTTCTTCCCCCAAAACATACAGTTGAAGTCAGAAGTTTACATACACTTACATTGTAGTCATTAAAACTGGGTTTTTAACCACTCCACAAATTTCTTGTTAACAAACTATAGTTTTGGCAAGTCGGGTAGGACATCTACTTTGTGCATGACAAGTCATTTTTCCAACAATTGTTTACAGAGAGATTATTTCACTATCACAATTCCAGTGGAAGTTTATATACACTAAGTTGACTGTGCCTTTAAACAGCTTGGAAAATTCCAGAAAATTGTGTCATGGCTTTAGAAGTTTGATAGGCTAATTGACATAATTTGAGTCAATTGGAGGTGTACCTGTGGATGTATTTCAAGGCCTATCTTCAAACTCAGTGCCTCTTTTCCTGACATCACAGGAAAATCAAAAGAAATCAGCTAAGACCTCAGAAGAAAATTGTAGACCTCCACAAGGCTGGTTCATCCTTGGGAGCAATTTCCAAATGCCTGAAGGTACCACCACGTTCATCTGTACAAACAATAATATGCAAGTATAAACACTATGGGACCACGCAGCCGGCATACTGCTCAGGAAGGAGACACGTTCTGTCTCCTAGAGATGAACGTGCTTTGGTGCGAAAAGTGCAAATCAATCCCAGAACAGCAGCAAAGGATGTTGTGAAGACGATGGAGGAAACGGGTACAAAAGTTTCCACAGTAAAACGAGTCCTATATCGACAGAACCTGAAATACCATTCAGAAAGGAAGAAACCACTGTTCCAAAACCGCCATAAAAAAGACAGACTGCGGTTTGCAAATGCACATGGGGACAAAGATTGTACTTTTTGGAGAAATGTCCTCTGGTCTGATGAAAAAAAATAGAACTGCTTGGCCATAATGACCATAGTTATGTTTGGAGGGAAAAGGGTGAGGCTTGCAAGCCAAAGAACACCATCCCAACCGTGAAGCACAGGGGTGGCAGCATCATGTTTTGGGGGTTCTTTGCTGCAGGAGGGACTGGTGCACTTCACAAAATAGACGGCATCATGAGGTAGGAAAATGTGGATATATTGAAGAAACATCAAGACATCAGTCAAGAAGTTAAAGCTTGTTCGCAAACGGGTCTTCCAAATGGACAATGACCCCAAGCATACTTCCAAAATTGTGGCAAAATGGCTTAAGGACAACAAAGTCAAGGTATTGGAGTAGCCATCACAAAGCCCTGACTTAAATCCCATAGAAAATTTGTGGGCAGAACTGAAAAAGCGTGTGAGAGCAAGGAGGCCTACAAACCTGACTCCGTTACACCAGCTCTGTCAGGAGTAATGGGCCAAAATTCACCCAATTTATTGTGGGAAGCTTGTGGAAGGCTACCCGAAACATTTTACCCAAGTTAAACAATCGAAAGGCAACGCTACCAAATACTAATTGAATGTATGTAGACTTCTGGTCCACTGGGAATGTGATGAAAGAAATAAAAGCTGAAATAATAATCTCTACTATTATTCTGACATTTCATTCTTAAAATAAAGTGGTGATCCTAACTGACCTAAGACAGGGAATTTTTACTGGGATTAAATGTCAGGAATTGTGAAAACTGAGTTTAAAATGTATTTAAATGATAAGGTGCATGTAAACTTTGACTTCAACCGTAGCAAAACGTCAATCTGTTTCAGTATATAGGTTTCATCATCTAAAATAACTATAATTTTTAAGACAGTTCTTATATGATTAATGGTGGTTGGACCCATCTATGTGAAGCTAGCCACAATAAGGATTAGCCACAATAGTGGACTACGCCGTTAGCCCTCAAAATAAGCTAAAGCTTATTTAACCCGTCAAATTGTGTAATTTGACGGGTATCTTTTTTGACACGCAAAGTCCCAAAATGGCGTTCCATAGTATGTCGTGAAGCTAATAGCAGTGACGCTATTACTGTGCAATTTCGGTAGGGCAATATCTGAAAAATAGAGCACTTGGTAGTGTGTACCGGTGCTCGACCAGTCACGAAAGCCAACATCACCCACGACAGAGAACGGTTAATCGTCAAGGGCAATGAATTCCATGCTCTTGATGGATTTCGCCTTTGAGTTGTCTCGCTGAATATGTCGTACTCTTTCAAATGACTGCTCTACTTGTTGACTGCTCGAACCACACAGCAGACATTGTGGGCAATGTTAGGAATGCTGGGTTGCACGTGTAGCGCAAAATTTTACGTGGTGTCATTACGTCATATACAGTGGGGAGAACAAGTATTTGATAAACTGCCGATTTTGCAGGTATTCCTACTTACAAAGCATGTAAAGGTCTGTAATTTTTTTAAATCATAGGTACACTTCAACTGTGAGAGACGGAATCTAAAACAAAAATCCAGAAAATCACGTATGATTTTTAAGTAATTAATTTGCATTTTATTGCATGACATAAGAATTTGATACATCAGAGAAGCAGAACTTAATATTTGGTACAGAAACCTTTGTTTGCAATTACAGAGATCATACATTCCCTGTACACTCCTCCATACAGACCTTCTCCAGATCCTTCAGGTTTCGGGGCTGTCGCTGGGCAATACGGACTTTCAGCTCTCTCCAAAGATTTTCTATTGGGTTCAGGTCTGGAGACTGGCTAGGCCACTCCAGGACCTTGAGATGCTTCTTACGGAGCCACTCCTTAGTTGCCCTGGTTGTGCGTTTCGGGTCGTTGTCATGCTGGAAGACCCAACCACGACCCATCTTCAATGCTCTTACTGAGGGAAGGAGGTTGTTGGCCAAGATCTCGCAATACATGGCACCATACATCCTCCCCTCAATTACGGTGCAGTCGTCCTGTCCCCTTTGCAGAAAAGCATCCCCAAAGAATGATGTTTCCACCTCCATGCTTCACGGTTGGGATGGTGTTCTTGGGGTTGTACTAATCCTTCTTCTTCCTCCAAACACGGCGAGTGGAGTTTAGACCATAAAGCTCTATTTTTGTCTCATCAGACCACATGACCTTCTCCCATTCCTCCTCTGGATCATCCAGATGGTCATTGGCAAACTTCAGACGGGCCGGGACATGCGCTGGCTTGAGCAGGGGGACCTTGCGTGCGCTGCAGGATTTTAATCCATGGCGGCATAGTGTTACTAATGGTTTTCTTTGAGACTGTGGTCCCAGCTCTCTTCAGGTCATTGACCAGGTCCTGCCGTATAGTTCTGGGCTGATCCCTCACCTTCCTCGTGATCATTGATGCCCCATGAGGTGAGATCTTGCATGGAGCCCCAGACCGAGAGAGATTGACTGTCATCTTGAACTTCTTCCATTTTCTAATAATTACACAAACAGTTGTTGCCTTCTCACCAAGCTGCTTGCCTATTGTCCTTTAGCCCATCCCAGCCTTGTGCAGGTCTACAATTTTACCCCTGATGTCCTTACACAGCTCTCTGGTCTTGGCCATTGTGGAGAGGTTGGAGTCTGTGGACAGGTGTCTTTTATACGTTACCTGTAGTTCAAACAGGTGCAGTTAATACAGGTAATGAGGAGAACAGGAGGGATTCTTAAAGGAAAACTAACAGGTCTGCGAGAGCCAGAATTCTTACTGGTTGGTTGGTGATCAAATACTTATGTCATGCAATAAAATGCAAATTAATTACTTAAAAATCATACAATGTGATTTTCTGGATGTTTGTTTTAGATTCCGTCTCTCACAGTTGAAGTGTACCTATGATAAAAAATTACAGACCTCTACATGCTTTGTAAGTAGTAAAACCTGCAAAATCGGCAGTGTATCAAATACTTGTTCTCCCCACTATAGGTATGCACATCAGCTTTGACATCGGTGTTAAACTAGACACCGGCCCAATACCAATGTTGGCATTTTTAGCTAATGTCGACCGATTCCAAAAAATAGTTCACCGATATATTGTGCATCCTTAATTCTAACCATTGCCAGAGGGGTATATTACAAAGAAGGATAAATGAGTTAGCTGGCTAAGTTTCCTAAATATTCTGAAATAACTTTCTAAATTTTAGAAAAATAAACTTAAAATAGGCATGGTGCAATTGCCTCAACCAAAAACAGACATCTACATTGAACAAAAATATAAAATATGTGAAGTGTTGGTTCCATGTTCCATGAGCTGAAATAACAGATTCCAGAAACGTTCCATACACACAAAATTCTTACATTTTACATCCCTGTTAGTGAGCATTTCTACTTTGCCAAGATAATCCATCCACCTGACAGGTGTGGCATAGCAAGAAGCTGACTAAACAGCATGATCATTACGCATGTGCACATTGTGCTGGGGACAATAAAATGTGCAGTTTTGTCACAACACAATGCCACAGATGTCTCATGTTTTGAGGGAGCGTGGAATTGGCACGCTGACTGCAGGAACTGTTGCCAGAGAACTTAATGTAACTTTCTCTACCATAAGCCTCCTCCAACGTCATTTTGGAGAATTCGGCAATACATCCAACCGGCCTTCCAACCGCAGACCCATGTATGGCGTTGTGTGGGCGAGCGGAGTGCCCCATGGTGGCGGTGGTGTTACGATACTGGCAAACATAAGCTACGGACAACGAACACAATTGCATTTTATCGATGGCAATTTCAATACACAACAATAAAGTGACAAGTGACATCCTGAGGCGCATGTTTTCTTTTTTTTTTGTTCGGTATGTGACCAACATATGCAGATCTGTTTTCCTGATCATGGGAAATCCATTGTTTAGGGCCAAATGAATTTATTTAAATTGATTGATTTCCTCATATGAACTGTAACTCTGTAAAATGATTGCATTTCTTTCCACTATTAGCGCCAGATATATATTCTGGACATTTTCTAAAGTTACAATGTAAACCTTTTTTAAATTCCTGTCTAGCACCTTAAAACCTGTTATGGATGATGCGAATTTTCGCAGCTTTTTGTAAAAAAAATTGCGCAACATTTCAAAGTCCTGCTACTCATGCCAGGAATATAGTATATGCATATGATAAGTATGTGTGTATAGAAAACACTCTGAAGTCTCTAAAACTGGTTAAATCGGGTCTGTGGCTATAACAGAACGTGTTTAGGAGTAAAAATCCCTGGTAAAACTGTTTACCAAAAACACAAAAAAAATATTTGTCCGCCATGCAATGTATTGTTTAAGGCGACAGAAAATATATGCGAATCCCCTGTAAAACGCCTACAGCTTCCACACGATGTCGCCATTGCTGTCAATTTCTGACTCATTTATCTTTGGTTACAACACGAATAGACCACTTTCTTGAGGCGCACCACAGTAGGTTGTGAAACTGAAAAAATGGACGATGATTTCCAGACTTGCTGCTATCGAATACAGATCGCCCCGTGATCAATTTGATACATCATTAACGTTTATTAATACCTAAAGTTGGTTTAGAAAAGTCGTTTGAAGTGATTTGTAAAAGTTTATAGGCGACTTTTGTAATTTTAAAAAGTGACGTTGCGTCTTGTAAATGGGCTTTTTGCAGCATCAGACTGGCATTCAGCAAATGACATTTTGGGTATACAATGACGGATTTAATCGGGAAAAAGACCCAATTGTGATGTTTATGGGACATATAGGAGTGCCAACAAAGAAGCTCGTCCAAGGTAATGAATGTTTTATATTTTATTTCTGCGTTTTGGGTAGTGCCGGCTACCGCAAAATCTGTTGTTTACGTGTCGTGCTGGTATTTTGGGGGGGTGCATGCTATCAGATAATAGCTTCTCATGCTTTCGCCGAAAAGTATTTTACAAATCTGACTTGGTGGCTAGATTCACAACGAGTGTAGCTTTAATTCAGTACCTTGCATGTGTATTTTTATGAAAGTTTGAGATTTATCGAGTACTATACTCGAGTACTATAGGTGGCGCTCTGAAATTTCCGCTGAGCTGTCCCTGTGCAGGGACCACCTCCGTAACAAGTTAAAGTTCAACTTATACTGAACAAAAATAGTGTTGCACAGTATTACTTACCTGCCAGTGTTGTGGTTGGCTGTGATATTCATTGTACTATCTAGTTGATAGACCAAAAGTAAAAGGCTGAACTCACACTTGAGCCTTTTACTTTCGGTTTTGGTCCACCAGCTTCAAACAGCTGTAAAACCAGCTGTTTTTGGTAAATTAAAATATATTTCACAGCGATTTAGATGGTACAATGATTCCCTACACTAGTCAGTGCTTATTTTCTCAAACTGAAATTGAGCGAACAGCATAGAATTTTAGCAACCAGGAAATGACAGCGATTCCCACTAGATAAAACAGCTAGTCAAACCAGCTTTAGTATTTTGACAGATGCCATGCCGGCAGGAGAAATCAATAGGTGAATATCACAACACTGGCAGGTAAGTAATGCTGTGAAACACTATAATTCTACTATTATCGGCAGATATATTGTTACAATGCAACCCCCCCCCCCCCAAAAAAAATCCTGTGTAACATAATTGATGAACCAGATTATTTATCAAGTTAGAAGTTAGCTGGCTAACTTATTGATCCTGCTTTGTAGTAGCCCTCTGGTATGGCAAAAGTGTTTGCTCTCCTTGGAAAACAGCAGCTACTGAGAAGGCTTACGAGAGCACTTAATTCTAATTTCCATAATTTAAAGCTACAATGTGTAACTTTGTGGGGGACCACAACAAATTCACATAGAAATGTGAGTTCTAACAGATCTACCACCTCTTATCTTTCATTCCCGTTAAAAGCAAGTCTCATTTTTGCATCTTTTACTTTTGGGTTTTGTACACCAACTTCAAACAGCTGAATATGAAAACTATATTTCACAGGGGTTTAGATGGTACAATGATTCTCTACAAACTTAAACTAGGCAAACTATTAGAATTTTAGCAACCAGGAAATGGCAGAGCGATTTCTGCATGGTGCATATTTAAGGCATAACCCCATCAGTCCCAGTTGAAAAAGACAGGACACTCAAAGAATACTGGATAGCCAATCCCCAGTGGGTGAAAACAAAAACATGCAATATGTCCAATAAACCAGATTGGTGTACAAAGATGGATGGTGTCCATTACTGGGCGTTACAGGAATACCCCATACAAACATCCATCATAGATTTTTCAACTACCTGTCCTTGGAAATACTTCCCCCCCCCCCCCCCCCCCCCAATGAATCGAGAACTAAGGAAGTATCTTTGAAATGTCTGTCTACAATTGCATGTGAAAAATGACCTTTCCAATAATTTCTGTTCTATCCCTGGGGGGGGGGGGGGGGGGGGGGGGCAAAGTATTTGCAATAGTTTTAAATTGTCTTCGTTCCACTGTTCCAACCAGCAAAATAAAAGTTCCGAACCAGTTCGAACCAAAAACAAGTACCGGTTTATATGTTTCTGTTCTTTAAATGTTTTATTTATTTTTAAATCATATTGTTTTTACATTTAGCTATACCCCTACACAGACTCGGTACCCCCTATATATAGCCCAATTGTGTAACCTTTTTCCTCACTAGTTTATTGTATAAATATTTTCTGAAAACGGCATTGTTGGTTATGGGATTGTACGTAAGCATTTCACTATAAGGTTGCAAATACAATTTGATTGAAACTAAATTACTTCACCAATCATGCAGTGCAGATAGAGCAGCTTGCTATGGAGCAGGCAAGCTATAGCTCAGTGAGTTGTTTACATGGATGATGGACAGACAAGTGAGTGTAGGGTGCGAGATGCAACTGAAATTTTGCAAGTGGGGAGAGAGTGAGAGGATGAATGAGGCTGGGCTTGAAGCACTGGGCATCTTGTGATGACACACTGAATAAAGCCCACAGAATTATACCAACGGAGGAGCGGCTTCTACGGAGGAACTTTGAATGTCTTTGAACTTCAGTTGTCTTAATGTTGTACCAGAGCTAGCTATCTAACAAGCTTGTGTGTGCAGAGCGGCACCAGAGATAAAACCACGTCTTACCTTTTTGTGGTTAACGAGGCCAATGTGAAATGTGATCAATATAGTATCCCTAGCTAGCATTCAAAAAGTTACTACATTGTCTAATTAAAAACCTCTTCCCATTATCTGAATAACATCAGCTACCTGCCCCTCCTTCGGGGGGAGTGGCAGGTAGCCTACAAGCCGCAAACACAGCTAAAGACTTTCAATTGGCAGCCAGACACTGGAAGAAGTTAATGATTGACAGGGGGGAGTGCTTTGCGTAAGCATTTTGTTTAATTTGTTTGTGTTCCCATGGTTTTAAAATAACAGTTCTGTTCCAGAACAATATAGGTCACTTTCGTTCCCAGTTCTGTTCCTTGAATATATATGTTTTCCTTTTCCAGGGTCTGTTCCCTGAACCAGTTCCAACACCTGCTCCCCCCCCCACACAGAATCTAGAAGGAATAAACTATTGCTATGAACAGGTTAGTTAAAAAATCTATGGTGGCGGATTGTATGGGGCTTTCCTGTAACGCCCAATGATGGACACATTATCAGGTGTACAACCTGTAGCTACTGTTCCATGTAAACTAAACTAGAACGTGTCATCCAACCTAGGTAATGTGTTTTGCTATAGGCTTACTTTTGTTTGCCAAGTATAATACATTGCCCAGAGCAAAGGGCTACATATACGTTACATTGCTGTTTTCCCTAACAAGTGGGGCTAATATCTGTTCAGTGTTCGTACTGTACACTACTTTTACGAGTCTGCTATCAAGCTAGGTAACTTAACTAATATAGAGATATATCAAGCTGGAACTAGCTAGCTGGTTATGTAACGTTAACTATTGGGATCAGAAACTGAACTAGCTAAATGCAATACTTCGCGTGACTTGGAGAATCTTAAAACAATTCATACAAAACATCAATAGACCGCTAATTGATAGCTAACTAGCCAAGTTGGCTAACTGGATTTTGAGAACAAAACAACAAGTTAGCAAAATACATAAGTGTTTTCCCAGTATCTCCAAACTACTACCTAGTTACCTAGCTAACTACTTCAAAGCATATTTACCCGAAAAGCAAACGCTAACTAGCCAACAAACATTAATGTTACCCACCTAGCCGGATATTGGTTAGCTAGCTAGGTAACATAGATGTCAACAAGGTTGTTATTTTGGAAGACTTGACGCTCCAACTATGGTATCTACTTTAGTTAGCTAAAACATACCAACATCTGTAAAGAGGAAAGAGGTATAAACACTGTTGGATAACATGCAAACTAGCTAGCTAACTCTGGTTAGCAAACGTTAGCATTTTCGGAAGTACCCTAACCAGAGCACAGGCCAAACCAAACGGTGTCGAACACTAAAATACGGCTAACGTTAGCTAACAATATTGTGTATTTCAATCGACCCCAGTCGACTTTCAGTCCCACATAATAACAATAACTTACCTTAACGATTGACTACAAGATACAACAAGTGAAATACATCGGTGTAGCAACGTTACTGGGAGCTAACGAGAAAATGCTAAAGTTAGTGTTGCTCCGGTTAGCGAGTTAGCTGGTCCAGTGCTGTTCGTGTCTCCTCAGAACTGCATGGAATAGCAAGCAAGTACGTACCGATAAACAGCGGTATATGGCGAGTCCCCGGCATGTAGCTTATTGATCCATTAGCCTAAAGTGTTAAAAGCGAGGAACATTCAAATCCTAAGAAAAAAAATTAATGTTTACAAGTGATTCTGACAGGCGCGAAAAGGTAGACCATCAGAGGGCACTTTTCAAGATGGCGGTTCCATCAACTTCAACGACCCCTTCCCCCACCACAACTGAAGTATCTACCTGTCAATCAAACATACTGGTGGCGCTCTATTGGCTATGAATTACGCCAATTAGACCTACTTCTAGCGAGTTCAGTCTTGTGATTTGGTACTGTACACTGCATACTGTCCACTCCTTTGCGGTAAAAAAAAAACATTGCCGCGTCGAGAAACTCCCATTTTCCGCAGATAGAGGAGGGTGGAACGCGTGAAAAAACAAGGAAGGGATTCGATTATGTGGGAGGAGTTAACACTGAGTGAAAAGTGATTTCTTACGTTTTGGAGCTGGACTGCAGGGATGCAAACTAGTCACCTTTCGGCGAAATGTGCCGTTTTTAATAAAATTATTCGGTGACCTATGTGATTCGTGTAGATCCGATGAGAAAAGTTTTGGGGGAAGAGGCTTTGAATCACTACTGGCTGTAAGCGAACGAGTGATGCGCGTTTGGAGCAATACTGGCTGTTCCCAAGGCTCAGCCAATCGTTCACATAAACAGAATGCAGCACGAAGAGATAAGAGACAGGCAATTTGCTAGTTACAGTATCAGCGTGCACTCTGGAAAGACAGCGGAAAGCCGTTAGTTTGCCAGCTTACAGGCCCCTGAACGATAACGAAGAGGTTGGTGAGAAGGTGATGAAGTGTAAAAACAACTGGCAAATAGAAAGTTTTAGGTGAGGGAGAACGTGTGGTGGAACAAGTATTGTTAGCATTGTTAATTAAGTATCTTGCTAGCTGGATCGAATTATCCGTTAGCTAGCCAGAGAAATGTTGAGCAATATTAGCCAACTTAACTGATCAAATATGAGTGTGTGAAAATTAGCTGGCTAATAAAGTCAGACAGCACAACATCAGATGAGCTAACGTTAGTAACCTAACCAATTCGCTATAGTATTAACGTTAACTGGTATACGACTCCTTACAGTTCAAGTTATAATGCCTTAGTTTCTTATTGGACCCAGGCAACCTGTTTGAAATGTTAATTAACAAACTAGCTAACAAGGAGGTTTCACTCTCGCCAAAACTGGACGCAGCTGCAGGGAATAGCGGGACTTTTGCAGAGGTAAAGATGGTAGATGGATTTGTTTTGGTAACTGATCTACAACGTTAAACTATAGTTTAGCACGCCCTTATGTTGGAACATTCTTCGAACACACAGTAGGCCTTGCTTTGAGTGGGACTCACACACAATTTTCTAAGTTGCAGGATGTCTTGCATATAAGTGCCTCCTGTGGTTATGGTCTGTGATTCACTCTAGCATAAGATTTCCACTCAGCGTTAAAGGATACTTAGACTTACTCAACATAAAGGATACTTAGACTCCTTGCTCCGGCCAAATGCTACTACATGCACACAGACACTAGTTTCTTCTCTGGCAGTGAGTCTGGATCTGAGTAACTCCCCAACCTGTCACTGAATCTGAACACACTCAGGGGGTCTGGTTGGTCCAGAAACCGATGGGTTGGGCCAAAGCCAGTACACGTAGGTAAAGAGTAGAGGTCGCCCTATTAATCGGCAGTTTTGGATGCCGATTACATTGCACTCCACGAGGAGACTGCGTGGCAGGCTGACCATCTAAACGAGTGCACTAAGGAGCCAAAGTAAGTTGCTAGCTAGCATTAAACTTATCGTATTAAAAAAACAATACATCTTAACATAATCACTAGTTAACTACATATGGTTGATGATATTACTAGCTTGTCCTGCGTTGCAAATAATCAATGTGGGAGGAGTTAACAGTTAACACTGTTAATTTATCATCGAATCACAGCCTACTTCGCCAAACGGGTGATGATTTAACAAGCGCATTTGCGAAAACGCACGGTCGTTGCACCAATGTACCTAACCATATGTAACGGATGTGAAACGGCTAGCTTAGTTAGCAGTGTGCGCTAAATAGCGGTTCAATCGGTGACGTCACTTGCTCTGAGACCTTGAAGTAGTAGTTCCCCTTGCTCTGCAAGGGCTGCGGCTTTTGTGGAGCGATGGGTAACGATGCTTCGTGGGTGTCAGTTGTTGATGTGTGCAGAGAGTCCCTGGTTCGCGCCCGGGTATGGGCGAGGGGACGGTATAAATTTATACTGTTACACATAAACATCAATGCCTTTCTTAAAATGAATACAAAAGTATATTTTTTTAAACCTGCATATTTAGTTAAAAGAAATGCATGTTATCGGGCAATATTAACTAGGGAAATTGTGTCACTTCTCTTGGGTTCAGTGCAAGCAGAGTCGGGGTATATGCAGCAGTTTGGCTCGTTGCGAACTGTGTGAAGACCATTTCTTTCTAACAAAGACTGTAATTAATTTGCCAAAATTGTACATAATTATGACATCACATTGAAGGTTGTGCAATGTAACAGCAATATTTAGACTTAACCAAGAATAAACGTTTTGTTTTGATAGTTTCCAGATTTGACCATATTAATGACCTACGGCTTGTATTTCTGTGTGTTTATTATAATTAAGTCGATGATTTGATATTTGATAGAGCAGTCTGACTGAGCGGTGGTAGGCAGCAGCAGGCTCGTAAGCATTCGTTCAAACAGCACTTTCCTGCGTTTCCCAGCATCTATTCGCAATGCTTGAAGCACAGTGCTGTTTATGACTCCAAGCCTATCAACTCCCGAGATTAGGCTGGCAATACTATAGTGCCTATAAGAGCATCCAATAGTCAAAGATATATGAAATACAAATGGTATAGAGAGAAATAGTCCTATAATTCCTATAATAACTACAACCTACAACTTCTTAACTGGAAATATTGAAGACTCATGATAAAAAGAACCACCAGCTTTCATATGTTCTGAGCAAGGAACTTAAACGTTAGCTTTTTTTACATGGTACATGTTGCACTTTTACTTTCTTCCCCAACACTGTATTTTTGCATTATTTAAACCAAATTTGAATCCGTTTCATTGTTTATTTGAGACTAAATATATGCATTATATTAAGTTAAAATAAGTGTCCATTCAGTATTGTTATAATTGTAATTATTATTTATATATATATATATATATATATATAAAATCGGCAGATTTTTTGGGGGTCCTCCAATAATTGGTATCGGCTTTTTTTGGTCCTCCAATAATCGGTATCGGCATTGAAAAATCATAATCATTCGACCTCTAGCAAAGAGGCGGTTTGAAAATGTAATTGGCTTTGATACACTGATACACAAACGACTTCAGTATTTGAAGTATGTAGTGAATGACAGAGCAGTGGAAGAATATAGTGTGAGTTGTCAGGCTAAGAAATGACACCTGATAATCTGAGGTGTATTTCCAAAAGTATCCTACATTAAACTACATTGTATAATTTCTCAGTGTGATGAGATTGATGGGTTAAACCCGGTGCCAGGAGAGTTGCTTATCTTTGCATCTAGAGGATTTAGAGCCAGTGCAACTGATCGAAGTTAATGTCTTGGCTAGCCAAGTTTTTCTCAACTCCCAAGATGTACCTCACGTCATTGGAGTTGAGCGGAGACGACTGGGCGGACTGAACCTCAGACTACATCGAGTCACTATCAGTCGGTACTTGTGCAATTTTAAATTCTTAAACTCTTAGGGTGTATGTAAGTTTTTCTTCTGCAGCTGCGTGCCTTTCTATGTTTGTTGAAATCCCTACTTTTTAATAAAACTAGTCAAATACAACCACCAACTGTTTCCTCGTATCGAATGACAGCGACTCGATGTAGTCGGAGCTACACTTTTCCCACAGTCGTCGCAACCCAACTCAATCCGAGGCTGGCGAGGGGAGGATGGCTCATAATAATGAATGGAATGGAGTAAATGGAATGATATCAAACACATGGAAACCAGGTGTTTGAGACAATTCCATTTATTCTGTTCTAGCCATTACTATGAGCTCATCCTCCCCATTTTAAAGTGCCACCAGCCACCACTGCGGAGATGTACATATTGTGGAGTTGAGAAACCCAGATATCTCTTGGAATGAAGCAAAAGTTATCTGTCAGTGTTAAACCATATTATTGTGCAGCATTTTTAACTGTTGTGTTGTCCCTGTGGTTATTATCACTGTAAAGTGTTGGTGTCATGAGTATTCTGAATAGTTTTTCTCTTATTATTATTCTCTTACATTACAACCTGTAACCATGGGGTCTGAAGATGGAAATTACCTTAAACTGAACATTGATGTCTTGCAAGCCTACAGTATCGTCATGTTACAAATGCACAGAGTGCCAAAGATGTTTTGCAGACTACAGTCTACGTGTGATCATTTTTGAATCAATAGGAGTTGGCCCTTGATTGCCAAGATGGGTCTCCCCTGTCTTTTGCTATTACTCCCCTGATAACATTGAGTTATTTAATTAAAAAAAATCATTGTTAACATTAGGGATTGTAGCAAGTGAAAGTATAACTTTGTCGGAGATGGAAGACATCCAAACGAAATGAGCAAAACAAAAAACGTGATGTGAGGGGTTTTCCAGTTAAGGCCTGTCATTACAGGCCTGCACTTGAGTAACTTCACCTGAAGAGTATAGCGGTCCTCTAACAGTGAATGGAGAGCAGTTTAGTAATCTCTAATGCCAGCCACCAAATGCAATACTCTTATATCGTTGTTTGTTCTCAATCAACCTGCTCAAAAGTTTCACGGGAATCTTTCACGCATGCACAACTATTTCTGCAATGTACTGTACACCAAAATAGGAACGTCAAAGACATTGAATAGCTATGTTTCCTCATACGTAGTTTCCTTTGGTTTTACATACCCAAGGCATGAGAGGTGCTAAGTTTCAAGGAGTTTTCCATGTCCAGTCTGTAATCCTTCCTAATAGGGGTCACATTGACAGCAGCTTTTATACAGGTTATTATTGTTTGAGGTTGACATACCACACTGGCTCAGCATTATTATTTGAACTGCAGACTGATGTGCTATGCTGGAGAAGTTTGTAAGCAGCAGCAATTGCTCTAGGGGTGTCTTTGGGTCAGCCCATACAACACACCTTCAGTCCTCACTCAAAATATTCTGGCCATAACTAGACTTTACTGGGGTAGATTGATATGATTTGACATGGATGTCCATTTGTAAAAAAAAAAACGAGACCTGAAAATTAGATAAGGATGACGTTCCAACTTTTCTACACGTGGTGGCAGCATTTAGCTATGATTCACTCGCATAACCAGTGCAGTTAATAGTATCGCAATAGAAAATGTGAGTCCTATTTGGATCACTAAAAACCTTTTCCATGCAACAAATTAATATTACTGTATATACAGTACCAGTCAAAAGTTTGGACACCTACTCATTCAAGGGTTTTTCTTTATTTTTTACTATTTTCTACATTGTACAATAATAGTTAAGACATCAAAACTAGGAAATAACACATGGAATCATTTAGTAACCAAAAAAGTGTTTGAAGAATCAAAATATTTTTGATTCTTCAAAGTAGCCACACAAATATTCCTTAAAATAGAACCTTTATTATATAAAAATGCTTTTGATACAAAAATTGTCACAAGTGTAAATAACACAACACAGGTTTGTTTGGGGAGCATCTACATACATACTGGCACAATGAAGTACGGCTGGAGTTGTCCCTGTCCAGTAAGGGCGTGGCTTGAAATGGGCTAGGCAGCAGGTTGTGTTGTGGAGGTCTGAGGAACCTGTACAACCTCTCCGCTAGAAGCCAGAGGTGTCCAACATACAGATGGAAGCCTGACACTTTTGATCATATGATTTAATTTCACTTGTCAGCACCATGGTTAATTGCCTGTATACAAATGGCAGAAAAAAGCTCAGAAAACAAGCACAAGAGGTATGAATTCAAAATAAATTTCCCTCTTTATGTAATTTTACATTCACTGTTCACATTTCTTAACTGGTTGGATAGTTCATTTAAGGAAGTGCTCAGTTTGACAATGTTGCCAATCTTCAAAGTGAGACAATATAATGGAGCCATGATTTTACAGGTGCATGATATTCACCACTCTGAAATTCAATCTATAAGTTGAAAGGTATGTGAAGATAGTGAGTGTTTCACTACAATTGAATCATCTACAGTTTTCAAACATTGTTTACAAAAGATGGAATAGCTTTTACTAAACTACAGACATTTGTCTCATGGATAAAAGCTGAAATATCAACAGTATTATTGTTTCAATAAATGGAAATAGTCAGTCTAGTATGTCACATGGACATTGCATAAGAGATTCATGATAGAGTTAAGGTTGTGCAAAACCTTGTCATTTCTGGTTGATAACTGCATCAACAATGAAGCTGCTCTTATGAGTTATTCCATAAGGACTCCTTCAAAACAATTAACATGTATACATACTGTTCTACACAAAAAAATTATAACGTTACTAACTGAAACAGCTTAATGATCTATTGTTTTGTTGGGTGTTCTCATAATTCAGAGTAAAGTATATGTACAGTAGCAGCAAACACATTTTTGGTAAACTCCAAAACAAAGACATGCTCAGGACCATTTCAATTAATAAGAGCATTTCATGGCTGTTGTGAAACATTTCTTATTTACTTAATTACAAATATTTACAATTTGTTTTGTTAATGGTAATGTGGTTGGCCACATCACCAGTGTAACATTTGAATGGAGTATTTTCTCAAACCAAATGTCACTGTAAATTGGTACGTTTGAAGGAAGTTCTAAAGTACTTTGCTGAAAAAAACGAAGAATTATTAAAGGCCAATAGAATAGTCAAATTGAAAGTCTTCTAATTAGGAGGATACTCCATCTGAAACGAGGGTGGGAAACATGAAAAATATAGACAAGTGATACAATTCACTGTACAACAACGTCACACTTGATCTGGCCCTATTCCATCCCCACCTTAACCCATGGCAATCAGTGGAAATGAATAAAATATAATTCTCATTTGTTTATATTTAAAATTATTTACAGACATGGCTATTTCCCCGGGTGTCATGAAGAGTCAGTGCATGGTGACGGGGGTGGGGGACAGAGGTGAAAGTAACTGCGCTCTGTGGATGGAGAAGGGGGGCAGCTCTCCTCTGCTGATAGGTATTGGCTCCGGGGAGTAGGGGGAGGAGGGTAAGGGTCAGAGTCTGAGTTTAGGTCCATGTAGTACTTGTTGCTCTTCCAACGACTTGTGGTGTAGTCGCTGTCACAGACATCAGTGCTGCATGGGGTGGTGGGGGGTGCCACACCGCGCATTAGATAAGGCCTTTCAGGAGCAAGCATGGAGGAGAGAAAATACTTTTTTATTTCACAACAGCAAAGAGGTGCCAATTTGCATCAAGCTGACTGTTGCATAATACAAAGAGAGAAACTGATCAAGTGTGCCTCATCTCTTACCTGTAAGACCTGGTGGTGGAGGGACTGTTAGAGGAGTAGAAGATCTCTGCATTATACAGGGAGCGATCCGTGGCTGGAGAGGGAGGCGGGTTGAGCATCTGCAAATACAAACCCTTACCCATTCAATTACAAACTTAAGTTTTGAGATCATCCAGTGTCCAGTAAAGTTCAAACAGGAGAAAATGTACATTCCCCCCAGTTTTTAGAAATAATGTATGAGAGACACCGCGGAGAGGACAGGTGTTGGGTTCCTAAGAGAGGGCAGAGAAGTTGGGTACATACCTGTGGATAAAAGGTTCCCTTAGTGCTGGAGGAGCTGCTGGAGGAGGCCCCTGTCACATGGTTCCTGTCATAGAGTGGCGCCCCACTACAGCTGCTCCCCATCAGACTGACAGAACTCATCATAGACTTCCCACACGAGATACCTAAGAAACAACAAAACAGTCAAATACAGTGACAACAACTACCTGCTTCAGCATGTAAATACTATCCTTTCACAGTACAGGCCATATCTATACACTCATCCATTTGATCTTTAGTTTTCAGTGTTGTGTAATAGCCAACCTTTACCTGTGAAGGTTCCGTGCTGTGAGCTGCTGGGTGCGATGAAGTTGAGGGGTACGTGTGAGGTGCCACTGATGTAATCGTGGGGGAAGGCTCCGTTGGGACCTTTGTAACGGCGGCACACCACCCGCTGGCACACAAAATACATCCCTCCCATCACAAACACTGACAGGATGATGCCAATGACTGGGCCGATGGTGCTGGTGTGAGATGGTGATTGAACGTCGCTTGACGGGGGGGTGAGGAATTCTACAAGACGGGCAAAGACATTACAACAGGTTTAACGGACTGCTGCCAAGTATGAGTAGTCGGTTAAATCAATGTGATATTGTAGATGGATTGACTGGTTTCTCCTTACTGAAAAATATGACAATAGTGTAAATTCTGAACTCCCTTGATTTTCTCAAGAGACTGAGTGAAGTTAAACACACCACAGAAGAGCTCGTCAGAGTTGTCAGCACAGTCATTGTAGGAGTCACACTGCTGTTTCTTCAGGATGCACTGCTTGTTGTTGCAGCGGAACTGGTTGGGCAGGCATATGGCTGAGGGGAGGAGAGCAGAGCAAAGTCCATGTTACAAGACTTGGCATGGCTTATCATCAAATCAATACAAACAAGGTTGCTGGTGGTGATAGTACGATCTCCCAGTATTAAAGGTCAACTGCCCTTTAGGCCATTTCAATTCAGAGAAGTTGATTCTATGTGGCATCTATGAAGCATAAACACATTTATTCTAGTGTAAAAATTAACCACAAAGTGTAAATGGCATCATTTGTCAGCCCATCTTGTCCAAAACTGAGTTTTGTGAGTTCGTCGCGACTTACTGGAGGGTTGGGTATGATTACGATTGTGTCCACTAACACGAGAGAAGCAGCTGTGTGCACTCCAACCATAGCAGCCAGAACTTCCAGACAGCGAGACAGACCTGCCCATTACACAGCGCCTCTGACTTGTTTACATAAGACAACACGTTGCCAATGTTATGTTGAAATAACTCTTGGCCCTAAGCCCTTTATGGAGTGGCCACATGCTGATGTGTTTGACAGTGTCAATCACTAACGCCTGCCAACTTTTGGGGCAAAATGAGAATTGAGACGATCAAAGCGCATTTGTATCCCAACTGCAACTTGTCAATATTCCAAAACCCACTGACTAGTTTTCCATGCACATTTTTTAACTTGAGAAACACTGGACCAAACACCTTAGCTAGATGTAAAATTGCACGACTAAGCTAAAATATCAAAATTAATTACAGATTTCTCTTAGATGAATTCAACTTATTTTGAGGAAGTGGCTGTTGCTACGGTGACTCAGGAGGGACAAACAACAACAGTACCTGCAAGGGTACGATATGGGAACATAACACGCCCACATCCAAGATAACTATCATTCGACTTTAGTCATGGCCGCTAGCATTTCTCAATGAGCAATCTTCAAAACGAGGTCAAATCAGGAAGTGCAGTCGCCCTTTAATCCCTATGACATTGGTGTATGTTTTACTGATCTGGAAGTGTTTTTATTTTTTTTATTTCACCATTATTTAACCAGGTAGGCCAGTTGAGAACAAGTTCTCATTTACAACGGCGACCTGGCCAAGATAAAGCAAAACAGTGCGACAAAACAACGTACAGTCAATAACAATATAAAAATCTGTATACAGTGTGTGCAAATGAAGGAGGTAAGGCAATAAATAGGCTTGTGGCGAAGTAATTACAATTTAGCAATTAACACTGGAGTGATAGATGTGCAGATGAGCAATTAAAAATCCTACAATGTGATTTTCTGGATTTTTTTTCTCATTTTGTCTGTCATAGTTGAAGTGTACCTATGATGAAAATTACAGGCCTCTCTCATCTTTAAGTGGGAGAACTTGCACAATTGCTGGCTGACTAAATACTTTTTTTGCCCCACTGTATATATATATATATATATACCAACTTCAGCAAATTTGTTCTTTTTTGCTATTTGTTCCAGTCATTGGCAGCAGAGAACTGGAAGGAAAGGCGGCCAAATGAAGTGTTGGCTTTGGGGTTGACCAGTGAAATATACCTGCTGGAGCACGTGCTACGGGTGGGTGTTGCTATGGTGACCAGTGAGCTGAGATAAGGCAAAGCTTCACCTAGCAAAGACTTGTAGATGACCTGGAGTCAGTGGGTTTGGCAACGAATATGTAGCGAGGACCAGCTAACGAGAGCATACAGGTCTCAGTGGTGGGTAGTATATGGGGCTTTGGTGACAAAACGGATGGCACTGTGATAGACGGCATCCAATTTTCTGAGTAGAGTGTTGGAGGCTATTTTATAAATTACATCGCCGAAGTCAAGGATCGGTAGGATAGTCAGTTTTACGAGGGTATGTTTGGCAGCATGAGTGAAGGAGGCTTTGTTGTGAAATAGGAAGGCAATTCTAAATTTAATTTTGGATTGGAGAAGAGGTTACAGTCTAGCCAGACACCTATTTATAGTTGTCCACATATTTTAAGTCAGAACCGTCCAGAGTAGTGATGCTAGTCGGGCGGGTGCGGGCATCGATCGGTTGAAGAGCATGCATTTCCTTTTACTAGCATTTAACTTCTTGGTGACGGGGCATCTATAACAAGCAGCAACAGTGAGGGACTTATTTCTGGAGAGATGGATCTTTAAAAGAGTGAAACGTATACAAAAACCGAAAGACTACATTTACTTTGGACTAAAACGTCTTACATACTTCCAAGATGGCGCAGCAGTATGTGTCAATATTGTGCATAAAGTCAGTTGAGTGAACGTACTGTCACAGTCCTGTTCATCGGAGTTGTCTGCGCAGTCTGGCTCTCCGTTGCAGCGTAGCTGAGCATCCACACACTGGCCCTTGTCACACTGGAATTGGATTGCCGAGCACACGGGGCAGTTCTCCTCGTCACTGTTGTCATCACACTCAGCAACGCCGTCACAGCGCCATGCCATGGGGATGCAGTCAATGTCGCCCGTGGCACAGGTGAACTGCTCTGTGGAACAGGTGGGTGGGTCTGAAGTGGGAGGAGTTTAGATTCAGAGCCAATGCCTGGTGTAAAACTTGACTTATTGTGTATCGCACATCATTATTGAATGTGTTACAGCAGCAGCTGTACCTCCACAGATGAGCAGGTTGGGCAGCAGGACCAGGTGCATGGGACAGGAGCAGCGAGGTGTCCGGTCTCCTTTGGCAATGCAGATGTGTGAGCAGCCTCCGTTGTCATGGGAACAGGGATGAGAAGCTGTGAAGAAGAGGAAGGAGAAGACGTGGACATTGAGTTTTTGCCCCTGGAGAGTAACGGAACTCTGTTGTAGTAATGCACTGCATCACACATTGTTTTCCAAAATAATTGGTATCTGCTGAGGCAATAGGAAGTGGCTAAACACAGGCTCCTTCAGGTGCCTTACCAAACTCTGTAGGGTCCATGTCTTCCACAGCGTGAATGCTGGTGAGGTAGGCAATGCGGCCCTGGATACGGGTCCTCTTCTCCCCAATCAGCTTGTCCACCCTCTCGATCATCTGCTGCTGTCTGTCGATCCAGTACAGGTGCTCCCCCAGCACTGTCAGACCCATGGGCTGCAGGATGTTAGAGTCCTGGAGGACGATCCGATTGGCTCCTGGGAGAAGGAAGAGGAATGACCTCAGAACAAGGGTAGTATACACCAAACAATAGATATCCTATATCTCACATCAAAGACGGTGTATCCTCCCAAATGCATTTATTTTCAGACCCTTAGGTCTTCCTTCTTAAGTTCTAAACTTTATCATAGAAAATATAGGTATATAGGTATAAATATAGACACCATCACTAAAACCAGGTTGACTAATATTCAATAACTGTTGCCAAACATGGTCTGCCAAAATAAAGACACTCTCTTGTATAACTTTACAGTCTGATGGTGCATAAATGGCCTGGAGAAATCAGTCTGGATGCTGTATTGTTCATATCCAGTCCAGACTTCAGAGGCAGGGGGATTTATTTAACACTAGAAAGGCCAAGGGGATCATTTTGACCCAATGTGAATTGAAATGGAAATTTCCCTGCCATTTTAAAGTCATGCCCCCCTCTGTTCTGGACTTCTCCTAAAATAAGTATATTTAACACACATACAGTGTATTAGGAACGCTTTCCTAATATTGAGTTGCACCCCCATGCATCCCACTGTTGTGTCAAGTTGGTTGGATGTCATTTGGGTGGTGGACAATTCTAGATACACACAGGAAAATGTTGAGCATGAAAAACCCAGCCGCGTTGCAGTTCGACACTCAAACCAGTGCGCCTAGCACCGGTATCAAACAGAATTGTTAAAAACAGTTGTTTTGCACGAAAAAGTGACCTTTTCATATCATTGTAGTGTCACAGGAAGGCAAGACTTGATTTCTATATAGTATTAGAAAAAGCAGATTCTGATGTTTAAAAAAAAACAAAAAAACACTTACCCTTGCCAAATAACTCTTAAGACTGAAGAGATGAGCCCTTTTTCAAAATATCACAATTCCATCCACTCCACAGCCTACAGTAACAAACTAATAAAAATGCTATTGTGTTCTTCATAAACAAAACCAAAGTATTATTTTCCCGATAGCATACATGAAATTGTATTCATTAGTATGTTGAGTCCAAATGACTCCTCATTGGCCTGAAGGGGGGTCCAAAGAGGCCAGGCTTTTCTAGTGTGAAGATGTAGGCTTTCAGACGTATTAGGAAGATGGGCAGACTATTTTAGACCACAAACTGTGTTTGGACTCGAGGAACATTGTGTAATTTTCCATGGTACTGCTGTGTACTACTGAGAATGAGAGTGGTAAATAAATGCTGTCAAAACTGATCAACCATAGCAACAACAGCTTTTCAGATGATCAGCAGTGTTTGAGTGCTGACGTTCTGGATCTAGAATGGCTGTCCACACTTCTTTAGCATTGGGACTCACCAGTGAGGTCACTGCTCTCAATGCGTTTCAAGTCAGCGTCCACCCAGAAGAGTTTCCCCAGCTTGTTGTCCAGGGCCAGGGCTACAGGCCGGATCAGACCTGTGGTGAACAAAGACTCCCGCTCTGTCCCATCCAGAGACGCTCCCTCGATCTTAGCAGAGCGATCCTGCATGGTCGTGAAATACATATACCTACAGGAGAGATGGAGGCAGTAAGAAAAAACAACGAAAAGCATACTGACAGACATTTGAACAGTTGCTGCCCAAACCTTAAACCACCAACTGTGTACAGGATTTTAGACATTAGTCAACATTGATATATATATTAATCACATTACAACATGTAAATCAGTCAGAGAGATTTACTGATAGATGGGAGATAAATAACAGTTGAGATATGTGTTTTGATGAGTGGGCAGGGCAGCCTGAATTGTACTGTGCTGGGTGTAGACAAGAGCGCAGGGCTGTTAAGTTGGCCCCCCTCTCAGAGCCTGGAGGAGTAGAGGCTATTATCGGGCTGTGGGCCTTCCCGGTTTGTTACGTCTCACACCAGCTTCTATCAGCTCTGATAAGAACCTCCCTTAACACCTGTTTAGACAGAAGACTTGAAGGAAGAAATGCTATTGCGCAAATGCTCGTCTGTTTGTAATTTGGTTCTGCTTCTTCAAGTCAAAAGGGAACTATTTTTTTTAAAAATATCAGTCTGAGTGTAATCAGTTGAAGTATTAATGTAATAACATAATGCTTTGAGTAAATGTAGAAGCCGTCACTTCAAGGGAAAGTGGGAGAAAACAAATGAACCCCACAGCTCTTCAACCTGCCTGTAACCTTTTGAGACTGTCTGTACTGAGCTCGGCCAAATATCTTCAATGTCTATTTAGTGCTTTCCATGCCCATGGAGAGACAATCAACTTTCAAATCGGATAAAAACAACTACAAGACCATGTCAAATTATACAAATTGTCAAGCTGATTGCCAACAATATTCAGTTTGAGATTTTTGGGATTAAACATCTCATGTTGATTAGTTTACTCCGGGTCACTCCTATGAGAGAAGTCACCTCCGCCACATCCAAGCCAAACCACATAGGAGAGCCCCAAATAGAACGGAACATGGAGGACGGCCGCATCAACAATGAGCATCACAATTACAGTGCAGCCTGCCAGGCCCTGACCTACGGCCCTGACCATACTACTGCACCACTGGAGAGGAGAAAGTAGTGCAGGCAGAACAGTAAACACAACCATCTGCTGCACACATGACCTGACATTCTCAGCCTCGTAGTTACTTGGGGCTGTGGTTCCTTCCCTGCCCTATCGAAGGAAAATAAACACTGTTCCACAGAGTCTCCTATGTCAAATTGTCAACACCACATCACTAAACACCTGATCACCCACTAATTACTCTGCTGCTTGGAGTGCCGCCACACCCAGTCCCTGATCTGCCCGCCAGCCAACTGCTATATTTACACACATACAAGTGGCATCGCTCACTTGAAAATATTTCATAAGGGGACACTGAACTATTTTGGAAGTCCTGTTTATTTTCAAAAGCTTTCAAGTGAGTGAGGTCCCTCGGTTTATCATTCCCAAGTCCACCACAATCGGGGTAGATTTGAAAACCGAGCCTGGGAGATTTGAAATAGAAATGTTGCTATCCCTAAATCCAGTTATTGAGTCAGTCTGCCTCTATCTGCACAAAAAACCGTTGCCTCAAGCTGTAACAGTATGAACCAGGCAGCACTTTGTTTTGCAGTCTCTTTGATACAACACTCCCCCTTCCCTCCTCACCCTTTTTCAGCGTTGACTACAATGGCTCTGGGTTTGTCATGTTCATCTCGCAGCACCACGCCCACGGCATCTCCGTCCAGGCGCTGGAGGTTGATGGTATTGGTGGCCTCACAAGTCCAGTAGACAGTACGGCTGTAGGTGTCCAGGCTCAGGTCGTGGGGCTGTTTGTCAGGCTGCTGCTGGTGGGTGGAAGTGGTGGACACCACCACTGACGACTGGAAGAGGATGAAGGAGATAGATATTAAATTAGAGAAAGGGCCTATAATTGTGAAAGGTTTCACACTGTCGACAAAAGATATGCGAGTGTTCAAACAAATGTATTTGTGCATGATGGCTGCACTGACGTCAATTAAATTAAGTTCTATAACTCCCTCAACTTTATATGCATCTAAACTAGAATATAATTGAAAAACATTCATATACACAATATACTATATGCATCTTAAGTGTGTATGTAAATATATGGTCCTCTTTATCACTCACCTGTGTGCCATCGTCGCGGGCCCTCCTGATGTTCTGCCGCCCGTCCACCCAGTAGATCAGGTGGTCTAGGGGGTCGTAGCTGATGGCCCGGACGTTGCGGAGGACGTGGATGGGAAGGATGATGTCGGGGCTCTGCTCACCCAGAACCATGCGGCTGATTGAGGCCTTCTGGCTGAACAGGAGGAAGCTCGAGGGGGCTGGAGGGAGGGAGGGGTCAGAGGTTAACAGGCCGAATCCAAACATTTGAATCTCTCCATCTCGCTCACTCTCTCTGTCCCCTCCCTCTATATCTCTTCCTCCCTCTCTCCTACCAACCTTTCCATGACTCAGGATGTTGTAATCAGCTTAATAGAATGCAGTAATCAGTGGTCCCCAGAGGCCAGGGAAGTATGCAGCAGTAAGAAAGAAAAATACATTTAGGAACACAGGGCCTTCATCCCATGCCAAGACCAGAGGAATGCTCAGTCTGTGATATGTGCACAGCAACCTCCTTTCTAACACTTGTCCACATCAGGCCTCAGTGAAAGTCTGAGGTCAGCTCATGGTATGATTCAGACAGACACGTGTTATGAGGTTTTGCATGGCCAAGGGCTGTAGACACACCTGGATTTGATTAAGACAATACATCCTTCTAGAGCAAAGACGTTGTAAAATACACTGACTCGCCTACTCTTAACGGAGAGATTACATTTCCAACTTACAGTAAAATGTCCACAGGAGATAAGTGCATATGTCTCAAAACAGAATAAACTGACTGTACCAACACACTAAATACAACACTGAACCAAACTAAAAACATAAACCCAACAACCCCCTATCAATGCCGGCCCTGGTCATTTCTCTACTCACAGCTGCAGTTCCTGCTGTTTGAGTCCAGGATGTAGTGGGAGGCACAGCGGCACTGGGAGCCGGAGGGCGACGCCAGGCACAGGTGGGCACAGTTGCCGTTGTTCTGGGAGCAGTCATTGGCACCGTCCTGGCGAGAGGAGTGGAAGACCAGGATGTCCATGACGTACTCCAGGTGTCCCTGGACCATGGTGCGGTTCAGCCCAGAGCGCTTGTCGGCCCGCTCGATGCTGCGCAGGTTCCAGTCTGTCCAGTAGATGTAGTCCCGGTACTGGGTCAGACCGAACGGATGAGGGAGGTCGTCAGCCACTATCTCCCTCTGCAGACCTGGATGAAACATGATTATCAATATATGGATTATTGAAGATCTGAGGATATTGATGTTAACCACAGCAATATGATATATTTGTACAGTAATATTGGGTGGAAAAGGAGAATGGACATGAATGAATATTGCTGTCAACCACAGCAATATTACAGAGTTTTATGCTCATCATGTATCATCAATCATAAACAACAGAGGGTTTGGAGAAGACTACTGTATGCGTTTACCTTGCATGTTGGTTGACTCTATCATACAGGTGTCCAGGTCGGTCCAGTAGAGTCTCTGGTCGATGTAGTCGATGGTGAGGCCGTTGGCTCTGCCCACTTTGTCCACTAGGGTAATTATGTTGCTGCCGTCCATGTGGGCCCTGGCGATCCTGGGCTTGCCTCCCCACTCTGTCCAATACATGTAGCTGAGGAGACACACAGAGCTGCTTTATACATAGTAGAACGAGCCCATATTAGAGGTCGACTGATTAATCGTAATGGCCGATTAATTATTGCCGATTTAAAGTTTTCATAATAATCTGTAATTTTTGGACACCGATTATGGCTGATTACATTGCACCCCACAAGGAATCTGCGTGGCAGGCTGACCACCTGTTACGTGAGTGCAGCAAGGAGCCAAGGTAAATTGCTAGCTAGCATTAAACTTATCTTATTAAAAATCAATCTTAACATAATCACTAGTTAACTACACATGGTTGATGATATTACTAGTTTAACTAGCTTGTCCGGTGTTGCAAATAACCAATGCGGTGCCTGTTAATTTATCATCGAATCACAGCCTACTTCGCCAAACGGGTGATGATTTAACAAGCGCATTCGTGAAAAAAAGCACTGTCGTTGCACCAATGTGTACCTAACCATAAACATCAATGCAATTCTTAAAATCAATACACAAGTATATATTTTTTAAACCTGCATATTTAGTTAATATTGCCCGCTAACATGAATTTCTTCTAACTAGGGAAATTGTGTCATTTCTCTTGCGTTCTGTGCAAGCAGAGTCAGGGTATATGCAGCAGTTTGGGCCGCCTGGCTCGTTGCGAACTGTGTGAAGACCATTTCTTTTTAACAAAGATGGTAATTAATTTGCCAGAATTGTACATAATTATGACATAACATTGAATGTTGTGCAATGTAACAGCAATATTTAGACTTAGGGATGCCATCCGTTAGATACAATATGGAACAACCTAGAACTTGTTACCTGGGAATATTGAAGACTCATGTTAAAAGGAACCACCAGCTTTCATATGTTCTGAGCAAGGAACTTAAACATTAGCTTTCTTACATGGCAAATATTGCACTTTTACTTTCTTCTCCAACACTTTGTTTTTGCATTATTTAAACCCAATTGAACATGTTTCATTATTTATTTAAGACTAAATTCATTTTGATGTATTATATTACGTTAAAATAAGTGTTAATTCAGAAATGCTGTAATTGTCATTATATATATATAATATATATAATGACCAAGAAAAGCCGATACCAATTAATCGGCCGATTTTTCGGCTTTTTTTGGTCCTCCAATAATTGGTATTAATCATAATCGGTCGACCTCTAGCCCATATATCCCCAAACACTTGATGCCAGCCAAGACTATGTCTGCATTCCCAAACTAATTCAATATGGACTGGTAAATTGGTACCAGAGCAACAAGTCTGACACCAACAGGCTCCTAAACAGCTTCTATTCCTAAGTCATAAGACTGCTAAATAGCTAACAAAATGGCTACACAGACTATCTGCATTGACCCTTCTATTTTATTTTTGACTACTATACACTCACACACTTAAATGTATTCACACACAACATGCACACATTCATAATGACTCTACACACACGCATCACGCATACACACTGCTACTACTACTCTGTTTATCTTATCTTCATATCCTTTATCATATCCTGATGCCTAGTCACCTTACCCCAATACATATCTACCTCAACCACATTGTATTCCTGCTCATTGTAACTATGGTATTGGCACGGACCATGAACTGACCCTGTATATAGCTTACTTGTGTTCTTCTTATTTCTATTTCTCGTGTGTTTTTGTTCGGCTATATTTTATAGTACTACTGATATTGATTACTGCATTGTTGGGAATGAGCTTGCAAGAAAGACATTTCACTGTACATGTGCACGTGACTAAAACTTGAAAGCCGCAGTGCTGTGCCACTGATGCAACCTCACTACACTCCCTACCTAAAAAAGTCAGAGGGAACGAATCATGCGAAGGGGATTCATCCAGCCAGACAGTCATCTCTATGGGTACTGGTGAACAGATGACATCAGCCTAGCCTGGTTTCAGATCCGTTTGTACCGCCTTGCCATTCCAACTCCTATGGACATTCTCACACGTTCAAAGCTGGCAAGACAGCTCAAACCGATCTGGGACCAGGCTCATGCCAGTCAGACAGGTCTGTGAGTTGTGTCATGCAGATGAGCTGGATCCCAGTCAATCTTACCCATTGGCAGGGTTAAGGGCCAGGGAGCGAGGGTTGTCCAGGTCCTTACACACCAGGACCTGTCGGTATTGTCCATCCAGCCGGGCCACCTCTATGCGGTTGGTCCCTGTGTCGGCCCAGTACACGTTCCTGCCCATCCAGTCTACTGCCATGCCTTCTGGGTAGTCCAGCCCAAACTCGATCACATGCTCCACAGAGCTGCCGTTCATGAAGGCCCTGCTGATGGTCTGAGGGAGGGAGGACAGTGGAGTAGAGTCAGACACTCGTACAACAGTCAGGCACTGAGCTCAATATGAACCAAAAAAGACTGGAGCTTAAATATAAATAAAACATCCCGATAGCTAAATTAACCCAGATGACAGAAAACAAACCCCCAAAATTTGAATGGAAACCCTAAAACGAATGACTAGAATAGAATGACAGAGAAAAGGAGTCATTCTCACCTTGGTGCTGACGTCAGTCCAGTAGATCCGGTTCTCGGAGACGTCAAAGTCGAGGGCGGAGGCCTCCTTGACCCCGGTGAGGGGGATGGCAACGTCGTTAGAGTTGGTCCCGAGGGAGATGGAGCGGATGTCAGCCCGGTTGGTGAAGAGCAGGAAAGCCTCGGGCACCACGCATGTCCTCATGTCACTGAGGAGCTCCAGGCCCATGGGACAGTCACAGCGCAGGCCCTGGGGCCGGTGGAAACACAGGTGGCTGCAGCCGCCATTATCCTCCACACAGCCGTTTGTGCCTTTATGAGGGAGAGAGGGACAGAGAGAGACATGGTCAGTTTAGCAGCAGCAGACCGGGAGGTCTGGTACTGTCCTCTTTAAGGACTGTTTACAGCTGCCAGTTGTGATAATACATCATACATAAGAAAACATTTACCCTAGTAGTACTCAGAATTATTGCATACTTAATACTGTAGAACTTTAAAATAAAAAATAAATATTGAACCTCTATTTTAACTAGGCAAGTCAGTTAAGAATGAATTCTTATTTACAATGACTGCCTACCCCGGCCAAATCCTAACGATGCTTCGCCAATTGTGCGCCACACTATGTCACATCCTAAACTAGGCAAATAAAGAAACGTCTTTTTCAGGACCCTGTCTTTTAAAGATAATTCGTAAATATCAAAATAACTTCTCAAATCTTCATTGTAAAGGGTTTAAACACTGTTCCATGCGTGTTCAATGAACCATAAATAATTAATGACCATGCACCTGTGGAACGGTCGTTAAGACACTAACAGCTTACAGATGGTAGGCAATTAAGGTCAGTTATGAAAACTTAGGACACTAAAGAGGCCCTTCTACTGACTCTGAAAAACAACCAAAAAAAAAGATGCCCAGGGTCCCTGCTCATCTGTGTGAACGTGCCTTAGGTATGCTGCATAGAGGCATGAGGACTGCAGATGTGGCCAGGGCAATAAATTGCAATGAGACGCCGAAGACAAAGCTACAGGAAGACAGGACGGACAGCTGATCATCCACGCAGTGGCAGACCATGTGTAACAACACCTGCACAGGATCAGTACATCCAAACATCACACATGCGGGACAGGTACAGGATGGCAACAACAACTGCCGGAGTTACACCAGGAACGCACAATCCCTCAATCAGTGCTCAGACTGTCCGTAATAGGCTGAGTGGCTGGACAGAGGGCTTGTAGGCCTATTGTAAGGCATGTCCTCACCAGACATCACCGGCAACAACGTCGCCTATGGGCACAAACCTACTGACGTTGGACCAGACAGGACTGGCAAAAAGTGCTCTTTACTGATGAGTCGCAGTTTTGTCACACCAGGGGTGATGGTCAGATTCGCGTTTATCGTCGAAGGAATGAGTGTTACATCGAGGCCTGTACTCGGTGGTGGAGGGTCCGTCATGGTCTGGGGCAGTGTGTCACAGCATCATCGGACTGAGCTTGTTGTCATTGCAGGCAATCTCAATGCTGTGCGTTACTGGGAAGACATCCTCCTCCCTCATGTGGTACCCTTCCTGCAGTCTCATCCTGACATGACCCTCCAGCATGACAATGCCACCAGCCATACTGCTCATTCTGTGCGTGTATCGGAGGGTGAGTGCTAGGGCCATTTCCCCCAGAAATGTCTGGGAACTTCCAGGTGCCTTCGTGGAAGAGTGGGGTAACATCTCACAGCAAGAACTGGCAAATCTGGTACAGTCCATGAGGAGGAGATGCATTGCAGTACTTAATGCAGCTGGTGGCCACACAAAATACTGACTGTTACTTTTGACCCCCTCTTTGTTCAGGGACACATTATTCCATTTCTGTTAGTCACATATCTGTGGAACTTGTTCAGTTTATGTATCAGTTGTTGAATCTTATGTTCATAAATATTTACACGTTAAGTTTGCTGAAAATACACACAGTTGACAGTGAGAGGATGTTTCTTTTTTTGCTGAGTTTAAATGAAACACAATTCTTACACTACTACAGCTGTGTACATCCAAATAACAATAAAACCCCATAATTTCCTCTTTCTCTTACCGGAGACCTCAGTGACTCTGGTGGCTTTGAGTCCCATGAGATCAGGCAGCTGGTCAATGATGATCTCTCGGATGGCGTTGGTCTTGTGGACCCTCTCGATGCTCCTCCTCTGCCAGTCCGTCCAGTAGATGTAGTCGCCTAGCAGCGTGAAGCCAAAGATGTGGGGTAGCTTGTCCTCCAGTAGGGTCATCCTATTGGAGCCGTCCACATCAATCACCTGGGTTTACGGAGAGGAGGGGGTTTTAATATTGATGGGCAACCCAAGCAGTATCTTTTGCCAAGTATGAGCAAAAAAGTTTGTCATTTCAGCACCCGTGGAGCAGTTGGGTGCTTTGCTCAAGGGCACAGTGGTAGGAAACAGCAACTGATAGGCATTTGTCTGATTAGGCATTAGCAATTGTCCAAGCAAAAGTTTGTCCTCAGGCTCTTGTTCTGTAACACACAAGCATCTACCCACACCCATAGATCAGGATTCCCCAATTGGCGGAAAGAAACTGGTGGGGATTTTATTTGGCTGCCAAAGTTTACTAACCAAAACAAATATTTTTTTGTAAAAACAATAGCAAATCAAGTGATTTAATTTCAGAAATGTTCCACAGTATTCCCAAGCATAATATTGTATACAGAAGTTAGCAAGGTCAAATATATCTGTTTGGGCTTCTTGCGGTCAATTTGCAGTCTACAAATGATTTGGAATTATGTCGTGTGTGTCCCCCCCACGACCATCCGCTCAAGAAAATAAAAAAAAGTATTGCGCCTGAATCTAGTTGATGATCCCTGCCATAGATGCTGTAGGCGTCAATATGAGTTATGACATCTAATTCTTGATAATCTGAGGTAAGGTACAATTTAAAACACACAAACAGGTCAGAGCAGGTTACTGACACTGGATAGAATGCACTGACAATGACAATAGTATTTCATAGAGTTGTTGAGAGCACTAATTTCAAGACTGTTTCAAAGCCAAATCATGGAGACATTTTTAAAATCAATAAAACTCAATATGTAACTAACTGCAAACTGACAAGCTATTTATATTCAAAGATCACCATTAACTGTGGAGCATGACCGTCAAGATCTCTATCTGGGGAAAAACACAACTTCTGCTAAGTGGGAGACCACACAAATAATCCTTATTCACGCAGCGTATATCATATTTAAATGAATAAATGTGACAGTATAGGATTCCAGTCACAAGGGTTGCATTGGAAAATGAAGTAAACGGATATAGGGAGTGGTGCCAAAGCATGCCTCTGTCTTATGAGGAGCAGAAAGAGAGAGCTGAAACTGACTGTTCCTTACTGGGAACTTAACTGCTTATTTCTGAAAAGGCTGCAATTACACTCGACACGAATCCTAGCCGACCCGGCATTACTATTACACAAAACTGTGCCACTGAAAATAGACCTGTGTTTTTTATTTTAGCAAACTGGTGTAAGTTCCAGGAAATATTTCAGTCTGACTGAAAATTCTGGAGTGTGGCATTTTATTATGGCTACTCCTACGTGACATGATGAGCATATTCTACTCTAGGAGAAACTGAGCACTACACAGATCAGCACTGTGTGCTTGTCCCATTTCAGTTTACATGGAGGTATCAGTGGGTTCACGTGGGTGTTAATCACTTCATACAAACAACCAACCCTAGGTCTTTATTTTGGTGGGAGACAAGCCGAAGTGGCTCGGACACAAAAATGATAATGAAAAGTTGACTTCTCTGGATGAAAACGATGCCGTCCACAAGCACTTTACAAAACCCTATAGGAACTGAGCACAAAGGCACCAGTACACTTGCATATCCGGTTCACAGCAGGTATTTAACAATGGCAACTTGAACTTATAAGATCTGGTGGTCTTACAGATGACTTTGGATCGCTCTAGTGAATACAAACTTAGGCCCTTTCGACAGATATCGGCTGATGTCTAAATACTACCTACGCATTCACAGACGGCTCTGCCAGTGACGGCCATATTAGTGTGGCATGTTGTTTTGCCGAGAAGTTCTTAAAACAAAGACTTTCTGTACGGTGTGGTTCCCATCTTGAGCTCTTCCTGTGTGGCCAGGGAGCTTGGAGTGTGCAGACGGAGATGGGCTGAGGCTGCTTCCAAGGGCTGCCTGCCCTGGAGGGGTGTCCACTTGATTAATTTCTGTAATTCAGTCCCTCGCTTCCTACAGCTGATGGAGCGACTCACTGACTTCCTCCCGCTCTCCCAATATGAAAATAAATAAATTATTGGCACATTGTTGGGTGAAATACTTTTTCTCTTCACAAACACTGCAGACAGCACAATATGAGGGGGACAGGCAGAATTTGACACCACAGAGAAAAGGTGTCGCTTTTGAGGAGAAGGTGAGATGGAGGATAATCCAGCTCACTAAACTGCTCTGACCACATGGCTAAGAGAGAGAGAGACTAGAAGGGTGGACTGGGTTCACACCGAGCATTCTTTATGGAACATTATACCTGTGTGTCTGTTAGGATAAAGACACTAGATAAAGACATTAGGAGAAAGCATATAGCACTGACTAAGAAGGCTAAGCACAACTCAGTGGAAAGTCTTAAAGGGGAACTGGTAAGATATTCAGAAAGGTTTGCAGTAACACTCTGAGGGGGAGAGGGTAGGTCATAATGCTCAACAAAACAGCAGCCATAGTTTCTATAGCAGCCCCAGCTAGCAGAGATATAATACCTCAACTGGACTTCCCTGGAAGCTTCACACAACTTGTGTGGTATGCCATGAATGTTATGATTCCCTGTTTTAGGGAAATTGACCGTTTTAAACACTTTTTCCTGACTTTGGATGGCATGAATTCTTTCCACTGGTGTAATTAGACCTTTTTATTGGATGGCATACCTTTCAAACATCTGTTTCCCCTTGCATTTATGCTTTCAGTGGACTATAGGACATTGTTTGACTGCTCACCCGAGTAACCACCAAAAACTCCAGCTATTTTTACCAGTAATGGAGAAAATCTCCAACTCTGGCATTCCTTCCCTCTCCATTTCTTTCGTAGTCTAATCCAGGTAAGATTACTGCTCTTTCTATGGAGTCATGTTCCTCCACATCCTGACAATTCCACATACACCACTCACCTTGCAGCGCATCAAAGGACTAAGTGTGCAGCTGGTTGATTTTTGGATTTTCTGGATTTCAGCCATGGTGCGGCCACACTTTCTCCAGGTTAACTCTTTCTGGGGCTAGCCTAGGAGTGGAGGGGAGGATGGAGGGAAGTGGGGGAGGCACGGGTAAACGCATGGCTGCCAGCACACACTGGACCCTCTGTGCTGTTAAGAACACGCCAGCTGCCTAGGCTAATTAGTCCAGAACAAACCTAAGCAGGCCTCTGAGGTCATTAAAACATATAATGCCACAGGGGGAAAAAAAAGAAAAAAGTGTTGATGGAATTTACCTCCCCTTCTACCAAAAAGGAAAATATTGGAAACAAAACACAAAATGGACTCAAAATTTAGGACCAACCAGGAAAACAAAAAAACAGCACTTTGATGGCCATCCTATCAGCAGGAGTCTATCCCCCTCCCTTAGACGTTCTATTCATGTTTTACTGAGACAATTAGACATGGCCCTCGCCACTGAAAGATGGGTGCACCATTTTTTCTCCCTGCTCTTTTTCACTGGGAGAGTTTTTTTTATAGTGTGAGAACCCTTTTCTTGACCGAGGAAAAGATAAACAAAACAGAAAACAAAAAAAGTCTCATCAGTAATTCAGGGAAAAGTCAAACCTCGGCAGGCTTCAATGCCAGCCAATTGTAAACGTCCTCTTTGCGCCTCAGTGTCATTGAGATGCCTTACAAATTCAATCTGCAGGCCGGGGCAGTGTGACGGAAGAAGGCTGCATGGCACTCAAAGCCCAGTCTTAGTTTCTACTAGCTAGCAGCTTATAGTGGAGCTGACAGTGTTTTAACTACTTTGTAAATATGAAATAAACAGACAATGATAATATCAGTCAAAAATATTAAATGGACAGTTTATGCTTCAAAACCAACTTCATAAGAGGTTTTACAAAAGAGGTTATATTTGACAAAAAATGTCATGATGTAGAGCTGGGATGGGCAACTTTCATTGGGATGGGAGCCACACAAACTCATCATGAGGGGCTGCAGTGACTCGTGGGTTTGCGTACCCACATCCATACCACTCCCCCTTTGCGAGCAAAACATTTTAAAGTTAATTTCCTGCAATTCCACACATTTTTCCATGGTGCGGAGAGAATATGTAGCTATTTGTTTGGCAAGCTAAAACCACAGAGCCTAGCTACCTGCTGGAAGGATGCCATGTCATTGGATGGACGAGTGGTTGAGTGGCAGACTTTCCCCCCATTTAGTTTTTTGGTGGCTACAGCTAGAGATGCAGGTGTAATTTGGTAAGCTAGCAAAAAATGTGATTCACTTCCCCTAAAGTAAATTGAACTTGGCAAAGTTATATAATTTCTCTGGTCTACACAATAATAAATACAATCCTTCAAAACCCTACACCAGAGAAAATTATTTAGCCACACAGGATCATTAGCTTATTATTTTTCTTTGTTGCTTAGGATTGTTTTAAAATCACAAGGTCATGGCATAACCAACAGTCTGGAAGCTTGCTATTTGGATTGTTTTAAAATCACAAGGTCATGGCATAACCAACAGTCTGGAAGCTTGCTATTTGGATTGTTTTAAAATCACAAGGTCATGGCATAACCAACAGTCTGGAAGCTTGCTATTTGGATTGTTTTAAAATCACAAGGTCATGGCATAACCAACAGTCTGGAAGCTTGCTATTTGGACAGTGCGAGCAGCATATGAAATAGCTGGTTGTAAGTGAAAAGCATCTATAATGGACCTAGGCCTACCGCAATATTTTAAAATACAAATCGCTGGAAAAACACAAGAGGATAAAGAAAAAAAAACCCTGTCTTTTGCTACGCTATCAAAATTCTCAACTCGCAATAGTTTATTGAGTGAACAGTAGCTCATCTTATTGGCACTATAGTGAAGAGCATCGGCCATATCCCGGTGAGTGCTCATATTCACTGTCTTTATCATTGGGTGTCTCCGTGCTCCTTGACAGTTTCTTAGAACAATAATTTCCTCTTCCAAGACGAGGTCGCTTTCATTTACCTCAGTTTGTCCGGGTCAGCCGAGTAGCCTACACTGTAATTTTTGGGGTATTAAAGATTCTACTAGTGTCTCCAGTCGAAGGTAAAGAGTCGTAGAATTGAATGAAATACATTTATAAAAAGGCAAAAATAGTTAAAGATTTTTCTTGGATCTACCTAAAAAATGTCACTCTAGCTGGGGCAGAGCTCTGGATGTGTGCAAAGAAAGGCGAAGAAAAGCAGAAGTATTTTTTCCGAACAGTGAGTCAGTTATATTGGGCTCCCGAGTGGCGCAGCGGTCTAAGGCACTGCATCTCAGTGCTAGAGGCATCACTACAGACCCAGGTTCGATTCCAGTCTGTATCACAACCGGACGTGATTGGGAGTCCCATAGGGCGGCGCACAATTTGCCCAGTGTCATCCGGATTAGGGTTTGGTCGGGTAGGCCATCATTGTAAATAAGAATTTGTTCTTAACTGACTTGCCTAGTTAAATAAAAATACATATATTATTAGCCTAACTTACGACTATCCAATCTACATCATATTAGGAATAGTTGGCTATCTTACATTAGTCTGCAAAGGTGATGACAGATGCAGCAATACTTTATAATTAAGGTGATTTTTTAAATATTTTGTTTTGCTTTCCCCAAATACAGCTATGTTGAACTTGAACGACTTATCCACAGTTACCATCTCTTAGTTGTCAATCAAATATATTTGGCATCGAACAAATGGGCAGGCAGGCAAGTTCCCATTGTTGTCAAAACGTGGGTTGGAATAGAAGCATGCGTTAGCAGGCAAGCTGCAGAAGGGTGAGCAGGCTACTATTCCCCAGCTTTTATCAGCTCCATTTTGACAACCAACTACAAGCTGAAAAGGTTTGAGAGGGTTTATCTACAGTTCTCTATTTAGATTTTAGCTCAACTTGCTCTGGCTAAAATAAGTTGTTGATCTTAAGCATGAAACACAATGAGAATCTCACTACTGATTGACTGCGGATAGATACTTTTCAAAGTGGGTGGCCGTTCCTTCTCTTGCTAGAACAAAATCGATTCCTGCTCAGTGCCGACAAATCTACTGATTCTACTTGTAGAATCGCAACGCTTGTAAGTGGACAACAACTTAACTTTGAGCCAATCAGAAAGCATGAACCCCCAAGTGGGGGAGCCAACAAAAGGAAAAAAAGGTGCATTTTTTCCTTACATACACGGATGAGCCAGTCACACTTCATATGCAATGTTGGCTATGGGATGGTAGCTACACTGTAGCTAAGTGCAAAGACGCAATGCACCCAACGCTAAAAATTCATAACGCTAAAACACTAAAACGCTAAAAAACATCATTTTCCTACCTCATGATGCCATCTATTTTGTCAAGTACACCAGTCCCTCCTGCAGCAAAGAACCCCCACAACATGCTGCTTCCACTCCCGTGCTTCACGGTTGGGATGGTGTTCTTTGGCTTGCAAGCCTCCCCCTTTTTCCTCCAAACATAACGATGGTCATTATGGCCTAACAGTTCTATTTGTGTTTCATCGGACCAGAGGACATTTCTCCAAAAAGTACGATCTTTGTCCCCATGTGCAGTTGCAAACCGTAGTCTGGCTTTTTTATGGCGGTTTTGGAGCAGTGGCCTTTTCCTTGCTGAGCAGCCTTTCAGATTATGTCGATATAGGACTCGTTTTACTGTGGATATAGATACTTTTGTACCCGTTTTCTCCAGCATCTTCACAAGGTCCTTTTCTGAGGGTTTGGGGAATTTCTTTCGATTTTCCCATGATGTCAAGGGAAAAGGCACTGAGTTTGAAGGTAGGCCTTGAAATACATCCACAGCTACACCTCCAATGGACTCAAATGATGTCAATTAGACTATCAGAAGCTTCTAAAGCCATGACATCATTTTCTGGAATTTTCCTAGCTGTTTAAAGGCACAGTCATGCACGGATATGCATTGCCAAACAATGCTACTCTGCCACCGTCTGGTTTTGAAGTACTTTAACAAGGCGGCGAGGCTGACGACTTCCAAAGTCTTTGGTGTGTGTGAATGCCGACATTCTGTTCAGAGGTGCCAAATACTGTCGGCAGGCAAACGTTTGACAATCCTACCAGTGTGTTGGAGCCCTTATAGCAGATGTATCCCAACATGTTCCTTGACAGCTACACTCCTGTAGGTTTTCGCTCCCACCCCAGTTGTAAATAACCAGCTTATCAACTAGCTAATAATTAGAATCAGGTGTGCTAGATTCGGGTTGGAGTGAAAACCTACAGGAAGGTAGCTCACCAGGAACAGGGTTGGAGAGCCTTAAATTACAATGCCAGGGCATAACCAACAGTCAGGAAGCGTGCTATTTGGGCAGCGCGAGCAGGATATGAAATAGCTGATTGTTGATTTGTGGTTGTAAGTGAAAAGCATATATAATAGACCTAGGCCTGTTGCAATATTTCAAAATACAATTCGCTGGAAAAACAGAGGATAAAGAAAAAAAAAACGGTATTTTGCTAGGCTATCAAAATTTGCTCAAACCCCAGTTGTAAACTAACGTGGTTCAGCTTATCAACTAGCTAATTGTTAGAATCAGTTGTGCTAGAGTCGGGTTGGAGTGAAAACCTACAGGAAGGTAGCTCACCAGGAACCGGGTTGGAGAGCCCTACCTTATAGGCAACAGAGAGAGAGAGCCTACCTGTTCAGGGTTGTTTGATCAATAGGACTGTTAAGTTCCCAAATATAAGAGGATGTCCGTAGTATTTATTTACATTTGAGCAGAAAACCATTCAGGGGTATTTTGTGGTTTTTGACAAACACTTTCTAATGATCTAAAGTTGAGCTAATGCTACAGTCTGTAAACACACAGTCCAGTTCAAAGTGTATGATGGCAGGCACATGTGGCAAATGGCTTAGTTACATATATGCCTACACAAGTTCTGATTGGTTATGGCGCACCGGTCTGTGTAGTCTGGGCCTGAACAAAACTGCCACGTTTTTATTAGGTTTTATCTACTGCAGTGGCTATTAATGGTCCAAACGCATGGCTGTATTTTTTTTATTTTTTTTTAACAAATGCCTTACTCTACGCCATTCCCAAACATTCTATGAAAGTATGAAAATGACTGTGCTCGCTTGTCAGAAAATATAAAAAACATTTTATCAACATTTCCTTTTTGCTAAAAAGCCGTCAGTTCCACTTTAAAGCTTCTGAGGAAAATGACTGAGGCCTGACCAATGCTCTACACAGACGAAAGAGGAATGGCACACACAGCATTTATGACATAAATAACATGTATTTTTTTACCACCGTCTCAAAATTACAGATCATAATTCCAAAGACCTTTTAAAATATCAAGCACTAGTTTATCCTATTTCATCTGAATTAAAAAGCATGTAGGCTATAAAGTCAATGTCCTTAAAAAGTTAGATATTTGTAGTGGGATCTGGGTATTTTCCTGGGTTTGTGTTCCTACCTGCCCGTCATATCATTGGGCAGGTAGGAACACAAACCCAGCATATGGTAGGAACACAAACCCAGTTGGCTCAGTTTGGGGATCACCATGAAGATGCACATAACCTGGTGGACTGCATTACCTCAAGTAGTTCAGGAGAAGGGCACAAAATACATCTCCACATGAGCATCCCCCAACCCCGTTTACCTGGCAGATTTGATAATTTACGCTTCACACCAAACAACCTTCCAATTCACAATTGGCTTTGAAATGTTATAGGGTTTGGCCAGTTCTTCCGAGGGCCCGACTCGGCAACAAATTATATTATATTTTTATCTGCTGAGAAGAGCGCTGCCTTAAGTCAAACAGAATGTCCATACTGCTTTTCTTTCCCCCTCCAATCCTCCATTATCCTCTCAATCCATCTCAATGTTCCATGCACTTCCCCCCCAACCCCCTTCAGTCCCTTTTCAAGCCTCCCTCTCTCTTTTCTTTCTCTCCCTCCCTTCTGAGGGTCGACCACCTCCACAGGAAATAAGCAGGAAAGGAGAAAAAACGCTATATTCTCAAATAACATTCAAACTATGTCACCCAATATAAAATGTTTCTACTGTTTGAATCCTTTAACAAAAATGTGGTTTAAAGACTGGCTGTATGATCAAATTCTTCTAGAATATGTTTTACTGGCTTGCTCCTACATGTTGATGTTAGTCTTCACAGACCAATCTTTAAAAATAATTGGTGGATCTCATGAGCTCCTGTATCCTGTTTACAAAATATCAACATCCTACTGCAATACATATTTATATTATCATAATCGTAGCCCTCCTCTGGAACTCAACATGAGCCTAATATGATGCCGAACTCCCCCCTCAGAGCCTGGGCAAACAGCTTTTCCTCACATAGTACAGTAACAGGATTAGCTTATTGCTAGAAAACTATATATAAAATACAATCATTTGGTTATAAAGGCATACCTTCAAATGGTAGATGATTGAGTTATTTCCTGGCTGAAAGAGACATTTTAGCCCCACCCCCATTTCAAGTTGAAATACTGGGATTTATAATGTATGGCATGAATATTTCCATACAAAAACCTGCCCAAATCCCACTGTACCATATGGACAAACTCCAACACGCACGCACGCACACACCCAAACAGACACACAGAACCAGAGGCAGAGTGGGTCTAGCTTAGTATTTCCCAAACTCAAGACCCCAGGGGGTGCATGTTATGATTTTTGCCATAGCACTACACAGCTGATTCAAATAGTCAACTAATTAAGCTTTAATGATCTAAATCAGCTGTCTAATGCTAGGGCAAAAAAACTAAATGTGCACCCCTTGGAGTTCCCGAGGAGCGAGTTTGGGAAACACTGGTCTACCTGTAGCTGAACATAATAATTATTGATCCATGGCACTCCATCTTCTCCTGATCCATACACCTTCCCGGGAGATATAGATATAGTGTCTGGAGAGATTCACTCACAGTCAATCTCATGCACCAGTCTATAAACAGCCATGTATTCGCCTACCAGGCCTGCCAACAGTATGTCCAGCATAGCCAAAACATTATTACACTTACATGGTGTTGCAGCGTTCACACTCAGACAATCCTGCTGATCCAGGAGGCATGAGTAAATACATAACTTGGGTAAGAAGAGCTTTGGGGCTCATTTAGGCTGTTCATTCAGAATCATTACAGCAAAGAGTACTGTCAACAGTGTACAGAACCAGTATACAAAACATTATTTAGCCTATATTTATAATGTCAGTCAATCATTGAGCCCACCTGCACACACACATAACTTAGGCAAAAGTGATGGGGAAATCAACCCTCCATGCACCATATTCAAGGAAAATGTAGACTTAATGTTAATGTAGCTAGGAACTATCAGAGTTAATTCCTTTCTTCTCAACTGGGTTTTCAAAGAACGGTCTAAACAGGCTGGATGTCTCAGCAACTTCTTTAAATGCCACTCAGGCCTATTTGCCTGTAAATTCCAACACAATGTGGTATTTAGGATACATATGGGCTGCATTGTGAACAGACAAGTCGACAACTGCCGGCAACTCCTCATCACAACACTACTATGGATCGAGGGGTAGCCACGGCACAATCATGTTAAGCCACAAACAGAGCCAGAACAGGAGCAGAGGAACACCCCCCGGTGAGATATCTTGGAAAATTGTGGCAAGACACCTGAAACAGCTAATATCTAATAGTTCTCTTCCTGTAAAAAATTTATTGGAAAACCTCCATTCATCTAGCCTAATTATGTCAGACACATTGGAGTTTAATAGGTTTAAGCCAGCTCTTAACCATCAGTCTGGGCAGCCATCTTTAAAACACTAACTAACCTTGATGAATGCACTCAAAGAGCTGCACTTGCCACTAATGAGTCTTTCAGATACCTAGAGATGTGTTTTCTAAAACAGCCTTGTACATGATGTATGGCGAAGTGAGAGAGCAGATGGGCCGATGGGGGTGGAAAATATTACAAAAGTCAGGTGTCTTTTATTCTCCTCAAACATTGCATCCTTCCTCAGAGCTTGGCACATGAATGTTTTAAGACCTCACTGTATAAGGCAAAAAACAGCAACAATCTGTTACCAGGCAATTAACTTCTTGGCTTCTCGGACAAGGGGCTTTTTAAAGAAATCTGGGTTTTGACTGAAGTCTCAACAAAAAAAAGTATAATTTATCAATGCACTGTTAAATGGGAGCAGACCCTTTCAGGGAGAAAGTCATTTATTTTTGTGTAATTTAAAGCAAAGGGCAACGGAAGCCAAACTATTCGGTCCAGATGCGGTGACAAGTGAGCTATAAAACGTAGCATTGCAAACAAAACAAGCCAACAAGGCCAGCACAACAAGCTGGTACAAAGATGTCTTATTGGACACCTCTGAACATGAGATACATATGCCATCACCCCCCTTCCCTCTTAATAAAAGCCACAGATTTCCATAGTAAGCCTTTGGATAGCCTGTAGGAAGAGGGGAACATCCCAGCTGATGCTGGGCCAGACTTAATCCCTCAAAAGTCTTACTGAACGAAAACGCAGAATTGACTATGATGGGCAAAGGAATCCATAGGGGAATGGGAATTTATTAAGGACTTTTTGAACTTTTTTCCTAGAAGTTGGTGGTTTGAGTTTACTGACTGTGGGAGTGGTCGGACAGGCATTAGCAGAGTGAGTCTACCTGTTGATGAGCAGTTGAGACTGACCGATCAGAGGGCTATGTACGTGTTGAGTGCTCTATGGCTTACTCAGCTGCTGTCCTACCCACCGTCCTGAATGTGAAGAGGCTTGGACGGGCCACTTACACTGAGACTAAAGCTGTCATTAGCATGGCCAATGTTTTAGAGAGAGGCCCCTTGTTGGAAAATCCTCCACAAATTAAGTTTCACGGCTCAAGACACAACAATGTGGCGAGGCCACCTGAGCGACGCTTCGGAGGAACTTTAAAGAAAACATTATTGATCCTTTCAGACGAGAGGGGTTTCAGCCAGCATCCATCAGCACCAGGGCCTTCAGTTGGTCAGACTCAGCTCTCAAGCCCAAATAAAGACTTCCTTTCAAAACAAGGCTTTTCATTGTTGTGGTGAAAAAGGCCTGGATGCCACTACTTTGACTGAAGCACAGAAAACAACTCAAGTAATCAAATGCACTCAATTACTCATTGTTGTTCGTGCACTTTCTCCACTTTTTTAAAATAGAAATGGACCACTTCACATAATGATTTATTTGTCATAAAAACAGGCAATTTAGAACCTATTTTTGTCCATTTAATCGTAGTAATTTTTTGGGGGGGACTCTAACCAGGATCTCTAGGGGCACAGCTAGCACTGCGATGCAGTGCCTTAGACCACTGTGCCACTCGGGAGGCCCTAATCTTGGTTATTTTAATGAGATTCATGGCTCAGCAGAGTGCCATAGAAGGAAAAGTGTTATTTTCACACATGGGTTCAAAGTTGCCTCTACTCTTTTCTCACCAGCACGTAGAGATGGGTATAGGCCTAGCTGTTGAGATCACAGGAGGTCTTTGAGGTTCAGACCACTTCTGAGAACTAACACCCAGTTCCTGGATATATTTTTAATTCCTCTCATATTTTACAGGAGGAAATTCCATCACCGCCCCCTGTTATTTCCCTCTAATGTACCATATGGAACCCCGCCGCACACACACGGCAATGAAGGGTGACTAAATGCTCCACCGAAGGAGAATCTGCATAATTGTACAACAAAGCAGGAGTTTCTGTATAGAGGACTAGCGCATCAGTCAAATGAGTTATCCTCAGGATCTCACCAGTGATGGGGTGAAAGAGGGGATGTGCGGCAACATCAGAGGCTTTCACCGGGAGGTGGGGGTGGCGCGGCTGCAGAGGGAGTCAGATTCCTCAAAAAGAGGCAAAAACACAAAGAGAGACAAATAAAAGACCACAATTCCCTTACTGTTTAAGGAAAAACCTGCTAATCAGAGTGCCAATAACTTAGCCTTCTTTCAGACGTGCAAGTCCCAAGATGAAAGGGGATGTTCTTGGACCGTATTCAAAACTAGGCTTTCAGCAGCACGTTTAAAAGAAAAGGAGGCAGTGGACTCTAGGCCAATCACCATTTCAAACTCCATTGTATCTCGGGAAAAGGAATAGGCCTACTTGGTAGCCCGTCAGCAAAGAAAAGTTCTGTTGACCCAAAATATGTGGACCCAAAATTGACCCCTGCGGAACACCTTTCGTAATATCCAGGAAACCTAATTTAACACCATAAGTAGATACACATTGAGTTCTATCTGTCAAGTAATTTTTAAACCAGTTACATGCAGCCTGGTCTAAGCGAATTGAGGAAAGCCTCTGAATTAGCAGTGAGTGATCAACATTATCGGAAGCCTTTGACAGGTCAATGAAGAGGGCGGCACAATGTTGCCTTTTATCCATGCAGGTAACCACATAATTTATAACTAGGGATGACCTGGTCTAAAACCCAACTGATGTACATTTAGAATACATTTCAAAGATAAGAAAGATCTTAGCTGAGAATTAATAAAGGATTCTAATATTTTAGCTAGGCAAGAAAGTTTAGAAATAGGGTGATAATTATTTAGTTCACAAGGGTCACCACTTTTTTGAAGGGGAGTACAATGGCTGCCTTCCAAACCTTGGGGATAGTACCAGATATAATCGTCAGGTTAAAAATATGGGTTAATGATTCAGCAATCAGGGGGGCAGAGAGCTGCAGCACTACTACATACACATCAACAGTGTAATATCTGGATGAAGTTTGCTAATACAAAAGGAACATACAGTAGGATTACATGGTATGCATACATTGTATGATGTTTATTGATATGCAATGTATTTGTAAAGAATATGAATTCATATTTGACCAAGTGACAACCTTATTCTAAGGGCACCGGCTCAACACAACAATGTGCAAGAAGTTGGCATACTGTGTTGGTAGTGGCCTATTTCTAATAGTATTGTTAGCGTTACACATTCTAGCTACTGTCCATTACTGATACATACAGGCAAGAGTTGCTTTCCTTAGCTCACTACAAAAAGATTTAGGGCCAACTGTTATATTGGTCATCTAATAACCAGCTAGTGGGGATACTTGTAAACATTACAGCTAGGTCATTCCAGTTGTTGTTTAGTAAGCTAACTACATTGAGTACAGTAGTTAGTAGCTACCTAACCATTACTCTTCATAGTGACAGGTATTCCTATGATTGAAACAACATTGGAAACAATTATCTACAGTTGCTAATAGTTACCGGTAGCTACCTGGCTAGCTAGCTTTACTAGTGCAGGGAATAGGTTAGCTAGCCTCTAGTAAGGCTGTAATCGTATTACCGCCACACTAGCAGTCACTAGTCATGAAGGCAGTCAAATTCCACGTGACTGTTTAGTTATGGTAATTAGGCTTCTCGAAGTTGTGATACTGCTGATGGTTGTTAGTAGCCTACCAAACTTGCCAACTGCCTGGTACACAGCACTATATTGTCCCTCTAATCACTCTGACATCAATGTAAATGTAATAGAAAATCTAATCAAACACTTCATGAGAACAGCAACATTTCTATAGGCTTTGCAATTGTGCGATGAAACAGAGTGATGGCCTCTTAAAAAGAGGAGGATCCCATCAGCTTTCTATAGGCTAGGCCTACTACATTTATTTCTCAACTTTCCTAATATTAGGCATATTGCTTATCTTTACCACAGGAGTATAACCTACCTGGCTGACATGTTTCGAGACAGGTGCATGATAATGGTCCATTCTAAATCAAAACCAATTCCACACAGTATTTAGTATATGTAAAGACAAGATTAAATAAAGAATAGTCTCATGGGTGACAATATTAGCCTATCACTTTTGAATTATATACCATCACTTGTGAATGATGCCCAGCATAAGGCAAGAAACATTGCTGCCTTATTTTTTACGACTTTTTCAAATCATAGTCGCACACCTCATGTAGCCTAGCCCTTATCTTTTGATAAGGTTTGTATCACAACTAAATAGTGGCCAAATACCATCTTAAAATTAAGCATATTAATCCACTTTACAAGGGGTGTAGAGCCTAACTGGCATAAATAAGAAGCGCGTGAGTTTCAAGTTTGGGGAAGAAAATGTTCACCATAAAAATGCACCTTTTATAAAAGCATGCACAATCGCATTTGCGGTCACTTTTGATAAGTGTTTCCCCATTAACGGAACATTCAAGCTTATAGCCTACTGCCACGCCCTGATCTGTTTCACCTGTCCTTGTGATTGTCTCCACCCCCTCCAGGTGTCACTTATTTTCCCCAGTGTATTTATCACTGTGTTTCCTGTCTCTCTGTGCCAGTTCGTCTTGTATGTTTCCAAGTCAACCAGCGGTTTTCCCTGTCTCCTGCTTTTTGCATTCTCCTTTTTCTAGTCCTCCTGGTTTTGACCCTTGCCTGTTTCTGGACTTTGTACCCACCTGCCTGACCATTCTGCCTGCCTTGACCACGAGCCTGTCTGCCACTCTGTACCTCCTGGACTCTGTACCCACCTGCCTGACCATTCTGCCTGCCTTGACCACGAGCCTGTCTGCCACTCTGTACCTCCTGGACTCTGATCTGGTTTTGACCTTTTGCCTGTCCACGACCATTCTCTTGCCCATCTCTTTGGATTCATAAACATTGTAAGACTCCAACCATCTGCCTCCTGTGTCTGCATTTGGGTCTCACCTTGTGCCTTGACTGCCATTTGCGCTTATAATATTAATATAATATTAAGAAATAGCCTAATAGTTTTTTTGTGCCTTGACTGCCATTTGCGCTTATAATATTAAGAAATAGCCTAATAGTTTATCAACATTTTAAGCTAAACGTTCTGATCTGTTGCGTCAGCCACATTGCGTAAAAAAGGTTTGTTGACGCTAGTGGTTGTATTAATTTGGGAACTACCACATACCACAACTGTCCCAGACTTATCTTTGGAATATTTACTTCTCACACAGAATAGGTCATCTTTTCTACTATGGGGGATAGTAGATTGATATAGGCTCATGCTTTTACTGTTCGGAGAAAATATCCTTTCTATTTTATTCAGCTTTGTTCAATTGTATTCTTCATACTATAAAATGATGCTTATGTAATTCTAAGCAATTTTTGTCTGCTAAATGAACATGTGTAGCCCCCAGCCATATGGCATAACCAGATCAGGACCTAACACAAGGACAACTCAGAGTATGCTATTCTGTTCTTTTGAAATATACATTTTCTTCATATCTGTCACATCTTCTCCTGCTCCTCACCTCCGGCGTGCAACATCGCCAGAATACTAATCACTGGTCCTGGGATTCCAGTGGATAGAATAAGCAGGCCTCTAGTTTCGCCGGTAAAACTCCAGTACATGCTAAACTCTATTCATCCTTGATCATTCAATTACGTTGCAGAAGATGGGTCCTTTAATAGTATTGTAACTTCACTTCAGAAAATGTATTAAGATGGACAAAGAAAAACAAATGATATTTACAAAATGTACTTAATTTAAAGTGTCTGACTTACTCTAGACTATTTACTCAACAAGCAAGCAATGGAAAATGCCGACTGAAACCTGCGTCTTCCAGCATACTCTGAAAGGTTGCTACCTCTGGAGATGGAAATGGTGAATTGTAAGCCATAATTATCTTTAAAAACTAGAGTAAAAGTGGTATTTAATACGAAACGTCCCCTGAGAGACACTCTCAGCCACATTGGATGATGTAACTTGGGTCAGAGCCACACATGCCAGTGCATGAAAGCTATGCTATGTGTGAAGATGAAAAACATTTATTGAAGATCTAACCCCTCACACATGAAACATTTATAATGGAAATGTATTTGGACACAAAAGCAATTCACTTTGAAACAGAAAGGAAGAAAGAAATATATTCTCAGACAGGCTCCTTCAACAGCACAGAAAAATAGAAAAAGGGGGATGGAAAGAGAGGCTGGGAGGAGGGCTAAAAAGCCTCCAGACCTCTATTTATAACCATTCAGCCAGTGAACTGCCACATTCCAAATGCCAGAAGGCACTTTTAAAAACTTTTCATTCAATGCCTAATGTTGTTTTCATCTAAAAAGAAAAAGCTTAAAAAGAAAACAGTAACAACTAAATTAACACTTCGTTAAGGGAAAAATAGTATTGGACAGCCATTACAAAAACACAAAGGGGAATTAAAAACAAGTGCTGCATTCTGTAAAAAAAACTTTAATGAGAAATTGCTGATGTCTGAGCTGCACGTGGATTCCCCCCATTAGCACTTCAAGCACTACTGTCCCTTTCAGCAGCTAAGTGGGTCTGTGGGAGAATGGCCCGGGCCTCCATTAGGTGAAGCTGAAAAACCATTGTGAAATGAGCAGAACAAGACACACTTGTCAGCTGCTGGGAGCCTCTGGAAGCAGGGCTGCCACCAAAGTGTGCATCTGGTTCAGGGGTGGGGGCTGCTGAGGAAGACTAAGGGCCAGCCCCGCCACCATTCTATGCTGCCATTGTCAGGTCCAGTGCAGGGGTCACGGTAGAGCACATGGGCGAGGGGCTCCCCTTGTCAGTCAGCACATTGGTTAGGTGTGCTGTGTTGTGAGAGGAGAGGCAGTGCTGCCCAACCCCCTCCTCTCTGAAGCGCTCCACCACTAGTCCTGCTCGGTTTCTGTTTCTCCCCCATCTGCTCTACACAGACAGAGAGAGTCAAGTGGGGGGGCTCTGGGCTGCAGGGTCCAGACTACAGACAAAATAAACAACTCTTCACCAGACAGAAAGTTAAGGAATGTAAGACTTCTGGCAACACTAGTGTGTGATGCTTATAGAAATGTGGCACTTAAATTAAACAGGTTATTACTTCGATTTAAAGTAACTGTCCAGTGAAAATTTAACTTTTATAAGTTTGCATTCTGTTAACTTATTCCCAAATAATGTAGTGGACTCGCCCTATTCTCATATTTTTGACAAAAGCATAAATTGGGAGAAATAAAAGACCGAACTCAAACAAACAGTTTAAAAAATGTGTTTTCACATATAGTGCTCTTTAAAATAACATATCTCAGTCCTCTTTAAAGTGAACTCTGGGGTAAAAAAAAAAAGCAAAATAACATTTAGTAAAAAAACGATACTATTAACATGTAAATATTAGAATAATAATATCAGAAGAATAACTGCAGATTAATTAATGCTGTAATTGAAAATTGTACATCCAATGTAGTCTACTGCCCCTTTAAGAGCTAGAATAGATTTTCTACCCTGTGTTGTGATCTCACCAAATACTGTGTTTGTGTTTTCACACTATTCAAACCCCACAATCGACTGAAGCCCTCTTAGCCTATAGATCACACATTGCAAACAAATAATCTGAACTAAAAAACACCACACATACAGTCGAAGTAAGAAGTTTACATAAACTTAGGTTGGAGTCATTAAAACTCAGTTTTCAACCACTCCACAAATTTCTTGTTAACAAACTATAGTTTTGGCAAGTCAGTTACGACATCTACTTTGTGCATGACACAAGTCATTTTTCCAACAATTGTTTACAGACAGATTATTTCATTTATAATTCACTGTATCACAATTCCAGTGGGTCAGACGTTTACATACACTAAGTTGACTGTGCCTTTAAACGGCTAGGAAAATTCCAGAAAATTATGTCATGGCTTTAGAAGCTTCTGATAGTCTAATTGACATAATTTGAGTCAATTGGAGGTGTACCTGTGGATGTATTTCAAGGCCGACCTTCAAACTCAGTGCCTCTTTGCTTGACATCATGAGAAAAATCAAAAGAAAATCAGCCAAGACATCAGAAATTGTTTTTGTAGACCTCCACAAGTTTGGTTCATCCTGGGGAGCAATTTCCAAATGCCTGAAGGTACCACCACGTTCATCTGTACAAACAATAGTATGCAAGTATAAACACCATGGGACCACGCAGCCGTCATACCACTCAGGAAGGAGACGCATTCTGTCTCCTAGAGATGAACGTACTTTGGTGCGAAAAGTGCAAATCAATCCCAGAACAACAGCAAAGGACCATGTGAAGATGCTGGAGGAAATTGGTACAACATAAACTGAAAGGCTGCTCAGCAAGGAAGAAGCCACTGCTCCAAAACCGCCATAATAAAGCCAGACTACGGTTTGCAACTGCACATGGGGACAAAGATGGTACTTTTTGGAGAAATGTCCTCTGGTCTGATGAAACAAAAATAGAACTGCTTGGCCATAATGACCATCGTTATGTTTGGAGGAAAAAGGGGGAGGCTTGCAAGTCGAAGAACACCATCCCAACCGTGAAGCACGGGGGTGGCAGCATCATGTTGTGGGGGTGCTTTGCTGCAGGAGGGACTGGTGCACTTCACAAAATAGATGGCATCACGAGGTAGGAAAATGATGTGGATATATTGAAGCAACATCTCAAGACATCAGTCAGGAAGTTTAAGCTTGGTCACAAATGGGTCTTCCAAATGGACAATGACGCCAAGCATACTTCCAAAGTTCTGTCAAAATGGCTTAGAGTTGCCATCACAAAGCCCTGACCTCAATCCCATAGAAAATGTGTGGGTAGAACTGAAAAGGCGTGTGCGAGCAAGGAGGCCTAAAAACCTGACTCAGTTACACCAGCTCTGTCAGGAGGAATGGGCCAAAATTCACCCAACTTATTGTGGGAAGCTTGTGGAAGGCTACCCGAAACGTTTGACCCAAGTTAAACAATTTAAAGGCAATGCTACCAAATACTGGGAATATGATGAAATAAATAAAAGCTGAAATAAATAATCTCTGCTATTATTCTGACATTTCACAATTTTTAAATAAAAGTGGTGATCCTAACTGACCTAAGACAGGGAATTTTTACTAGGATTAAATGTCAGAAATTGTGAAAAACTGAGTTTAAATGTATTTGGCTAAGGTGTATGTAAACTTCCGACTTCAACTGTATTTTGGAATTTCTGTGCATCCTTGACAATCGCTAATCAATAGGCCTATCCAGAAACAGAACACATTTTTTCCAATGGGAGAAGGTTTATGGCAGGGGAAACGGTGTTGCAGTAGTCTAGTGTGTGGTGCGGGAATAATGACAAGCAAACCCGGGGAGCTTTGTGTTCACATTGCCCTAAAAAAGGTGGTCTCAGTTTGGTTCACTTTGGGGGACTCTTTTGAATTGAGCAAAATTCAGTGAACCACCTTCACGAAAATTGTCTGGAAGGGACAAAGTGTGAAAACACCCTAAAATATTTGTAAAATACCTATTTTTGAGTTTCAATTGACGACACTATAACTGACCCAGAAAAAAACTCTAACTAAACAAATGGTATTTTTAATTTAGTTGACTAAAACCAGACTAAATTATCTCTGTGACTAAAATCTGACTACGAAGTGGACTGGACAATACTTTTTGAAGAGATTGAGAGCTTTTCAGCGATGACTTAAATTGATATGCGCAGGCGACTCTTGCTTCCCCATAGCTAACCAGTCACCACCAACCAGCCTTATAGTTTTGCTACCCTTGCCTGGTTAAGAAACAAGCTGCTTTACAAAATTAAAAACAGCCCAGCTATGTTTTTCTCCCCCCTTGAGTATAGAAAAGTAGTCTGTACTTGAATTTGTACCCTCCCACTTTCCCCACTTAATTTCCTAGCCAGGTTCCATAGCCACAACGCCCTCTTTTCCCCAGAAAAAAACAGCTTGATTCTAGCCAATACGTTCAAAAGATGTGACCCCAATACCGGCACAACGGTTTTCTTTTTTTTCTATCGCGCATTGGTGGGATGCATTTTACCATCATAAATCAAGTCCAAGTTTATTGGTCACGTAAACAGGTTTTGTCACGTTCTGACCTTAGTTATTTTGTTATGTCTTTGTTTTAGTATGGTCAGGGCGTGAGTTGGGTGGGTTGTCTATGTTAGTTTTTCTATGATTTGCTATTTCTGTGTTTGGCCTGGTATGGTTCTCAATCAGAGGCAGCTGTCAATCATTGTCCCTGATTAAGAACCATATTTAGGGAGCCTGTTTTCTATTGTGTTTCGTGGGTGATTGTTTTCTGTTGTGTGTCTGCACCAGCCTGTACTGTTTTCGGTCGTTTCTCTTTGGTATTTTTTGTTATTTCCGTGTTCATTTTAATAAATACGGACACATACCACGCTGCACCTTGGTCCTCACCTTCTTCCACCAACAATGGTCGTTACAGATTTGCAGATGTTATCACAGGTGCAGCGAAATGCTTGTGTTTGTAGCTGCAACCGTGCAGTAATACCTTGCAATAATATTTAAAAAAAACATACATGTAATCCAGAAATTATATTTTTTATATATGAGGAGTGCCTGGACACAGCCCTTAGCCGGGGTATATAGGCCATATACCACAAACCCCTGAGGTGCCTGATTGCTATTATAAACTGATTACCAACGTGGTATTGTTTTGCTATTGCGATGGCATCGAGTATCATTATACTAAACCTGGTACCGAAGTCAATATTCTGGTATCGTGACATGTGGACAAGTCTATGGCCTCTCAGTGAGCTCAATATCTCAGCGGGAGCTCCCTAATCCCTGCTCATTCATCTCAGCCTGCATGTCTGACCCCCTTAATGAAAATCAACAGCTTCAGAGCATTTTAGCTAGGTAGGTCAAAATGATGTACAGTTCAACCAAGAGTTTGAGTGAATCTGTAAATGGAATGTCTTCTCCCTAGCCACCCCTTTCCCCCTGCTGCCCTTCCAACTCTGGAGCTAGGGGCAGTTCATGCTTTCAGATACTGTGAACAATGCCCCTGCAGGGTGCTAGGCGACTGAGGCGAGCTAGGAAAACTATTCCCTGGGTTAACTTCGAAAGACTATGGGGTCAGTAAAACATACTGCTCCTAAACAAGCAGAAACTAAAGGGAGTTCAATAGCCACTGGTAAAAGCATAGTTATGATGAGAGGAATATTCAACCAACAGGAGACACACACACACACACACACACACACACGCACACACACACACACACACAGAAGGAAAAGGAAAACAAACTTATTTCCATCAAGTCCTGTGTTAAACCTCATCTGGGAGGAGGCTCCGGCTCTTCCTGTATTTACATATTATATGGAGCGTGTGACTGGAGAAAAATGGCCACCATGGTATTCAACACCCAGGGGGACCTGTGCATGCAGGTAGACGATAAATCATACAATACAGTCAGAAACCTTGAAGACACACACAGCTATTCCTCTAAAGATATGATCACCCACCGCGCTCTCACATAGGAGGGGCCTAGATCAGTTTCTATCCTCTTCAAATAATTCTGTCCTTCACATGGCCCCCCAAAAATAACAATATTGGGCAATATCAGTGTTTCAAAAAAGTAGGCTTTAAACAGAGGCAGTCAGGAAAGATGTACAGTATAAAGTCCTAGCCGTAAGAATACAAAAAACGATAAAACTGCAGTGCATGTCTGACAGGAAATCTAGTGTTGCCTCTCCCGGTATTACATAAGAGCTCTCTCTGACATTCCTCTGTCGCTCACATGGGATCAATGGTCAGATAAATATCAGGCCACGGCTGCCTCACCTCATCTAAGAATGTGCTCCTGAAGCACTTCTCAACCTCCACAGGCAACACAAACACACCAGACAACCTCAAATGAGGAGAATGAATGAGAGAACAACAAGTCCTAGGGAGATCTAAACTCAACTGCTTCCACAATCAACAGCATCAAACCATGATGGTAATAGTATAGTTGCACCATACACTATTTGTTGCATAAGAAACACTTTAAAAAAAATTTTTTTTAACTTACTTCAATTTTGTCCGTCTTGGCATCGCCCCAGTATAGTTTTCCTGCTTCATAGTCAATGGCTAAACCGTTGGGCCAACCCAGCGAGGTATTGAGCAGCACGAGACGTTCCATTCCATCCAGGTTAGCACGCTCTATTTTAGGCTTCTCCCCCCAGTCTGTCCAGTACATGTAACTGTGGAGAGAGTCCAGCACAGAATTAAAACCAAACAAAAATGCTTTAAGTGAGAATGGAACTAAAAAAAAAAAACAGGTTTGGGTTAGTATATACGGAAAATCCATTTGAATATAAATGGATCTAAAATGGATTAACTACTTTTCTTCTTCTCAGCAACCTACACACAATTCCCCATAATAACAAAGTGAAGACAGGTTTTTAGACATTTTTGAAAAAACAGAATTTACATAAGTATTCAGAACCTTTGATATGAGACTCGAAATTGAGCTCAGGTGCATCCAGTTTCCATTGATCATCCTTGAGATGTTTCTACAACTTGATTGGAGTCCACCTGTGGTAAATTCATTTGGTTGGACATGATTTGGAAAAGCACACACCTGTCTATATAAGGTCCCACAGTTGACAGTGCATATCAGAGCAAAAATCAAGCCATGAGGTCGAAGGAATTGTCCGTAGAGCTCCGAGACAGGATTGTGTCGAGGCACAGATCTGGGGAAGGGTACCAAAAACATTCTGCAGCATTGAAAGTACCCAAGAACACAGTGGCCTCTATCATTCTTAAATTGAAGAAGTTTGGAACCATCAAGTCTCTTCCTAGAGCTGGCCAACCATCCAAACTGAGCAGTTTGGGGAGAAGGTCCTTGGTCAGGGAGGTGACCAAGAACCCGATGGTCACTCAAACAGAGCTCCAGAGTTCCTCTGTGGAGATGGGAGAACCTTCCAGAAGGACAACCATCTTTGCAGCACCACACCAAATCAGGCCTTTATGGTAGAGTGGCCAGACAGAAGCCATTCCTCAGTAAAAGGCTCGACACCCCCGCTTGGAGTTTACCAAAAATAATCTTAGACCATGAGAAATTAGATTCTCTGGTCTGATCACACCAATATTGAACTCTTTGGTCTGAATGCCAAGCGTCACGCCTGGAGGAAACCTGGCACCATCCCTATGTTGAAGCATGGTGTTTGCAGCATCAAGCTGTGGGGATGTTTTTCAGCGGCAGGGAATGAGAGATGAGAGAATGAGAGAAGTACAGAGAGATCATTGATGAAAACCTGCTCCGGAGCACTCAGGACCTCAGACTGGTTAGAAGGTTCACCTTCCAACAGGACAACAACCATAAGCACACAGCCAAGACAACACAGAAGTGGCTTTGGGACAAGACTCTGAATGTCCTTGAATGGGACGGCCAGAGCCCGGCGTTGAACCCGATCGAACATCTCAGGAGAGACTTGAAAATAGCTGTGTAGCAACACTCCCCATCCAGGATCTGCAGAGAAGAATGGGAGAAACTCCCCAAATACAGGTGTGCCAAGCTTGTAGCGTCATACCCAAGAAGACTCGAGGCTGTAACCCCTGCCAAAGGTGATTAGAGTGTGCAGAGTAAAGGGTTTGATTACTCAATTACATTTTTATTAAATAATAAATTAGTTTGACACCGTTTGTAAGCTTTTAAATGATATCAAACTCAACCGTTAATCTTTTCCAGTAAAGCAGACATGGTTGTCTCATGGTATGGTGGGTCAACTTTGAGCACCTTTATCTCCTGAATGTTTTGGCATTCAGGTCCAAAGTCACTTTTCTGATCACTTCTTCAATGGGCACATATGTATGGAAGGTTTTGTTGAAATCAAAAGGAATGCTGTAAAAAAGTTACTGAGTTCAAATACATTATTTCAAATGTTTTGCTGAAATTAGTTAAATTGATTACTGTGATGAAGTAAGAAAAAAGCCACAAATCTACAATGGACACACGTACCCATTGACAGGGTCCAGCACAATGGCCCTTGGTTCATCCAGGTTCTCTGAGATCAGAATGCGGCGCGAGGTTCCGTTCAGCCTTGTAACCTCAATACGGTCAGTACCCGTATCCGTCCAGTAAAGGTTCCGGGCCACCCAATCCACCGCAATGCCATCTGGGTGGTTGATCTCCGTGGTGACCAGGGTCTGGGCCTCGGTGCCGTCAATGCGGGAGCGGCGGATGGCTTTAACCTCGTCGTCTGTCCAGTACACATATCCATCCACAGGGTCATAGTCGATGGCGATGGCATGGCGGATGTCGTCCACTTGCAGAACGATGTCAGTGAAGTCTGGGAGGTCCAGAGAAATCCTCCTCAGGTCAGTCCGCCTGGCCAGCAGTAGAACCTGCTCCGCACCTAGGGTAGAGAAGTGTATATAATTGGGAATGAGTGGGGAGAAAGCATAACATTCAACTAGCATGTGAAATAACAGCTTATTGGGGATTTATCTGAGGTTCTACATAGCCTTACCTGACAAGCATAAATTAATATGTTTTAGTAAAGAACATTTCAGGGGGCAATTTATAGTGTAACTTTAAAATCTTGATTTTATTTGTTTAGCTTATGAAAATAAAAAATGTTATCACTTTTTCATTAAAAAAAAGTGAGAAGAGGCTTTAGACAAGATTTTGAAACAAAGCCAAAAGACCAGATCTAAATATGCATTTCAAATGTCTTTAAGTTTAGCCTTTATCTAAAAGTGTATAAAGATGTTTTCCTTAGGGGAATCGTAGAATGGCTGAAATAGCAGCTGCCTTTGGTCACTGGGGCCACACTCTGCAGAGGCAATTAGGTCCAATTTTTCCTTGCCTAATCTCCTGTTTTAGCCATTTACGCTCCAGTACCCTTAAAACCAGCTGCAGACTACTGACACCCAATCAGAAGGGTCATCCATCAGGGGTGACACCAATCAGTAATGACAGTGAAAAAATAGCCCTTTGTTTTCCATCAAGAAGAGAACAACGTCACGTCTTTGATTTAAATCCGCTCCTCGGTCTGCTTCACATTTGACAAAGTGACAAGATGTCCCCTAAACCCACAACAAATGCCCTCCATTTAGCCACCCAAGTTAAACAAATGAGGAGCGTGTATGCGTGCTTTAAAAAAAAAACTTTGCACAGCCCCCTCACCCCCCCCACACACACTGCTTTCCTCCTAATCAGAGCTGATACAATGTGGTATTGTCTTACATTCTGTTTAGCTGTCAACACTGCTGGAGGTCTGTTTAATCCTGTAGTCACTGAATACATATATGTTCTATCAGGCTGGGATAACTAACCCTCCGCTACCCTAACACACACACACACACAGGCCCTCTCTATGTTTTACTTGTGCCTCTGGAATGAAGGCTAAAAGAATAAGACTCATTGTCTCCTGGCCTGGGAATACACCGCCTCAATTTGGAAGAGTTATAAATTCAAATAGAGAGGCTCCGCTGCATCCCTGGCCTGGGAGAGGAGAGTCCTTTTGGGGTAATGAATAGGCTGTCGTTAACAGGACTGATGCACATAGACAATAGTGTTTTCTGTCCCCTGCAGAGAGGGATGGGAACCAGGACTATGACAGCCTGAACCTGGGTTTCAGAATTAGGACTACCTTGGCTTGACGTTTAACTGGTACGTCCCAACAAATAAAATGACATTGTCACATGCGCCGTAAACAACAGCTGTAGACAAACAGTGAAATGCTTACTTACGGGTCCTTAAAAAAAATGCAGAGTTAAAGATAAGCTAAAGAAACAGGGCAGTATTGTAACGACTTCGGCCGAAAGGCGACGCCTCTCCTTGTTCCGGCGGTGTTTGATGTTGCCGGGCTTCTAGCCATCGCCGATCCATTTTTCATTTTCCATTTGTTTTATCTCGTTGTGCCATGTGCTTTTGGTTCGCCTGGAAAAAAGGCTCCGTGTGCTACCAAATACCTGCTCTCCTGCGCCTGACTTCCTTGCAGCTACTTACGCACACCTGACAAGTAAACCCAGGTAAAACAGCCTCCAATCAGGGCTGTCACTCCACAAACAAGGGTTGACCAAGAAAACCGCAACAACTCAGTTTTTTTTCTATCACCTTTATACACACACAAGGAGGGTGGTGGGTGGGGCCTCTCCTTAAGGCATCTGCGTGCTTCGGTTTAGCTGGTTCGGTTCGATCCGAACTAGTGTGCTCGCATACACCCATTGCTTGAAAAATGAGAAATAAGCGGAAAAAGTAGCGTTTGTCCTTCTTGAGATAGCCAGTATACACTTCCTCAAAATTGTCAGAACTTCTCTTTTGCTGAGGACATCTTAGTCGTGCAATTTTACATCTAACTAAGATGTTTGGTACAGTATTTCTCAAGTGAAAAATGTACATTAAAACAAGTCATCTCACGACCACAGACTGAGGCTGGCACAAAGACAGCATTGAATGAGCTGTATTTCACCATAAAAAAGCAAGAAAATGCTCACCCAGAGGCGGCGATCCTAGTAGCCGTGGACATTAATGCAGGGAAACTTAAATCCGTTTTACCAAATTTCTATCAGCATGTTAAATGTGCAACCAGAGGGGAAGAAAACGCCGGACCACCATTACTCCACACAGAGACGCACACAAAGCTCTCCCTCCCATTTGGCAAATTTGACCATAATTCTATCTTCCTGATTCCTGCTGACAAGAAAAAAAATTAAAGCAGGAAGCACCAGTGACTAGATCAATAAAAAGTGGTCTGATGAAGCAGATGCTACGCTACAGGACTGTTTTGCAAACACAGACTGGAATATGATCCGGGATTCCTCCGATGGCATTGAGGAGTACACCACATCAGTCATTGGCTTCATCAATAAGGGCATCGATGAAGTTGTCCCCACAGTGACCGTACGTACAGTTGAAGTCTGAAGTTTACGTACACTTAGGTTGGAGTCATTAAAACTCATTTTTCAACCACTCCACACATTTCTTGTTAACAAATTATAGTTTTGGCAAGTCAGTTAGGACATCAACTTTGTGCTTGACATAAGTAATTTTTCCAACAATTGTTTACAGACAGATTATTTCACTTATTTACTGTATCACAATTCCAGTGGGTCAGAAGTTCACATATACTAAGTTGACTGTGCCTTTAAACAGCTAGGAAAATTCCAGAAAATTATGTCATAGCTTTAGAAGCTTCTGATAGGCTAATTGACATAATTTGAGTCAATTGGAGGTGTACCTGTGGATGTATTTCAAGGCCTACCTTCAAACACAGTCCCTCTTTGCTTGACATCATGGAAAAATCAAAATAAATCAGCCAAGACCTCAGGAAAAAAAATTGTAGACCTCCACAAGTCTGGTTCATCCTTGGGAGCAATTTGCAAACGCCTGAAGGTACCACATTCATCTGTACATACAATAGTACGCAAGTATAAACACCATGGGACCACGCAGCTGTCATACCACTCAGGAGGAAGACGTATTCTGTCTCCTAGAGATGAACGTACTTTGGTGCGAAAAGTGCAAATCAATCCCAGAACAACAGCAAAGGACCTTGTGAAGATGCTGGAGGAAACAGGTACAAAAGTATCTATATCCACAGTAAAACGAGGCCCAGATCGACATAACCTGAAAAACCGCTCAGCAAGGAAGAAGCCACTGCTCCAAAACCGCCATAAAAGAGCCAGACTACGGTTTGTAACTGCACATGGGGACAAAGATTGTACTTTTTGGAGAAATGTCCTCTGGTCTGATGAAACAAAAAAAGAACTGTTTGGCCATAATGACTATCTTTATGTTTGGAGGGAAAAGGGGGAGGCTTGCAAGCCGAAGAACACCATCCCAAACGTGAAGCACGGGGGTGGCAGAATCATGTTGTGGGGGTGCTTTGCTGCAGGAGGGACTGGTGCACTTCACAAAATAGATGGCATCATGAAGCAGGAAATATTGAAGCAACATCTCAAGTAGAGGTCGACCGACTATGATTTTTCAACGCCGATACCAATTATTGGAGAACCAAAAAAAGCCGATACCGATTAATCGGAAGATTTTATTTATTTATTTGTAATAATGACGATTACAACAATACTGAATGAACACTTATTTTAACTTAATATAATACATCAGTAAAATCAATTTAGCCTCAAATAAATAATGAAACATGTTCAATTTGGTTTAAATAATTCAAAAACAAAGTGTTGGAAAAGAAAGTAAAAGTGCAATATGTGCCATGTAAGAAAGCTAACGTTTAAGTTCCTTGCTCAGAACATGAGAACATATGAAAGCTGGCGGTTCCTTTTAACATGAGTCTTCAATGTTCCCAGGTAACAAGTTTTAGGTTGTAGGAATTAGAGGACTATTTCTCTCTATACCATTGTATTTCATTAACCTTTGACTATTGGATGTTCTTATAGGCAGTTTAGTATTGCCAGTGTAACAGTATAGCTTCCGTCCCTCTCCTCGCTCCTACTAGGAACACAACGACAACAGCCACCCTCGAAGCAGCGTTACCCATGCAGAGCAAGGGAACCAACCACTCCAAGTCTCAGAGCGAGTGACATTTGAAACGCTATTAGCGCGCACCCCGCTAACTAGCTAGCCATTTTACATTGGTTACACCAGCCTAATCTCCAGAGTTGATAGGCTTGAAGTCATAAACAGCTGCTGGCAAACGTACGAACGTGCTGTTTGAATGAATGCTTACAAGCCTGCTGCTGCCTACCATTGCTCAGTCAGACTGCTCTATCAAATCATAGACTTAGTTATAATATGATAACACACAGAAATACGAGCCTTAGGTCATTAATATGACCGAATCCGGAAACTATCATCTCGAAAACAAGACGTTTATTTTTTCAGTGAAATACGGAACCGTTACGTATTTTATATAACAGGTGGCATCCATAAGTATAAATATTCCTGTTACATTGCACAACCTTCAATGTTATGTCATAATTACGTAATATTCTGGCAAATTAGGCGGCCCAAACTGACCCTGCGTGCAATGAACGCAAGAGAAGTGACACAATTTCACCTGTATAATATTGCCTGCTAACCTGGATATATTTTAGCTAAATATGCAGGTTTAAAAATATGTACTTCTGTGTATTGATTTTAAGAAAGGAATTGATGTTTATGGTTAGGTACACGTTGGAGCAACGATACGTACCGCATCGATTATATGCAACGCAGGACACGCTAGATAAACTAGTAATATCATCAACCATGTGTAGTTAACTAGTAGTTATGATTGATTGATTGTTTTTTATAAGATAAGTTTATTGCTAGCTAGCAACTTACCTTGGCTTACTGCATTCGCGTAACAGGCAGTCTCCGCGTGGAGTGCATTGTAATCAGGTGGTTAGAGCGTTGGACTAGTTAACTGTAAGATTGCAAGATTGAATCCCCCGAGCTGACAAGGTCTGTCGCTCTGTCGTTCTGTCGTTCTGCCCCTGAACCCACCGAGGCAGTTAACCCACCGTTCCTAGGCCGTCATTGAAAATAAGAATGTGTTATTAACTGACTTGCCTAGTTAAATAAAGATTAAATAAAGGTGTAAAAAAATAAATAATAATAATCGTCCAAATCGGTGTCCAAAAAGACTGATTTCCGATTGTTATGAAAACTTGAAATCGGCCCCAATTAATCGGCCATTCCGATTAATCGGTCGACCTCTAATCTCAAGACATAAGTCAGGAAGTTAAAGCTTGGTCGCAAATGGGTCTTCCAAATGGACAATGACCCCAAGCATACTTCCAAAGTTCTGGGAAAATGGCTTAAGGACAACAAAGTCAAGGTATTGGAGTGGCCATCACAAAGCTCTGATCTCAATGCTATAGAACATTTGTGGGCAGAAGTGAAAAAGCATGTGCGTGCAAGGAGGCCTACAAACCTGACTCAGTTACACCAGCTCTGTCAGGGGGAATGGGCCAAAATTCACCCAAATTATTGTGGGAAGCTTGTGAAAGAATACCCGAAACATTTGACCCAAGTTTAACAATTTAAAAGGCAATGCTACCAAATACTAATTGAGTGTATGTAAACTTCTTACCCACTGGGAATGTGATCAAAGAAATAAAAGCTGAAATAAATCATTCTCTCTACTATTATTCTGACATTTCACATTCTTAAAATAAAGTGGTGATCCTAACTGACTTAAGACATTGCATTTTTACTAGGATTAAATGCCAGTAATTGTGAAATACTGAGTTTAAATGTATTTGGCAAAGGTGTATGTAAACTTCCGACTTCAACTGTACATATTACCTCAACTAAAAAAATATGGATAAGAATAAGAAATAAAAGTAACAAGTAAGCAGCAGTAAAATAACAATAGCGAGACAATATACAGGGGTGTACCGGTACAGAGTCAATGTGCAGGGGGCAGGGGGCACATTGACTCTGTACCGGTACACCCCTGTATATTGTCTCGCTACTGTTATTTTACTGCTGCTTACTTGTTACTTTTATTTCTTATTCTTATCCATATTTTTTAAAACTGCATTGTTGGTTAGGGGCTCAACATTTCACTGTAAGGTCTACCTACACCTGTTGCATTCGGGGCATGTGACTAATAAAATGTGATTTGATCTGTCGTTGAATGACAAAAAAAACACTACTGTAAAGGGGTGTAGACTTGGGCTTGCCTCAATTTCTTTTGTGTGTCCACAAACAGCTGTGAGGCCAAAAACCTCACAAAATGGAGTCATAATAAACACTACAAGACCAAAAGTATGCGGACACCTGCTTGTCGAACATCTCATTCTAAAATCATGGGCATTAATATGGAGTTGGTGTCCCGTTTTGCTCCACTCTTCTGGGAAGGCTTTCCACTATATGTTGGAACATTGTTGCGTGGACTTACTTTCATTGAGCCACAAAAGCATTAGTGAGGTCGGCACTGATGTTGGGCGATGGGCGATGAGGCCTGGTTCGTTGTCTGCGTTCCATTTCATCCTAAAGGTGTTTGATGGGGTTGAGGTCAGGGCTCTGTGCAGGCCAATCAAGTTCTTCCACACTGATCTCGACTAATAATTTCTGTATGGACCTCGCTTTGTTCACGAGGGCATTATCATGCTGAAACAGGAAAGGGCCTTCCTGTTGGAAGCACAGAATTTTCTAGAAAGTAATTGTATGCTGTTGCCTTTAAGATTTTCCCACTTGAACTAAGGGGTCTAGCCCGAACTATGAAAGAAAAACCCAAGACCATTATTCCTCCTCCACCAAACCTTCCAGTTGGCACTATGCATTCGGGCAGATAGCGTTCTCCTGGCATCCGCCAAACCCAGACTTGTCCGTCAGACTGCCAGATGGTGAAGCGTGATTCATCATTCCAGAGAACGCGTTTCCACTGATCCAGAGTCCAATGGCTTTACACCACTCCAACTGACGCTTGGTATTGCACATAGTGATCTTAGGCTTGTGTGCAGCTGCTCGGCCATGGAAACCCATTTCATGAAGCTCCCGACGAACAGTTATTGTGCTGACGTTGCTTCCAGAGGCAGTTCGTAACTTGGTAGTGAGTGTGGCAACCGAGGACAGACACTACGTGCTTCAGCACTCGGCGGTCCCATTCTGTGAGCTTTTGTGGCCTACAACTTCGCGGCTGAGCCATTCCTGCTCCTAGACGTTTCCACTTCACAATAACAACACTTACAGTTCACCGGCGAGATCTAGCAGGGCAGAAATTTAACCAACTGACTTGTTGAAAAGCTGGCATCCTATAACGGTGCCACGTTGAAAGGCACTGAGCTCTTCAGTGAGGCCATTCTACTGCCAATGCTTGTCTATGGAGATTGCATGGCTGTGCACGATTTTATACACCGTCAGCAACGGGTTGGCTGATATAGCAGACTCCACAAATTTTGAAGGGGTGTCCACATACTTTTGTATATATAGTGTATGAACAAACTGTTTCAGATGGGAAACATGTGGATGCCTTAAGTCATGGGCAGGAGGGGTTAAGAGATCAGACCCTCCAGAGAGAGAGCGAGACCTTAGCAGAGGGAATGTTAAACACACTCTGGGGCAAGTCAAATAAACAGGTTTCATGAGCCCGGGCCGTAACCACTACACACACAAACGGAGCAGTGACCTGATTAGGCCTGGCTACCTACGTAATGTCTCTCTGCCCAGAAACTAGGCAATGAGATTGGAGTAGCAGAGCAAGGAGAATGACAGCAGCAGAAACATAACAATGCAAAAAAAAGAGGAGGTCCAACCTTCCTGAATCTCAGTCTGTCTCATATGTGGTCTTTGGTAAACTTTGGAAAGTAGGGAATGTGCAGAGAGGAAGGGTGGAGTGCTATGCTTCTAGCCTAAATGTAGCTGTCTGTATGTGAGAGAAATAGAAATTAAGAGCAAACGGCAGGGTAAATTGTGCATTCAGAAGAGATTAGGTCTCTGTCATGGCTCTCTGGTTAGGCATGCTAATGTTTTGACGAGGAACAGGATGCCAATGCACCCAAGACAAATATCTCAATTGAACGACTGTATACATTTTTTTTCTCCACAAAATGTTATGCTTAATTACATAGTTATGTAATTAAAAGTAGAGCTTTGTCTTATTTCCTAATCTAGTTAAAGAAAATGGGACAAAATGACATTTGACACGATAACATGAAATTATTAAGAGCAGCTCTGCAGTTCAATAGGCCTAATGCAAGAAAGTCCAAAACTAAAATCACCTCAGGAATGTCAATAATGTCCCATACACCAGATGGGAATGTCTGTGAAACCACAACACATGTACAGTAGCATAAGCAAAGGGAGTTATCACTGAGGGGGCACTGTATGGACCGAGTTTTAAATGGCACCTTATTTCCTATATAATGCACTACTTTTGACCATTCAGGGCCCATAGAACTCTGTTCGAAAGTAGTGCACTGTATAGGGAATAGGGTGCCATTTGGGACGCATAGTGCCCCCTATAAAAGACTGAGTAGCTAGTAACCCACACCAGATGATGGTCTAGATGGTCACAGACAGCTAGTCTCTTACCTGGGCGACAGGTCTTCCCATCCTCCTTGAGCTTCACTCCAGTGGGGCATGCACAGCTGTAAAAGGGTTGCATGGGCGACAGCAGGCACAGGTGGGAGCAGCCTCCATTGCTGTCGCTGCATGGGGTATGGACTGTGGGCGCAATGAGCAATGTCAGAAGAGATAACACAGATGGGGTCCTTTCAGTTTCACTGACTAAGACTGAAATCCACACTGCAAACACCCATCAGTCCCTCCAGAATTTTGTTTGGATTTTTTGTGATATTTGCGGGAAAAGTTAAGGACTTTGCTGCATCAATTTTGACATTTTCAAATTATTTTGTCCAAATTCTCACGAAAATCCACTGACTAGGGAAAGTTGATGTGTAGCTTGACTGAAACATATGCGATTGGTTAAAATTGCAAGCCCTCTTTTTGTACAACATAACAATTGATGGAGAACTTGGGAAGACTAAAAGTAAAACCAAAGAAAAACATTTTCAAACAAGACCAACATTGATATTTCCCTCCACAATAAAATCACTGCTTGGACAATAGCTGTGCCATAAAGTTTGATATCATGTGGTGAGATTTTCCTTGTCTACTCTCAGCATGGCACTACAGAGCTACAGAGCCCAGTGGCTGGCACAGCAGAGCAGCAAACACCAACACTCTCCCCTTCACACAGCACTACAGGCTGATTACAACAAGGCTACATTCAAACTACTCAAACTCCTCTCACACGCAGTCTAAAAAAATCCAATACATTTTTGGATTTGATTTATGGAGGCTTGATATACAGGTAAGGTAATGATTTATTGGCCAATGTTTATAATTATTTTTACATTTTTATTTAACTAGGCAAGTCAGTTAAGAACAAATTCTTAATCACAATGACGACCTACCAGGGAATAGCAGGTTAACTGCCTTGTTCAGGGGCAGAATTACAGATTTTTACCTTGTCAGCTCCGGGATTCAATCCAGCAACCTTTTGGTTACTGGCCCAACGCTCTAACCACTAGGCTACCTCCTCAATTTCCATGTCATTTACTCAAAAAAATCTAACCCTTCTTTCTCTACATCCCCTGCCCTCCCCACACTCCTGGAGAGAAGCAAACCACCATAATGGTGGAGTTCTTTATCAATCATTCCCCAAACAAACACACACAATAACTGGCGCACCAATGTTTACACACTGCCAAAGTAATCAGCTTGTCACTTCCAGTCTCAACACACACCCACGCACACATACACACATGCCACGAAGATGGGAATCATAGCGTGCTGGAACATCTCTGTTTCTGCACAGCACAGACATTTATTTGTCCAGCCAGGAATGTCAGACATTTGAAAATGTTCATTTCTTGACAGATTAATTGTACAACATGACCCCATTTTACTGTGTATGGACACTAACTGTATGGACTGTATGGACACTAACTGTCCATCAGGTCAGTCTAAAAAATATCTTTACAAAACAAAGGCAATCTGTTATGTTGTGCATAAGAAAACTAAGAGTACTGGGGGGACATTCATGTGTACTTAACATTAACATATTGTACAGATTGAACTGAAAAGGCACTACATACTGTCTGGATGTCTGATTGATTTTATTGTTGTGTCATGCATCTTTACAATGCCCAGCCCACATGGGCTTATTAAACATGACTTGCTTTATCCAAACAAGATGATCATACATGAACACACACATTTATGTAGGCTGTCTATCTGGACCCAGCACTTGTTACTGTCTGGCTGGCTGTCTATCTGGACCCAGCACTAGTTACTGTCTGTCTGGCTGTCTATCTGGACCCAGCACTAGTTACTGTCTGGCTGTCTATCTGGACCCAGCACTAGTTACTGTCAGGTTGTCTATCTGGACCCAGCACTAGTTACTGTCTGTCTGGCTGTCTATCTGGACCCAGCACTAGTTACTGTCTGTCTGGCTGTCTATCTGGACCCAGCACTAGTTACTGTCTGGCTGTCTATCTGGACCCAGCACTAGTTACTGTCAGGCTGTCTATCTGGACCCAGCACGTTACTGTCTGTCTGGCTGTCTATCTGGACCCAGCACTAGTTACTGTCTGGCTGGCTGTATATCTGGACCCAGCACTAGTTACTGTCTGGCTGGATGTCTATCTGGACCCAGCACTAGTTACTGTCTGTCTGGCTGTATATCTGGACCCAGCACTAGTTACTGTCTGGCTGTCTATCTGGACCCAGCACTAGTTACTGTCTGGCTGTATATCTGGACCCAGCACTAGTTACTGTCAGGCTGTCTATCTGGACCCAGCACTAGTTACTGTCTGGCTGTCTATCTGGACCCAGCACTAGTTACTGTCTGGCTGTATATCTATCTGAACCCAACACTAGTTACTGTCTGGCTGTCTATCTATCTGAACCCAACACTAGTTACTGTCTGGCTGTCTATCTATCTGAACCCAACACTAGTTACTGTCTGGCTGTCTATCTATCTGAACCCAACACTAGTTACTGTCTGGCTGTCTATCAATCTGGACCCAGCATTAGACACCGTCGTGTTGTTTGTCAGGACCCAGCATTAGATGCTGTTTGTCAGGACCCAGCACAAGTTACTGTCTGACTGTCTATCTATCTGGACCCAGCATTAGTTACTGTCTGGCTGTCTATCTATCTGAACCCAACACTAGTTACTGTCTGGCTGTCTATCTATCTGGACCCAGCATTAGATGCTGTTTGTCAGGACCCAGCACAAGTTACTGTCTGACTGTCTATCTATCTGGACCCAGCATTAGTTACTGTGTGGCTGTCTGTCTGGACTCAGCATTAGATACTGTCTGGCTGTCTGCCTGGACCCAGCATTAGATACTGTCTTGTTGTCTGTCTGGACCCAGCATTTGATACTGTCTTGTTGTCTGTCTGGACCTAGCACTAGTTACTGTCTGGACCCAGCATTAGATACTGTCTTGTTGTCTGTCTGGACCCAGCATTAGTTACTGTCTTGTTGTCTGTCTGGACCCAGCATTAGTTACTGTCTGGACCCAGCATTAGATACTGTCTTGTTGTCTGTCTGGACCCAGCATTAGTTACTGTCTGGACCCAGCATTAGTTACTGTCTGTCTATCTATCTGGACCCAGCATTAGTTACTGTCTGGACCCAGCCTTAGTTACTGTCTGGACCCAGCACTAGTTACTGTCTGACTGTCAGACTATCTGGACCCAGCTGTAGATACTGTCTGACTCTCTAGCTGGACCCAGCAATAGTTACTGTCTGGCTGTCATTCTATCTGGACCCAGCAGTAGATACTGTCTGACTCTCTAGCTGGACCCATCAGTAGTTACTGTCTGGACTGTCTATCTGGACCCAGCAGTACTTACTATCTGGCTGTTTATCTGAACCCAGCAGTAGTTACTGTCTGGACTGTCTATCTGGACCCAGCAGCAGTTACTGTCTATCTGGACCCAGCAGCAGTTACTGTCTATCTGGACCCAGCAGCAGTTACTGTCTATCTGGACCCAGCAGCAGTTACTGTCTATCTGGACCCAGCAACAGTTACTGTCTATCTGGACCCAGCAACAGTTACTGTCTGGACTGTCTATCTGGACCCAGCAGCAGTTACTGTCTATCTGGACCCAGCAACAGTTACTGTCTGGACTGTCTATCAGGACCCAGCAGTACTTACTATCTGGCTGTCTATCTGAACCCAGCACTTGGATGTCCATGGGGGAGTAGATTCCACTGAGTATCTCCCTCCTCTTGTCTCCAGTGTGTTTGTTGCAGGCGTGGATGGAGCGGGTCTGCCAGTCTGTCCAGAAGAGAGTCTCGTCTGACAGGGTGAGGGCAAACGGGTGGGTGAGGGTGCCCTCCACCACAGTCTCCCTGTGAATTCAACATATGTTTACAGATCAGAATACCGTTTTTATCTTTAATGCATGACAGTTCAAAACTAACCACCCAAAAACAACCGAGAGCCCCTTGGTTGGGATCTCTGTGAGACCCTAAAGCAGATCTGTTAGAACACGTAGCTTTCAGGAGCCGTTTCAAGCCTTTTCCAGGAGGAAATAAAACAAATCAGGTTGTCAGACTTTAATGGAGCATCTGGTACACTCTTTAGAAGGGAAACGGTTGCACTAATGGTACAGCTGTCCTGATTCAGAAAGGAAGTCAGTCAGAGCAGAACAGCATAGTGCAACCCCATCCACTAGTACAGCACTCTGCTCCCTTCTGCTCCAGCAGACAACACAGTCAGGCCGGTGACTACATACAGTTGAAGTCGTAAGTTTACATACACGTAGGTTGTCATTAAAACTCGTTTTTCAACCACTCCACAAATGTCTTGTTAAACTATAGTTTTGGCAAGTCGATTAGGACATCTACTTTGTGCATGACACAAGTCATTTAACCAACAATTGTTTACAGACAGATTATTTCACTTATAATTCCCTGTATCACAATTCCAGTGGGTCAGAAGTTTACATACACTAAGTTGACTGTGCCTTTAAACAGCTTGGAAAATTGCAGATATTATGTCATGGCTTTAGAAGCTAGGACCTCCACAAGTCTGGTTCATCCTTGGGAGCAATTTCCAAACGCCTGAAGGTACCACGTTCATCTGTACAAACAATAGTATGCAAGTATAAACACCATGGGACCATGCGGCCGTCATACCGCTCAGGAAGGAGAGGAGTTCTGTCTCCTACAGATGAATGTACTTTGGTGCGAAAAGTGCAAATAAATCCCAGAACAACAGCAAAGGACCTTGTGAAGATGCTGGAGGAAATTGGTACAAAGGTATCTATAGCCACAGTAAAATGAGTCCTATATCTACATAACCTGAAAGGCTGCTTATCATGCCATAAAAAAAGCCAGACTACGGTTTGCAACTGCACATGGGGACAAAGTTCGTAGTTTTTGTAGAAATGTCCTATGGTCTGATGAAACAAAAATAGAAATGCTTGGCCATAATGACCATCGTTATGTTTGGAGGAAAAAGGGGGAGGCTTGCAAATCGAAGAACACCATCCCAACCGTGAAGCACGGGGGTGGCAACATCATGTTGTGGGGGTGCTTTGCTGCAGGAGGGACTGGTGCACTTCACAAAATAGATGGCATCATGAGGTAGGAAAATGATGTGGATATATTGAAGCAACATCTCAAGACATCAATCAGGAAGTTAAAGCTTGGTCGCAAATGGGTTTTTCAAATGGACAATGACCCCAAGCATACTTCCAAAGTTGTGGCAAAAAGCTTAAGGACAAAGTCAAGGTATTGGAGTGGCCATCACAAAGCCCTGACCTCAATCCCATAAAAAATTGGTGGGCAGAACTGAAAAAGTGTGTGCGAGCAAGGAGGCCTACAAACCTGACTCAGTTACACCAGCTCTGTCAGGAGGAATGGGCCAAAATTCACCCAACTTATAGGTGGAAGCTTGTGGAAGGGCTAGCCAAAATGTTTGACCCAAGTTAAACAATTTAAAGGCAATGCTACCAAATACTAATTGAGTGTATGTAAACATCTTACCCACTGGGAATGTGATGAAAGAAATAAAAGCTTAAATAAATAATTCTCTCTACTATTATTCTGACATTTCACATTCTTAAAATGAAGTGGTGATTGATCCTAACTGTCCTAAAACAGGGAATTTATACTAGGATTAGATGTCAGGAATTGTGAAAAACTGAGTTTAAATGTATTTGGCTAAGGTGTATGTAAACTTCCAACTTCAACTGTTGGTTGGTAAGGGATCCATTTCCAGAGGGATAGAGGGTGACAGCATGTTCTCCCCAAAACGTTAATAGCGTTTGAAGAACTTGGTTGGGAGAGAAGAAATGTATTACATCCCGATTTCACAGCTATTTCGCATTTGACGTACTTGGAAGTTGGACATGTGTGTGTTTGAAGCCATTTAAAACATACTGCAAACTGCTCCATTAATTAGACGTCTCAAGAATGTGCACATGAAAAGCAAAACCTCTCGCTTTAACACAGAGAATAGGTCAATGCTAACAGAAACTACTTCTGGGATGAAGTTTACATTTCTCCGTAAAAGTGCTTATGATAATTCCGACCAACTTCAACAATGGAGTACCATTACTGGAGGTCAATTATGCAATTCAACTGTCTCTTGCCAATTGGAAAATTCTACCATGGTGCATCTTGTTCGTATCCTCAATCTCAAATTGGGAAATCGTTTCCTGAGCAACTTATACACAAACTAAGGGCAATACAACTGCATTGGTCTTGAGAAAACAACCTCTCTCATTCTACATCTTGTTGAAAGTGGTCTATTGTCTAAACAAGAAAAGGTAAACATGCCATACCTCTTTATTAATATTTCCATTAAACCTCAATTACACAAAAAAAAGTCAATCTTTGCCCCGAGGGCCCCAATCACAACCATAATGCCAAGTCAGATAGGGTTACAACAGTATGGCGGAGATGTAATTTCCAGTTTAGAGAACCACACAGAGGGAGGGGTCACAACTCGGCCTACGTGCAGAGCCAATGTTTGGATTGGGGCCTCCAGATTAAAATGTGTTTGGATTGGAGGTTTCATCCATACCATCCTCTGAAATTAAGTTCAGCCCAGTGCCATAGTTCAGTCTGGGATCCCTGGCTGTTTTTCCACTAAGGGTGTAAAAAACAATAATGAGAAGAACAGGGAGAGAGGGAGAAAATGTGTGAGAGACGAGAGAGAGAGAGAAGACCAACTAACCGTGAGGAGCCGTCCAGGTTGGCTCTGTGTATGAAGCTCAGCTTGGCGTCTGCCCAGTACAGTTTCTGTTCGTCCAGGTCAATGGTGAGGCCATTGGGCCAATAGATGTCCACCTCCACGATGATCTTCCTGTTGCTTCCGTCCATCCCTGCCCTCTCGATGCGAGGCTCCTCCCCCCAGTCTGTCCAGTACATATAGCTGGAAAATAATTGTGTCAAAATCACAACCAATCTGATCAGGCCAAACAAACCCACCCACATAACCACATCTGATACCTATGAAAGAAAATTCCGACAAATGGTCGGGTTTTATTTTCACCGGGCAAGTCTTGTGGTTGGAGCCAAATGCAGCTGGAAACAAGCTAGACAAAACACCCAGCAAAACACAGAGTGAGTCTTATCAGTGGTGCTCTACAAAGGGCTTGAAAGTTGAAACCTTTTTTCTACTTATCCTCATTTTAAAACCACAGATGCTCGCGAACATACGCATGCACAAACACACACAAATTCACATGTCTACAGGTCCTCTGACAAAGCCAGATATATATCTTAAAATTCGCCAGATCTCCAAGCTGTCTGCATGTTGTGCCCAGAATAGCTGCAGTCGCTTCAATGTGCACTACATTGAAAGCAGGCTTAATTAGGCATGCTAAATTTCTATTCATAGACAGCTATGGAGGTGGATGGGCAGGGAAGGCCACCAGCAAATATAACAGATCTAGGTGTGGGCCCTAGGTTCGGTTAAATTGACAGAATCAAAATGGTCTAAGAACTGAAAAGCGATTCTAAAATAACCTAACCAGACACAAACATACAGAATTTGTGAACAACGTATGAGCTGCCTCCTGGTTTCCCAATTGTCCTGGTCTGTGGTTCACAAAATGGCTAGAGAAGGTGTTGGTAGGACTGGGCGATATGGCCAAAATATCATCACAATATTTTTCACATTTTTGACAGTATGACATATTTGAAGGTATTTTAGTTTTTTTAATAATAAAAGTTCTAAATATGCTTTAAGAGTAGTGCATGACCCTAGGGTGGCAACACATACAGTACATTCTAAGTGTTTTAATTGGGGATTTCTCCTTGTATAAAACAAACTTCAACCAAAACTTGGGATATCGTGGGCACTTTGAATTCAATGCTGTTTGACATGACAATGAATGAAAAAGCCAGGGAGGAGTTATTGTGACAGGGCTGGAACCAAAGTGTTGGTCAGTGTTTCCCAGTGGACGCTAATTAGATGTTACATTAAATGTTATCTTGCTTTATGTAGCTTGTGTGTAGCTGTGTGTCTAAGACAAGTTTTCCCTTGGAACATTAAAGTTAATTCTATCATCTGATGCTTCTAAAATATTAATGCTTCGCATATTCTTCCGATTTAAAATATACCGTTGCACACACATGCTGATCTAGGTCTACACTGAACCAGAATCTGGTCTTACAGGAGACGTTGAATATGGCGATTCTCCTTCAAGTCCAGGAAGCAGCCATTCAACTGGCCTTTCACCAGCTTTCAAGCTTAATAATGTCAAAGTTTGATCGGTGCCTACCAAATAATGGAGTTTCGCAGAGCAACTATCGTCATTACTGCCATTACGGCCGGTAAGTACTTCCATAAAAGGTCTAAAGAAGTTACATGCAACCGAAAAAATGCCTTGTCTGGAAAGAATCTAAGTATTGTTTTTGACCAAGTGCCATATCTACCTCTTCTGCACCTCCATTAAAATCAAAATGTGGATTTGTGGAAGAATAGATCATCGTTTTACACTCTTCACCCTTTTAACCTTTGTTTCGTTTTATAACCCCATGTTAATAAATTGCAAAACTCAGGTTCTTGAGGTTTGAAGTTTTTTTCACAAAACCATACATGTTCAAAAATAGCACCAAATCCATGAAATAAAAAAGGTATTACTGCAGTACTTTCCACTGACTAGAGTGAAATTATACTGACTCAATAATGCTAACACTGGATACACATCCTTAGTCCCCAACATATAATTAGAAACATTGCCCTATGACATTGCCCTATGAGAGAAGAGCAATCAACTCCAGAGGATCTACACAACACAACAACAGGAAACAGACCCAGCTGAAAAGCAGGTTTTCAACCATCTCACTCAACCAACAGATGCATATATGAACCATAAATACACATGGATGGAAGGGGCTGCTGCTGTGGATACATCACCAACATCCCAGTCAGGGGAGAGAAAGAGGCCAGGCCAGAGACTCACCGGTGGGCTGGGTTCAGGGCGATGGCCCTGGGCTGGTCCAGGTCCAACCAGAATAGCACCTTGCGAGAGGTGCCATCCAGGTTGGCTACCTCAATGCGATTGGTCTCAGAGTCGGTCCAGTATAGTTTACGGCCCAGCCAATCACAAGCTAGTCCGTCAGGGGAGTCGAGACCCGACACAACAACCGTTTGCCTTGTCCCCAAGGCCTCTTTCAGAGCTGAAAACAAAAGCCCAGCATTTCAGTAGGAACACTTAGGTCTAAACTTCAATATCAATATCCCTCCATTAATAGTGACATTCTGCTGTTATTTTCTAGATGTATCCAGAGGCGTTGGACCTTTCTTCAAGTTTTTCTGTTTTGCAGAATAAATTGTTTTTCGGTTATATTTGCACCAAACTTAAAAACAACTAAATATTTAACACACTTACAAATGTAAGACAACAACATAAGAACAGTCCCTAACTTGGATGTAGCAGTGTGAAGCTTACAGTTGGTGGACTGATTGTAGTAGGTTTGCTTGATGGCCTCCTCGCTGACATCGGTCCAGAAGATGAGTCCTTCAGAGTAGAGGAAGTCCACAGCAGCAGCATCCTCCAGATCACTGACCACCACTGCTGACTCTGGCCTTCCCATCTCCACATCCACCAGCCTCACATCCCGCCGGTTGGCAAACAGCAGCAAGGGGGATCCTGAGGAAAATTAGAAGAAATACATTACATTAAAGAAAAGGTACACAGCCAGCTATTCTCATTTAGTACAGCCACCTACCAAGGTTGAAAAGTAACTAGGCAGAGAATTCCATGACAGTTCATGTTAGTTACATTTAGAATCGAGTTAGATATTCCGCAATGAGAGTGAAAGCCAATAGCCAAAGGCTGGATTGCATAATGTGCCACCCAGTAAGTAAGTGGTGCCTCAGTGACTTTTGAGTGGGATGGAGGCATTGGATGCATGCACACAGACTGATGTCATCACATGCAGACAGTGCTGACACAATGCCTGCAGAGAAAAGAGGAGAGAGGGCTGTGGGTTAGGGGTGCCACGCTGTGGTTTACCAGCATGCCAGGTAACTAAGCACCAAAACACCAGACAAGAGCCATCATTAGTTTACACCACAGCACAGCGCCTCACTGGGACAGTTACTCCAATGCATCAGTTTAATATATGAATAAGACTGAGTGGCATAGTAATAGAAAACTTATGGTGTCAGCTCTCTGCCACTTGAATAGACTTTTGTTAAAGAGCATACAAATCTGTACTTGGCCTAATAGAGTTTTAAAAAAGTATTTCCATCTAAAAGGACCCATGAGCACCAACATGTGAAGTTCATCGTAGCCAGGGTTTCCGTTGGCTGGCAACTGGCAGCTTTTTCCTTTTTTTTCTCTCCTATTACTGAACTAACAAATTGTTTACGGACAAAATGACCAGCAGAAAAAAAATCCCTTTGCAAGATAATGCTTTTTATTCATCGATGGAAATACGTTTGACAGTCATGCTTATCAGTTGATAGGTTATTTGTGTGTATTTTTGTTAGTCATCATGTATCTTATTTATCCAACACAACTATCACAACTATGTATTTTGAGTGGGATTTCTCCTCCTGTAGTAAAACGTGCTTTTATAAGAACATTCATTGCGCAACAATTCTAAATGGAATTGCGTGTTAAAAAACATTTTGGTGCATGATTAAATGGAATGGACAACAGGTGGAAATTATAGGCAATTAGCAAGACACCCCCAATAAAGGAGTGGTTCTGCAGGTGGTGACCACAGACCACTTCTCAGTTCCTATGCTTCCTGGCTGATGTTTTGGTCACTTTTGAATGCTGGCGGTGCTTTCACTTTAGTCGTAGCATGAGACGGAGTCTACAACCCACACAAGTGGCTCAGGTAGTGCAGCTCATCCAGGATGGCACATCAATGCGAGCTGTGGCAAGAAGGTTTGCTGTGTCTGTCAGCGTAGTGTCCAGAGCATGGAGGCGCTACCAGGACACAGGCCAGTACATCAGGAGACGTGGAGGAGGCCGTAGGAGGGCAACAACCCAGCAGCAGGACCGCTACCGCCGCCTTTGTGTAAGGAGGAGCCCTGCCAGAGCCCTACAAAATTACCTCCAGCAGGCCACAAATGTGCATGTGTCTGCTCAAACGGTCAGAAACAGACTCCATGAGGGTGGTATGAGGCCCCGACGTCCACAGGTGGGGGTTGTGCTTACAGCCCAACACTGTGCAGGACGTTTGGCATTTGCCAGAGAACACCAAGAGTGGCAAATTCGCCACTGGCGCCCTGTGCTCTTCACAGATGAAAGCAGATTCACACTGAGCACATGTGACAGACGTGACAGTCTGAAGACGCCGTGGAGAACATTCTGCTGCCTGCAACATCCTCCAGCATGACCGGTTTGGCGGTGGGTCAGTCATGGTGTGGGGTGGCATTTCTTTGGGGGGCCGCACAGCCCTCCATGTGCTCGCCAGAGGTAGCCTGACTGCCATTAGGTACCGAGATGAGATCCTCAGACCCCTTGTGAGACCATATGCTGGTGCGGTTGGCCCTGGGTTCCTCCTAATGCAAGACAATACTAGACCTCATGTGGCTGGAGTGTGTCAGCAGTTCCTGCAAGAGGAAGGCATTGATGCTATGGACTGGCCTGCCCGTTCCCCAGACCTGAATCCAATTGAGCACATCTGGGACATCATGTCTCGCTCCATCCACCAACGCCATGTTGCACCACAGACTGTCCAGGAGTTGGCGGATGCTTTAGTCCAGGTCTGGGAGGAGATCCCTCAGGAGACCATCCGCCACCTCATCAGGAGCATGCCCAGGCATTGTAGGGAGGTCATACAGGCACGTGGAGGCCACACACACTACTGAGCCTCATTTTGACTTGTTTTAAGGACATTACATCAAAGTTGGATCAGCCTGTAGTGTGGTTTTCCACTTTAATTTTGAGTGACTCCAAATCCAGACCTCCATGGGTTGATAAATTTGATTTCCATTGATCATTTTTGTGTGATTTTTGTTGTCAGCACATTCAACTATGTAAAGAAAAAAGTATTTAATAAGAATATTTCATTCATTCAGATCTAGGATGTGTTATTTTAGTGTTCCCTTTATTTTTTTGAGCAGTGTATATCAAAACACAATGTTGAAGAAAAGACCCCTCCCTGCCAACTAATATCAACACATTTTTTGTTTTGGAAATTGCCTTCTGTAAGTTTCAGGAACATTGCCATTCATTGTAATTGTGTTACCAAAAACCCACATATCTTTAAGATATTTTCTAATTTCTCTTACTAATGAAGAGGGAGGATTATGAAAGTTCACAGAAGTAACAAGTAAAGGGTAGACCTACCAATTAGTTAGTGTTAATTAGTTAGTGTTAAGTTTGTTTATGAATTATTAAGTGATTAAAACTCAATGCTGTTACAAAATCGGTAATGGAATTAATGCAATTGAATTGGCTACAATGGGAAATCATCGTAGTCACAAACCAGTTGAGTCACCTCCTACTGTCCTCCCTTCAACAGGGTAAAAACCCAGACTAATCACAATGTACTGCCCGTCTATCTACACATCCTCAGAACACGACTCCTCATTCTTGACTACAAAAGAGTTGTGAGGCAAATTAACAGATGAGCTACACATTTTAAACCCTCCCCATACATAGGCTTCAATGTCCAACATAACCTTATTTAGACCATGATTTTATTGCGGCATAAAATCTGGATTCCACAAACACATACCATATGTCTTTGTAGTGTGTTGCACCTGCTAGACAGTGAGAGAGACACTGAGAAGACTGCTATCATACAGGTACTTGTGAAGAACAAGGGAGAAGAAGCTTGGCATGCTGACCACACCGCTCGTGTCACGTGCACAAGTGTTGCTAAATAAATGTACACATACATGTTATACAATCGCTGCAAGTCCCTCTTCTCCCGTCTCCACATTGCTTTTTAGGAGCATATACCCACATGGGTAATTGAAAGATGAACTGAGGTTCACACTCAAGTCCAGTTGGTAGTGCACCTTCAAGTTGGTTGCCAACCGCCATATAAAGTCCAAAGAACAAGAAGCCTGGAGGAGAGATTACACGAAACAAACTTTTACCCTTTTATCTGTGGATTAATTGTCGGAGTAGAGGACCATGTGCATTTCAGGTAAAATAGCAACCCAATGTTAATCTAGCTAGCTAACTAAATTCACATGTTTAATGCTTTTCGACCTGTCCCCAAATTAATATAGTTGTTTCAGAGTTCGTTTTGATATTTCAACCTGCGTATCCTGATCGCGTCGTGTGGGTGGACAAAATCAACATGCGACAGGACAGCAGTGGAGAAGGTGGAAAGTTTTAAGTTCCTCGGCAAACACATCACGGACAAACTGAAATGGTCCACCCACACAGACAATGTAGTGAAGGCACAACAGCGCCTCTTCAACCTTAGGAGGCTGAAGAAATGTGTCTTAAAAATCCTCAAACTTTTACAGATGCACAATTGAGAGCATCCTGTCGAGCTGTATCACCGCCTGGTACGGCAACTGCACCGCTCACAACCGCAAGGCTCTCCAGAGGGTGGTGCTGTCTGCACAACGCATCACCGGGGGCACACTACCTGCCCTCCAGGTCACCTACTGCACCTGATGTCACAGGAAGGCCAAAAAGATCAAGGAAAACAACCACCCGAGCCACTGCATGTTCACTAGAAGGCGAGGTCAGTACAGGTGCATCAAAGCTGTGACAGAGAGACTGAAAAACAGCTTCTATAACAAGGCCATCAGACTGTTAAACAGACATCACTAACACAGAGAGGTTGTTGCCTAAATACAGATTTGAAATCATTGGCCACTTTAACAAATGGATCAATGGTCACTTTAATAATGTTTACATATATCTTGCATTACTCATCTCATGTATATACTGTATTTTCATACCATCAATTGCATCTTGCCTATGCCGCTCTGTCATTGCTCATCCATATATTTACATGTATATACATTCTTATTCCATTCCTTTACTTAGATTTGTGTGTATTTGGTAGTTGTTGTGGAATTGTTAGATTACATGTTAGATATTGCTGCACTGTCTGAACGAGAAGCACAACCATTTCGCTACACTCGCAATATCATCTGCTAACCATGTGTATGTGACCAATACAATTTGATGTTAGATGTAAAGCCACAAGTCATAGCCTAATTCTACCATAAGGCCATGTGTGCCTCTTTCCTTTCTTCCCTGAATCACAGGTTCATAGGTCAAAACTGAAAGAGGATAAGTGAGACCTACAGAGGAACATAGGAACACAAGAACACAATGAACACAGTATCAATCACTAAAAAGGTACAGGAGAACTAGACCTATGCTCTAGAAAAGCCACAATCACAGAAACGCTGCCTCTAGAAAATAGGCATACTCAACACTTGGCATTCAACAAGTAGCCTACATACTTCTTATGAGATCTCAAGGATGTAGTGTAGAAGAAGTCCTAAGTGGTTGTGTGTATTGGCGTGTTAAAAATAAATATGCAGCACTGGTAATCCAAAGGCATTCCTAACAAGACAGCAGAATGTGGAGGCCCAGGGAGAGACCAACGAAAGCCATCAGTGAGGATTCTTGACACCTCAGCCCCCAGTGGATACATAACAGCGGGGATTACAAAGATCAATCTCTCCACAACAGCTGATCTTTTTATGAGAACAGAGCAGAGGCAGCAGCCAGGCCTGTCCACTCCACATTCTGCAAACCAGTCGCACTCTGTCTCTGCCACAACCCAAGAGGCAGGGCCAAGGAGAAGCCAGTCTCACTACAAGAAACAATGCCAGCTCTTTCCTAAACATCCATGACTGGCCTCTGGGCACGATCATTCACTCAGAAGAATGTGGTTCCTTATTTTACCATCATCATGTTCAAGTGGCTCCACCAGCAGGATTATCCAGCTAATATATACATGGAAACAAACAGCCTATGGGCCACATTTTCATTTGGTGTTGTAGCTAATAAGGCTGTAGCTTAACTCAGCACTAACATCTAGGTCTAACCGGTGAGGGTTAACTCTCTATCAACTCTATATACACTAGAACAGGGATCATTAAATAGATTCACCCGGGGGACTTATTTTTCTTGAGCGGATGGTCGGGGGCCGGAACATAACTACAAATAATTTGTAGACGGACTATTGACTGCAAGAAGCCGAAACAGATACAGTTGAAGTAAGTTTACTGTAAGTTTACATACACTTTAGCCAAATACATTTAAACTCAGTTTTTCACAATTCCTGACATTTAATCTGAGTACAAATTCCATGTTTTAGGTCAGTTAGTCAGAATAATAATTTATTTCATCTTTTATTTCTTTGATCACATTCCCAGTGGGTAAGAAGTTTAAATACACTCAATTAGTATTTGGTAGCATTGCCATTAAATTGTTTAACTTGGGTGAAACGTGTCAGGTAGCCTTCCACAAGCTTCCCACAATAAGTTGGGTGAATTCTGGCCCATTCCTCCTGACAGAGCTGGTGTAACTGAGTCAGGTTTGTAAGCCTCCTTGCTCGCACACACTTTTTCAGTTCTGCCCACCAATTTTCTATGGGATTGAGGTCAGGGCTTTGTGATGGCCACTCCAATACCTTGACTTTGTTGTCCTTAAGCCATTTTGCCAGAACTTTGGAAGTATGCTTTGGGTCATTGTCCATTTGGAAAACCCATTTGCGACCAAGCTTTAACTTCCTGACTGATGTCTTGAGATGTTGCTTCAATATATCGACAATTTCCCTCCCTCATGATGCCATCTATTTTGTGAAGTGCACCAGTCCCTCCTGCAGCAAAGCACCCCCACAACATGATGCTGCCACCCCCATTCTTCACGGTTGGGATGGTGTTCTTCGGGCTTGCAAGCCTCCCCATTTTTCCTACAAACATAACGATGGTCGACCGATTAATCGGAATGGCCGATTTCAAGTTTTCATAACAATAGGAGATCGGTATTTTTGGACACCAATTTGGCAGATTTTTTTTATTTATTTTTTTACACCTTTATTTAATCTTTATTTAACTAGGCAAGTTAGTTAAGAACACATCCTTATTTTCAATGACGGCCTAGGAACGGTGGGTTAACTGCCTTGTTCAGGGGCAGAACGACAGATTTTTACCTTGTCAGCTCGGGGATTCAATCTTGCAACCTTACAGTTAACTTGTCCAACGCTCTAACCACCTGATTACATTGCACTCCACAAGGAGCCTGCCTGTTACGCGAATGCAGTAAGCCATAGTAAGTTGCTAGCTAGCATTAAACGTATCTTATAAAAAACAATCAATCATAATCACTAGTTAACTACACATGGTTGATGATATTACTAGTTTATCTAGCGTGTCCTGCGTTGCATATAATCGATGCGGTGCGTATCGTTGCTCCAATGTGTACCTACCATAAACATCAATACACAGAAGTGTATATTTTTAAATCTGCATATTTAGCTAAAATAAATCCAGGTTAGCAGGCAATATTAACCAGGTGAAATTGTGTCACTTCTCTTGCGTTCATTGCATGCAGAGTCAGTGTATATGCAACAGTTTGGGCCGTCTAATTTGCCAGAATTTTACGTAATTATGACATAACATTGAAGGTTGTGCAATGTAACAGGAATATTTAGACTGATGGATGCCACCCGTTATATAAAATACGTAACGGTTCCGTATTTCACTGAAAAAATAAACGTCTTGTTTTCGAGATGATAGTTTCCGGATTCGACCATATTAATGACCTAAGGCTCGCATTTGTATGTTATGTTATAATTAAGTCTATGATTTGATAGAGCAGTCTGACTGAGCAATGGTAGGCACCAGCAGGCTCATAAGCATTCATTCAAACAGCACTTTCGTGCGTTTTGCCAGCAGCTCTGCTGTTGACTTCAAGAATATCAACTCCCGAGATTAGGCTGGTGTAACGATGTGATGTGAAATGGCTAGCTAGTTAGTGGGATGCACGCTAATAGCGTTTCAAATGTCACTCGCTCTGAGACTTGGAGTGGTTGTTCCCCATGCTCTGCTTGGGTAACGCTAATACGAGGGTGGCTGTTGTCGTTGTGTTCCTGGTTCGAGCCCAGGTAGGAGCGAGGAGAGTTACTATACTGTTACACTGGCAATACTAAACTGCCTAAAAGAATATCCAATAGTCAAAAGTATATGAAATACAAATGGTATAGAGAGAAATAGTCGTATAATTCCTATAATAACTACAACCTAAAACTTCTTACCTGGGAACATTGAAGAATCATGTTAAAAGGAACCACCAACTTCCATATGTTCTCATGTTCTGAGCAAGGAACTTAAATGTTAGCTTTCTTACATGGCACATATTGCACTTTCTTCTCCAACACTTTGTTTTTGCATTATTTAAACCAAATTTAACATGTTTCATTATTTATTTGAGGCTAAATAGATTTTGATGTATTATATTAAGTTAAAATAAGTGTTCATTCAGTATTATTGTAATTGTCATTATTATAAATAAATAAAATTGTCCGATTAATCGGTATCAGCTTTTTTTGGTCCTCCAATAATCAGTATCGGCGTTGAAAAATCAATCGGTCGACCTCTAGTCCTTATGGCCAATTAGTTCTATATGTGTTTCATCAGACCAGAGGACATTTCTCAAAAAGTACGATCTTTGTCCCCATGTGCAGTTGCAAACTGTAGTCTTGCTATTTTATGGCGGTTTTGGAGCAGTGGCTTCTTCCTTGCTGAGCGGCCTTTCAGGTTATGTCGATATTGGACTCGTTTTACTGTGGATATAGATACTTTTGTACCCTTCACAGGGTCCTGAAAGAAAAGGTAGAAAGCCTCCATTGCTCTAGAACTGTGCCCAGCTTGAGAAGTGATTCCCTAGGAGTGTCGGAGAACCAGGGGAAATCAAGACAGCCTGCTACTGAGTAGATTTTCCACTAAACTTCCTCTAAATCCCCAGATGAAATGAAACCAATAACCTACTTGTATTTCAAAAGTTTTAAAAAAATGGAAAAATATTTATTCCATAGCTATACATTCTTCACCCATGGAATTGAATAACATCCACACCTCAAGACAAGCTCATTTTTCCATACACTGCCATGCTTTATTTTAAAAGTAGCCAAAACTCAGATATATTGTATAAATAGCGTAGGTTGATTCATGATAACATGCAGTTGCAAGAAAGCAACACAATTACATAACATGGTCAAACTTATTTTTTAAATGTTAAACACTGAAGTGATCTAAGGGCTGAATCTTACCTGGGATGTGTAATGTGAGATGTGAGTATTAATAACACTTTTATAAATCATACATAAAATATATTGGCTTATTTTTTAATAAACAGTGATTGATACAAGTCATAGGGCAATATAGGGCTTCTCTCTACACACAGCACTGGGTGTTTGGCTTGACTGGTGTTTGATGACACTTGTTTTGTGTTTTAGCCTGTGAGTGTGTATTACATACACTCACCCCCTCCCTAAATTCTGTCAAAGTCACACACTGAGATTCTCTCAGGTTGATACACACTGCTTATACCGTAGCAGTGACCCATGGGTGTAACTAAATTAGCAGTTCATTCATCAGAGTTGGCGAAAGAGAGTATTTCATGATAACACACTCGATATGAAAATTCACCCAAATCAATGCCAGGAAAATGGATCAACAAATTCATTGTGGGCTTTAAAGACATGTCCTAATCTGCCATTTTCAACTTGAAAGACGAACGGCCATTAAACCGAAAAAGATTATATTTCAACTTCTCCAACTTTTGGAAATTGTTGTCTACTGCACTTGATGTGCAGGCCTAATCATGCAAGTACACTGCATACAGAAAGACTTGATTGATTTATTCCTAGACATAGCCAGCCTGGGTATTTGATCAAAGATGAACTAATTGTATCCATACAGTCCATTCATCTATAGTGCAAACTCATCCATAGTCAACCTATTGGAAACAGCTGTCTAATAGTGCATACAAATATTTGTATGGGACCTATAACAGTGTAGTAGACAAAAGATGCACCAAAATAACCAGGAACTCTATAGACCTAGTCCCACTTGTAGACTTGTATTAGATATGGAATGTAATTGGTGAAAGGTTTGTTATGCATTTTGCTAGTGGTTTACATCTTACAAAATAACTAAAATGTATATTTGTATTCAGAAATATGTGCACATCAAGACTAACTGTCTCACCTATCTCATTGGGACATTCTGTAGGCCTATATTTTGCTACTCCAAAACAAAGTGTGTGGAAAGAAATCAGAGAAATAACGTCGTTCCTTTCCACAAACCTTGCACACTTTCAAGCAGAAACGGTGTCCTTATGACACCCGACACCGGCGATCAATCGCAGTGCATTGAGGCCTCCGAGTATAGGCTCTAAAATGAACTTTTGCTGTACCCCGCAAGAATTAAGTAAAGTTGGGATAAATAGTCAAAATTCCTATTTTGAAAAATGTCACTCTTCTGATCAATTGAAAACGCGAGAAAGTTTAGACTTGAGTGAACTCCTGCGATAGCCTTGCCACGGAGTGAGTATTCAACTTGTAAAGAAAAGGCTCAAACGTATATCTAAAGAAAATATACGAAAATACATGCCCATTTAACTTTAAAACACAAATGGATAACTTAATTATGGCTATTATAACTACCGACCTCTAGCGAGACACATTCACGTAACTAAAGCCACATTGCTTCCCAGTGTTTTCTAAAAAAACATATTAAAACTTTGTAAACTCGGAGCAAAGTCCGAACAATAAAAGTCGCTACTTACCATTAACTACAGAGAGCAAGCTACTATAAAACAGTAATTCCACGAGAAAAACGTCCATTGCAATTGCTCGTAGCTTTAATTCCATAACTCCGACTCCATTCTTCTGGTTATTTGTGCAAAATAAAGTTATAATCCGAGCGACTGTCTTGGTCGATACTTTTGTTGGAACGCTACTCCCGCCTGCCTGCCTGCCCTCATCGTGGAGGCACAAACGAGAATGACAGCGGAAAAGGGACGACGTCACTAGACATACGGTTATTTTATGCCCGTGGTGTTTCACTTGAGAGTTTTTAAATTATAGTTGCACCTTTAAAAAAAAAGCACATATCTAATGTCACAAATTCATTTACAATCATTGAATTCCAAAGCATTCAATGACAAGATCATTGCTACATCTAAATATTTTCTAAGAAAAAAAATAGAACTTAATTAAGGCTATAAGGGGCCCGAGTGGCGTAGCGGTCTAAGGCACTGCATTTCAGTGTTAGAAGCGTCACTACAGACCCTGGCTCGATTCCAGGCTGTATCACAACCGGCCGTGATTGGGAGTCCCATAGGGCGGCGCACAATTGGCCAGGCGTCGTCCGGGTTAACTGACTTGCCTAGTTAAATAAAAAAATCTCACAGGTACAATCAATAAATAAATATATATATATATATATATATATATATATATATATATGTGCCACCCCTTTCAAATGAGTGGATTTGACTATTTCAGCCACACCAGTTGCTGACAGGTATATGAAACCAAGCACACAGCCATGCAATCGCCATAGACAAACATTGGCAGTAGAATGGCCTTACTGAAGAGCTCAGTGACTTAACATAGCACCTTCACAGAATGCCACCTTTAGAACAAGTCAGTTCTTAAAATGTATGCCCTGCAATAGCTGCCCCGGCCAAGTGTAAATGCTGTTATTGTGAAGTGGAAACCTCTAGGAGCAACAACGGCTCAGCCACAAAGTGGTAAGCCACACAAACCACTGAGTGCTGAAGCGCATAGCACTTAAAAATCATCTAGTTGCAACACTCACTTCCCGAGTTCCAAACTGCCTGTGGAAGCAACTTCAGCCGAAACATGTTCTCTGAAGTGATGAATCATGCTTCACCATCTGGTAGTCCGACAGACAAATCTGGGTTTGGTGGATGCCAGGAGAACGCTACCGGCCCAAATGCAGTGTCAACTGTCAAGTTTGGTGGAGGAAAAATGGTCTGGGGTTGGTCTGTTTTTCGTGGGTCGGGCTAGGCCCCTTAGTTCCAGTGAAGGGAAATAAACACGACAGCATACAATGACATTCTATAGGATTCTGTGCTTCAGCATGACAATTCCCCTGTACTCAAAGTGAGGTCCATAAAGACATGGTTTGTCGAGATCAATGTGGAAGAACTTGACTGCACAGAGCCCTGACCTCAACAAACACCTTTGGGATGAATTAGAATGCCGACTGCGTGCCAGGCCTAATCGCCCAACATCAGTGCCCGACCTCACCAATGCTCTTGTGGCTGAATGGAAGCAAGTCCCCACAGCAATGTTCCAACATCTAGTGGAAAGCCTTCCCAGAAGAGTGGAGGCTGTTAGAGCAGCAAAGGGGGGACCAACGCCATAATAATGCCCATGATTTTGGAATGAGATGTTAGATGAGCAAGTGTCCACATACATTTGGCCATGTAGTGTTCTGTCACAAACTAGATTGATATACTGTCAAATATTGATTTATATAAAGTAGTAAATATTGAAATGATTTCTTCTTAGCTTAAAAACACAAAACAACTTAAAGTGAGAATCATTTTATTTAAAAATATTGTGTAGGCTACAGTGGATGTGAAAACAAAGTGACAAATTGAGTCCTTTTTGGTCCAGTGTAGGATGATTGATCGGAAGACTAACATCCGCTTCTCAATAAGGGTAGGCTATAGGGGTGTACACTTCCTTTACAATAAATGGCCATGTAGGCTTTACTCCATCCTCCCAGAGGATATTTGGCATGCTTAACCCTTTATTTTTTTAGCATTACCTATTCTGCACATCTATCACTCCAGTGCTTAATTGCTATATTGTAATTATTTCACCACTGTGGCCTATTGCCTTACGTCCCTTATCTTACCTCTTTTGCACACACTGTATATATACTTTTTCTATTGTGTTATTGACTGTACAGTGAGGGGGGAAAGTATTTAATCCCCAGCTGATTTTGTATGTTTGCCCACTGACTAAGAAATTATCCGTCTATAATTTTAAATGGTAGGTTTCTTTGAACAGCGAGAGACAGAAAAACAAAACAAAAATCCAGAAAAACACATGTCAAAAATAATTAAGTCTATGATTTGATAGAGCAGTCTGCAAGATCACACCTCGTGGAGTTGCAATGATTATGAGAATGGTGAGGAATCAGCCCAGAAATACACAGGAGGATCTTGTCAATGATCTCAAGGCAGCTGGGACCATAGTCACCAAGAAAACAATTGGTAACACTACGCCGTGAAGGACTGAAATCCTGCAGCGCCCACAAGGTCCCCCTGCTCAAGAAAGCACATATACATGCCCGTCTGAAGTTTGCCAATGAACATCTGAATGATTCAGAGGACAACTGGGTGAAAGTGTTGTGGTCAGATGAGACCAAAATGGAGCTCTTTGGCATCAATTCAACTCGGCGTGTTTGGAGGAGGAGGAATGCTGCTATGACCCCAAGAACACAATCCCCACCGTCAAACATGGAGGTGGAAAAATGCTTTGGGGGTGTTTTTCTGCTAAGGAGACAGGACAACTTCATCGCATCAAAGGGACGATGAACCTCCTTCCCTCGGCCAGGGCATTGAACATGGGTCGTGGATGGGTATTCCAGCATGAACACACGGCCAAAACACACGGCCAAGGCAACAAAGGAGTGGCTCAAGAAGAAGCACATTAAGGTCCTGGAGTGGCCTAGCCAATTTCCAGACCATAATCCCATAGAAAATCTGTGGAGGGAGCTGAAGGTTCGAGTTGCCAAACGTCAGCCTCGAAACCTTAATGACTTGGAGAAGATCTGCAAAGAGGAGTGGGACAAAATCCCTCCTGGGATGTGTGCAAACCTGGTGGCCAACTTCAAGAAACATCTGACCTCTGTGATTGCCAACAAGGGTTTTGCCACCAAGTACTAAGTCATGTTTTGCAGAGGGGTCAAATACTTATTTCCCTCATTAAAATGCAAATCAATTTATAACATTTTTGACATGCGTTTCTCTGGATTTATTTTGTTGTTATTCTGTCTCACTGTTCAAATAAACCTACCATTAAAATTATAGATGGATTATTTTTTTGTCAGTGGGCAAACGTACAAAATCAGCAGGGGATCAAATGCATTCCCCCCTCACTTTGTTTGTTAATTCCATGTGTAACTCTGTGTTGCACTGCTTTATCTTGGCCAGGTCGCAGTTGTAAATGAGAGCTTGTTCTCAACTAGCCTACCTGGTTAAATAAAGGTGAAATAACATTTAGAAATATATTACCTAACAGTATCAGTCTCCAAATTTGTGTTGCACTTTGATTTGCCTAGCTGACACTACACTTAGCCCATAATGTCTTCACTGACATTTTCAATCTCCCCCCGAGTCTATAATACCTACATGTGTCAAACAGACCACCATCGTCTCTGTGCCCAAGAAATTGAAGGTAACCTGCCTAAATGATTACTGCCCCGTAGCAGTCAGTAGCCATGAGGTGTTTTGAAAGGATGGTCATGGCTCACAACACCATCATGCCGGAAACCCTAGACCCACTCCAATTCGCATACTGCCCAAACAGATCACGCAATCTCAATCGCACTCCACACTGCCCTTTCCCACCTGGACTAAACACTTCCATCTGCTACTGGATCCTGGACTTCCTGATGGGACACCCCCAAGTGGTAAGGGTAGGCAACAACACATCTGCCACGCTGATCTTCAACACTGGGGCCCCTCAGGGGTGCGTGTCCCCTCCTGTACTCCATGTTCACCCCACGACTTCGTGGCCAAGCACAATTCCAACACCATCATTAAGTTTGCTGACGACACAACAGTGGTAGGCCAGATCACTGACAACAATGAGACCGACTATAGGGAGGTCAGAGATCTGGCAGGGTGGTGCCAGGACAACAACCTCTCCCTCAATGTGAGCAAGACAAAGGAGCTGATCGTGGACTATAGGAAAAGGAGGGCCGAACAGGACCCCATTAACATCAACGGGGCTGAAGTGGAGCGGGTCGAGAGTTCAATGCTTTGGTGTCCACATCACCAACAAATTATCATGGTCCAAACACACCAAGACAGTCGTGAAGAGGGCACGACCACACCTTTCCCCGCCAGGAGACTGAAAAGATTTGGCATGGGTCCTGGTTGCATCACCGCCTGGTATGGTAACTGCTCGGCATCTGACCGTAAGTCGCTACAGAGGGTCATGCGAACGGCCCAGTACATCCCTGGGGCCAAGCTTCCTGACATCCAGGACCTATATACTAGGCGGTGTCAAAAATTGTCAAAGACTCCAGTCACCCAAGTCATGCACTTCTCTCTCTGCTACTGCACAACAAGCGGTACCGGAGCACCAAGTTTAGGACCAAAAGGCTCCTTAACAGCTACTAACCCCAATCCATAAGATTGCTGAACAATTAACCAAATGGCCATCCGGACTATTTACTGATTTGATAATGTGTCTGAAGCCGCAGGATGTAATTTTTTTTTTTTTAAATAAAAAAACATTTTAAAACAATGGCACACTTGGTCTCTACTCATGTTCTCTATAATATACAATAACAGAAAAGTTACTTTTATGATATACAATTTTCCCTTCATAAGACACCAGGCATTGTAAACACTGAGGATTAAGCCATAGTCCTGGCAGAAAAAGCACTCGGGTTGAATGCTAAGGTTCTCCAACTGGCATGAACTCAAAAGGGGGAAAAGTAGAAGCAGATGTCCCTCTGTGTATGAGTGAGGCAGGCAACCATTCCCAGCCCAGATATGCCATAATGAAACCTGTCTTTATAGTCACCTGCACCATATAGCCGTCGGCATTCCCTTTGATCCACTGGGCCTTATCCACAAAAAAATTAAAATCATTGGTCTTTGTTGCTTATAAATATTGTTTCTCCCAGTAATATCCACACTACAGTGTAACAAAGTCCATGTGGAACAGGCCCTCTCAAAACAAAAGGCTTATACAGGCATGTCAGTGAGCTTATCACTAACCCCCTCACTCTCTGCTTCTCACCAGATATTCATATTGCAGATATTGAAATCGCATGTCCTGGAGGCTGTGATTTCCTGCTGTCTCTGATCTGACAGTTAGAGCTCAATAATGGGAGCAAACACACAAACAGAGCAAATACAGAATATTGAAGTAAAAAAAAAATATGAATATCAGGTCTTGGCAGCAATATATTGGGGAATTGCAGAGGGGTGATAAATTATCAATGACAAATACTGTAGCAATCAATTGTTAGTTATTTTTTTACTAAATGCAATATTCTTTGGCAAGGGTCAAAAAGGTTATTTTATTGCTAACTATTCCAGGAAATGGGAAACTAAAGCATGTTTGGACCAGGAAGTTCCCAAGAGAACTGTGTGTGGAACAGGGATAAAGTCCAAGGTAATAGATGTCTGAACAAGGACATTTTAGAAAGCACTGGAATGAAGAGAGCTAAGCAGAAACGCAGCAGAGAAACACCATTTAAAAACTGCCTCGAGGTACCAAAAGTTGTTTTCTCCTAAATGTTACAATTGGAATCCATGTTGTTTTCCCTTTTAGTTTTTCCCCCAAAAAGAAATGCATCACTGGTGAGTGCATTGTTAAGGTGTCGGACCACCTCCCTGCTCTCATTATTTTCTTCTGTCAATTAATTCCTAGTCCACACCTTCAAACCTTCTCAACAGACATTACATGTGCATCACATTCCCAGGAAGTAATTACTGGGCTACAGATGTGGGATATTTATGTGCACCACCTTGAGTACACCCAGACTGATTGATATGCCCTTGTAATAAACAACATCAATATTTCTCCCTGCCTGGGAAACACAGCATATACTGTTCACAGGCCTGCAGAAATCTTAAGTCTTACAACAGTTGAAACACTGATTTACCCCTACTGCCATTTTATCAAACTTTATTTTGTGAAATACCATAATTTAACAGTGCATGAAGGCACATAACAGGCCTTCATACCCATTTCCACCCTTGACAGAAGTTCCTCTGCCTTGGAAAGTCTCTTTTGGTCATCATACAAACTGTTCCTCCTCCTTCATAAATGGCTAGACAATTCCCTTGGCTTCAACGTTAATGTGCTTCAGTGATCAATTTGCCATTCAATCTTAATCCAAGGAGAGGAATGGTAAACAAATGAAATATGCTAGTCATGAACAAAGACAAAAAGGCATAAAAAATGACATACATACACAACGCAATGGATACAAACAAAATAATAAACACCGGACATTTTCACCCTCTTTCCCACAACAATCCAAATGACATTCCTTAGGAAAAAAGAGTACTTAACCATATATGTCTTTCGTCCTATGGGTTGGGGCTGGAAGCATTTGCGTAGAAATGTAAGACAGAAATATAGGACAAACAAACCACTGTTGCGATACTTTGGCCCTTGGCCTGATGACCAAGAGGTGTATTTGTTGGCCCTTCGTAAGAGGTTAAGGCCTGAATAAAACCACAACAGGCCTGGAGCAATTTATACATACAGTAGCTGAAGAAAAAAAATCTATGAAATTGGCATGAGTACCATTAAGACAGAAAAGTTATACAATACTACAGCAAAGGCTGGTACAAAATTGGCAATCTGTTAACTCACAAGTTATTAATCCTGTTCCAATAAAGAAATTAGAAAAACAAACACTCAACTTTCAAACCCCTGAATCAGAATACATTCCATTGATGAGATAGTCCACCTGGGTGTAGTCTTTCGTCCTGTAGCTCTCATAGGCCTGTGTGAGGAAGAGGACAACCATAACCAGGAAGAAGACGAGGCCAAACAACAGGACAGCCAATAGGATACTTGTGTCCACCAACTGGCGTGTCAGAGGCCCCCCGGCAACAACGTCTATAATGGCTCTGTTGGTACCTCCATCAAGCCTTTTTGTGCTGACCTCAACAGTGAAGGTCGAAGGGACTATGGCATTTCTGGAGGTAGCTTGAGAGCTGGGGACCGCCGGACTGGTTGGTGATGGATTCCTCTCCACAACTGTAGAGGAGTCTATGGTGGTAGGGGTGGTTATGTTTGGAATAGTTGTTAGTGGTATTGTTGTGGTGGTAGTTGTTGGTGGTGGTATTGCTGTTGTGGTGGTAGTTGTTGGTGGTGGTTTTGTTGTTGGGTGTGTTGTGGTGGTAGTTAACAGCATTGCTACTGGTACTGCAGTGGTGATAGTAGTGATATTTGTTGTTGATAATGCTGTTGTCGTCATCTGTGGATTGGCTGGTGGAGGGGTCAGGGCTGAGGGAGTCATTGTAGTTCTGGGTTCCTGCTTTACTGAAGTGGTTGTCTCAGAGGTTTGGACTGTTGACTTATGGGGTGTGTCAGGTACTGTAGTTCCTCTGGAGGCATTGCTAACAGTCTTACTTGGAATGAAGGTGTCATTCTCAGCGGCTGGCATGGGTGTTGCAGTAATGGTAGCAAATGCAGTGGAGATGGGGGCCTGCACATTATCCTCACGAAAATGCAAGGTAGAGTCAGTCTCATTGAGGGCAGAGGTGTCTGTAATTTGATTGGCATTATTGCTGGCTGTCAATTCAGGAGCAGTGGGGTTTTGATAGATTTCTGATGAAGTTATGGAACTGGAACTTGAAGACTCAGTGGTAGGTCCAGCGTCACACTTAAGACCACTGATGTTTTTATCTGGGGAAGAAAAAAAAACGGATTTTAAAGTCTGACAAATGTAAATGCATTACATGATAAGTATTACAAATCACAAAATAGATTGTTAATTTACAAACCAAAAGATACCGTTAGATTTATCAATTATACTGAACAAAAATAACACGCAACAATTTCTAAGATTTTACAGTGTTAGTTCACAAAAGGAAATCAGTCAATTGAAATAAATTCATATAGGCCATAATCTATGGATTTCACATGACTGCGAATAGAGATATGCATCTGTTGGTCACAGAGACCTTTTTTTTTTGTTTAAATCAGCATCTGGTGTGACCATCATTTGCCTCATGGGCATAGAGTTGATCAGGCTGTTGATTGTGGCCTGTGGAATGATATCCCACTCCTCCTCAATGGCTGTGTTAAGTTGCTGGATATTGGTGTGAACTGGAACACTGTCTTGCACGTCGATCTAGAACATCCCAAACATGCTCAATGGGTGACATGTCTGGTGAGTATGCAGGCCATGGAAGAACTGGGACATTTTCAGCTTTCAGGAATTGTGTACAGATCATTGCAACATGGGGCCGTGCACTATCATGCTGAAACATGAGGTTTTGGCGGCGGATGAATGGCACGACAATAGGTCTCAGTAGCTCATTCACGGTATCTCTGTGCAAACAAATTGCCATCACTAACATGCAGAAAAATAAATAAAATCAGATATATGCTTGCCTGGTACAGTTGAACCCGGATATCATCCGTAAAGAGCACACTTCTCCAGCATGCCAGTGGCCATCGAAGCGGAGCATTTGCCCACTGAAGTCGGTTACGATTCCGAACTGCAATCAGGTCAAGACCCTGGTGAGGACGACGAGCACGCAGATGAGCTTACCCGATACGGTTTTTGACAGTTAGTGCAGAAATTCTTTGGTTGTACAAACCCAGTTTCATCAGTTGTCTGGTCTCAGACGATCCCGCAGGTGAAGAATCCAGATGTGGAGGTCCTGGGCTGGCATGGTTACACTTGGTCTGTGGTTGTGAGGCCGGTTGGACATACTGCCAACGATTTATGGTAGAGAAATTAACATTCAGTTCTCTGGCAACAGCTCTGGTGGACATTCCTGCAGTCAGCATGCCAATTGCACACTCCCTCAAAACCTGAGACATGTGGCAGTGTGTTGTGTGACAAAACTGCACATTTTAGAGTGGCCTTTTATTGTCCCCAGCACAAGGTGCACCTGTGTAATGATCATGCCATTTAATCAGCTTCTTGATATGCCATACCTGTCAGGTTGATGGATTATCTTGGTAAAGGAGAAATGCTCACTAACAGGGATGAAATGTACATATGGAACATTTCTGGGATATTTCATTTCAGCTTATGAATCCAGCACTTTAAATGTTGCATTTATATTTATGTTCAGTGTAATAATATTTATATTGACGGTAATAAGTTATATTCTGAACATTACTAACAATGAGTACACATGCACTTTCATATTTAAACATTCTCCACCAACTGTGTTTAAATATCGCAGCATTTGTATACCTTGTATCCTTATCAGGTCATCGACGGAGATATCATTGCAGTTAGTGCCATTGGGACACTTCAAGAAAAAGCATGTGTAGTTCTCTTTCCAAAAGACAGAATGATCACAGGTCATATACAGTAAGCCTGTGGAATGAACACAACAAATTAAAAGAAACTCTTGCATGCAGTCAAAATCTTATATTAAACCATCGCCAAATAAGTAATTGCTCAAAATACATTGTACCCCTTTATGCTTCATTGTGAGCAAGATTCCTGGCACCATGACAATCTGTACATCTCAAATGAATTCAGTAAATTTTCCTGCCATGAATCAAATCAATTCAGACTGAACAGCAGCATGAACCAAAAGCATTTGTTATGCAGGCAACATCAATATGTTACCTCATCACCTTTGGGCTCCAGAGTGGCACAGCGGTCTAAGGCACTGCATATCAGTGCTTGAGGTGTCACTACAGACACCCTGGCTCTTTTCCAGGCTGTATCACAACCGGCTGTGATTGGGAGTCCCAAACGGCTGCACAATTGGCCTAGCGTCGTCCGGGTTTGGCCGGTGTAGGCCGTCATTGTAAATAAGAATTTGTTCTTAACTGACTTGCCTAGTTAAATAAAAGGTTAAATTATATTTATTTTTTTAAATATATAAATATAGCTGGTCAACAACTTATCCAAACATTTACCATCCTTATAAAAAAAAGTTACCACAATCAGCCCTGGGAACTTCTTACATTTTCACCACAGCACTATGGTTGTTTTTACTCTTTTTTTTGTGCAACTCTTATTTTATTTCATTCCTCTCAGCAACCACTGTCAGGGCTTTTTCAGGAGACCTGGGATCCATTACAGAAACAGATGGGAGACAAACAGGCCTGTTTACACCTCCTTTGATCCCTGCCAAACTGTGTGACTGAAGAGGTAGCTCCAGAACACCTCAGCCTCAACATCCAGCAGTGCCCGCCTGGTGTCTCTTCTCCCACTGCAGAGCAGACCTACTGATGAGGACAACAGGTGGGGGAAATCTTCAGACCAGAGGCAGCCTTGGGCCTGGACCGAAGGAGGAGCTAGCCCGTTAGGGAGTCAGTGTGAGAGATAGCAGAGCTAGTTGTGAGACCTCATGTCACACTCCTCCCCGGCCTTATTTTGGAGCTGCTGCTAGGCACTGAGGCATCAAAAGTCCTTTGTGGTTAAAAACTTCAGGTGAAATGGCCTAGAGAGCCATTCCTGGTCAGTGACGGCAAACTAATTGGAAGGCCAGACACTTTGTGTTTTAAATTATTCTGCAGCTGTTCCAAATGGGACGGGAAAAGAGTGGAGGGTTGGGAGTTGGGGAAAGCAGGGTCAGTGGGTTTGAAAATCAAAGTTGCAGAGGGCCCCTCTCTCCCCTCCCTCTTAAATTACTAGGGGTCACCCTATGCTAGGGGCTTGACGTGTACCAAACATACAGGTCTCTAAGCTGGAATGCTGAATGATTATGTATTTATAGCGCTTTGTCATACCACACATTACATGCTTCCAGATGGTAATACCAACCTTGTTTTCATGCCCTACTACTCTCAACCCACATTGCATCGTATGCCTCTTAGAAAAGCTGTCGCTTGTTTAGAGTGGATCATGTGGTGGAACTGAAAGAGGGCTGGGCCATTTACAACTAACTCCTCCCGATAAATACTGCCTGGGGTACATGCATGTACTTGCTGCATGCATCCGACCACTCAGGTGGTGCAGCGTGTGCGGCAAAAGTATTGTAAGATTTAATTAAAGAACATGTCATGACAAAGACTCACCAAAGCAAGGCCAGGCTCATAAACACAGCAAGGCCTAAGCATCCCTTTCATCTTAAATCTGAAACACATGGCTTCTTTGAAATTATATGTCCTTTAGCAGAGATGTGATTTGAAAAAAAAAAACCACATGGCTTTGCTTTTAACAAAGACGATATTCCACAGACTATTCCCATATCAGTTGTGTTCCTACATCATCCAAGAGGTAAACTTTTAGAGGTAGGGAGGTACAGTTGCTGCCAAATACATTGGCACCATGCACATTTATTAAACAATTCCCTATTTCTTCTAGAATAAGTTTTTTTTTAATGGATTTTCAACATTGCAGAACAAATGTTATTTTAGTAACCTTACATTTAAATTGAGAGAATAAAGGCAAATGGCATGGACAAAATTACTGGCACAAATGTATTATAATCCCTAATAATCCTGTTTACACGGACACATTTGAAATCAGACTACTTGACGGGACTTTTGATAAATGCAGAAAATCGCCCATCACAATAAACGCTCTACCACAGTGACCATGTTATTTTTGCGAAGACTATTTGATTCTGAGATCAGACAGAAATAGTTTTCACATTCTAACTTTGTAAGACGCATACTTATCAGTTGTTCCTGAATTTATGCCTTGATCACACCGACAGTGTCATTTTGGTACATCATAAGTACATTAATTTCCAATGGGCCGCTGCATTTGTGTTGCAGAGGCATTTGCAGTACGTTCTGTGTTGTACATAGGTCGGATTTATCGAAAGTATGCATCAAACTGTATACGCACACGGCTTGACAGAATTGGTAGTATAAAGGTGAATGTTTAACTTTAGTTGTACACATATCCAAATGATGCTGCGTACCATTTTGCGCAATGACGCAGCAATTATTATAATTTTTTTTACAACTGCGACCTGGCCAAGATAAAGCAAAGCGACACATACAACAGAGTTACACATGGAATAAACAAACATAGTCAATAACACAGTAGAAAAAGTCTATATACAGTGTGTGTAAATGAGGTAGGATAAGGGAGGTAAGGCAATAAATAGGCCACAGTGGCAAAATAATTACAATATAGCAATGAAACACTGGAGTGACAGATGTGCAGAAGATGAGTGTGCAAGTAGAGATACTGGGGTGCAAAGGAGAAAAATAAATAAATAACAGTATGGGGATGAGGTCGTTGGATAGACTATTTACAGATGGGCTATGTACAGGAGCAGTGATCTGTGAGCTGCTCTGACAGCTGGTGCTTAAAGCTAGTGAGAGAGATAGGACTCTCCAGCTTCAGTGATTTTTGCAGTTCATTCCAGTCATTGGCAGCAGAGAACCTGAAGAAAAGGCGGCCAAAGTAGGAATTGGCTAGGGGTGACCAGTAAAATATACCTGCTGGAGCGCGTGCTACGGGTGGGTGCTGCTATGGTGACCAGTGAGCTGAGATAAGGCGGGCCTTTACCTAGCAAAGACTGGTGTCAATGGGTTTGGCGACAAATATGAAGCGAGGGCCAGCCAGCAAGAGCATACAGGTCGCAGTGGTGGGTAGTATGAGGCTTTGGTGACAAAACGGATGGCACTGTGATAGACTGCATCCAATTTGCTGAATAGAGTGTTGGAGGCTATTTTGTAAATGACAATCGCCGAAGTCAAGGTTCGGTAGGATAGTCAGTTTTACGAAGGTATGTTTGGCAGCATGAGTGAAGGTTGCTTTGTTGTGAAATAGGAAGCCAATTCTAGATTTAATTTTGGATTGGAGATGCTTAATGTGAGTCTGGAAGGAGAGTTTACAGTCTAACCAGACACCTATGTATTTTCACATATTCTAAGTCAGAAGCGTCCAGAGTAGTGATGCTGGACGGGCGGGCAGGTGTGGGCAGCGATCGGTTGAAGAGCATGCATTTCATTTTGCTAGAATTTAAGAGCAGCTGGAAGCCACTGAAAAAGTTGTATGGCATTGAAGCTAGTCTGGAGGTTAGTTAAGTGTCCAAAGAAAGGCCAGAACTATACAGAATGGTGTTGTCTGCGTAGAGGTGGTTTAGAGAATCACCAGCAGCAAGAGCGACATCATTGATGTGTACAGAGAAGAGTCAACCCGAGAATTGAACCCTGTGGCACCCCCCATAGGCTGCCAGAGGTAGGTGAGGCAGTCATTTGAGAAACCAAGGCTGATGAGTCTGTCGATAGGAATGTGATGATTGACAGAGTCAAAAGCCTTGGCCAGATCAATGAATACAGCTGCACAGTATTGTCTTTTATCGATGGCGGTTATGATATCGTTTAGGACCTTAAGCGTGGCTGAGGTTCACCCATGATCACTCGGAAACAAGATTGCATAGCGGAGAAGGTACGGTGGGATTCGAAATGTTCGCTGATCTGTTTGTTCACTTGGCTTTCGAATACCTTAGAAAAGGCAGGGTAGGATAGATATAGGTCTGTAGCAGTTTGGGTCTAGAGTGTCTCCCCCTTTGAAGAGGGGAATGACCGCCACAGCTTTCCAATCTTTGGGGATCTCAGACGATACGAAAAAAAAGAGGTTGAACAGGCTAGTAATTGGGGGTGCAACAATTTCAGCGGATAATTTTAGAAAGAGGGTCCAGGTTGTCTAGCCCGGCTGATTTGTAGGGGTCCAGATTTTGCAGCTCCTTCAGAACATCAGCTATCTGGATTTGGGTGATGTAGAAATGGGGGAGGCTAGGGCAAGTTGCTGTGGGGGGGTGCAGGGCTGTTGACCGGGTTAGGGGTAGCCAGGTGGAAAGCATGGCCAGCCGTAGAAAAGTGCTTATTGACATTCAATTATCGTGGATTTATCAGTGGTGACAGTGTTTCCTAGCCTCAGTGCAGTGGGCAGCTGGGAGGAGGTGCTGTTATTCTCCACGGACATTAGTGTTCTGGAACTTTTTAGAGTTTGCTACAGGAGGCAAATTTCTGCTTTAAAAAGCAAGCCTCTGCTTTCCTAACTGCCTGTGTATATTGGTTCCTAACTTCCCTGAAAAGTTGCATATCGCGGGGGCTATTCGATGCTAACGCAGTACGCCACAGGAAGTTTTTGCACTGGTCAAGGGCAGTCAAGTCTGGGGTGAAGCAAGGGTTATATCTGTTCCTGGTTACAAATTTTTTGAATGGGACCTGCTTATTTAAGATGGTGAGGAATGCACTTTTAAAGAATAACCAGGCATCCTCTTCTGATGGAATGAGGTCAATATCCTTCCAGGATACCCGCGCCAGGTCGATTAGAAAGGCCTGCTCGCTGAAGTGTTTTAGGGGGTGTTTGACAGTGATGAGGGGTGGTCTTTTGACCACAGACCCATTACGGATGCAGGCAGTGATCGCTGAGATCCTGGTTGAAGACAGCAGAGATTTATTTAGAGGACAGGTTGGTTAGGATGATATCTTTGAGAGTGCCCGTGTTTACGGATTTGGGGTTGTACCTGGTGGGTGCATTGATAATTTGTGTGAGATTGAGGGCATCAATCTTAGATTGTAGGATGGACAGAGTGTTAAGCATGTCCCAGTTTAGGTCACCTAACAGCACGAGCTCTGAAGCTAGATGGGGGGCAATCAATTCACATATGGTGTCCAGGGCACAGCTGGGGGCAAAAGATGGTCTACAGCAAGCGGCAACAATGAGAGACTTGTTTCTGGAAAGGTGGATTTTCAAAAGTAGAAGCTCAAATTGTTTGGGCACAGACCTGGATAGTAAGAGAAAACTCTGCAGGCCATCTCTGTAGTAGCTTGCAACTCCGGCCCCTTTTGCAGTTCTATATTTTCGGAAAATGTTTTAGTTAAGGATGGAAATTTCAGGGGTTTTGGTGGTCTTCTTAAGCCAGGATTCAGACACGGCTAGGACATCCGGGTTGGAAGTGTGCTAAAGCAGTGAATAAAACAAACTTAGGGAGGAGGCTTCTAATGTTAACATACATGAAGCCAAGGCTTTTACGGTTACAGAAGTCAACAAATGAGAGCGCCTGGGGAATGGGAGTGGAGCTAGGCACTGCAGGGCCTGGATTAACCTCTACATCACCAGAGGATTAGAGGAGGAGTAGGATAAGAGCATGGCTAAAGGCTATAAAAACTGGTCGTCTGGTACGTTCGGAACAGAGAGTAAAAGGAGCAGGTTTCTGGGCACGATAGAATAGATTCAAGGTATAATGTACAGACAAAGGTATGGTAGGATGTGAATAAAGTGGAGGTAAACCTATGCATTGAGTGACGATGAGAGAGATATTGTCTCTAGAAACATCCTTTAAACCAAGTGAGGTCACCGCATGTGTGGGAGGTGGAACTAAAGGTTTAGCTAAGGCGTATATATTTCAAAAACGTCCATCTTCGTAACCTTGCAAAAATGACAATCAGTTTAAAATCAAATTATTAGTGTGCATGTAAACATAACCATTGATGGCTACAAAAATAATTTGTTGGCAGTTCTTAGCCAAAGGCTATGCGACCAAGTACTAGCTCCGGGGTGCCAATAATATTTTCCATGCCATTTGTCGTTATTTTCTAAATTACAATTGTAAACTTACATTTACAAATATAAAATTGGTTGCGCAATACTGAAAATCCAATAACAAGGTATGGTGAGCAATGTATATTTAAAAAAAAATGTTTGTCTATCTTAAAATAAATGGGGAATCATTTATGAAAACTGCATGGGTGCCAATATATTTGGATGCAATTCTAGGTAGCATACAGCATAGCTTATCTTCTAAATTAGTTTTTAGACACCTTATGAGCAAATACCATTTCCACAAGTAGTACGACAACGTAAACAAAAATTACTTAATTAACTTCTGTGAACAGGGTGTATGTAGGATACATTGAACAACAAGCCATTTTATACGTTTACAGTCAAATCAATTGTTTGAGTTTTAGGTGCGTTTTCAGTGGGACAACCCACTGCAATATGGCAGTAACACCTGATTTATAGGCTGACTCAAACTTACATACTTCCAAGCATTGGGTTTGATTTGTCATTTTCAGGCTGGCTATAACACAGGACTCGCTGATAACATGGGATGACAGACAAGGCAGCGAAAAGAGCCCCAGGACCAGGAGAAGATGCAGGGTCATGGTGAAATGGTGGCACACACTGGGCAGGGAGACAGAGGTGGTGGACAGGAGTCACAATGAAGGCAGGGGGGACACCACCATCACAGCTCTAACATCTACAGGACACAGGCATGGAAAACGGTCTTATTTAAGGCGTTTGCAGTTGTCATCAGCCCATACAAATTCATATAGGCCTACTTGACTTTATTTATTTTTAAACTTGCATTTCATTATATTTTTTCAATAGAGCAGCAGTTGGAATATATTATAACCATGTAAATTCCAGTTTATTCAAGACACATTTGTATAAAAATAATTTGTCCATTTTTACATCCGTAGAGCGAAATAAAACAGTCGATGTTTTGCTGTAGGCGTCTGCCCTGAGTAACGGGACCTGAGCAGTTTAGAATCAAAGAGCACCATGACTCATGAGCACCATCTAGCAGGATTGCACGGAAACTGCAAGGTGGGACTTTCGTAATTTATTAATCTCGGGTAATGAGGAACTAAAATCTCACGCAATTGGTTTCCATAGTATGTCCAAGATAGTATAATTGTATGGACTATTACACAAATTATACATGAGGTTACAGTTCTAAGATCTAGCTAGCCTGAAGACCAGAGAGCAAGTTAAGCTAGCAGAAAGGCACAAAAGTTGGTATTGTACAGGGCAATACCAACTATGGTTAACTATTCTGGCCTTCAGGTACAGGTTTTATGTTGAGGCACTATAATTGTGATACAATAAATATCACACGTATACAGGTCAGACATTCAACTGAGTAGGCCTCAAAGCAGTTTTTGAATTCCAGAGTCCTGTTCATTCTTTCTGGACACTCACTGTGCTTTTAGACAATGCTCAAGTTTACAAAAGGCAAACTCAAGAACACTTTTTCAGAACTCCTGTTGGCTCTACCCTAAATATAATCAGCATTGAGCTGAGCAAATTGTCACAGTTCACTACTATACATGCATGCCAAAGAGGAGATCATGTGATGGGCTCAACAATGGATTTGCTCCACTTCACTCCACAACTGGACAAACGACCAGTTTACAGAGTATGTGTATGAAAAACACCAGAGCCTTCTGGCTAGTTATTTATTACACATGTTTAACCCATTGCGCATTCATTTGGCACTAAGGTTTTAACCATATACCGTCGCAGATGCTTGTCAATACAGCTAAACCTGCATCTCTCTTCAGACCTCTCCCTAGACGAGTTTACTCAACGAGATAGATATCTTAATTTTTTTAACACAGGGAGCTTAACTAGAACGAACCTCTCCCTTGCCCAGTAATTTGGCTAGCCGCTAACTAATAGCCAACACTGCGTTGCAATGCAGGTTCATCACACTAACGTTAGTTTGTTAACGTTCGCTAGCTAGTTACTCTATTAGCCAAATTGGACAGTTAACTAACAGTTAGTACAGGATAGTTTTTCACTTCGCTAGTTCCTCCCACATCCACCACAGCACAGGTCAGGTCCAAGTAAGTTGTTAGTAGTAACAAACAGAGACTGTAGATAAATAACCCCATATCTCTGGTAGCAAATGACACTCAACAGTCAATACCCACTTCAATATTATTTGGTAGTAGCTAGGTAGGGGAGCCAGCTAACTAGCTAGCCGCCTAGCTGGATAGCTAGCTAACGTTAGTTGAACACCAAATAAAACTCACCCAGGCAGGAGGCTAACAATACACACCTTCAGTCAACTTATATCTCTGTTCTTGTAGCTAGAAAACACCATAGCAGTTGACAGTCTATAGACAAACCAAATACGTGTCATCTCATGTCAACCAACATCAGCAAAACATCCCACTTTCCAACACAGGTGTAGCTAACTGAAGTAGCTAGCTGGCTAAGCAAACAACTACTTAAAAGTCGTCATCACTAGTTACCACAATCACAAAGTCAGAAGGTCCGCCTACTCGACCAATCATATGAGGGAGTGTGATGACGCGTATGCCGGTTTACGGTTCGTAGTAAACAACCAATCAGATGACGAGATGTGATGACGCGTATGCCGGCCGGCTTGCAGGGACATGCGAGAGACGTATTTATTTGATCTATTGATTCGTCAATGATTTGATTATTTATTAGATAAAGAAAAACAGCTATTATAAATGCAAAGTGTTTATCAGATGTCTTATTCAAACTCAGCTTGCAAGCTTATCATGGTGTTGCCCTTTACTCATGGCTGATAGTTACTTGTCGTAACCCAAAATACTGAAGGTTTACTCCAATATCTACAAAGTTTTTTAAATGGCATGTGAGACAAACAAATTGACACTGCTTAAGTGTAGATTTTATTTTCAAAATCCACAAGTAAAGCGTACACAGTTTCACAGAAATTAAAATATTTGATATTAGTAGATTTTTTTGGTTGATTTAAGATGAAAACTTCAGCTTTGTGAATTTATTTGGCACCTAGGCACTTAGTATAGTCTATTTATTTATTTGTTCCCGAGTGATGCTGCGGTCTAAGGCACTGCATCTCAGTGCAAGCCGCGTCACTACAGTCCCTGGTTTGATTTCAGGCTGTATTACATCCGGACAAATATAAGAACCACCCCATGGGATCCTTTGTGTCCACAGAGTTGGGACACCCGTTTAAAGGTCCACAATCTTCCAATTTATTGAGTAACATTCCATTGTTAGTTAGTACTTCAAAATTATTCAAATTAAATTGTTGTAAGCGTGTATGGTATAATTTACAGTGATCTGTCTTTGAACTTACTGCATTCTTGTTCATTTTAACAGCATATTTGTCTTTGGCTTTAGTTTGTTTGTCTGTCTTCCCAGTGGTGGCATTCATACATATTTGAAACAGAACATCATTGAGTGGGAGACTTTTACTCTCACAGCAGAGTTTTTTTCCCCTGCCAAAGGCTGTGCATCTGTTGAAGGTCAAGAATATGCAGTGGCAGGCCTCCCTGGTGGCACAGTGGTTAAGGGCGCTGTACTGCAGCGACAGCTGTGCCATCAGAGTCCCTGGGTTCGCGCCCAGGCTCTGTCGTAACCGGCCGCGACCGGGAGGTCTGTACAATTGGCCTAATATTGAAGATATCAAAACAATGAAATAACACATATGGAATCATGTAGTAACCAAAAAAGTGTTAATCTAAATAGAATTTAGATTTTAGAGTCCTCTAAGTAGCCACCTTGATGACAGCTTTGCACACGCTTGGCTTTCTCTCAACCAACTTTACCTTTTCCAACAGTCTTGAAGGAGTTCCCACATATGCTGAGAACTTGTTAGCTGCTTTTCCTTCACTCTGCAGCCCAACTCATCCCAAACCATCTCAATTGGGTTGAGGTAGGGTGATTGTGGAGGCCAGGTCATCTAATGCAGAACTCCATAACTCTCTTTCTTGTTCAAATAGCCCTTACACACCTTTGAGGTGTGTTGGGTAATTGTCCTGTTGAAAACAAATGATAGTCCAACTAAGTGCAAACCAGATGGGATGGCGGTCTAAGGCATTGCATCGCTACAGACCCGGCCGTGATCGTGAGTCCCACAGAGCAGGGCACAATTGGCCCAGCATTGTCCGGAGTTGGCCGGGGTAGGCTGTCATTGTAAATAAGAATTGGTTCTTAACTGACTTAAATAAAAGTTGTTGTTTTCTCTCTTTAAAACAACTTATAAAACAACTTATCAGTGTATCGCTGCGGAATGCTGTGGTAGCCATGCTGGCTTTGAATTCTAAATAATTCACTGGCAGTGTCACCAGCAAAGCATCCCACAACATCACACCTCTTCCTCCACGCTTCACGGTGGGAACCACACATGCGGAGATCATCCGTTCACCTACTCTGCGTCTCACAAAGACACGGCAGTTAGAACCAAAAATCTCAAATTTGGACTCCTCAGACCAAAGGACAGATTTTCACCAGATTTTCCATTACTTATGTTTCTTTGCCCAAGCAAGTCTCTTCTTAATATTGGTGTCCTTTAGTAGTGGTTTCTTTGCAGCAATTCAACCATAAAGGTTTGATTCATGCAGTCTCCCCTGAACGGTTGATGTTGAGATTGTGTCTGTTACTTGAACTCTGTGAAGAATTTATTTGGGCTGCAATTTCTGAGGCTGATAACTGTATTGAATTCTGGGTCTTCCATTCCTATGGCGGTCCTCATGAGAGCCAGTTTCATCATAGGGCTTGATGGTTTTTGCAACTGCAATTGAAGAAACTTTCAAAGTTCTTGAAATGTTCAGTATTGACTGACCTTCATGTCTTAAAGTAATGATGGACTGTAGTTTTTCTTTGCTTATTTGAGCTGTTCTTGCCATAATATGGACTTGGTCTTTTACCAAATAGGGCTTTCTTCTGCATACCAACCCTACCTTGTCACAACACAACTGATTGGCTCAAACGCATTAAGAAGGAAAGAAATTCCACAAATTAACTTTTAACAAGACACATCTGTTAATATAAATGCATTCTAGGTGACGACCTCATGAAGCTGGTTGAGAGATTGCCAAGAGTATGCAAAGCTGTCATCAAGGCAAAGCGTGGCTACTTTGAAGAATCTCAAATATAATATATTTATTTATTTTGTTTATTTAACCTTTATTTAACTAGGCAAGTCAGTCAAGAACAAATTCTTATTTATAATGATATTATTTAAATGATATGTAATATTTATACCAAAAGGCAAGAGTGTCCATGATTGAGTCTTTGAATGAAGAGATTGAGATAAAACTGTCCAGTTTTAGTGTTTGTTGCGGCTCGTTCCAGTCGCTAGCTGCAGCGTACTGAAAATACGATTTTGATTTGTTTAACACTTTTTTTAAATTCTACAATGTATAAAATAGTAAAAATAAAGAAAAACAGTACCTGTCAAAAGTTTGGCCACACCTGCTCATTGAATGGTTTTTCTTTATTTTTATGTTTGCCCCACTAATATTTACATGCTAATATCACCACTGAGCATATGATACAGTGGGGAGAAGAAGTATTTGATACACTGCCGATTTTGCAGGTTTTCCTACTTACAAAGCATGTAGAGGTCTGTAATTTTTATCATAGGTACACTTTGACTGTGAGAGACGGAATCTAAAACAAAAATCCAGAAAATCACATTGTATGATTTTTAAGTAATTAATTAGCATTTTATTGCATGACATAAGTATTTGATACATCAGAAAAGCAGAACTTAATATTTGGTACAGAAACCTTTGTTTGCAATTACAGAGATCATATGTTTCCTGTAGTTCTTGACCAGGTTACCAGGAAATTAACATTAAATTCTCTGGCAACAGCTGTGGTGGACATTCCTGAAGTCAGCATGCCAGTTGTGTGACAAAACTGCACATTTTAGAGTGGCCTTTTATTGTCCTCAGCACAAGGTGCACCTGTGTAGTGATCATGCTGTTTAATCAGCTTCTTGATATGCCACACCTGTCAGGTGGATGGATTATCTTGACAAAGGAGAAATGCTCACTAACAGGGATGTAAAGAAATATATGTTCTAAATTTGAGAGAACTAAGCTTTTTGTGCGTATGGAACATTTCTGGGATCTTTTATTTCAGCTCATGAAACATGGGATCAACACTTGTTGCGTTTATATTTTTGTTCAACATATTTTATATGAGGTGACAGTATAGAATGTCACCTTTTATTGAGGACATTTTCATACAAATCTGTTTTACCATTTAAAAATTAAATAACTTTTTGTATCTAGTCCCCCATTTGAAGGTGTTAAGTATTTGGACAAATTCACTTACAGTGTATTACATTTAATCAAAGTCACTACAGACCCTATTCGATCCCGGGCTGTTAAATAAAGGCTACATTTTTAAAAATGGAAAAAAATGCTAACCTCGCCTGTTATTGGTTTTAGGTTCTAATTTCTGGTGCAATCATCCAGACAGACCAAGACAAACTCAAGCTAAATGTATTCACCATACTGGGTGTTCCTGCTGCATAGCATGTATACAGTCACACAAGCACATATATTTATACCTTCCGACTAGGCCCTCCCCCCTTCTATGTCTAGGATGGACAATCTGTCTCTGTTGCTAGTCTGTTCTTCCTATTGATTTTATCGTGTCCCAACCTGAGTTCAGAACCTTTGTACTCCTCTGTGCCTTTCATGGGTCTTATCAGGCCTTGAGTTATTGGGAGTACACATTCCCACATTCTCCTGAAGTCCACTAGATAATTGCACTTCTCATACACAAAGAGCTTAAACCTAACACTACTTTCAATCTCGAAGAATATATAAAAATTGTATATTCATACTAAGAGTACATAATGATAGAAAACAGTAAAGACCTAAGACAGTGTTATAGAATAGTAATTACGATCTATCAGCTCCAACCCCAGACATATAGCTCCTATTCAACCCTTATAGAATAATTATTGCACTCAGCCTTTGTACTTTCCCTTTGCCCAAATGCCACCCACACCTCCAACTCAGTCATCAAGTTTGCAAATGACACAACAGTAGTAGGCTTGATTACTAACAAATGGGGCAGCAGGTAGCCTAGTGGTTAGAGCGTTGGACTAATAACCGAAAGGTTGCAAGATCGAATCCCCGATCTGACTAGGTAAAAATCTGTCTTGTCTTTTTGACAAGGCAGTTAACCCACTGTCCATAAGCCATCATTGAAAATAAGAATTTGTTCTTAACTGACTTGCCTAGTTAAATAAAGGTAAAAAATAAATGACAAGACAACCTACAGGAAGGATGTGAGGTCCCTGGGAGAGTGGTGCAAGGAAAATAATCTCTTACTCAATGTCAAAAAAACAAAGGAGCTGATTGTGGACTTCAGACAACAGCAGAGGGAGCACACCCCTATCCACATCAACAGGACCACAGTGGAGAAGGTGGAACATTTTAAGTTCCTCTGCGTACACATCACTATTTCAGCATACACATCTGAAATAGTCCACCCCCACAGACAGTGTGGCGAAAAATGTGTATCAGCACCTCTTCAACCTCAGGAGGCTGAAAAATGTTGTCTTGGCCCCTAAAACCCTCACAAACTTTTACAGATTTCCAAATGAGAGCATCCTGTCGGGCTGGTACAGCAACTGCACCACCCGCAAACGTAGGGCTCTCCAGACGGTAGTGCAGTCTGCCCAACACATCACTGGGGGCAAACTACCTGCCCTCCAGGACAAATACAGCACATGAAGTCACAGGAAGGCCAAAAAGATCATCAAGGACATCAACCACCCGAGCCATGGCCTGTATCATCCAGAAGGCGAGGTCAGTACAGGTGTTTCAAAGCTGGGACCATGAGACTGAATCGTCATCCAACTCAGATTTACAAGTGGGGAACTCTGGCCTCTTTCTAGAGTTCAGACTTTCTGTAATTATGGTAGCATCCAAGTGTTCAGAAACATATATTCTTATTTCCAATAAAAGTGACTCCAAATAACACAATACAATATTTACCATTCATTTCTATTGGCCCTCAAATAACAGGTAACGTTTTGTACTGTCGCCTCATATTGAACCATTTTCTCTCAAATCCAAAATGCTGGAGTAAAGAATCAAATTAAAAGTTTTAGCTTCACTCTCCAAAGAAATACATATGTGAGTGTATGAACATACATAATAAAGTGGAACCAACGTTTCAGAAACAATATAGACTGTTTTTTTTTTTTTCTACTGTGTTATTGACTTGTTTATTGTTTACTCCATGTGTAACTCTGTGTTGTTGTCTGTTCACACTGCTATGCTTTATCTTGGCCAGGTCTCAGTTGTAAATGAGAACTTGTTCTCAACTAGCCTACCTGGTTAAATAAAGGTGAAATAAATCAAATAAAATAAATGTTTTTGGCATACTTGAACATTTCTAAACGTGATTGTTGTTTAGATTTAAAGCCACAGTTTAAAAAATAAATAAATACCAACAGCAGTCACTATTAAGAAGTTGCACCAAACATTTAGCTAACTACTATTGTCAAATTGTATCAACTGTAATGGTCTACTGGCGTCAATATTCAATACCATTTTATAATACTATTATCAATACTGTCAGATAACATTACATTCTCTAGCTGTTTTTCTTTCCAATATACAGTACCAGTCAAAGGTTTGGATACACCAAGTCATTCAAGGGGTTTTCTTTATTTTGACTATTTTCTATATTTTAGAATAATAGTGAAGACATCAAAACTATGAAATAACACATATGAAATCATGCAGTAACCTAAAAGTGTTAAACAAATCAAAATATATTTTAGATTTTAGATTCTTCAAAGTAGCCACCATTTGCCTTGATGACAGCTTCAAATCAAATCAAACTTTATTTGTCACATGCGCCGAATACAACAAGTGTAGACCTTACAGTGAAATGCTTACTTACTGTACAAGGCCTTAACCAACAGAGCAGTTCAAGAAGAGTTAAGAAAATATTTACCAAATAAACTAAAGTAAAAAATAATTAAAAGTAACACAATAACATAACAATAATGAGGCTATGTACAGGGGGTACCGGTACTGAGTCAGTGTGCGGGGGTACAGGTTAGCTGAGGTAATTTGTACATGGAGGTAGGGGTGAAGTGACTATTAAACAGTGAGTAGCAGCAGTGTACAAAACAAATGGAGGAGGGGTCAATGTAAATAGTTCGGTGGCCATTTGATTAATTGTTCAGCAGTCTTATGGCTTGGGGGTAGAAGCTGTTAAGGAGCCTTTTGGTCCAAGACTTAGCGCTCCGGTACAGCTTGCTGTGCGGTAGCAGCAAAAAGTCTATGACTTGAGTGACTGGAGTCTCTGACAATTTTATGGGCTTTCCTCTGACAGCACATATTATATAGGTGCTGGGTAGCAGGAAGCTTGGCCCCAGTGATGTACAGGGCCGTATGCACTACTCTCTGTAGCGCCTTCCGGTCAGATGCCGAGCAGTTGCCATACCAGGCGGTGACGCAACCAGTCAGGAAGCTCTCGATGATGCAGCTGTAGAACCTTTTGAGGATCTGGTATGCTTTGCAAACTCTTAGCATTCTCTCAACCAGCTTCATGAGGAATGCTTTTCCAACAGTCTTGAAGGAGTTCCCACATATGCTGAGCACTTGTTGGCTGCTTTTACTTCACGGTCCAACTCAATTGGGTTGAGGTCAGGAGATTGTGGAGGCCAGGTGTATCTGATGCAGCACTCTATCACTCTCCTTTTTGGTCAAATAGCCCTTACACAGCCTGGAGGTATGCTTTGAGTCATTGTCCTGTTGAAAAACAAATGATAGTCCCACTACACGCAAATCAGATGGGATGGTGTATCGCTGCCGAATGCTGTGGAAGCCATGCTGGTTGTATGCCTTGAATTCTAAATAAATCACTGACAGTGTCACCAGCAAAGACAGAGCTGTGGGAACCACAAATCTCAAATTTGGACTCATCAGACCAAAGGACAGATTTCCACCTATCTAATGTCCATTGTACGTGTTTCTTGGCCCAAGTATGTCTCTTCTTCTTATTGATGTCCTTTAGTAGTGGTTTCTTTGCAGCAATTCGACCATGAAGGCCTGATTCATGCAGTCTCCTATGAACAGTTGATGTTAAGATGTGTCTGTTACTTGAACTCTGTGAAACATTTATTTGGGCTGCAATCTGAGGTGCAGTTAAATCTAATGAACTTTTCCTCTGCAGCAGAGGTAACTCTAAGTATTCCTTTCCTGTTGCGGTCCTTATGAGAGAGTTTCATCATAGTGCTTGATGGTTTTTGCGACTGCACTTTAAGAAACTTTCAAAGTTCTTGAAATGTTCTGGATTGATTGACCTTCATGTATTAAAGTAATGATGGACTGTCATTTCTCTTTGCTTATTTGAGCTGTTCTTGCCATAGTATGGATTTGGTCTTTTACCAAATATATTCTACATTCTGTACATCAACCCTTCCTTTTCATAACACAATTGATTGACTCAAACACATTAAATGAACTTTTAGCAATGCACACCCAAGTGTTATCTTTACATCCCTACCTATCTTTATAGGTTATTAGGCTTTTAAAATATCTACGGGCAAGATCATTACATGGATAAAGTGAGTTCATGTAGATAGGCCATCTTCAATTGAAGGTTATCTACATGTCCTAGAGAAAATATTGCCGTTTTAAAGCAAGTGTTCTGCAATTCTACAAATGTTTCCATGGGGCGGAGAGAACATTTAGCAATTTTATAACAAATTTCATGCAATTCTACTAATTTTGCCATGAAGCAGAAAGAAAGAATGTGCTGTTTCACAGCTAATTTCCTGCAATTCTACCTGTTTTGCTATGGGGTGGAGAGAAAGTTTTGTAGTTTTATAGCTAATTTACTGTACATTTTGATATGACTTATCCCATGTTAATATGATGTCTGAGTGAGAATGACAAACTAAATTATTGGGCACCCGCTGGAGGTCAGGGTCCTTGGGTATGTGCCTGGTCAGTATTCAGCGAAGTTTAGATAGCTGGTTAGACTAACTACATGTCACGACTTCTGCCGAAGTCGATGCCTCTCCTTGTTTGGGTGGTGCTCGGCGGTCAACGTCACCGGTCTTCTAGCCATCAATGATCCATTTTTTATTTTCCATTGGTTTTGTCTTGTCTTCCTACACACCTGGTTTCAATCCCATTCATTACCTCTGTTTCCATTCATGTCTTTGTCAGAGATTGTTTCTTGTTTCAGTTTTGTGTTGTATTTGGTGCGCAAAATTTACCAAGTTTATTCTCCTGCGCCTGACTTCCCTGCCACCTATACACACGTTTGTGACAGAATCTCTGACCACCAATGAAGTCAGCAGGAGAAGGTACCCCGACCATGGAGGTGGAGGCGCACGTCATGGAACATACAGCAATGATTTCCAAACTGAGCGTCGCCATGGATCGTGTTGTCCAGAATATGAACCGCTGGGAGACACAGGGAGTTTTTCCAGCGCCTCCACTAGCACAACCAGGGTCTCCCCTGAACACCCCTTTCCCACCTGAACCTAACAGGATCCAGCTATCCATGCCACAGAGATACGATGGAGATGCTGCCGGGTGCCAGGGTTTCCTTCTTCAACTAAGCCTGTACCTGGCTACGGTCCACCCAGCTCCATTGGACCGTGAGGAGTTTCGTCCCCTTCTTATGCCTCACCGGGAAAGCCCTGGAGTGGGCCAACGCTGTGTGTGGAGGCGGAGATGCAGCGTTGGACGATTTTGAGGAATTCACCCGCTGTTTCCGGACAGTATTCGACCACCCATCTGAGGGCAGAGCAGCGGGTGAGCGCCTCTACCATCTGAGGCAGGAGAAGAGGAGCACCCAGGAGTTTGCACTGGAGTTTAAGACCCTGGCTGCCGGAGCTGGATGGAGCAACCGGGCCTTAATCAACCATTACTACTGTAGTCTACGTCAGGACGTGCGTCGGGAGCTGGCTTGCAGAGACACCACCCTCACCTTTGACCAGCTCGTGGACCTGTCCATCCGGCTGGACAACCTGCTGGCTACTCGCGGACGTTCAGATCAGGGTCTGGTTGTTCCATCCTCCCGCACACCCTCTCCGATACCTATGGAGCTGGGAGGTGCAGTGCACAGGGAGAACGGAGGGGGTTCCCGCTCGTGCACCATATGTGGCCACAGAGGTCACACTGCTGGTCGGTGCCGGTTTGGTTCCTCTGGGTATCAAGGTGACAGGCAGGGCACTCTGGCGGCACCCCAGGTGACTAGGCACCATTCTCATCCAGAGCCCTCTGTTGCACATATGTTTGTCTCTGTTACCTTTCCTGAATTTTCCCCGTGTTCTCAGCATAAGGCGCTAGTAGATTCAGGTGCGGCTGGGAATTTCATTAATAAAGGATTAGCACATAGTTTAGGGATTCCCATTGTTCCTGTAAATATGCCTTTCCCCGTTCATGCTTTAGATAGTCAACCATTAGGGTCAGGGTTTATCGGGGAGGCCACCGCTCCTTTGAGTATGGTATTTGATTGTGAGGAATTCTAAATCAGGTGAACAGAAGGACTTGAGTTCCTGTATGTTGTTGTGGCCACACCACGTCACGTTAACCATGAAGCATACGCCCCCGCCCCTCTTCTTACCAGAAAGATGTTTGTTTCTGTCGGCTCGATGCGTGGAGAAACCAGCTGGCTGCACCGACTCCGATAGCGTCTCTCCAGTGAGCCATGTTTCCGTGAAGCAAAGAACGTTACAGTCTCTGATGTCCCTCTGGAATGCTACCCTTGCTCGGATTTCATCAACCTTGTTGTCAAGAGACTGGACATTGGCGAGAAGAATGCTAGGGAGTGGTGCACGATGTGCCCGTCTCCGGAGTCTGACCAGAAGACCGCTCCGTTTCCCCCTTTTACGAAGTCGTTTTTTTGGGTCGCCGGCTGGGATCCATTCCGTTGTCCTGGGTGAAAGGCAGAACACAGGATCCGCTTCGCAAAAGTCATATTCTTGGTCGTACTGATGGTGAGTTGACGCTGCTCTTATGTTCAGTAGTTCTTCTCGACTGTATGTAATGAAACCTAAGATGACCTGGGGTACCAATGTAAGAAATAACACGTAAAAAAACAAAAAACTGCATAGTTTCCTAGGAACGCGAAGCGAGGCGGCCATCTCTGTCGGCGCCGGAAGTTACCTCTTATCGCTACGATGATTGAGTCAATGCACGGGGCGTGCTTCTTCACTAAACTGGATCTCAGGAATGCGTACAATCTGGTGCATATTAAGAAGGGAGACAAGTGGAAGACGGCATTTAGTACCATCTCAGGGCATTATGAGTACCTAGTCATGCCGTATGGGTTGATGAATGCTCCATCAGTCTTCCAATCATTTGTGGACAAGATTTTCAGAGACCTGCACGGGCAGGGTGTAGTGGTGTATATCGACGACATTCTGATATACTCCGCTACACGTGCCGAGCATGTGTCCCTGGTGCGCAAAGTGCTTGGTCGCCTGTTGGAGCATGACCTGCACATCAAGGCTGAGAAATGCTTGTTCTTCCAACAGTCCGTCTCAGATTTCCACATCAGAGGTGTCGATGGAGAGTGATCACATTGTAGCCGTGCATAATTGGCAGACTCCCACCACGGTAAAGGAGGTGCAGCAAATCTTAGGGTTTGCCAACTACTTCCGGAGATTTATCGGGGTTTTGGTCAGGTTGCTGCTCCCATTACCTCACTGCTAAAGGGGGGCCCGGTGCGCTTGCAGTGGTCAGCTGAGGCAAACAGGGCTTTTAGGCACCTGAAGGCTCTGTTTACCTCGGTTCCTGTGTTGGCTCATCCGGATCCCTCTTTGCCGTTCATAGTGGAGGTGGACGCATCCGAAGCTGGGATAGGAGCAGTGCTCTCTCAGCGCTCGGGTGCGCCACTGAAGCTCTGCCCCTGTGCCTTATTTTCGAAGAAGCTCAGCCCAGCGGAGCGAAACTATGTGGGGGACCGGGAGCTGTTGGCTGTCGTCAAGGCCTTGAAGGCGTGGAGACATTGGCTTGAGGGGGCTAAATACCCTTTTCTCATCTGGACTGACCATCGCAATCTGGAGTACATCCGGGAGGTGAGGAGACTGAATCCTCGCCAGGCAAGGTGGGCCATGTTTTTCACCCGTTTTGTGTTTACCCTCTCTTACAGACCAGGCTTCCAAAACGTTAAGGCAGACCCACTGTCCCTGCTGTATGACACAGAGGAGCGGTCCATGGATCCTACTCCCATACTCCCAGCCTCTTGTTTGGTGGCGCCGATAGTGTGGGAGCTGGACGCGGACATTGAGCGGGCGTCACGTGCAGAGCCCTGTCCCCCTCAGTGTCCAGCTGGGCGTCTGTACGTTCCGTCTGCTGTCCGCGACCGACTGATCTATTGGGCCCACACGTCACCTTCCTCTGGTCATCCTGGGATAGGTCGGACGGTGCGCTGTCTTGATGGGAGGTACTGGTGGCCCACTTTAGCTAAGGACGTGAGGATTGATGTTTCCTCCTGCTCAGTGTGCGCCCAGAGCAAGGCTGCTAGACACCTGCCCAGAGGTAAGTTACAACCCTTACCCGTTCCACAACGGCCGTGATCACACCTGTCGGTGGATTTCTTAACTGATCTTTCACCTTCACAGAGTAACACCACAATCCTGGTCGTTGTGGGTAATTTTTCTAAGTCCTGTCATATCCTCCCTTTGCCCGGTCTGCCTACGGCCTTACAAACTGCGGAGGCTCTGTTTACACACGTCTTCCGGCACTATGGGGTGCCTGAGGATATACAGTGTCTTGCGAAAGTATTCGGCCCCCTTGAACTTTGCGACCTTTTGCCACATTTCAGGCTTCAAACATAAAGATATAAAACTGTATTTTTTTGTGAAGAATCAACAACAAGTGGGACACAATCATGAAGTGGAACGACATTTATTGGATATTTCAAACTTTTTTAACAAATCAAAAACTGAAAAATTGGGCGTGCAAAATTATTCAGCCCCCTTAAGTTAATACTTTGTAGCGCCACCTTTTGCTGCGATTACAGCTGTAAGTCGCTTGGGGTATGTCTCTATCAGTTTTGCACGTCGAGAGACTGAAATTTTTTCCCATTCCTCCTTGCAAAACAGCTCGAGCTCAGTGAGGTTGGATGGAGAGCATTTGTGAACAGCAGTTTTCAGTTCTTTCCACAGATTCTCGATTGGATTCAGGTCTGGACTTTGACTTGGCCATTCTAACACCTGGATATGTTTATTTTTGAACCATTCCATTGTAGATTTTGCTTTATGTTTTGGATTATTGTCTTGTTGGAAGACAAATCTCCGTCCCAGTCTCAGGTCTTTTGCAGACTCCATCAGGTTTTCTTCCAGAATGGTCCTGTATTTGGCTCCATCCATCTTCCCATCAATTTTAACCATCTTCCCTGTCCCTGCTGAAGAAAAGCAGGCCCAAACCATGATGCTGCCACCACCATGTTTGACAGTGGGGATGGTGTGTTCAGCTGTGTTGCTTTTACGCCAAACATAACGTTTTGCATTGTTGCCAAAAAGTTCAATTTTGGTTTCATCTGACCAGCGCACCTTCTTCCACATGTTTGGTGTGTCTCCCAGGTGGCTTGTGGCAAACTTTAAACAACACTTTTTATGGATATCTTTAAGAAATGGCTTTCTTCTTGCCACTCTTCCATAAAGGCCAGATTTGTGCAATATACCACTGATTGTTGTCCTATGGACAGAGTCTCCCACCTCAGCTGTAGATCTCTGCAGTTCATCCAGAGTGATCATGGGCCTCTTGGCTGCATCTCTGATCAGACTTCTCCTTGTATGAGCTGAAAGTTTAGAGGGACGGCCAGGTCTTGGTAGATTTGCAGTGGTCTGATACTCCTTCCATTTCATTATTATTGCTTGCACAGTGCTCCTTGGGATGTTTAAAGCTTGGAAAATCTTTTTGTATCCAAATCCGGCTTTAAACTTCTTCACAACAGTATCTCGGACCTGCCTGGTGTGTTCCTTGTTCTCCATGATGCTCTCTGCGCTTTTAACGGACCTCTGAGACTATCACAGTGCAGATGCATTTATACGGAGACTTGATTACACACAGGTGGATTGTATTTATCCTCATTAGTCATTTAGGTCAACATTGGATCATTCAGAGATCCTCACTGAACTTCTGGAGAGAGTTTGCTGCACTGAAAGTAAAGGGGCTGAATAATTTTGCACGCCCAATTTTTCAGTTTTTAAATTGTTAAAAAAGTTTGAAATATCCAATAAATGTCGTTCCACTTCATGATTGTGTCCCACTTGTTGTTGATTCTTCACAAAAAAATACAGTTTTATATCTTTATGTTTGAAGCCTGAAATGTGGCAAACGGTCGCAAAGTTCAAGGGGGCCGAATACTTTCGCAAAGGCACTGTAGTGTCTGATCGGAGTCCCCAGTTCACGTCAAGGGTCTGGAAGGCATTCATGGAACGTCTGGGGGTCTCGGTCAGCCTTACCTCAGGTTTTCACCCCGAGAGTAATGGGCAGGTGGGCAGAGTTAACCAGGATGTGGGTAGGTTTCTGCGGTCTTATTGCCAGGACCGGCTGGAGGAGTGGGCGAAATTCGTGCCCTTGGCAGAGATGGCCCAGAACTCACTACGCTACTCCTCCACTAACCTTTTTCCTTTTCTATGTGTATTAGGGGTATCAGCCGGTTCTGGCTCCATGGCATCAAAGTCAGAACAAAGCTCCTGCGGTGGACAATTGGTTAAGGCGCACAGAGGAAACCTGGGAGGCTGCCCACGTCCACCTTCAGCGCGTCATACTGCGCCAGAAAGTTGGCGCAGACCGTCACTGCAGTGAGGCACAGGTGTTTGCACCAGGGGACAGGGTCTGGCTCTCGACCCGAAACCTGCCCCTGGGAGGAGTACGGTCCGGAGGAGAGATGCTGGGTTCCGGTGGAGGACGTATTAGATCCTTCCATGCTGCGAGAATTCCACCGTTTCCATCCGGATCGCCCTGCGCCTCGCCCTCCGGGTCGTCCCCGAGGCCGGTGTTGTTGCGCTGCTGGAGCCGTGCGGTCGACGTCACCGGTCTTCTAGCAATCTATCAATTTTTCATTGGTTTTGTCTTCTCTTCCTACACACCTGGTTTCAATCCCATTAATTACCTGTTGTGTATTTAACCCTCTGTTTCCCATCATGTCTTTGTCAGAGATTGTTTCTTGTTTCAGTTTCGTGTTTGTATTTGGTGCGCGATAGGTCCTCGTACCCAATTTGTTTCATTTATGGTTTTGGAGTTATGTTTTGTTTTATTAACTCCATTTACCAAGTTTATTCTCCTGCACCTGACTTCCCTGCCACCTATACACACGTTTGTGACACTACAAATCTATTTGTGTTGTTGTTGCTGAAATGGCTAGTTGAGTGACTGACAGACATAACAAGAGAAGAATTGCTGATGCACAACCACATTTCTAAATTCCACCTGGTGTTTTGTACTTTATACAATGGGTGGGTCTAATCCTGAATGCTGATTGGTTAGTGAATTGCACAGTCAGCTGGAACAGAGTAAATAGGCATTTTAACGTCAGAGATTTAGCCGGTGGTAACTTGTGGAACAGAACCTGCTGGAAATGCGAAGTTACCACCGGCTAAAAATATGACGTTAAAATGCCTTCTGGGTTGGATGGGCATTGTGTCAAGAAGCAGTGTGGCTTGGTTGGGTTGTGTTTCAGAGGACGCATGGCTCTCGACCTTCGCCTCTCCCGAGTCCGTATGGGAGTTGCAGCGATGAGACAAGACTATAGCTACTACCAATTGGATACCATGAAATTGGGGAGAAAAAAGGGGTGAAAAATACACACAAAAAAAAATTACTCTCAATAGTAAGTTGAGATCTTGACTGAGTTCCCACCAAAATAATTGAATAAAAAAATATAATACAAATGGTTGGAGGCTCCCTAGCGGCCGGGGGCCGCTAACGCTTGGGGCCGGCACTGCCTGTCAATTCATGTACATTCTTTGTAACTACTTAGGATATCAATGTTTGGATAACATTCCCAAGCCATTGCATTTATCAGGAGTTGATCACAACAATTTGAAGTAACCAGAGATAATGAGGGCTATTATGGAATATTATTAACACTTGGGTAAAGCCTATTAGTAGATAACAAAGGAGTACCCTCCAAACTCGTCATTAAGCTCGAGACCCTGGGTCTCGACCCTGCCCTGTGCAACTGGGTCCTGGACTCTGACGGGCCGCCCCCAAGTTGTGAAGGTAGGAAACAACACCTCCACTTGGGTGCTCAGCCCCCGCCTGTACTCCCTGTTCCCCCATGACTGTGTGGCCATGCACGCCTCCAACTCAATCATCAAGTTTGCAGATGACACTACAGTGGTAGGGTTGATTACCAACAAAGAAGGCCTACAGGGAGGAGGTGAGGGCCCTTGGAGTGTGGTGTCAGGAAAATAACCTCACACTCAACGTCAACAAAACAAAGGAGATGATTGTGAACTTCAGGAAACAGCAGAGGGAACAATCCCCTACCCACATCAACAGGACAGTAGTGGAGAAGGTGGAAAGTTTTAAGTTCCTCTGCGTACACGTCACTGACAAACTGAAATGGTCCACCCACACAGACAGCGTGGTGAAGAAGGTGCAATAGCGCCTCTTCAACCTCAGGAGGCTGAAGAAATTTGGCTTGACACCGAAAACACTAAACTTTTACAGATGCACAATCGAGAGCATCCTGTCGGGTTGTATCACTGCCTGGTACGGCAACTGCTCAGCCCACAACCGTAAGGCTCTCCAGAGGGTAGTGCTGTCTGCACAACGCATCTCCGAAGGCAAACTACATGCCCTCCAGGACACCTACATCACCCGATGTCACAGGAAGGCCATAAAGATCATCAAGGACAACAACCACCCAAGCCACTGTCTGTTCACCCCACTATCATCCAGAAGGCGAGGCCAGTATAGGTGCTTCAAAGCTGGGACCGAGAGACTGAAAAACAGCTTCTATCTCAAGGCCATGATACTGTTAAACAGCCATCACTAACACTGAGTGGCTGCTGCCAACATACATACTCAAATCTCTAGCCACTGTAATAATTAATAATTCGATGTAATAAATGTATCACTAGTCACTTTAAACAATGCCATTTTATATAATGTTTACATAACCTACATTACTCATCTCATATGTATATACTTTACACTATACCATCTTCTGCATCTTGCTTATGCCGCACGGCCGTCTCTCATCCGTATATTTATATGTACATATTCTTATTCATCCCTTACACGTGTGTATAAGGTAGCTGTTGTGAAATTGTTAGATTACTTGTTATATATTACTGCACTGTCGGAACTAGAAGCGCAAGCATTTCGCTACACTCACGTCAACATCTGCTAAACATGTGTATGTGACCAACGCATCCAAGATGGCGTAGCAGTCAGACGTCTTTGTCCTTCGTCTTGTCGTGTCCCATGTATATATATTTTTATATATTTTTCTTCGCATATCTTTTTGATCTTTTTCTAAACCTCAACTTCAAAATACACTCCTTCAACCCGCCTCACCCAATGTGGTGTGGATCTGTTTTTTTCTAAAGTATTTTTATCTACCTCGGAACCGGAATTCCCCAACAGAAGCTAGCCAGCTCACTAGCTACTAGTTAGTAGTCAGCTAACCACTGCTAGCAGTCATCAGCAAGCAGTAAGCTCGGAAAGCTCTCGCCAGTTTACACAACGCGATTCAAACCAGAGCATACCAGACTTATTTTCTCTCCATATCCCCATATTCCTACCACAAGCTCTGAACCTTTTTACCTGGATCATCACAGCTAGCTATCTGCAATCCGAGTGACAACTCCTGGCTAACGTCTCTGTCCCGAAGCAAGCACCAATTGGCTTGGAGCTAGCTTTTGCTAGGCCCATCTCCCAGCTAGCTGAAGAGGCCCATCAGCCAGCCACTCCTGGGCTACAATACCTGGACCCCTTCTACTGCCGGTACGGGGAACGGAACCCCGCCGATCCTTCACGACTGGACTACCGACGTAATCTGCTCAAGGGGGTACTCAACTGGCTCCTACGTCGCGACGTCCCCTGAATGCCAATCTGCTAGCCTGCTAGCCGCGGCCCGCTAACTGTCTAGAGCATATCAGACTCTTAGCTAATAGGCCCATCAGCCAATTTTTCGGGCCACTATACCTATTTTGCCAATTGGCCTGGGCCCCTTTTACTCAACGAAACCCTGCTTATCCATCACGACTGGACTACCGACGTAATCTGCCCGAGTTTTTTTCTCCAAAAGGTCCCTCTAAGGCCCTACTGCTAGCTTGCTATCCCCGGCCTGCTAGCTGTCTGAATCGCCGATCACTCGGCTACGCATGCGTCTCCCTAATATCAATATTCCTTGTCCATTACTTTCCTGGTTAGTGATTATTGTCTTATTTCACTGTAGAGCCTCTAGCCCTGCTCAATATGCCTTAACCAACCACTTAGTTTCACCGCCACATATGCGGTGACATCACCTGGTTTAAATGTCTCAAGAGACAATATCTCTCTCATTATTACTCAATGCCTAAGTTTACCTCCAATGTGGATGGTAGGGGACGCCATGTGTGACTGACGTGTTCTCCGTTTGCTCCCGTGGTATTCTTAAAGTTTATGTGAATTCTGCAGCAGAACCGTATTTATTTTCAAATATTAATTTGGTGATCCCTTTCCGTAAAAACCAAGACTACTTTGCTTCCGAATGTCAGCATGTCGACCAAACATAAGGCCAAGAGCATGACTTTGAGAAAACCCGGCCCACAAGACCCGCTCTCATCACCGCCCTCTCCTGAGTCTGAGGGCCCGGGGACGCACACTTTACCCGGGGGCGCGGCTTGGCCTGGCGGCGCTGAAATGAACATTCTCCAAGCCATCAAACTACTACGCTCTGAGATAGTTGAAATGAAAACACAGGTGGTTGCTACGATTGAGGCCAGAATACAGGAGGTTTCTGATACTTTAAAAGCAGATTTAACCATCCTGCGGAACGAGACTGTGCCGGCAATTACATTACTCAAAACAACAACTGCGTCACACACTACAACGATTGCAGCACTGGAGGCCTCCGCTACTAATGTCTCCGATTTAACTACATCCCTGGAGACTGAGGTTAAACGCCTAGCTGCGGATTTGAAAAAGGTGAGGGAGAGCTGTGTGAGTTTAGAGGGATTCTCTCGCCGCAATAATCTGAGACTTGTATCAATCCCAGAGTCCGCGGAAATGCATCGCGCCACGGATTTCGTTTCAGGGCTGCTGAAGGATGTTCTTGCCTTAGATGAAAAGCCCCTGATTGATCGAGCCCACCGGTCGCTGCGCCCAAAGCCCCGGGATGGGGAGAGGCCCCGTGACATAATTCTTCGAGTGCACTTTTTTCATGAGAAGATGGAGATCCTCCGACGAGCCCGCAATACCACTCTGAGCTTTCAAGGACAGAGCTTCTCCATCTACCAGGACTACTCCCCCACTGTTTCCAGGCAGCGCGCAGCTTTCGGACAGGCCAAACAAGTACTTCGGGACCATCCAAGTGTGAAGTATGGACTGCGATTCCCGGCCCGTTTATGGATATCTCATGAGGGTAAAGACCACACATTTGAATCTCCGGATGAGGCTATGGCTCACATTCAACGTCACATCAAGAAGTCTTGAATATGCTCACAGTGTGGATTGTAAGTACCCCACTTGTGGTACAATTATGTTTAGATATAACAGGCTAGTCTTGTATAGTTAGTGAAACTATTCAGGCTTATTTGATGTGATCTAATGTTTTGATTATCTAGTGTGCGTGCCTTATCTCGCTCACCTATTTAGTTTGTTTACACATTGTCTCAGTGACTCAAAATAGTTTTGGTTATTCGTTTACTGCATCCGTTTGTATTGACCCAGTAAACAGTAAATGTCTCCCGAGGCTACACGGTTTCTGGGGCCTCACTTTAATTTTAAAAGTTTTGAGCGTCATTTATGCCCAGCAAACGTTCAACGTTGCGCACACGTAGTTTTTTGGTATTGGTTGTAAACTGTCTCAGCTTCAACTAGACTACTATTATAATTACTATTATTTTTGATTGTCTAACTATGATTTCCTTACTTCAAATTAGATTTTTGGCTGAGAGCCTTTATACATTTTATTTATTTTCTCTCTCAATGCCTGTAATAAGACGGGGAATACAATTATATACATCTACAAGTGGTGCTTTTGTCATTCCGTTTGCACAAGGGATTCGCCTTTTTTTTATTTGAAAAAATACATACAAATCTTTCTTTTTGCTGCTTGATCCACGAACAAAACGCGACTTTAAAGAGCGGGACTGTGGGTTTAGGTTTAAGACCGCACTCTCACAGACATACTGTGCGAAGAGAACATGTTCTATTTAGGCTTGTACCTTGTTTGGGGAGGTATTGTCTGGGATGGGGGGAGGGGGAGGGGGTGGGGGGGCAGGTTGAATTGTTCAGTTCTAATGTTGTCATTCTGTCTTTTTAGTTTTTTTTTCTGTTTTTTTTTCTGTACTTTTTTCAAACATTTACCACCGTACATTATTACTCTGAGACAAGTTATTCTGGGGGTTTTGGGCGCTCATTGCTTTTCCATTCTATGCTCTAATGACAGGGTTGAATAACGGGAATGCCCAGAGGGGCCGAAATAATACGATCAAGTACATTTCTTGGAATACCAAAGGGGTTAACAACCCGGTGAAGCGTAAGAGGGTGTTGACACACTTAAAGGGTTTGAATGCAAATATTGCATTTCTACAAGAGACTCACTTGAGGACTGGTGAGCATTTTAGGATGCGTAAGGACTGGGTTGGTCAAGTGTTCCACTCAAACTTTCATAGTAAATCAAGAGGTGCTGCTATTCTGGTTGATAAAGCTACTCCCTTTGTAGCTTCTGAGGTTATTGCTGATCCTAAGGGACGATACGTCATAGTAACTGGTGAACTGTTTTCTACCCCTCTTGTTTTGGCTAGTGTTTATGCTCCCAATTGGGATGACACAAGTTTCATTTCTTCCTTTCTGTCTGCTATTCCCAATTTAGATTCTCATTTGTTGATTTTAGGGGGGGATTTCAACTGTAAAATGTCCCCAGTTCTGGACAAGTCCTCACAAACAAATACAGGCCCATCTAAATGTGCCCTACTTATTCAATCCTTTCTTCAGAAATATGCTATGTTTGAGGCCTGGCGTTTCCTTAATCCTACAGATAGACAGTATTCCTTTTATTCTCATGTTCATCAAACATACTCCCGGATTGATTACTTCTTTTTGGACAAAAAAACTTCTGCCTAACCTTCGGCAGTGTACTTACGAGAGTATTGTTATCTCTGACCATTCACCATTAGTGCTTGAACTAGAGTTTCCCCAGCAACCTCCTAGGTATTATCAATGGCGTCTCAACCCCATTTTACTCTCAGATAAGGAGTTTGTCAATTTCATTTCTTCTGAAATTACCTTATTCCTAGAAACTAATTCAACACCAGGTATGTCCTGCTCTACCATATGGGAGTCTCTCAAAGCATACCTACGTGGCCAAATTATTTCTTATACAGCCAACCAAAACAGAGTTCGCTCCCAGCGACTTCGGGACCTGAGCGAGTCCATAGCCACATTGGATGAGAAGTATGCTACGGATCCTTCCTCTGATCTGCATAAAGAGCGCCAACTACTCCAATCTGAATTTGATGAGCTTTCTACCAGGCAAGCTGAACAGTTACTCTTGCGAGCTCGATACAAAGTCTATGAACAAGGCGACAAGGCCAGTAAACTCCTTGCACATCAGATCCGTAAATCTGAGGCCTCACGGCTAATCCCACAAATAAGGACCCCGTCTGGTGCCACCACAGTTATACATAAAGAGATCAATGATCAATTTAAACAATTTTACTCTGCGCTATACACCTCTGAATCCCCTCAAGACCCTTTGCTGATTGACTCCTTCTTTAATGGCTTGAATATGCCTTCAATTGATACAGACTCCCATGACTGTCTAGAAGAAGAATTTACGCTTGAGGAGATTGCAACAGCAGTGTCCGCAATGAAAAGTGGTAAATCACCGGGTCCGGACGGTTTTCCAACCAAATTTTACAGGACGTTTTCTGGTCTGCTTTGCCCATTCTTGTCCCGACTATTTGCAGAGTGCCTCAATACTTCAAAGCTGCCGCCTAGTCTTTATCAGGCTTCAATTTCATTACTACTAAAGAAAAACAAAGACCCCCTGGAATGTGGATCCTATCGCCCAATCTCGCTTTTAAACTGTGATTACAAAATCCTAGCTAAGCTTTTAGCCATCCGTATGGAAGGCTTGCTGCACCAAGTAATACACTCTGACCAGACTGGCTTTGTGAGAAATAGGCATTTATTTTTCAATATTAGGCGCCTTATGAATATACTGTACTCCCCAGCGTCGGAGGACCCGGAAGTGGTGGTCTCACTTGATGCCGAAAAAGCGTTTGACCGCGTTGAGTGGGACTACCTAACAGCTGCCCTTTATAGATTTGGCTTTGGCCCCAAATTCATTGCGTGGATAAAGATTCTTTATTTTTCCCCCATGGCTTCGGTACGGACTAATAACTTGTCCTCTGACTATTTTCCCTTGCACCGCGGATCCAGACAGGGTTGCCCACTCTCCCCCTTGTTGTTTGCTTTGGCAATCGAGCCTCTCGCCATTGCACTACGCTCTAATGATGCCATTCAAGGCATAATCAGGGCGGGCTGGGAGCAGAAAGTCTCGCTATATGCTGACGACCTCCTTTTGTTTATCTCCAATCCCGATACTTCATTGCCACGTGCCCTATCTGTTCTTAAAAAGTTTGGATCAATCTCAGGGTACAAGCTGAATCTAGGCAAGAGTGAGCTTTTTCCTGTAAATAAGGCTGCTTTAAAGTGCTCTTTCACAAGTTCTCAGTTTAGGATTGTCCGGGATCAATTCACTTACTTGGGAGTAAAAGTGACAAGGAAATATTCAAATTTGTTTCAGGAAAACTTTGTTGCTCTAGCAGACAGATTGAAACAATCTTTTACTTTTTGGAATTCGCTACCCCTTTCTCTTATCGGAAGGATTAATGTCATTAAAATGAATGTGTTGCCCAAATTTCTATATTTATTTCAATGTTTACCCATTTTTATTCCAAAATCTTTTTTTATTTCACTGGATCAAACATTCATGCATTTATTTGGGATGGCAAGGTACCACAGATTGGTAGAAAACATTTACAGAAGCCTAGGTCATTGGGGGGTTTAGCTCTACCAAATTTTCAGACATACTACTGGGCTGCAAATTTTAGAGCCGTTCTGTACTGGCTGCAGACTGATCCTACTGGCCCTAGACCACTCTGGGTCCAGATGGAGTCTGAATCGTGTAAACCTGCAGCACTTTCCTCTGTGCTGTGCTCGTCTCTCCCAGTGTCCCTAGGCAAAAGGTGTGCCAACCCAATTGTAAAGCAGTCTCTTAAAATTTGGAATCAGTTCCGTTTAGCCTTTAACCTCCAAGGCTTTTCTCTATCAGGCCCAATCAATCAGAACATTTTATTTCCTCCATCTTTGAATGATGGGGCTTTTGGCATTTGGCACTCACTAGGCCTTTCCTCGCTTGCCCAATTATTCTTTGATGGTACATTTGCCTCTTTTTCTCAGCTGCAGGAAAAGTTCAATCTCCCCCAATCCCACTTTTTCCGCTATCTCCAGACTAGAAACTTTGTCAGGGCTAACACACCTGGATTTCCCAATAGGCCTGCGAATACAGCTATAGAGAGCATCTTGGAGCTGAACAAGCTTCCTAGGGGCGCAATTTCAGATGTATATGCAATCATTCATGACTTACAGAACCCTTCTTTGGTGCCTTTAAAGACTCGATGGGAAAAGGATTTGGGGGAGGAACTTGGGGAAGACGCCTGGGAATCTGTGCTGCACAGGGTGCACTCGTCCTCTTTTAGCACTAGACACAGCCTCATTCAATTCAAGGTGGTTCACCGTATCCACTGGTCGGGGGCCAAACTTGGAAGAATATTCTCTGATTTTGATCCTACCTGTGTCAGATGTAAGGTGGAACCAGCCACACTGTTGCATATGTTTTGGGGCTGTCATAAACTGTCAGGTTTCTGGGAATTAATATTTAAATGTTTCTCTGATATATATGACACTGTTATAGATCCGTCTCCCCTTACAGCCCTTTTTGGAGTACTGCCCATGGGTACCCCCCTATCAAGAATCCAGTCGGACACTGTTGCTTATACAACTCTTTTAGCTAGACGGCTAATACTACAGAACTGGAAGATGGCAGCTCCCCCATCTTATAAATATTGGGTGAGGGATGTGTTGTGCTCTCTGAAACTAGAAAAAATTAAATTAAATTCACGTGGGAACCCCAAACTGTTTGATGAGGCTTGGGCTCCATTCCGGTCTTACTTTAAACAGTCCATCCTCTGATGGCATTCCAATTAATACTAAAATAAGTCTGTGACTTAAGTGGTCCGCAGATGCCTTGTTCATCTTGCCCAGGCAGAGACTGAAGTGTGAGCTTGTTTTTCCCAGTTATTTTTACATTTTGTTCACGCCTACATGAATAATCATTTTTTTATTTTTTATTTTAAAGCATTGTAAACTTCTTTTTTTTTTTGTCCAGTGGATGGTCGGTCTGTGGCCATGACTCTCTGTGAGTGGTTGCATTTCTCCACCCTTATCCCTTGACTGTTTACAGGAACAATGGTGAGATGTTTGCCCTGTCCCTGTACTATAGATTGCCCTTTAACCTCTGTAGCCTTCTGCCCGGTGTGTTTAACTTGTCTAAAGTATGGTATCTTTAAAGCTATTTTTTTATTTGTATTTTTATTTGTATTTTTTTTTCTAGTTGAGTATATTATTTATATTGCTTTGTCTTGTCTGTGTGTGTGTATGTTCAAAACTTAATAAACAGAGTTAAAAAAAAAAAAAAAGTTTACCTCTAATGTACTCACATCCTACCATAGCTTTGTCTGTACATTATGCCTTGAATCTATTCTATTGCGCCCAGAAACCTGCTCCTTTTACTCTCTGTTCCGAACGTACTAGACGACCAGTTCTTATAGCCTTTAGCCTTACCCTTATCCTACTCCTCCTCTGTTCCAAGGTGATGTAGAGGTTAGTCCAGGCCCTGCAGTGCCTAGCTCCACTCCTATTCCCAAGGTGCTCTCATTTGTTGACTTCTGTAACCGTAAAAGCCTTGGTTTCATTCATGTTAACATTAGAAGCCTCCTCCCTAGGTTTGTTTTATTCACTGCTTTAGCACACTCTGCCAACCCGGATGTCCTAGCCATGTCTGAATCCTGGTTTAGGAAGACCACCAAAAACCCTGAAATTTTCATCCCTAACTAAAACATTTTCCAACAAGATAGACCTGCCAAAGGGGGCAGTGTTGCAATCTACTGCAGAGATAGCTGGCAGAACAGTACCCAAACAATTCGAGCTTCTACTTAAAAAAATCCACCTTTCCAGTCTCTCATTGTTGCCGCTTCCTATAGATCACCTTCTGCTCCCAGATGTGCCCTGGACACCATATGTGAATTGATTGCCCCCATCTATCTTCAGAGCTCATGCTGCTAGGTGACCTAGACTGGGACATGCTTAACACTCTGGCCATCCTACAATCTAAGCTTGATGCCCTCAATCTCACATAAATTAGCAATGCACCCACCAGGTACAACCCCAAATCCGTAAACACGGGCACCCTCAAAGATATCATCCTAACCAACTAGCCCTCCAAATACACCTCTGCTGTTTTCAACCAGGAACTCAGCGATCACTGTGCCCGTAATGGGTCTGCGGTCAAACGACCACCCCTCATCACTGTCAAACACTCCCTAAAACACTTCAGCAAGCAGGCCTTGCTAATCGACCTGGCGCGTGTATCCTGGAAGGATATTGACCTCATCCCGTCAGTAGAAGATGCCTGGCTATTCTTTAAAAGTGCCATTCTCACCATCTTAAATAAGCATGCCCCATTCAAAAAAAATTGAACCAGGAAAATATATAGTCCTTGGTTCTCTCCAGACCTGACTGCCCTTGACCAGCACAAAAACACCCTGTGGCATTCAGCATTAGCATCGAATAGCCCCCGTGATATGCAACTTTTCAGGGAAGTTAGGAAAGCAAAGGCTAGCTTTTTCAAATAGAAATGTGCATCCTGTAGCACAAACTCAAAAAAGTTCTGGGACACTGTGAAGTCCATGGAGAATAAGAGCACCTCCTCCCAGCTGCCCAATGCACTGAGGCTAGGAAACACTGTCACCAATGATAAATCCACTAATATTGAGAATTTCAATAAGCATTTTTCTACGGCTGGCCATCCTTTCCACCTGGCTACCCCTACCCCAGTCAACAGCCCTGCACCCCCCAAGCAACTTGCCCAAGCCTCACCAATTTCTCCTTCACCCAAATCCTGAAAGAGCTGCAAAATCTGGACCCTCTCTTTCTAAAATGATCTGCCGAAATTGTTGCAACCCCTATTACTAGCCTGTTCAACCTCTCTTTCGTATCGTCTGAGATTCCCAAAGATTGGAAAGCTGCCGCGGTCATCTCCATTTTCAAAGGGGGAGACACTCTAGATCCCTGCCTTTCTAAGGTCTTCGAAAGCCAAGTTAACAAACAGATTACCGACCATTTCGAATCCCACCGTACCTTCTCCACTATGCAATCTGGTTTCAGAGCTGGTGATGGGTCCTAAAAGATATCATAACCTCTATCGATAAGAGATACAGCCGTATTCATCGACCTAGCTAAGGCTTTCGACTCTGTCAATCACCACATTATTATCGGCAGACTCAACAGCCTTGGTTTCTCAAAGGACTGCCTCGCCTGGTTCACCAACTACTTCTCAGACATCGGAGGGCCTGTTGTCCGGACCTCTGGCAGTCTCTATGGGGGTGCCACAGGGTTCAATTCTCGGGCCGACTCTCTTCTCTGTATAGATCAATGATGTAGCTCTTGCTGCTGGTGATTCTCTGATCCACCTCTACGCAGACGACACCATTCTGTATACCTCTAGACCTTCTTTGGACACTGTGAGGTTATAGAGGTTAACCTCTTTGGGGTAGGGGGCACTATTTTCACGTCCGGATGAAAAGCGTGCCCAAAGTAAACTGACTGTTACTCAGGCCCAGAAGCTAGGATATGCATATAATTGGTGATTTGGATAGAAAACACTAAAGTTTCTAAAACTGTTAAAATAATGTCTGTGAGTATAACAGAACTGAAATGGCAGGCAAAACCCAGAGGACAATCCATCCCAAAAAATAAAATGTTATCCTACCACTGATTTCAATGCCTGGCACTTTTTTTTTTTTTGACTTGTTTGGAAACGTTTATTAGTAACATTTGGGATTCACTTTGTATGTATTTTTATGGAGTGAAACCAGTGGATTATTGACTGAAGCGCTATAGCTAAACTGAGTTTTTATGGATATAAAGAAGGACTTTATCGAACAAAAGGACCATTTGTAATGTAACTGGGACCTTTTGGAGTGCCAACAGAAGAAGATCTTCAAAGGTAAGGCATACTTTATATCGCTATTTCTGACGTTCGTGTCGCAACTGCCTGGTTCAAAAATGATTTTCATGCATACTTGTCACCAAACCCACTGGCTCCAGGTCATCTACAAGTCTCTGCTAGGTAAAGCTCCGCCTTATCTCTTCTCTGTCACATTCTGACCTTAGTTTCTTTATTATGTCTTTGTGTTAGTTTGGTCAGGGCGTGAGTTGGGGTGGGTAGTCTATGTTCTTTTTTCTATATAGTATTTATGGGTTTGGCCTGGTATGGTTCTCAATCAGAGGCAGGTGTCGTTCGTTGTCTCTGATTGAGAATCATACTTAGGTAGCCTGTTTTCACCATTTTAGTTGTGGTGTGATCGTTTTCTGTCTTTGTGTGTCTGCACCAGACAGAACTGTTTCGTTTGTTCGGCTTTGTTGTTTTTTTGTTCTAGTGTTCAGTTTCTTTATTAAATCTACCATGAACACGTACCACGCTGCACCTTGGTCCTCTTCACCTTCTTCCACCATTGACAACAAGCTCACTGGTCACCATAGCAGCATCCACCCGTGGCACGCGCTCTAGCAGGTATATCTCACTGGTCACCCCCAAAGCCCATTCTTCTTTTGGCCGCCTCTCCTTCCAGTTCTCTGTTGCCAATGACTGGAACAAACTACAAAAATCTCTGAAACTGGAAACACTTATCTCTCTCACTAGCTTTAAGCACCAGCTGTCAGAGCAGCTCACAGATCACTGCAGCTGTACATAGCCCATCCAACTACCTCATCCCCAAACTGTATTAATTTATTTATCTTGCGCCTTTGCACGCCAGTATCTCTAATTGCACATTCATCTTCTGCACATCTACCATTCCAGTGTTTAATTGCTATATTGTAACTACTTCGCCACCATGGCCTATTTATTGCCTTACCTCCCTTATTCTACCTCATTTGCACATACTGTATATAGACTTTTTCTACTGTATTATTGACTGTATGTTTGTTTATTTCATGTGTAACTCTCTGTTGTTGTATGTGTCGAATTGCTTTGCTTTATCTTGGCCAGGTCGCAGAACTTCTTCTCAACTAGCCTACCTGGATAAATAAAGGTTAAAAAAATAAAAAAGATTTGATTTGATGATGCTGCAATCTACAACTGTATTTTGGGAGTTTCTCCCATTCTTCTTTGCAGATCCTCTCAAGCTCCGTCAGGTCGGATGGGGAGCGTTGCTGCACAGCTATTTTCAGGTATCTCCAGAGATGTTTGATCGGGTTCAAGTCCGGGCTGTGGCTGCGCCACTCAAGGACATTCAGAGACTTGTCCCGAACCCACTCCTGCGTTGTCTTGGCTGTGTGCTTAGGGTCGTTATCCTGTTGGAAAGGTGAACCTTGGCCCCAGTCTGAGGTCCGAAGCACTCTGGAGCAGGTTTTCATCAAGGATCTCTCTGTACTTTGCTCCGTTCATCTTTCCCTCGATCCTGACTAGTCTCCCAGTCCCTGCCACTGAAAAATATCCCCACAGCATGATGCTGCCACCAACATGCTTCACCGTAGGGATGGTGCCAGGTTTCCTCCAGACATGACGCTTGGCATTCAGGCCAAATAGTACAATCTTAGTTTCATTAGGTTTCATTAGACCAGCAACTCTTGTTCTTCATTGTCTGAGAGTCTGCCTTTGGGCAAACTCCGAGCTGGCCGTCATGTGCGTTTTACTGAGGAGTGGCTTCTGTCTGTCACTCTACCACAAAGGTCTGATTGGTGGAGTGCTCGAGAGAGGTTGGTCCTCCTGGAAGGTTCTCCCAGCACCACAAAGGAATTCCGGATTTCTGTCAGAGTGGCCATCAGGTTCTTGGTGACCTCCCTGACCAAGGCCTTTCTCCTCCAATTGCTTTCTTTAATGGCTTGGACCCGAAGTATAGAATATATTTGAGATCATAAGGTATTATTAGGTGATTACATCTGTCTGTGTCTGAGGTGCCACACCGATACGCCAACCATGCAAAACATTTATCAGAAGCAAATTCAGATTTTTTTTGTAGTATGCCATTTATTTAGCACTGACTATAAATACTCCTCCATAATGAATTGACAGTGAAATACTGTATTTTAAAGTTGCTGCATATTAAGATACTGGATATTCTATCAATATAATTATTAATGTACTTGCTAAAAGCAAGACCACTCTAGCACTCTTACATACTATTATTATTGGATTTCTTCTGCTCGCACTAGAGCTTAAACACTTTGCGATATTAACAAGAAACCAACGACCTCAACTTAGATTGGTTGAGGAAATATTTTTGATAGCATTTACACTTTTTAAACTATATTTAAAACTAGAAAAGTACATTTCCTAAATAACACTTGTGTGCTTTCTAGCTTCTCTTAAAGTAGATTCGATTTTCTCAAGCAACCTGAAGACGGTCAGTCTGCACATTCCAAAGTTGAATTGGTGTTGACAGCTTAAGCGGTTTAAGTGCTAGAGTGTGTGGAAAAAAGCAAATAACAATAACTAGAAAAGTACGTTTCCTAAAGAAAATGTGTGTGCTTGCTTGCTTGTCTTAAAGTATTTATGTTTGTGAAATAAGTTGTAGTGATAGATTCTGTAGTATTAATGGTAGTGACTGGTTATAGTTGAAAAATTATGGAAAGTTTGACTGGTTGAGTGATTGATAGGATAGCCTGAGCATGGGTTGGTTGGTGTGTAGATGATGGGGAGGAGACAGGTTAAAGAAGGATTTTTAAGCCTTGAGACATGGATAGTTTATGTGTGCCATTCAGAGGGTGAATGTGAAAGACAAAAGATGTACCTGCCTTTAAACAGTTAGTAAGTGCCAGGCGCAAATGTTTGAGTGGGTCAAGAACTACAATGCTGCTGGGTTTTTCACACTCAACCTTTTCCCATGTGTATCCAGAATGGTCAACCAGCCAAATGACATTCAGCCAACTTGACAACTGTGGGAAGCATTGGAGTCATCCATGCCCTGATGAATTGAGGCTGCTCTGAGAACAAAAGGGGGTGCAACTCAATATTAGGAAGGTGTTCCTATTGTTTTGTACACTCAGTTTATATTCTGCCTCTTCTGGAGGATACAATTGGAATTGTAACCAAATCTGTATAGCTTCATTTAAAAATAAGGATACATTAAACAGGGTTTCATTGTCAATCCACCATAAATGTATAGTTTTAACCTGTATAACAGCAAAGATCACACTTTTAAACATCGTATGTGCCTCTTTTAGTAGCCTACTGGAAGACCAGTTTGGATTTAGATAGTTTTGGTATAATAGAAGCTTTGAGAGGTTTAATGCCTTGATAGTTAATAGTTTTAGCCCTCCAAACTCATATTCATTACATAAGTGTTCCCATTTAACTTGATCTGGTTTTCCATTCCAAATAAAATTAAGTATTTTCTGCTCACATAAGGTTATCCTGGAGTCGGTAGAGCCATGAATAGATATGTAAATTGCAATATCGAAATAATCAGGGTAATTTTCCCATAGATGGACAGGTGTTTCCTTTTCCATGGTTTATTTATTTTGGTAAGTTTTTTATTAAAATTGATAGTTGCAAGATCATTAAACTTTTACTGGATGTGTACACCAAGCACATCAACTGCATCAGTCACCTATTTAAATCGGGAGACCACATAGCAATTTAAAATGTTGTGTCTTTGGAGACACAATTTGTAATATAGTACAGTTATCATAGTTGGGTTTAAATGCTGATAAACTGGAGAATTTATTCAGGTCCTCAATAAGACCACTCAGAGTTGAAAATTGTGGACTCGAGAGAAACTTTAATTATCAGCATACATTGCTACCTTTGTTTCTAGCCCATTCATTTCTAACCCCTTAATTTTATAATTGGATCACATTTTTTTTATAGCTAACAATTCAATGGCCATAATGACCTTGTTTTACATGTCTTGACAATTCAACATTCTCAGAGAAATAACCATTACTTAAAATTTTACATAAAGGAGTGTTATACATGACTTTAATCCATTTTATAAGAGATTCTCCAAAATTGAAATAATCCAGCCACTTATAAATAAATTCTACCCTTACTTTATCGAAGCCTTTCTCAAAATATGCTATACACTATGATTTGTTTCCCTGCATTCTCATAGTTTTCAATTATTTATAAAAAAGTGTTTAATGTTATCTCCAATGTATCTTCCTTTTAAGAATCCTGTCTGACTGTGATGAATAATATTCGATAAGATCGTTTTAATTCTGCCAATATTTTTGTATCGCAACATTGAAGGGTGAGGGGCCTTTTAGAGAGACTGGGTCTTTATACTGTCTCCCGGCTCCTGCTTCAGTAGGAGACAAATCAGCCCCTTTTTGTGTGTCAGACAGTTTACCATTTATATACAAGTTAAAACACGCTAGTAGTGCATCTTTCAATAATTCATAAAATGTTTGATATTTCTATTTGAATGCCATTAAAGACATTTATGAGCCGTAACTGTTTTATCATCAAGCAGTATATTAAAGCTAATCCATCTTCATTGAGGATCTATTTGGACTCATTGTACCTCAAGATCCAAATTGTTGAGTAGGATCATAGCACATTTTGAATTTCTTATGGCCATTGTAATTAAAAATAATTTATCTGTCTCTTTACTGAAATCCGTTTCCCTTGCCAAAACATTTAAGATAATATCGTTAAGCCTTTGTCTGAGGAAAAATGTATCCCTTACTGTTATAGGGATCTACTGCCTTCCCTTGGCTAACCTTTGTGCACTCTAGGAGTTAACTAGTTTATTGTCTTTTACTAAATCAGTTATTATCTTGAGTGACCTAAATTATGATTGGGAAATGCAGGCTTCAGACAATGTAACGTGTACACTGGGAGTCGGGAAGCAAGTTCTGGGAGTGTAATTAATAACTAAATGAACATAGAACAAAACAAGAACCACGGGTAGCGTACAGACATGAACACTGGAACAGAAACAATAACGCCTGGGGAAAGAACCAAAGAGAGTGACAGATATAGGGAAGGTAATCAGGAAGGTGGTGAAGTCCAGGTGAGTCTGATGAGGCGCTGGTGCGCGTAACGATGGTGACAGGTGTGAGTGATTATGAGCAGCCTGGTGACCTAGAGCGCCGGAGAGGGAGTGTACGTGGCAGACAATCTAAAAAACATGTGTAATGATCTAAACCAGGGGTACTCAACTACTATTTGAGAAACTCCAGTGACACAAATTCCCTAGGTGGCAAAGGTCCGGATGGATATTGTCCTTTATGGGCGCTGTGGTACAGTGTAGTAACAGGCATAGTCGTCTACGACTTAGGAAACATGTTATTTAAAATGTACATTAAACACAATAAATTAGAGTAAGAATTTGAATTTCAGGGTGGGGATGGAGGGGGGCAATAGAGCTTCCACATTTGATCCAGTTTTGACCTATTTTGGCCTAAGATATGTTGCAATGGCTTAGGACCACAGCCATGAGAATAGGTTACACAGAATTATAGGAATTTACATGACTTGAGAAACTGTTTCCATGATCTGAAAGCCCATACTTATTATCAGGTCAAATCCCCTTTCCAAAAGGAAATACAGTATATTAGAGAGTCACCAAGGTTCTGTTTATTTTGTAAGATCAATGTATAATATCATGTGGCAATAATATTGTACGTGTCTTCACATCTTTCAAATCTTATATGGGTATCTATTGTATCTTTGAAGATATGGACACATCAAACGTTGAGAGCAGATAGATTAAATGTGCACACTAGAAAGAACTCTCATAAATCTTATCAAATCAATGTTTATTGGTCACATACACATATTTGCAGATGGTATCGCAGGTGCAGCAAAATTATTGTGTTTCTAGCTCCAACAGTGCAGTAATACCTGGCAATACAAAACAATACACACATAATCCATAAAAGAATAAAGAAAGAAATTGAGAATATATCAGAATAAATAAATAAAAATCCATCCTTTAGAAGCATCTTCCAATGTAACACACTTTACCTCTCTTTGTTTTCTGAAATATTGACAAAGCTTTTTATTTGCTCTCTTAGCATTTTGGAATTCCATTTATCAAATAAATGTTGAGATAAGAGTCACACCCAAGGTCAGGTGTTTTGAACTCTTAACGGTATAACCTGGCTTTATTTTCTCTAACTATTGTGAGATCAGGCACCATATAGTGCATCATAAAGATGTGATTGTCACACCCTGATCTGTTTTACTTGTCCTTGTGCTTGTCTCCACCCCCCTCCAGTTGTCGCCCAGCCAAAATTTACCCAACTTATTGTGGGAAGCTTGTGGAAGGCTCCCTGAAATAATTGAGCCAAGTTAAACAATTTAAAAGCAAAGCTACCAAATACTAATTGAGTGTATGTAAACTTCTGACCCACTGGGAATGTGATGAAAGAAATAAAAGCTGAAATAAAAGCTGAAATAAATCATTCTCTCTACTATTATTCTGACATTTTACATTCTTAAAATAAATTGGTGATCTTAACTGACCTAAAACAGGGAATTTTTACTAGGATTAAATGTCAGGAATTGTGAAAAACCGAGTTTAAATGTAGTTGGCTAACGTGTATGTAAACTTCCGACTTCGATTTTATAGTGTATATGGACAGCCCTTGAAATTAGTTGATTAGGCTATTTCAGCCACACCCATTGCTGACAGATGTAGAGAATCAAGCACACAGCCATACAATCACCATAGACAAACGTTGCTCACCACCATTGGACTCTGGAGCAGTGGAAATGCGTTCTCTGGAGTGATACACTATATCAAGCTTCACCATCTGGCAGTCCGATGGACGAATCTGGGTTTGGCGGATGCCAGGAGAACGCTGCCTCAATGCATTGTGCCAACCGTAAAGTTTGGAGGAATGTGGTCTGGGGCTGTTTTTCATGGTTTGAACTAAGCCCCTTAGTTCCAGTGAAGGGAAATCTTAACGCTACAGCATACAATAACATTCCAGATGATTCTGTGCTTCCAACTTTTTATGACAATGGTTTGGGGAAGGCCCTTTCCTGTTTCAGCATGACAATGCCCCTGTGCTCAAAGCAAGGACTATACAGTAATGATTTGTTGAGATTGGTGTGGGGGAACTTGACTGGCCTGCACAGAGCCCTGACCTCAACCCCATCGAACACCTTTGGGATGAATTGGAACGCCGACTGCAAGTCAGGCCTAATTGCCCGACTTCACTAATGCTCTTGTAGCTGAATGGAAGCAAGTCCCCACAGCAATGTGATGTTCGACAAGCAGGTGTCCACATACTTTTGTCATGTATTGTACATGTATTAGGATCACTGATGTGAAGATCTGTATTGTGGTATATTTAAATCAATGAACAGTTAAAGAATAGAGATGAGCACAATCTAAGGATTACCATACTACCAAGATCCTAATACATCAAAGAGCATTATTTGTGCATGACTGCCTGGTGGCACATGTTATATGATTCAGAAGCTGACATGTTGTGTTTGTCCCTAAATATTAAGCAAATAAGCCTGAAATGAAAGTCACTGGGAAAGAATGGGTACTGGTCAACCTAAATGTCTCTGGATACTACAGGGTTAGCTATGATGAAGCCAACTGGGAAAGTCTCATCAACGTACTGAGCACCATTCCTCATTTTTTTTATTTTTTATTTATTTTACCTTTATTTAACTAGGCAAGTCAGTTAAGAACAAATTCTTATTTTCAATGACGGCCTAGTGGGTTAACTGCCTGTTCAGGGGCAGAACGACAGATTTGTACCTTGTCAGCTCTGGGATTTGAACTTGCAACCTTCCGGTTACTAGCCCAACGCTCTAACCACTAGGCTACCCTGCCGCCCCATTGATGAACACACAATCTATTCCATCCCAAATTATTGTCTTGTTAGAAAAAAAAGTAATTAATGCTGATGCTAGTGGTTTTTGTCTTGTCAATTCCAGTTATCAATGGAGCTCAATTGGTGGATGATCCTTTTAACCTTGCAAGGTGAGTACATAGTTCACTGTAGTCATGATTTAAAGAGTAATACTTAACATTTTATTCATAGTAGGCCGATAAGGAGTCTCAATTAAAAAAAAACATTCTGTAAAGGGCAAAATATATCGACTTAACAATAGTGTTGCGAACAACATACAGAAAGGGAATATATGCCGTGGGAGTCAGCTCTTGACAACTTGGAATTGTTCTACCTCATGTTTGATAGGAGTGAAGCCTATGGGGATATGCAGGTTGGTTTATTTTCTTGAAAGGCAATAAGCAAGCAATACAAACATGTTTAAAAATAGTAGAATAAACTAAACATATTGGCACGAACACTAGTTGTGTTTTCTGTCTTTTAGGCTTACCTCAAAAACAAGTTGAACCACTTTACATACTATAAGGGTATCACTGACAACTGGAAAACAGTACCCACTGGGCATATGGACCAGTGTGTTAATCAATAAAATGTCATTATAATCATTTGACCCTGCTATGGCCACCTTTTGCACAGCACTCTGGCTTTTTTAACTGCTTGAAAACCAAAACAATCCCCTTACTTAGTTGTACTGTATCTTCCTACCCTCAGGTACAACCAAGTGAATGCCATTAGGATGGCCTGTAGCACTGGAATGACGGAGTGTCAGAATCTGACTAATGGCTGACCCTGTCAACAATCTGTGAGTTCAGCGGGATTTAAACACAATTCCGATACATTTCTTGATACCATTAACCGTGAATATCAAAATGTTTTTGCACCACTATTTTAAGATTAAAAGGTGTGATGATAGATAGGATATTCCATGCTTAAATGTTGAAATATTTGATTTCCTATTAGAATACACCCCAACTTGAGGATGACAGTGTACTGCATTGTTATCAGTGCGGGGTGGGGGGGCTGCAGAGTGGGAATTTGGTTGGGAGCAGTTTGAGGCTGCCAGCATCACTAATCAGGCAGACAAGCTTTGATCTGCCCTGACCTGTACAAAGCAGCCCTGGCTACTCAACAAATGAGTTAAGAGTGCTACGTATCCATGGCATATTGGTCAAATGTGATCTGTGATTATCCCTCCCCTAGGCATCAGAGTATTCAATAAACAGCAAAGCATTGATTCTCTGCCTGGCATAAAAAGGAGCCATTTTCAAGGAGTGCTTTAAAGAGACTTGTGTGTCTGACATGAATATGAGGTGCTTCAATGCCTCATACTGTCTTTGTACCTCCTTTCACCATTGAGGTACCTGGACTACACCCTGGATGCAACCAACATCTGCAAGCAGGATGCCACCTCTACCATTTTTTACATTGCAAGCAATGTTGTTGGCCAGTCTCTGGCCTGGGACTTTATGAGAGACAGATGGGGTTACATCTTAACTCAGTGAGTTTGAGCTTTTAACACATATTGCATTGATTGTTTAATTTCGAAGTGATTCTTTGTCACATTTGGTACTCTGATATTTGATCTAACTCTACATTAGATGTTGTTTTCTTACTTGACCTCGTCTGTCATAGGTACGGAAGTGGTTCTTTCTCCTTCTCCATCTCCAATCTCATCGATGGTGTGACCAAGAGGTTTTCAACTGAATTTGAGTTCTAACAGATGGTATTACAGATTAGGGGATTTGTCAGCACATATTGCTCAACATGTTTGTATTGGGGTACGATGTGGACCCTAAATGTAGAGTTTTCTATATTGTACAATATAAGTTAATGTTTCTCTTCGCTGTCACAGCTCATGCAGTTACAGGCAGACAACTGAGGTTGGCTTCGACTCGGGTATCTTTGCAATTTCACAGGCCATTGAGCGGACAACAGCTAACATCAAATGGGTGGCAGAGAACAAGAACTGTGCAGGCATGGTTTAAAGCAGAGACTGATGCACCATAATGGTCACATGGAGAAACAAACACCTGTCCATTTATTTATTATCTAAGACCAATCAAAAGCCATGTTTCCTGTAGTTTTTTTGTCTCTCTAACAGTCAATGACACTTTTTATTCTAAAGTTATCCTGCCCCTTAATCAGAAATACTATGTCGGCCTATACTTCTATTTTGGGGGGAAATAACGTTGTATGAATTAAAACATCATTTTTCTATCAAAGACTAACTTTCTAAAATGCTGCATTGCTATTAAACACTGGTTTATGATTGTGGATTGTGGGAATAATGTGGAATAATGTGGAATAATGTGGAATAATGTGGAAATAATAAATACAACTGTTTTACAATGCATTTTCTAATGGTGTAACTTTGCTTCTTATGGACGTTTACATGGCTGGAAATAATTATATAATAATCGGTGGACTAGCACTCTGAAATAGTCACTGGACAAACATATTTGATTAAATATGTTGTCAACTAGACTTTTTACGGTAACAGTTACACAGTAATAAGGGCAATGTAATGTAACAAGTATCGTAATTACTCCTTATAACGCAGTACTTACAGCAGTAACATCTACCTATGACCTAACCCAAGTACAGTGTAAAAATTACATTAGATATAACAATTCTTGTTACACTGTAATTACACTCCACTGCAATTAATGGGACTTGCAACGCAAACATCCAATTCAAAATCTTCGACATTCTTCTTCTAATTATTTTGGGACTTGCGCAGCAAAAGCCCCAGCTTCAATCTTCGACCTTCTTCTTTAGCACGCTACTCCTCCTACACCGCTTAAGCTAAACGCTGTTCAAACTTTTAAATGTGCAGAAAAGTCTTACCCTATTTGAGTTTATACAACCTTTTGATATATTTTATACTTTAAGTTATACATTGTCACAAATAAGGACAACAACAATCTTCATTCACTTTCATGGCATTTTCCTCAACATTCTAAAGCTCCCGATTGAGACGTTGTCACTTCCGACTGCAATTCACTGTTAATGCAAAATAACTTTTGACATAGATCTACTTTGACCTGTTTTCTAATGACTTAGACAAAGTTAGAGGGTATGACATTGGTCTACTTTTCGCTATTCATATCTGAAATGATAACAAATATTCGGTACGGGTGTAATAATAGCTACCGCATCGACAACATTTTCTGTAACCTTTTTGCAAAAAACTACCCATTTGATCACTACCCCTCAGGTTAGACAAAAATGTAACAAATTATGAACTCTTCCTCTGATATTTACTACAGATTTTCCGGTACAGCTGTTTTACTACCAGCATTACCATATTTTCCCAAAACTTTTTGGGGGAACTGCAGCTTCGTCCTCCTTTTCCAGGACCATGCTCTGTACTCTAAATAACATAACTGGCTAGTCTCTAAATAGAAGGGTGGGCTGTACCCCTCTGATTGGAAAGAGCGGACTAGGAATACCTTCAACCAACTAAAAGTTACAGCTCTGTCTGAGTTTAGAGTGACAAAAAGTGTCTAGCTGACGTCTACTAACAGCTCTGTGTCATCATTGAGCTGCCCAAACGGAGCCGTTGACGTTGCTATACTCAGACACAGAGGGCAACAATTCTAAGGGTGAAGAGTGACCACAGCTACTAACTACAACCATAGAACTACTTTCCACACAACTGACCACACCACAACTACTGACCGCAAGCACACAACTAGACCATAACCATAACGATTGACCACAACTACTGACCACAACCACACAACTACTGACCACAACTACTGACCACAACCATACAACTACTGACCACAACCAAACAACTTCTGACCACACAACTACTGACCAAAACTACTTAAAATCATAACTTCTGACCACAACCATAGAATTACTGACCACACAACTGACTACAACACAAATAATGACCGCAACCACACTTCTGACCATAACCACACAACTTCTGACCACAACCACACAACTTCTGACCAAACTTCTGACCACTCAGCTACTGACTACATCCCCAACTTCCGACCAGAATCACAACGCTGGCCACATCTAGTGACCACAACCACACAACTACTGACATCAACCGTACAACTTCTGACCACAACCAAACAACTACTGACCACGACCCCACAACTTCTGACCACACAACTACTAACCACTCAGCTGCTGAGCAGAACTACTGACCACAACCACACAACTTCTAACCACAACCACACAACTACTGACCACAACCAGACAACTACTGACCACAACCACACAACAACTGACCATGACACAACTACTGACCGGCAACAACACAACTAGACCATAACCACACAACTACTGACCACAACTATTTATCACAACATCTGACCACAAGCACACAACTGCTGACCACATCCAGTGACCACAACCACACAACTACTAACCAAAACCATACAACTACTGACCACAACAACTGACCAAAACCACACAACAATCTAACCACAACCGCATAACTGCTGACCACAACAACTGACCACAACCACACAACAATCTAACCACAACCGCATAACTGCTGACCACAACAACTGACCACAAACACACAACTTCTGACTACAACCACACAACTTCTGACTACAACCACACAACCTCTGACAACAACCACCAAACTTCTGACCACATCTAGTGACCACAACCACTGTCAACAACCACACAACTTCTGACCACAACCACACAAATGCTTACCACATCTAGCGACCACAACCGCACAACTTCTGACAACAACCACACAACTGCTTACCACATCTAGTGACCAGGACCGCACGACGTCTGACCACACCCACACAACTACTGACCACAACCACACTACATCTAACTACAACCACACAATGTCCGACCACAAACACACAACTGACCTCACCACTACTGACCACTCAACTACAGACCACATCTAGTGACCACAACCACACAACTACTGACAACAACTACACAACTTCTGACCACAACCACACAACTGCTTTTCACATCTAGGGACCACAATCACACATATACTAAACAACAACCACACAACATCTGACCACAACCACACAACTGCTCACCACATCTATTGACCACACCACACAACTACTGACCACAACCACACAATTTCTGACCACAACCAAACAATATTATCAACAACCACAAAACTACTGACCACACAACTACTGACCACAACTACTGAACCACAACTACTAAGAACAAAACTACTAACCACAACTACTAACCGAAACTACTGAAACACCCACCTACTTACCAAAACAAATGACCACAACCACACAACTTCTGACCACAACCACACAACTACTGACCACAACTTCTGACCACAACAACTGACCAAAACCACACATCTGACTACAACCACACTTCTGACCACATCTAGTGACCACAACCACTGACAACAACCACACAACTTCTGACCACAACTGCTTACCACACAAAACCAACATTCATATGTAAAGGCTATCCTAACTTCAAAATATTTAAAACTTTTACGAACTAATAACTATATAATTCTGCATAGGTTTGTACAATATAACCCAACAACAGTAATTATTGAACCGTTCAAGCTAGACACCAAACCAATTGTCACATGTTCAGCCTATCCTAACTTCAAATAATTTAAAATGTGTATCAACTATAACTATATACAGTGCATTTGGAAAGTATTCAGACTCCTTGACTTTTTCCACTTTAAGTGCCTCAAACATATTTTTCTCAAGAGCTACCTCAATCACTTTGCCTACGATAACACGGTGGAGACAACCCTTTGGTATCATCTACAATGACTAAGTTCCTTAGAAACAATCAATAGTGTGCATTGTCTATTCCTATTTTCAGCTAGTTGGTTTGTACTGTTGAAATGAATGATTTTGGCAGTATTATAGCAGGACTACAGATTCCATCAGATTTTATGTTTGTCTTCACAGCAGCAAATGATACTGACCGAGCCCACATTAATATCTTCCATTTATAGTCATATCAATGAGAATGTGGAGACCAGTATTATAATGACAATTCTTCCCTCCAATGGTTCAGGGAACATACAATTCTCTCTAGTAGTTCCCCTATGTGTCCGGTCTCCCTCTCTAGGCAGTAGATGCCGGTGGCATGTAGCTTCCTGGTACAGTGCATGTCACATGCGCCGAATACAACAGGTTTACTTTAGTTTACTTTTACCCCAAAGAACATTGATCCCATGAGCAGTGAAATGCTTACTTACAAACCCTTAACCAACAAGATAACAATAGTGAGGCTATATACAGGGGTTACCTATACAGAGTCAATGTGCAGGGTCACCGGTTAGTCAAGGTAATTGAGGTAATATGTACATGTAGATAGTTATTAAAGTGACTGCAAAGATAATAAAGTAGCAGCAGCATAAAAGTAGGGCGGGGGGGCAATGCAAATAGTATGGGTAGCCATTTGATTAGATGTTCAAGAGTGTTAAGGCTTGGGGGTAGAAGCTGTTAAGAAGCCTCTTGGACCTAGACTTGGTGCTCGGTACCGCTTGCCTTGTGGTAGCAGAGAGAACAGGCTATGACTAGGGTGGCTGACGTCTTTGACATTTTTAGGGCCTTCCTCTGACACCGCCTGGTATAGAGGTCCTGGATGGTAGGAAGATTGGCACCAGTGATATACTGGGCCGTACGCACTACCCTCTGACGTGCCTTGCGGTCAGAGGCCGAGCAGTTGCCATGCCAGGCAGTGATGCAACCAGTCAGGATGCGCTCGATGGTGCAGCTGTAGAACCTTTTGAGGATCTGAGGACCCATGCCAAATCTTTTCAGTCTCCTGAGGGGAAATAGGTTGTCATGCCCTTTTCACGACTGTCTTGGTGTGTTTGGACCATGTTTTTGTTGGTGATGTAATCAAGAAACTTGAAACTCTACCTGTTCCACTGCAGCCCCGTCGATCAGAATGGGGCATGCTCGGTCCGCTTTTTCCTGTAGTCCGCCATCATCTCCTTTGTCTTGATCACATTGATGGAGAGGTTGTTGTCCTGGCACCACACGGCCAGGTCTCTGACCTCCTCCCCATAGGCTGTCTGATCGTTGTCGGTGTGTCATTGGCAAACTTAATGATGGTGTTGGAGTCGTGCCTGGCCATGCAGTCATGAGTGAACAGGGAGTACAGGAGGTATCTGAGCACGCACCCCTGAGGGGCCTCGTGTTGAGGATCAGCGTTGCGGATGTGTTGTTACCTACCCTTACCACCTGAGGGTGGCCTGTCAGGAATTCCAGGATCCAGTTGTAGAGGGAGGCTTATCAGATGGGCTTCCCAGTGGTCACCATAAATACAGCCACTGGACAGATCTCCAAGCAACAATTCATATTGGACACTGATTCTGTGTAGACTGTACCACCATCCGAACATAGTCTGGAAATACTTTTAGATTTAATTTTAAGTCAGCAAAATTTCGGTATGTAAACTTTCACGAGGCACTGTATATGTCATGAATGTTACATACGTATGAATAATATAATAATTAATTTTGGTGACTAGGTACGAGTGGATGGAGGCAGGAGTGGTTCAGAAAGAAATATGGCTGCTTGAGAAAAAAGGTACAGATACAGGAAACCTGTTTACTAGTGTCCTCTGTAGAAAACTGTGGACGAATATTAAAACATAAAATTATCTGATGAAATAACAAGCAGATTTGATCTACTATCGGTATCTTCATTGTCATGCATTATATTATTTTCCTCAGCTATAAGCAATAACCTGACAAGTGATCAGTGGGTACTAGCCAACCTCAATGTGACTGGATACTACAGGGTTAAGTATCACCTTAGCAAGTGGGAACATCTTCTATACCAATTGAGGGCTATTCATCAGGTAAAAAGAAAAACGTATTCATCAGATTATGTAGGAAGGGTATTACTGCCCATGTTATTCTGCTTGAAAACAACACTGATAGAGTCAGATTTTTTTATTGCAGGTCATACCATACTATTTTATTTAATATTGCAGGTCATACCAGTTATAAACAGGTCACCTTTTGTGGACAATGCTTTTAATCTGGCATGGTTGGGATTTTAACATTTATGAACCACCACGATGTCACAAAGCAGATGGATGCATCATATTTTGGTGATTGCATTTCTAACCAGTTTACCTTTCTACAAAGTAATAATCATTTCCACAACATAAACGCTGAGCGATCCAGGTTCAATCCCGGGCTGTGTTGCAGCCGGCCACGACCGGGAGACCCATGAGGCAACGCACAATTGGCCCAGCGTTGTCCGGGTTAGGGGAGGGTTTGACTGGGATGTCCTTGTCCCATCGCGCTGTAGCAACTCCTTGCGCGATCACCAGCTGTATGGTGTTTCCTCTGACACATTGGTACAGTGTGTCAAGAAGCAGTGCGACTTCGCGGAGTCGTGTTTCAGAGGACGCATGGCTCTCAACCTTCGCCTCTCCCAAGTCCATACGGGAGTTGCAGAGATGATGCAAGACTGTTACTATCAATTGATATCACAAAAGAAAAAGGGGTAATAAAATGTATAAAAAAATTTAAACATCTCTGAGAACCACAAAATATCTCTGCAAAGAAAAGGAACACATGACATGGGAGTCCGCTCTGGATAACTTTGGGACTATGCAGGTAGAATGTCAGTCATATAATTTGTGACAATTACACGTATAAGATCATTTGAGACAGAAAATACTGATCGTACTTGAATACATACATAGTATCTTATTCTCTGTTCTTGTCATAGGATTATGTGAGGAATCTTTTCTAAGACTATTACTTCAGACTGGACTAAGGTGCCTGGTGGGCAAACAGACCAGTGACTGGAATGGCCCTGAAATGGTCTGAAATGAGTATACGGCTTTATGATAACATCAAGCACAACCAGGTACAACCAGGTGAATGCCATTAGGATGGCACTGGACTGGTGGAGTCTCAGAATATTTTTATTTTTTAACCAGGTAGGCTAGTTGAGAACAAGTTCTCATTTACAACTGCTACCTGGCTAAGATAAAGCAAAGCAGCGCGACACAAACAACATCACAGAGTTACACATGGAATAAACAAACATGCAGTCAATAATGCAATAGAAAAAGTCCATATACAGTGTGTGCAAATGAGGTAAGATAAGGGAGGTAAGGCAATAAATAGGCCATAGTGGCGAAATAATTACAATATAGCAAGTAAACACTGGAGTAATAGATGTGCAGAAGATGAGTGTGCAAGTAGAGATACTGGGGTGCAAAGGAGAAAAATAAATAAATAAATAAAAGTTTGGGGATGAGGTAGTTGGATGGGCTATTTACAGATGGCTATGTACAGGTGCAGTGATCTGTGAGCTGCTCTGACAGCTGGTGCTTAAAGCTAGTGAGGGAGATATGAGCCTCCAGCTTCAGTGATTTTTGCAGTTTGTTCCAGTCATTGGCAGCAGAGAACTGGAAGGAAAGGTGACCGAAGGAGGAATTGGCTTTCGGGATGACCAGTGAAATATACCTGCTGGAGCGCGTGCTACGGGTGGGTGCTGCTATGGTGACCAGTGAGCTGAGATAAAGCGGGGCTTTACCTGGCAAAGACTTATTGATGACCTGGAGCCAGTGGGTTTGGCGACGAATATGAAGCGAGGGCCAGCCAACGAGAGCACACAGGTCGCAGTGGTGGGTAGTATATGGGGCTTTGGTGACAAAACGGATGGCACTGTGATAGACTGCATCCAATTTGCTGAGTAGAGTGTTGGAGCCTATTTTGTAAATGACATCGCCAAAGTCAAGGATTGGTAGGATAGTCAGGTTTACGAGGGTATGTTTGACAGCATGAGTGAAGGATGCTTTGTTGCGGAATAGGACGCTGATTCTAGATTTAATTTTGGATTGGAGATGCTTAATGTGAGTCTGGAAGAACAGTTTACAGTCTAACCAGACACCTAGGTACTTGTAGTTATCCACATATTCTAAGTCAGAACCGTCCAGAGTAGTGATGCTGGACGGCGGGCAGGTATGGGCAGCGATCGATTGAAGAGCATGCATTTAGTTTTACTTGCATTTAAGAGTTTGAGGCCACGAAAGGAATGTTGAATGGCATTGAAGCTCGTCTGGAGGATGGTTAACACAGTGTCCAAAGGAGGGCCAGCGGTATACAGAATGGTGTCGTCTGCGTAGAGGTGGATCAGAGAATTACCAGAAGCAAGAGCGACATCATTGACGTATACAGAGAAGAGAGTCGGCCTGAGGATTGAACCCTGTGGCACCCCCATAGAGACTGCCAGAGGTCCGGACAACAGGCCCTCCGATTTGACACACTGAACTCTGTCTGAGAAGAAGTTGGTGAGCCAGCCGAGGCAGTCATTTGAGAAACCAAGGCTGTTGAGACTGCCGATAAGAATGTGGTGATTGACAGAGTCGAAAGCCTTGGCCAGATCGATAAATACTGCTGTACAGTATTGTCTCTTATCGATGGCAGTTATGATATCGTTTAGGACCTTGAGCGTGGCTGAGGTGCACCCATTGCCAGCTCGGAAACCAGATTGCATACTGGAGAAGGCACGGTGGGATTCGAAATGGTCGGTGATCTGTTTGTTAACGTGGCTTTCGAAGACCTTAGAAAGGCAGGGTAGGATAGATATAGGTCTGTAGCTGTTTGGGTCTAGAGTGTCTCCCCCTTTGAAGAGGGGGATGACCGTGGCAGCTTTCCAATCTTTGGGGATCTCAGACGATACGAAAGAGAGGTTGAACAGGCTACTAATAGGGGTTGCAACAATTTCGGCTGATAATTTTAGAAAGAGAGGGTCCAGATTGTCTAGCCCTTTTAAAAGCACTTTTAAATAATAACCAGGCATCCTCTACTGACGGAATGACCCATTACGGACACAGGCAATGAGGCAATGATCACTGAGATCCTGGTTGAAGACAGCAGAGGTGTATTTGGAGGACAAGTTGGTTAGGATGATATCTTTGAGGGTGCCCATGTTTACGGATTTGGGGTTGTACCTGGTAGGTTCATTGATAATTTTTGTGAGATTGAGGGCACCAAGCTTAGATTGTAGGACGGCCGAGGTGTTAAGCATGTCCCAGTTTAGGTCACCTAACAGCACGAGCTCTGAAGATAGATGGGGGGCAATCAATTCACATATGGTGTCCAGGGAACAGCTGGGGGCAGAGGGTGATCTATAGCAATCTGCAACAATGAGAGACTTGTTTCTGGAAATGTGGATTTTAGTAGAAGCTCAAATTGTAGAAGCTCAAATTGTTTGGGCACAGACCTGGATAGTAAGACAGAATTCTGCAGGCTGTCTCTGCAGTAGATTGCAACTTCACCCCCTTTAGCAGTTCTATCTTGTTGGAAAATGTTATAGTTACGGATGGAACATTTTTGGTGGTCTTCCTAAACCAGGATTTAGACACGGCTAGAACATCCGGGTCGGCAGAGTGTGCTAAAGCAGTGAATAAAAAAACTTAGGGGGGAGGCTCCTAATGTTACGGTTACAGAAGTCAACAAATGAGAGCGCCTGGGGAATGGGAGTGGAGCTAGGCATTGCAGGGCCTGGATTAACCTCTACATCACCAGAGGATTAGAGGAGGAGTAGGATAAAGGTACGGCTATAAGAACTGGTCGTCTTGTACTTTCGGAACCGAGAGTAAAAGGAGCAGGTTTCTGGGCACGGTAGAATAGATTCAAGGCATAATGTATAGACAAAGGTATGGTAGGATGTGAATACAGTGGAGGTAAACCTATGCATTGAGTGACGATGAGAGAGATATTGTCTCTAGAAACATTTAAACCATTATCCTACAGGTCACTGCATGTGTGGGAGGTGGAACTAAAGGGTTACCTAAGGCATATTGAGCAGGGCTAGAGGCTCTACAGTGAAATAAGGCAATAATTAGTAACCAAAACAGCAATGGACATATTGACATTCGGGTGAGGCATGTGTAGCCGTGTGATCAAAGGGGTCCAGTGAGTAGCTCGGCGGGCCCGAGACACAGCGATTCAGACATCTAGCGGGCCGGGGCTAGCAATCTAGCAGAAGGGCCTTAGAGGGACGTCGTGATGTAAGAAGTCTGTTGTAGCCCCTCATGCTGTTACGTCGGCAGACCAGTCGTCATGGATCAGCAGGGCTCCGTGTTGTAAAAGGGTCCAGGCCAATTGGCAAAATAGGTATAGTGGCCAAAGAAGTTGTCCGATGGGCCTCTTCAGCTAACAGTCCGACATGCTCTAGACAGCTAGTGGACCGTGGCTAGCAGGCTAGGAGATGGTCATTCAGGGGACGTCGGGACGGAGGAGCCAGTTGAAAAAAACCCTTGTGCGAATTACATCGGTAGTCCAGTCGTGATGGGTCGGCGGGGCTCTGTGACAGGAGTAAAAGGGGTCCAGGCCAAATAGGTATTGTAGCCCAAGGAGTGGCTGATGGGCCTCTTCGGCTAGCCGGGAGATGGGCCTAGAAAAGTCTAGCTCCAGGCTAATTGGTTCTTGCTTCGAGACAGAGACTTTAGCCAGGAGTGGACACTCGGATAGCAGCTAGCTAGCTGTGATGATCCAGGTGAAAAGTTTCAGAGCTTGCGGTAGGAATATGGAGAAAAATAAGTCTGATTTGCTCTGGTTTGAGTCGCGCTGTGCTGACTGGCGAGAGTTCTCCGGACTAAAGGTAGCTGATGACCGCTAGTAGCTAGTTAGCTGGCTATCCTCTGTTGGGGGTTCCGGTTCAAAAGTAAATAAAATAGCAGATCCATACCACATTGGGTGATGCGGATTGCAGCAGAGTATGTTGAAGTTCAGGTTAAGAAAATCAAAAAATACATATATATGCAAAGAAAAAATGTATAAAAAGATATATACACGGGACACGTCAAGACGAGGACAAGACTTCTGACTGCTACGCCATCTTGGATTATCTGACTAAAGGCTGGTACAGTCAGTGGATGGCTGACCCTGACATCAACCTGTTGGTATATATAGATAATTTATTAATTTATAAACTTTAAGGAGTACCTGGTATACATAATTTAGCCTATACTATATCAGGATTTTTTTGCTCTATTTTCAACAACAAAGAATTCCACCCTGTCATAACAACTTAAAACATTTGATATCAGGATACATCCTAATTGGAGGATGACAGAGTACTGCAGTGACCTGGCAGCAGGTGGGAATGCAGAGTGGGCTTTCGGTTGGAACGTGTTCAAGAATGCTACTACCGCTAGTGAATCATACAAACCGATGCCATCTCTGGCATGTACTAAGGACTATGAACTTCAAAATAGGTAGGTTCCATCTGATTATTTTGTTAGGGTACTATTAGAAAGATCATGTTGAACTACTGTTTTGCTTTTCCATTGTCTTCATATTGACAAATACAGTCAATCCAAACAATCTGTCTATTTATTTCAATACTCTATGGACTACAGGTACGTGGTATAGACTTTAGATTATGACAAAATTTGCATGCAATGTCTGTCATCATTTACATCTCCAGTAATGTTGAAAGTCAATCATTGGCTTGGGACTTTGTGACAGAAAGTGGGGAGTACATGTTCACACAGTGAATTGGACACCAAAAAGGGACTTATCAGTAAACCAAATATACAGTACAGGTTTGTGTGTATTGGCATAAGTAACATGTAATTGCCCCACCTCTGGTTTACTGACCCCTGCCTGCCTTGACCTGCCTATTGCATGCCCCTGTTGGATTATTAAACCGTTGTTAATTAATTCGACGTTGTCTGCATCTGGGTCTTACCTTCATACCAGATATTTATGTTAAATCAGAGATGTTGGCTACTTCCTGGTGATCACATTTAGTCAATATATCATACTTTTCTCTGTGGACCATATTGCCATTTCCAATAGCACAATAATCTTATGACTATCTATTTGAATACTTATTTTATTTAACCTTTATTTATGAGTATCTATGACTGTATTATTTTTTAGAGTTTTCAAGAGATAATTTCTATTATATGCTATTTTGTTGAAAAACATTAAACTTGTCCATTAACCTGTCCATTTGTTGTTGGTGAGAGGAAGTGGATGGGACATGGACAGATGAAGAGTGTGACATTCCTCCACTGACTGTCTGGGAATCAGGATACACGGACAGCAGGGGACTAGCTGTCACCTTGACTCACCCACAGCACATGCAGGGAGATTAATAGAAGCTCAACCCCTACCTAAACTGACCATAAACTACACATCCACCCCCTCTCAGGTTCACCCTACAGGCAATTTATATAAGGGCTGTGCACAGATATACATACCTCAAGACTCTGCCATCTTGATCTTGGACTCATGTAGATCAATCTTGTGAAATCTGAAAAAAAAATGATGTTTCACATAGAGAAAAGCTGTTGATTTGAGTGAACTTGGTGCTGTCTGGACTGAATGAGTAACAGAGGAGGCCTCTTGCTGGGCTAATAGGTTTCATTTGTTTGCTTAGGCCAGGAAGAAAGGAAGCTTTAGTGACAATTAGCTCCATGTCCTGCCCCTGAGTGTTAAATACCACCAAGATAATCCTCTGAAACCCTTACAATGATGGTTCAATTAACACTCCTATGTAATGATGATGGGATATGTGTTTGATCTTTCACAGAGTAGACAACGTTACACTTCAGCTACACTACACATGTCACCATCAATGTGAAGCTCTACTTGCTACACAGAAACCAACCAAAATCACGCAAAATGAATCATTATTTCCATTCACAAGATAGAATGACTGCACGGGTCAGCCATCAAGAATTGAACCTGAGCGATTCTTGAGCTTGGACGCTGTCATCTGATGTGACGCAACGCGAGCAGTATAGCAGTTTTCATTGATTTCAAAGGCAGCATTCACTAAATGGCTGATTTCAATGCCGCACACCAGATGGCTGTAGTTTAGCAGGGGCGTTTTTAGGCTCATTATTTGGCATACCATGTTGTATGCAAGCACACTAAAACGTTTTGAGGGGAGTGATAAAATAAGATATCAATTTGAATATATATATTTAGATTACAGTTGTTGATGGCGTGTGATGCACTCTGCAGCTCCACTTGCCGATTAAACTCAAATCAACAATTTACGATGGAGTTGAGGCAACTAGTGTGGACGGACTGGAGCTCTGAAGTCTTTTTTTTAAACTACTTTTTAAAATTTAACTAGGCAAGTCAGTTTAGAACAAATTCTTATTTTCAATTACAAATTCTCATTTTCAAGGAACAGTGGGCCTGTTCAGGGGCAGAACGACAGATTTGTACCTTGTCAGCTCGGGGGTTTGAACTTGCGGTTACTAGTCCAACGCTCTAACCACTAGGCTACCCTGCCGCCCCAAACTACTGATTTCAACACTACAAAAATGGACCGCTATTACACACCACATTGTTCATTTTATGTGATGTCGGAGCTCCAGTCCTCCCACATTAGTCACCGCTCAACACCATCGTAAAATGTGGAGTTGAGTTTAGTAGGCTACACCTCCACTTGTATTTCTAGCGGCACATCTGCTTCCGACCCTCAACGCTGCCTGAGGATTAGCCTACCTGTTCAGTCGAAACACACTACAGTATTATTATTACAGTGACCTGCATACAGCAACCTGCTGTAATAATAATATGCTGATCTCCTCCAGTATACATTTTTGTAAATGTCTTTGTCAGTAGTTCACTGAAGTTTATCTGCATCATACTGGTTGTATTTTTGTGGAACCATAGGCTAGGCCTATGCTACTATATAAAATGTCTACTCACAGTCAGTAGGCCTCAGCGTAGTTGGTGGTCATCTCTTCTCTGTTCTGCAGTGAAAATAATTTTATGCGGTCTAAATAAATAATAAATAATAACACATTTTGACGTTAGGTCACAAGTTTTGACATTAGGTCTACTGCATGGCTAAAGTAATAATTTGTCAAATGTGAAACAACTCTTGAGAATGTTTTTTGTGATTGGGCGGGCCCGAGGTGAACACGGGCACTTATCTTTATCCCGGCGATGGAGGATATCAACACTGACAGCAGTCAATGACAGCAGGAAAATGGTAGACAGTTACAATAGAGCTCGCCAGTTTATAGTCCTTAAAAACGGAACTGCATTACCTCTGGTTCGTTCAGCCATTCCTATGGCGAAAATGAATGGGGAAAGAATAGGGTTTGGGGATAAACATTAAAAATAAGGCCTGAGGTTAACACAGGTTTAGGAGATCGTATATGTTTTGTTCTATGGGATAATATCAGTCAGTTAACATGACCTTTATGAATTATGAAGCCTTGATTTGCGTTTTTTATTTTTTATTACATAAATTCTTCACAATTCACAAAAAGTAATGTTAACTAATTAATATTATCTCATAGAACAAAACATATAAGATCTCCTAAGCCTGTCTTTACCCCAGACCTTATTTTTGGCATTTATCCAAAAAAACTACAAAAACTCCATTAATTTCCCATAGGCTTTGTTCAATGAACCATGGCGGAGTTCAGTGACTATAAAAATACACATTACAGAATGTCACCTTTTATTTGAGGGCATTTTCATATCTGTTTAACGTTTAGAAATGTAAAGCACATTATGTATCTAGTCCCCCCATTTGAAGGTGTCATAAACGTTTGGACAACTTTCCTTATAGTCTATTGCATTTAGTCAAAAGTTTAGTACTTGGTTCCGTGTTCCTAGCATGCATTTACAGTTTGTTTTGGTTGTATTTTGGGTTTTTCTTTTGCCCAATAGAAATGAATGGTAGATTGTCCCTTTTATTGTAAATGAAACACTTCTACATTAATTGGATAATCATGAATGAATTGTGAATAATGAAAAAAGTTAGAAAGTTAGAGGCATAAATATCATACTCCACAAAAAATGCTACCTCCCCTGTTATTGGTAATGGTGAGAGGTTAGCGTGTTTTGGAGGCATGATCTTTGGGAATCTGTAACTTTCTCACTAAATAAATCATTATTTACAATTCATTCATCATTCTCAGTAATCATGGTAGCATCCACATTGATATAGAAGTGTTCAGAAAGATATTATATTCTTATTTACAATAATAGTGACTCCAAAATTACACAATACATTATTTACCATTCATTTATTTTGTGCACTACATTATCCAAAAAGAGTTACAGGCTTGATGTAGTCATTGGGTGCTAAGTAAATGGGACCAAATACTAAACTTTTGACAAAATGTTATACACTATAAGTTAATTTGTCCAAATACTTATGACACCTTAACATTTTGGGCCTAGATACTGTACAAAAAGTACATTCATTTCTAATCTGTAAAACAGATGTGTATGAAAGTACCCTCAAATCGCCTCATATTTAACATTTGATCTCAAGTACAAAATGCTGGAGTATAGAGTCAAATAAATACATAGGCAAGTGTATATTATCCTACTGTGTAATGTGTGTGCAATTAATGTAGGATTATGTGAGATTGGTGGTCTAATGTGTGACATAGTGTCACGACTTCCGCCGAAATTGGCTCCCCTGCCTGTTCGGGCGGTGATCGGTGGTCGTCGTCACCGTCCTACTAGCCGCTACCGATCCCTTTTTCGTTTGTCTGTTGGTTTTGTCTTATTAGTTTCACCTGTGTGTATTTCGGTTGAATTAGCTTCCCTATATGTAGTAGTTTGACCCGCCCTTGTTTTGTGCGGGATTGTTTTTTTTGTTACTCTGTTGGTTGTGGTTTTCATGTTTTATATTCTCCGGACTGTTTGGTCCTGTGTTTGGGCTGGTCTGTTTTATGCGCCCTGTATGTTGGCGTGACCGTTTTTTGGCCGGAGAATAAATCACGATTTACTGAACCCTGCTCTCTGCGCCTGATTCCAATCCACCACTCCTAGTAGGCTGTGACACATAGTTACAACATTGTCAAATGTTTATCCTCATAGGTTTCATAAAGGTTCAGTAGTTTACAAGTGGTAAAAAAAGAACGCTTTCTGGGTTATGAGTATATCCTTAGCTAGTCTGGCTAACACCTAGCTTGAAGTCCTCCTTGTCACAGCTCTCCCTGCAATATGAGTCACGTGAGCCGCGTCAGCCAGGCTAATCCTTAGTTATGATAAATGTAAAACAGTCAGTTGTAGGCTACTAATCTCATTAAGGTAGCCTATTGTAAATCATAGTCTACAAAATCAAAGGATATATTTCACAAATTGCCAAAAACATGATAGGTAATTGATGAATTAAAGAAATAAAATACACAAAGCAATATTACTCTCAACATTAGTTTTATTAAAAACCTAATCCAAGAAATAAATACAATTTAGGATAAATATAATCTGATAAATAGCTACATACAAATCATCTCTCTTTGAAACAATCAGAATTGTGTCACAGTTTAGATATTTAGGGGATCTTTTGTCCAATGTCTCTGATTTGATCTTCTTCTGGTGTATTCACCCAACAACCACATAAATCAGCATTGGAAATAGGCTAAATGAACAAGCTTGTCACTGGAAAACTTGGTTGTGATATAAGGACATGTCCTGATAGGAAACATCTGGCATTAGGTAGTCTGTTTCCATGTGTGGCTCTGTGTTGTTGGTATATGATGTGGCCAGTGGCAGACAGTATTGATTATTGCTCTGGTTGTTGCCCTGCAGTATCTCTTGACACCACTGTCCAGACATGGACCTGCCCTGGGGGCATTGTGGCATATCTTGTGAGTACTGGCATGGTGTGAAATCCATTTTTCTTTTCAGACATGGGGTATCCTCGCTGAGTCCCAGCTGGGCAGACAGGTGGGAGATGTAGCTGATGGTGAGGCGCAGGGTCTCGATCTTGGTCAGAGTCTGTTCAGGCGGAGCCACAGAGGTGGGCAGATAGGTCCTGAGACGGTGGAGTTCTTTGGTCAGGTCTCTCATCCTCAGCTTCTCCCTCTCGCTGGCGCTCTCCCGCTTCTTCCCAGGAAACTTTGACCTAGACCGTCTCTTCTCCTGAGCTGGGAGTTCTTCTTTCCCCTGTCTTTTGGCAGCTTGGCTGATGCAGCTTGAAGGGTTTGCAGCCTCCTTCTCCTGAACAGATCCCCACTGGAAACAAGGGGGAGAGAAGCAGCAGGAGTCAATGGAGGAGGCAGGCGATAGGCTACTACAGGCACTGTAGTAACCAGGGTCTAAGGTGGGACAACCAGGCTCCAGCAAGGCATCACTGTCCAGAAGATGATCTCCAGCCTGAAGAAGCAAGAGTTTGGAGAAGGCAGCAGTGTCCATGACTGCAGAGTTTCTGAGCAGCAGGGATCTTCAGTTCAGTCAGTCCTTGAAGAAGTTGTGTGGAGTACTGGGGCACCTCAGAGCTGCTCCCCAATTTATCCTGCAGACAGAGGTGTGATGTGTCACCTTCAATGGTCCCTTCAGGATGCCTGGACTTCAAAGTGCCCGAGGAGAGATCACACTAGAGGCAGGGGGTCCCTGGGAAACACATCTTCCTAGAACCAGGTGTGAGGTAGCCGGCAGATTAGAATTAAGTCTGCATCAAGTTCAAGAATTCATAGTGGGAGCGATTGTTGTATTGCACAATTCACTAAGTTTGGCAGTAATGGATAGGATTGTATTGATTTATTTTTGAATATGGGTAATATTTTGCAAATAAAATATTCACATTTGTTTTTTGGAATGCAGATTATGCAAATAATTATAAACACCCAAAGTCTATTCAATTCTATTTCTACATAACTCAATACAATGCCTGCCTTTAGCAGAATCTCATCATTCTCCTCTCCATGACCAATAGTCCTAGGGTTCTCAGCAGCCCTCAGTAGTAAAAGAAGTGTGCCAGCTGTAATGTGTGAAGAGGTCACACCTCACCTCTGTTTAGACAAGCTCCTACACTGCCTTGAGAAATAGAGGTAGAGCTGTTTTGTCTATTATTTACTATTAATATTGAGAGAAAGAAATCTCCCTTCATGCATACTAGGCCTACATTTAATGTCATATCACAAATTATGGTGAGATGTTGTTATTCTGACAAGATCAAGGCGATGCCCTTCTATGCGAGTGAATTAGTCACCGGATGCAAAAAGAGGCCCAATTGTCTGGGATATATCAATGTGATATCACACGTGGATGAAAACTACTCTGTAGTAATTGTTTCGTATACAAAACTGAAACTAGGCTCTAATAATAACTTTAGATTTGGAAAGAGTCATTTTATTGTAAACCATCTCTAACACCTTTTTCATATTAATAAACCCTGTGAACAGAAGTAATGTTGTGTTTTTGTGGTTTTAGCTGTTCTTCTGGCCCTGAGGTGTTATGTGACACCTCAACCTTTCTCAGCCCTGGCCATGTGGATTGCAGTGGTTGTGGAACTGGTCATAAGAGAATGTTCCCACAGAAGAGAGTGTCACATTTAACCCCTTCCCTCATAGGTGTAGAGCTGTGATGATGAGACTCAGAACATAGCCAGAACACACACACACACTTTTAAAAAGTGTTTCACAGCAACACAACCAATGGTTCTAATTCATTTCTACAGTGACTAAAAATACACTGAGTATATCAAACATTAGGAACACCTTCCACGTATTGAGTTGCACCAAGTAGCGGTGTGTGGGTAAAATCACCGGGGAAAGCAAGACAGGGAAAAAAATGTGCGTTGTTTGCTCTATAACCTGTTACTTCATACTGTATGCCTTGCCACTGTGATAGGGCTAAGGCCAAGACAATAAGAAGACACAGTGGCAGAATAAACTCAACCACACGTTTGTTTCATCACAAAACTGTAGAGCAACATCTGTCCGGTGAAGTCCACAAATCCTATTGCATGTGTCAAACAGTTACATGACCTACAGCATGGTCAAGAAAGTTAATATTTCCCACATTTTCGGACGACTAAACAACTACTGATTTAGAGTTACTGCAAGTCGCAAAGGAAACAGGCGCTGCATCCACTATTCCATCAATGTTTCAACTTCAACATTTCAACATGATCTAATCACCTATGCTTTGTCTAATACAGTGACAACTAAAAGATTCCAAAAACGATTTAGTCCAATCAGTAAGCTAAATATGATGTGTCTGTCCATGGTACTGATTTCTCTGTGTGTGTGTGTGTGTGTGCATGCATGCAAATAGAAAAAACATGTTGACTCACACTACTTGTAGAGAAATTAGTAGTGTGAGTCTTTCATGTTGCTAAACGGTCTATGACTCTGTAATACAGTTAGTGGCGATTGTAGCATGTAAATCTTGGTGGGGGAAAAAAAAGATGTGGGATGCATGCCAGCAAAGGCACTACACAACACAACACTACATAATACATTAATTGCACTATAACAGCGACAAACGGTGCCCACAAACGGCCTAAATAAAGCTGTCCCAACAGCAGCCCCAATATCTTACCACTGCTACAACTGGCTATCAGCGGAGCCTTGTCTGGCAGCGAAACAGTTAATTTAGCCTAATTTACTACCTTTTTAAAAAACATAGCTGATATGGCTGACTTGTTTAAGCAAATGTGGTTTCTAATGACACTTGAGATAGTATACAAACTATGGCATAAGGGGACGACAAGCGGATAAGAGGCAATCCGTAATTTCGATTAAGACATTAATGAGCGAGCTTTGATGGACGTAGTCAATATAACTATTTGTTTAGCACTTTTGAAATATACAGTTAAAGAATTCAGAACATGGGCCATTCTTACAGTGTTCTCCCTGTACACAAAGTCAGAACCGTAGGAAAAATAAAGGGGGCAAAAAAGCAGACAATGAAAACTCTTACAATATTACATTTCTCTAAAACAGGTTATAAGCTACATGTGCACCACCAAGTTAGACCAGTAGGCAAAATTAAGAGGGGTAAATAGACCAAATTATTAGGGTGAGGCACATGGGCTACTAACATCTTACTACACAACATACATATAGTATTACTTTCTTAGCTACAGTATACATATCTCCCTGGCATATTACATAATTTATGCAGCAGCATACAATATCATTTTGGACTCACCTTGTTGTGTTGTACTCACTTGAACAGGAAGGTGGCGCGGTGGTCATTCGTGGGAAAAATTTGTCATCAAAGTCTGGCATTCTCTGGATTTAAGGAGCTTTCAAAACAACTCGGAACTTGAAAAAAAAACAAGATTGAATCATGATGAAGTCATTGATCTTCAGGTTGTAGCTCGAGAAAGAAGCCGGATTTACATATCCGAGTTGGATGACCGTTCAAAATGTATTTTCCCAGTCGGAGCTCATTTATTCCCGACTTCCCAGTTGTCTTGAACTCAATGCAGTCAAGTTTTTGCAGTTCCGAGTTAACAGTTGCTTTGAGCGCCGTACAAATCATACTTCACTGACAGCATGGCCAATGTTGAATGTTTATCATTTTGAACTTGGAAAATAGACCCTTAATCCGAGATTTGGGACCACACAGCCACTAAACTGAATAGCAGGCTTGTGATTGCTTATGAAGTTAGCCATTGTCCCTGATTCCTTCCAAACCACTCATTGTTGAATTTGATGTGTTTATTCTAAAATTTCTCTTCATCATTTCTCTTCATATTACAAGGATTAAAACGGATTTGCCAGTAGATTGTCAACGTGATTCATGATGATGACTGCTATTTAAGATTTTGAAAGTATGATGTTGACAAAGCTACTGTACATAAAACGTGATTTGACATCATTTTATCTGTGGCCAAAGACCTTGAGCCTTCTTGGATCGGCACTTCTAATGTAACTCCATGGCAGCACACAAGGGGCTAGAATTTTCTAGCTTTCACCTTAGACTTGGTGGTGACGTAGTGTCCCCATGAGTGACAGAACACTGAGCCAATCATGGCACAACGCTTCGTATTTTCTGCTGGCTTGCCCTACCACAACAGAAAGCACTGAACTAAGCTGAAAGACCTGCATTTTTGAGCTGGCTTTATTAACTCAATGATATATATATATATATATTTTACATTGTTTGCAAACTGATATGTGACACATATTAATGCCAAAATAACATGCAAAACAGGCAATCCCCGCCTGTCGCCACTGCATACATAACTCGCTTTGAGTTTTTGTTTTCCTAAGCTACCTGGCTAAAATGCTTGCTCGCAAGCCTAATTTCCTTTCATAGGCAACAATGCACCAGGCCAGCTAGTTAACATTAGCCTACTACATCTAGCTACATGTTGAACTTCCATCCTCTCAGTCCAGGGGCATAATGTATGAAGTTATGATTGGATCAGAATCGCCATTATAATCATTGGCCAGTACGGAGAATTAAGTAAAACCACAAGTTCAAATCCCTATCTCCATCCATGGCTAATTTAGGAAAGGGATGATTTTTTGCTAGCTAGCCACCAGAGGACAACAACACAATGAGATTAAACTATTCTAGATTTTATCTGTCAATGACATTTGGCTTCTGATGTGATTTGTTTGGTGTGAAGCCAAATTCAAACTGGCTTCCCTTGACACTTTTTTTTTGATGCGCCAGGACCATTCACAGCTGAGCTCACTCGGTTCAGGTCAACGCTGATTTGCTCTTATTATTATATTATTTTTTTATCAAGGAAGGCCAAAGGCTCTCTGGTTTCCCTTGCATCCAAGGGAAGATAGATAGATAGATGCTTTCTCTGGTGAGATACATTCAACCTGTTGCGAATTGAAGGACATTAAATACAGAGAAACGAAAGACACACTCTTTTGTGGAAGCCTGGCTTCCCTTGGTATGCATGAATACATGCCACTGGTTGCAACCCCCCCCCCCCCAAGTTTGCCTTCAAAACAGTCTGAATTCGTCAGGGCATGAACTCTACAAGGTGTCAAAAGCGTTCCACAGGGATGCTGGCCCATGTTGACTCCAATGCTACCCAAGTTGTGTCAAATTGAATGGATGCTCTTTGGGTGGTCGACCATACTTGACACGCACAGAAAACTGTTGCGTATGGAAAAACCCAGCAGTGTTGCAGTTCTTGACACAAACCGGTGCTCCTGGCACCTACTACCATACCCCGTTCAAAGGCACTTAAATCTTTTGTCTTGCCCATTCACCCTCTGAAAGGCACACATACACATTCCATGTCTCAATTGCCTCAAGGCTTAAAAATTATTCTTTATCCTGTCTCCTCCCCTTCATCTACATTGATTAAGGTGCCTTTAACAGGTGACATCAATAAGGGATCATAGCTTTCACCTGGATTCACCTGGTCATTCTATGTTATGGAAAGAGCAGGTGTTCTTAATGTAGAGTCACATTTGTTGAAAGTAAGGAGTATGGGTAGAATTAATTAGTTGAGTGTCTACTAACTGATTTTTCTCTGGGTTTTCTTAAAGAGACATCGTGTGAGGAGACATCGCTGTGGCACTGACAGAACTGACATATGCAGGGATGGACAGGTCAGAAGGTAACATTTCCATGTCTTCTCCTAAACTCGGCCTGACCTCTGAATCAGACCCCTCTGAATGTATTCAAAAATTATTCTTATCTGTGTTTAGCTACTGGGTAGTTCATTGATGTTAATGAACACAAAATATGAGCCATAATCCTTTGTCATGACTTTGTATCATGTAGTATTTTGTTGGTTACTATTTCTAATTGTGTCATAACTCTTGCTTTGTATATTCTACTCTTCTCAACTCTAAAGGAGATTTTTAACATATGTGATTAATGTCCCTTAAACCAGAATAAGGGATAAGGATAAGGAAGTATTGCAGTCTTTAGGATCAAAGGTTGATTAGCAAATTAAAATGAACTAGTTTCATTCCCAGCCTGCATGCTGGATTGTTTATTTACAACTTAAGTCTAAATCTTTGTTTTTGCCTGTGTGTATTGGTGTATTGAGCTTTCCATTAACAAATCAAATGCCCTTGGTAAGCTGATGAAACAGGTGCTTATTTTTATTTCCCCAGATATCCAACACCTCACCTCCCCAGTGACACGCATATCCTAACTCATCCTCTCTCACATTAGGGGATAGTTAAGGTTGGTTTAAACCAGGGATCATACCTTCTCTCCAGACTGAGAGGTGCCAACACAAAGGATCAGTAATGACCTGGATCTGTTTATCTCTCTGGGGCTTGATACACAGTTGATACACAGTTGATACACAGTTGATAGAGGGTTGATAGATAGTTGATACATTGCTTTTTATTTTTTATTTAACCTTTATTTAACTAGGCAAGTCAGTTAAGAACACATTCTTATTCATAGCTGATAGATAGTTGATACATAGCTGATAGATAGTTGATACATAGCTGATATATAGTTGATACATAGCTGATATATAGTTGATACATAGCTGATAGATAGTTGATACATAGCTGATAGATAGTTGATACATAGCTGATAGATAGTTGATACATAGCTGATAGATAGTTGATACATAGCTGATATATAGTTGATACATAGCTGATAGATAGTTGATACATAGCTGATAGATAGTTGATACATAGCTGATAGATAGTTGATACATAGCTGATAGATAGTTGATACATAGCTGATATATAGTTGATACATAGCTGATAGATAGTTGATACATAGCTGATAGATAGTTGATACATAGCTGATAGATAGTTGATACATAGCTGATAGATAGTTGATACATAGCTGATAGATAGTTGATACATAGCTGATAGATAGTTGATACATAGCTGATATATAGTTGATACATAGCTGATATATAGTTGATACATAGCTGATATATAGTTGATACATAGCTGATATATAGTTGATACATAGCTGATAGATAGTTGATACATAGCTGATAGATAGTTGATACATAGCTGATAGATAGTTGATACATAGCTGATATATAGTTGATACATAGCTGATAGATAGTTGATACATAGCTGATAGATAGTTGATACATAGCTGATATATAGTTGATACATAGCTGATATATAGTTGATACATAGCTGATAGATAGTTGATACATAGCTGATAGATAGTTGATACATAGCTGATAGATAGTTGATACATAGCTGATAGATAGTTGATACATAGCTGATAGATAGTTGATACATAGCTGATATATAGTTGATACATAGCTGATATATAGTTGATACATAGCTGATATATAGTTGATACATAGCTGATAGATAGTTGATACATAGCTGATAGATAGTTGATACATAGCTGATAGATAGTTGATACATAGCTGATAGATAGTTGATACATAGCTGATATATAGTTGATACATAGCTGATATATAGTTGATACATAGCTGATAGATAGTTGATACATAGCTGATAGATAGTTGATACATAGCTGATAGATAGTTGATACATAGCTGATAGATAGTTGATACATAGGCTGATATATAGTTGATACATAGCTGATAGATAGTTGATACATAGCTGATATATAGTTGATACATAGCTGATATATAGTTGATACATAGCTGATAGATAGTTGATACATAGCTGATAGATAGTTGATACATAGCTGATAGATAGTTGATACATAGCTGATATATAGTTGATACATAGCTGATAGATAGTTGATACATAGCTGATAGATAGTTGATACATAGCTGATAGATAGTTGATACATAGCTGATATATAGTTGATACATAGGCTGATATATAGTTGATACATAGCTGATATATAGTTGATACATAGCTGATATATAGTTGATACATAGCTGATAGATAGTTGATACATAGCTGATAGATAGTTGATACATAGCTGATAGATAGTTGATACATAGCTGATATATAGTTGATACATAGCTGATATATAGTTGATACATAGCTGATATATAGTTGATACATAGCTGATAGATAGTTGATACATAGCTGATGGATAGTTGATACATAGCTGATAGATAGTTGATACATAGCTGATAGATAGTTGATACATAGCTGATATATAGTTGATACATAGCTGATATATAGTTGATACATAGCTGATAGATAGTTGATACATAGCTGATAGATAGTTGATACATAGCTGATAGATAGTTGATACATAGCTGATAGATAGTTGATACATAGGCTGATATATAGTTGATACATAGCTGATAGATAGTTGATACATAGCTGATATATAGTTGATACATAGCTGATATATAGTTGATACATAGCTGATAGATAGTTGATACATAGCTGATAGATAGTTGATACATAGGCTGATACTGCAGTGTGTGTGTTTAGTTTAGTGCATTAAGATCCTCATGACCTACTAATCTTCTTGGGATCCACATAACAAATCCAAACACATAATAAAGTACAGAACAGACAAGAACAACATAAGATATTACATTCTGTTGATATTACATTCTGTCAGTATGCCACACTGTGGTATACTGATCACGATAGAGGACTATATCTAACTTTCTCTTTAGTTCTCCAATATTACAATCAGTTATTTTAACAGGTTTCTGGCAGCTATGGTTTCAGTCAAAGTTAACGTTTCACCTTGACCTCATTACTCTCCATGAGTGTGATTTATGTTCCATGTGAAATAAAAGCTTGTTTTTTCTGTCCCTCACCAGGGCTCTAATCAGGGTTGTCTCATTCTCATATTAGCATGGAGGTGCTAAACTCTTTATCAGGACTAGGATAAGAGGGGTCATTAGAATGTTAATGTCAGAGAGGAGTGTGGAGTCTGGAGCTTCTCTGTGAAAACCTAACTGTGCTGTAAAGTTAAGAAGATGTTGTGGTTATGTACAACAGACATGTTTGTGCTCTGGTTCATGCCCTGTGTTTCATAGTCATGCTAAGTTGTGTGTGAATCTTTTCTCTATGTGTTTACTGATACGTCTGACTGTAGACTTCCTGTATTTCATATAATACTCGTTTTAATATTGACCAACAGAGGTTTCTCTTTTATTGAATTGATCTTGCTGTGTAAATGTTGTCTGGCAGCCTGACTGTGTTTGCATTTATTATTAGAATGGACTTATAATACTGCCATGCTGAAGAATGACTGTGCTTCATCATCACAAAAAGCATATGGGCGGTGTGAACTGACTTACATGATTGACGTAAAATTGTCTAGACAGAAAAGTACAGTATACATCATTAATATTTCCATAGTATTACTTGGTACTTTACTTGCAAACAATACTACTTTACTTTAAAACAACCAAAGACACAGTTAAGTAGTTAGTTAATATTTTATTATAAATATTAGAATACGTTTTGTATTTACAATGATCGTTGTATGAAATATAGAATTTGAAAGTAAAATAAACAAGTTATATTAACATATAATGACTCTGTAAATCGAAGTAAAAGTTCATTGACTGGACAGTAGATTCTCTTGATGAGGACATCTGTTACATCCAGAAGTCTTGAGCAAAGTTTTGATAATGGTCATCTTTGCTGAATACCTAAAGAAAGAAATGTGTAATTAGTTGACTGGTTCAAATAGGATGTCTAATTCCATTGAATATGGGACTTCATCAAACTGGAACACTGCAGTGAATAATCACTGGTAGTACAGAGACACAATCCACTGTATCATTCACCATATAAATTGACAATTATTTAAACACCTAGTTGTAACTTACAAGTACATTGAATCTGTGCTTTATTGAAATGTGTAGTGGATGGATAATCAGTGTACATACCTGACTTGACTGTGCAGTCTCTGCATACACCGGCGATTCCAACAGAGAATCCATACTTGAGTTGATAACGTCGTCGTAAGCACACATCTCACTGCTGATCGGGTGTCTCTCCATCCCAGTCGTATTGTGGAGTGGGTACGTGGACGTGGCTGTGTGGTGGAGGGTCTGGTGCTGCCCTGCACATCTCCCTATCTCTGCCTCCTCTCTCCAACAGTTCCCTGATGAGGAGGGGTTGAACTGGCACACCTCTTGTTGAGGTGATATGTGGTGTCCTGATGTGTTGAGGTTCAGCTCCTTCCTCTGGCACAGAGCCTCCTCGCTGAGTCCCAGCTGGGCAGACAGGTGGGAGATGTAGCTGATGGTGAGGCGCAGCGTCTCGATCTTGGTCAGAGTCTGTTCAGGAGGAGCCACAGAGGGGGGCAGGTAGGTCCTGAGGTGGTGGAGGGCTTTGGTCAGGTCTCTCATCCTCAGCTTCTCTTTCTCGCTGGCACTCTGTCTCTGCTTGCTGGGGTTCTTGGAGCAGTTCTTTCTAATCCTCCCTTCAGAGAGTCTTCCTTCATCGCTGGAGGACGGGGAAGCGGATGCCTTGGCTCCCCCAGAGTATGTTGGTCTGTGAGGTCCTGTGGCGGTCCCCCGAGGTAGCCAGGAGAGGGAGAAGTCCATGCAGGAGGTCGGTGAGATGATACAGGTCTCTGGAGAAGAGAGGTTATAGAACTCAGAGTCTGAACTGGGATAACTCCAGTGGTACTGCACACCAACACCATAGTTGCTGAGTAGAGGAGCAGAGATATCCATGCTGTGTCCTGTATGTTGAACAGTAGGATTGAACTGAAGAGCTTGGCCTGTGGGCTGGTCATTCAGAGAGCCTTGGTTTTATGCAGGTGTCTGAGGTGTGAAGTGACACCTCCACAGACCCTCTCAGACCATCATCATGGCCTCCCAGAGCTCCTGGACAGAGAGAGTAGCCACCAGCAGTCCTCTGCTGGGAAAAAATACAACTACTGCTGCTCAGAGAGTGACGTGTCAAATTTGACCCCTCACCAAAACAATAAACAATTTCTCTCTTATAATGTGTTTACCATTGTGGCCTCCATAGTCATCTGTCTTTGTCCCTCATGAGATACATCAGCTAATGATTTGAATAAGGCCACTGTTAATATTCTTTCATTCAGACCGTAGTGGTTCAGAGGCTGAATATTCTGATTGACTGCTTTCATTTTTCATGACGTGGGAAACATTTCCTTCAAACACCTTTTATACATCCAAACACATTTTGAAAGCGATATCCATTTGTGTGCGTAAAGACAAATGATTAAATAGACTACAATTAAATAAAATATAAAATAATATTTAAAATGTGTATTAATTGTTTAATATAGGTACAGTGCCTTCAGAAAGTATTCACACCCCTTGACTTTTCCAAATTTTAGTTGTGTTACAGCCTGAATTTATAATAATAATAATTATTATTTATTTTGTCGCTGGCCTACACCTAACACTATGATTTCAAAGTGTAATTGTGTTTTTCGAAAACATTGTCTAATTAAGTACAAATTTAAAGCTGAAATGTCTTAAAGTATTGAAGTCAACAAGTATTCAACCCCTTTGTTATGGCAAGCCTAAATAAGTTCAGGAGTAAACATGTGCTTAACAACTCATATAATAACTTGAATGGACTCACTCTATGGGCAATAATAGTGATTAACATTATTTTGTAATGACTACTACTCTGTACCCCACACATACATTTACAGTATATGCAAGGTTCCTCAGTCGAGCAATGAATTTAAAACACAGATTCAACTACAAAGACCAGGGAGGTTTTCCAATGCCTCAAAAAGAAGGGAAGCTATTGGTAGATGGGTAAAAAAAAATTGACATTAAATATCTCTTTGACCATGGTGAAGTTATTAATTACACTTTGGATGCTGTATCAATACACCCAGTCACTACAAAGACACAGGTGTCCTTCCTAACTCAGTCGCCGGAGAGGAAGGAAACCGCTCAGGGATTTCACCATGAGGCCAATAGTGACTTTAAAACTGTTACAGAGTTTAATGGCTGTGATAGGACAAAAATGAGGATGGATCAACAACATTGTCGTTACACCGCAAAACTAACCTAATTGATAGAGAGAAAAGAAGGAAGCCTGTACAGAATTTAAATATTCCAAAACATGCATCCTGTTTGCAACAAGGCACTAAAATAATACTGCAGAAAATGTGGCAAAGCAATTCACTTTTTTTCCTGTATACAAAGTATTATGTTTGGGCCAAATAAAATACAACACATTACTGAGTACCACTCTCCATATTTTCAAGCATAGGGATGGCTGCATCATGTTATGGATTGGCTTGTAATCATTAAGGACTGGGGAGTTTTTCAGGATAAAAAAATTAATGGAATGGAGCTAAACAAAGGAAAAATCCCAGAGGAAAACATTGGGACCACGCAGCCGTCACACTGCTCAGGAAGGAGAAGCATTCTGTCTCCTAGAGATGAATGTACTTTGGTGCGAAAAGTGCAAATCAATCCCAGAACAACAGCAAAGGACCTTGTGAAGATGCTGGAGGAAACAGGTACAAAGGTATTTATATTCACAGTAAAACGAGTCCTATATCAACATAACCTGTCACTCAGCAAGAAAGAAGCCACTGCTCCAAAACCGCCATAAAAAAACAGACTACGGTTTGCAACTGGACATGGGGACAGAGATCGTACTTTTTGGAGAAATGTCCTCTGGTCTGATGAAACAAAAATGGAACTGTTTGGCCATAATGACCATCATTATGTTTGGAGGAAAAAGGGGGAGGCTTGCAAGCCAAAGAACACCATCCCATCAGTGAAGCAAAGGGGTGGCAGTGTAATTTTGTGGGGGTGGTTTGCTGCAGGAGGGACTGGTGCACTTCACAAAATAGATGGCATCACGAGGTAGGAAAATAATGTGGATATATTGAAGCAACATCTCAAGACATCAGTCAGGAAGTTAAAGCTTGGTCGCAAATGGGTCTTCCAAATGGACAATGACCCCAAGCATACTTCCAAATTTGTGGCAAAATGGCTTAAGGACAACAAAGTAAATGTATTGGAGTGGCCATCACAAAGCCCCGAAAAAACTGAAAAAGCGTGTGTGAGCAAGGAGACCTGCAAACCTGACTCAGTTACACCAGCTCTGTCAGGTTAAGTTAAACATTTTAAAGGCAATGCTACCAAATACTAATTGAGTGTATGTAAACTTCTGACCCACTGGGAATGTGATGAAAGAAATAAAAGCTTAAATAAATCATTCCCTCTACTATTATTCTGACATTTCACATTCTTAAAATAAAGTGGTTATCCTTACTGACCTAAGACAGGGAACTTTTACTAGGATTAAATGTCAGGAATTGTGAAAAAGTGAGTATAAATTTATTTGGCTAAGGTGTATGTAAACTTCCGACTTCAACTGTATATATATTTTTTAATGGTTTGGAGAGCCTTTACCCACTAAATAATGTCTATTGATGAATAACAAAATAAGGTGGTTTTATTAATAAAGTTGTCATATTCAGGTCCATGATGAAAGGTGGGGGAAAAAGTGTACAATAGGGGTTAAACAATAATCCTATAACTCTACCCTAATTCTCACTAATCATGGAACTGTATGACAACGATCCAGTCGTCGTGAACTGTGCGCCAGGCTCCAGGTTTAACCTGCGACATGTGTTCTGAGTTCCATAATGATTCAAATAGGCTACATGTCCCAAAGTATTGCTCAACGTTGACTAATATGATCCACTAATGCTAACAACCCTCGGGAACAATTTACAAGGACGTGACAGAGGAAAGTAAATTAAACGGAATAGAATCATTCAAAAATACATGAATGTGGCTCTTACTCACGGTGGCTCCCAATAGTGGCTAATATTTAACATATTTAATGATACAAAACATATTTAATGATACAAATTGTAAAATAAACTGGAGAAAAGCCCAGGCATACAATCAAAACGTTCTTAAGCGCATACATCAACTCGACAGGTTCAGTCTTACAGAAGCCTATAGCTTGGTCTCCAAATTTCATCCACACAAATTACAAGGGCACACAATTAGAAATCTAAACAACATAACACGTATATTTATAGACTATTTCACTGTGGAAAAGGGACCGCAATGCATGTCATGTTGATATGATTTTCACTTTTCTTCCATATGGCTGGTTTCACATTCGTCTCCAGAGATCATAAGGAAAATGTGTATTGTGTGTATTTGTGTATTGTGTGTATAAAATGTGTATTTTACAATCCCCTTCTCCAAATGGATTACTCATTCTCTATAGATATTATGAAGTTATAAATTATAGTTCCATGTACGCGCGCTTGACTCTGGTCAGAATCTGGGCCTTTGTCATTATAGGGTTCTGTATGTAGATGGGTGAATTTTTTTTATTTTTAATCCATTTTGAATTCAAGCGGTGTGAATAATTTCTGAAGGCACTACACATATCGCCTACAGCATGGCAGTTTAAGACCACAATATGAAGCGCCACCAGATCGTAGTGTGTACACTGGTGGTCAGTTTAGAGCAGGGGTAACTCTCTCAGAGCCAAGGTGTCACTTGGCACCTGTAATAAGCTCAGCTAAAGACACAGCCACTGTTCTCTGGACTGTGTGAACCAGTAATGGAAAGTCACACCCCACGTGTAACTGGGACTAAAGAGATGGTCAAACACAATTAAGGCCTTTCATAGTTCGCTGTGATTGAGAAACATGCTACAGTATGCTGGCACTATGAGATAGTATAACTGACTTATTGAATAGTATGCAACAGTCGTTATATTTTATTAATGTTATCTTTATTTAATATGTGGATATTTTCACTTTGAAGGACCAGTCTTGAATCCCCTACTAACCCATATATTAAAAAAATGAACAATATGAGGAATTTCAAAATAGATTGTGATTTTATATGATCAGTTAAAGAACCAATGAGTTGCCCACCTCATGCACTGGGACTGGGGAGGTTTGTGGGGGTTTCCTTCTTTAAAGTGTGTAAGTGTGCAAAGCTGTCATCAAGGCGAAGGGTTGCTACTTTAAAGAATCAAAAATATGACATTTTTTTTTATTGTTTAACACTTCTTTGGTTACTACATGATTCCATATGTGTTATTTCATAGTTTTGATGTCTTCACTTATTTTTCTACAATTTCGAAAATAGAAAAAATAAAGAAAAACCCTTAAATGAGCCAGTGTGTCCAAACTTTTGACAGGTACTGCAGTTGGCTATGTCAGTCCGCTAATACAGGACTATTAAAGGCCCACTACTTTCACTACTTTTATGAATGATTATTATAATTTTTTTAATTCTCTCTCTCTCTCTCTCTCTATATATATATATATAGAATATATATATTTTTAAATTCACAAAAGTAGTGAAAGTAGTGAAAGTAGTGGGCCTTTAATAGTCCTGTATTAGCGGACTGACATAGCCAACTGCAGTACCTGTCAAAAGTTTGGACACACTGGCTCATTTAAGGGTTTTTCTTTATTTTTTCTATTTTCGAAATTGTAGAATAATAAGTGAAGACATCTGCAGCGCGGGCCCAAACTATTTCCCACAACTATGTGGGAGAGGCCAGTGGCCTGTGGGGTAGAGGCAGTGGCCATTAGCACCTCATAGAGAAAGCTGGAGCCCGAGCTAGCACCTGTCCTGTCCCCTCCCCATGCCCCCAAAACCTTCAGCCAGCTTGACATGGCCTGAGCCTTCCCAGGGGTGCGCAATCAGCACTCACTAGTTCTCCAGAGTTGTCCAGTGTTGTCTAAAGCCGTGAGTCTAGTTTTCACCATTAAAGTCCTGTTTGGGGTTTTAGAGAAGAGCTGTGATGGATGTTCTCTAGATTCATATTTGTAGCAGTTGACCTCTATCATGTCAGTCAATCAAATGTATTTTAGGAAGCCGTTTTTACATCAGCAGGTGTCACAAAGTGCTATACAGATACCCAGCCTAAAACCCCAAAGAGCAAGCAATGCAAATATAGAAGCAAGTGGCTAGTAAAAACTCCCTAGAAAGGCAGGAACCTAGGAATAAACCTAGAGAGGAACCAAGATAGCACAATTTCTTATTTACAATGACAGCCTAGGAACATTGGGTAAAGTGCCTTGTTCAGGGGTAGAACAACAGATTTTTACCTTGTCAGCTCAGGGACTCGATCCACCAACCTTTCGATTACTGGCCCAACGCGCTAACCACTAGGTTACCTGCCGCTATATAGATGTCCGATATAATTGTTAACAATTCTTCATACAATATGCAAACGAAGAAATACAATTTATTCATTCTGTCCCACTTTACCTATAAATATCCACAGCTCCCATTTTTACTCTGCTTTTGGACCTGTGGTCCATGAGGAACTGCCTGGTGAAGTAAGTTGTTTCACACCTCTGGTAGAGTAAACAGCACAGACTTAATGCCAAGAAGAACAAACCAACCATCGCTCACAGTACACTGATAGATTTATTTGATTTGTTTCATCTTTTCACAGTCACAAAACCCCAAAACAAAAAATATATGCAAAATATTTTTTTCCACGACAGACAATATTTTGAGATAAAAATATAAAAACAATGAACAAAGTATGGCTTTCTGTTTCACAAAGATGCAGACACACACATGAATGCACCCAAGAAGTGTATCCATAAGCCAATCCCTTTATAACAGTGATGCTGCTGCTCAAAAAGATGCTTGAGAAAGAAAAAAGGTTTTATTGAATCCTCGCATTCAGTTAAGGCTGATTTCTTCCTGCAACTCAATTGATAACAGGTATTACACAATGTATAGGAAATAATTATGTATACCTCCATATAATGGTACAGATGTTCTATAGACTAAAGGAAACCAAACCTACACTTTGAAAAAGGATGATGCAACATCACCTTTATTCTTGTTTTGTAGCTTTCTCTATTTTGAAATATGTTATTGTGTGAATATAGTGTAGATACAACAGCAAAGCTTCAGTTTGTGCAACTGTTAGATTGTTAGTATGACAGAAATAATTGGCAAAAGTCTTGTTTTGTATTGGAAAGAAATGCAATTGGCTCCACAATACTTGACAAGAAACAGCTAAGAAATTCTTAAACTAACTAAAGTGATTGTTAATTCAAGCCGGTACAGGCTACAATCCAGTCAGCTATTTACAGTGACACACACAGACAGCAATCATCATTCAGATGACTTACTTTTTGAACAACACATGAAAGACACAGAAACATTACTAACACACACATGCAACTCAGTCAATAGTTAGCAGAAACAGCACTGTGTGCTTCAGTGAATCTCCCATCACCAATAAGAGCATTTCCCCCACATATTTTAAAACTCATTTTTCCCCCCGTATTCCTATGTGGTACCACGTCCACAGAAAAACTAAAGATGGCGTTGCATAGTCAACACAAATAAACCACAGCCCAAGTGAGAAACTGAGAACATTTACATCAAGCACACAAACAGACTGTAGGACCAAACAGTTTGCTGAAGTTGCAAGTTAGATTCAATTGGAAAATTGGAATGCAATTTTTTTGGTTTGATTGCAGGTGCATATTCAGCAGGATTACATTTTCAGAGCATGTCAGAAAATAAGATTAGAATGGAACGGCCAAATACGTTATCTCCTCATTTTGATGGAGAATACTGCAGTAAATAGCAGTTGTATGCTGTTCCCTAAATGGCAACCTACTGAATATACCCCTTGTTAATGGACTACAACCTCAAACACTCAACTAAAGGTAATGATTCAAAAATACAGTATAGATGTGGTGAAGGATATTTGCTGTCCTCCCACTACATACTGTGGGTTGATTGAAACACAAGACGAGAATACATGGAGGGAATGCTACACTACAGTCAATATAGTTTACATTTTGGAGAGAAGGTAGAGTGTTTGAGTTGATAAGTATTCATTAAGGCAGGGCCAAGATTAAAACAACATAATTTTAGCAAAACAAAACAGTACCTGAATTCAAAATGGCATTGGAGAAAGATTCCCTTGACCAGAAATCTGTTTCTGGTTACCAGTCTCCATCAAGAGGTTTACATATTTTCCCATTCTTATCTTGTGTCGACAATATCGTACATTAATGGGGCAAACTATGGTTTTTAGACCAATAGATAAGGAATTAGAGAAATATTCCCATTTAATCCCAATAATAATTTAGATTTTTGGAGTTGATTTTAAAGCATTTCACTCCAAACACATCGTGGCTAATGAGACAGAACAGACAATGAAGAACACTGTTAGTTAGCATGTAATTAAAGGATCTCTATGTTGGTGGAACAAACTCTTGTCAGCTCCAGGTGGTTACAACCAATCTTGCATAATGCCTGTGTATCTTCCAGAGGAACTCCGCCTGTAAAGGTGGCTCCTTGCTCCTGTGACCTTTAGCCAGTATGACCTCCTCACTGGAGTATCTTCTCCCGGGTCTCAGGTAGCTTGAGGGCCACCAGACCTCCACACACCAGAGCAGTACAGGAGAGGAGGATGGGGACAACTTTGGTGACCCCCACAAAGGAGGCAAAAATGGAGGTGCCCAGGATGGCCGCCAGCTTACAGAGAGCATTCAACACCCCAAACGCTGTGGCTCTGTGAGAGGAGGTTAGGGACATCGGTTAAATACACCACAGGGGACACAGTGGTGCAGCTGTCTAAGGCACTGCATCTCAGTGCAAGAGGCATCACTACAGTCCCTGGTTCGAATCCATTTTGTATCACATCTGGCTGTGATTGGGAGTCCCATAGGGCGGCGCACAATTGGCGCAGCCGGGGTAGGCCATCATTGTAAATAAGAATTTGTTCTTAACTGACTTGCCTAGTAAAATAAAGATTGAAATTAAATGTACCATTTTACATCCATTTTATTCAGTAACTGATGATAATGGGTTGACATACTTTTAACAGTATGAAGCAAATCATACAATATCATATCAACAATCTATTTCCAATAGGCACAATATAATAAATTAGATGGGCCTAGCTAATACATTCATGTCTGATTTCCAGATTGCTGTACTGTACCTTTTGGAGGCTGGGTAAAGTTCCACTGTGATGACCTCAATGCCGTTCCACGCTGCCACGCTGACCCCACAGAACAGACACTGCCAGGCTATGATGGCCGCCTGACTGAAGCTCAGGAACAGGAAGAAAGTGCAGCCAGCTGAGATCAGCATGGAGAGGCCTGCAAAGGGAGGAGCAGATTGGGCTCATAGTAGGAAACAGTGAGCACAGTGGCACTGGCACATCATGTGCAGAGGGAGATGGAGCTGTGAGGTGTGCGGTAAGAATCTATCACACTTCGATGTTCCTTGATCATATATCAAGGCGCACACCCTTATAAAACTCAATGCTCATACTTTTCTCATCTGCCAATTGAAGAGCAGAATGTCAGAATAATAGCTGAGCTGCTGCTATACACTTAATCTACACCTGTCCTACCTGTCCATTATAAGAACCAATACAGTTAAAATCATAGAAACCTATTACCATTGTACTTTGTCCAATACAGACCAACTCACCTATGATTTTAACCCTGCCTATCTTCTCCATGAACAGAGCTGATATGATGTTGCCGGGTAGAACAGCCAGGGACCCCAGGAAGCTGACCAGGTAGATGAGCACATCGTTCTCCTCGTCGATGTCCAAGTGACAACCCTTCTTATTATGGAGGAATGTGGTGTTCTCCAGCCTACAGTCTATGAACCTTTCCTCATACAGATCTGGAGGAAACGTGACAATGCCAACGATATAACATAAATAGTGTACTTGGAGAAACATTCATGGCTTTGCAATTCTCAGTCCACTGGTCAATATGTACTGTCTGTTTTCAGTGAAATATAGCAACGGTAATTGATGATTTTGAAATGCATTACATACTGTTTGTCATTATACATCATTCATTCATATTGAGCAGGACTTGATTTTTGCAAAAGTTCAATCTCTGTTGAACCTTTTTTCATTTTGGAAGCATTCCAAAGGGTTAAACTTGTTGACAATGTGGTGCATTGGTTGGCCTACTGTAACACCTCCAGCGGCTCCCACCTGTGTTATAGAAGACAGTGGATCTGATGGTACAGTTCTCAAATATTGTTTCAGTGGACTCGATGTCCTCAAAGTAACAATCTTCAAACAGTGAATCCTCAAACTTAACAGACTTCATCTGTATGTTGATGAACCTAAAGGGATGGAACACAAAAGCATGATTCCTGACTTTTTGATGACTTGGCACATTACATGCTAGAAAGACAGACAGCACAGTCCTTCCTCAATATTGTCTGTATCATTGTGAAATAAATAATACGTGCCGTACTTACATAGAATGATATGTTACATTGTGATATTATCAAGAGACATGACAATGATAAATTGTTGTAATACAGTATTACTTGCTGTGGTGTAGTACTTAGAAGGGCCAGAAGGTGGAGCATGGATATTACATACTTGTCATTGATGTATTCTCCCTCTCTGTGGATCTGATTCTCCAGGGAGAAGTTGAAGTGGAAGCGTTCTACTCTCTCTCTGTGGAACACCTTGACTTTGGACTCATACTCCTCTTGCTGAAGGTATTTGATCATGTCAGGGAACCACACACCCAGTCCATAGTAACTGAAATACGATGGTATCAGCGTTATTGGACCACAGTAGACAACATTAAAATACAGTATTTTGGCATCCTAAATGGCACCCTATTCCCTATATAGTACACTGCTTTTGACCAGGGCCCATGGGAGGAATTTGGTGCCATTTGGGACACAGACTGTATCGACAGGTATTTACAATCAGCTGCTCACAGTATACAATCTTTCCTGTTTAGCATCACATATATTGTACATATACAGTGCCTTCGGAAAGTATTCAGACCCCTTGAATATTTTCACGTTTTGTTACGTTACAGCCTTATTCAAAATGGACTTAAAAAAAATAACATTGTCAGCAATCTACACACAATACCCCATAATGACAAAGCGAAAACAGGTTTTTAGAAATTAACACATTTATTTTAAAAAACAAAAACAGAAATTCCTTATTACATAAGTATGCAAACTCTTTGCTCAGAGCAAAAAGGTCGAAGGAATTGTCCATAGAGCTCCGAGAGATTATTGTATCAAGTCACATATCTGGGGAAGGCTACCAAAACATTTCAGCAGCATTGAAGCTCCCCAAGAACACAGTGGCCTCCATCATTCTTAAACAGAAGAAGTTTGGAACCCCCAAGACTCTTCCTAGAGCTGGCCGCCCGGCCAAACTGGGCAATTGGGGGAGAAGGGCCTTGGTCAGGGAGGTAACCAAAAACCCGATGGTCACTCTGACAGAGCTCTAGAGTTCCTCTGTGGAGATGGGAGAACCTTCCAGGAGGACAAGCATCTCTGCAGCACTCCACCAATCAGGTCTTTATGATAGAGTGGTGAGATGGAAGCCAGTCCTCAGTAAAAAGGCACATGACAGCCCGCTTGGAGTTTGCCAAAAGGCACCTAAAGACTCTCAGACAATGAGAAACAAGATTCTCTGGTCTGATGAAACCAAGATTGAACTCTTTGGTCTGAATGGCAACTGTCACGTCTGGAGAAAACCTGGCACCATCCCTATGGTGAAGCATGGTTGTGGCAGCATCATGCTGTGGGGATGTTTTTCAACGGCAGGGACTGGGAGACTTGTCAGGATCGAGGCAAAGATGAACGGAGCAAAGGGCAGAGAGATCCTTGATGAAAACCTGCTCAGGACCTCAGACTGGGGCGAAGGTTCACCTTCCAACAGGACAACGACCCTAAGCACACAGCCAAGACAACGTAGGAGTGGCTTCCGGACAAGTCTCTGAATATCCTTGAGTGGCCCAGCCAGAGCCCGGACATGAACCCAATCGAACAGCTCTAGAGAGAACTGAAAATTTACCGGACATGAATCCGATCGAACAGCTCTAGAGAGACCTGAAAATAGCTGTGCAGCAACGCTTCCCATCCAACCTGACAGAGCTTGAGAGGATCTGCAGAGAAGAATGGAAGAAACTCCCCAAATACAGGTGTGCCGGAGGGGATGGCTGCCGTGTTACAGGCTCCTAACCAACTGTGCTATTTTGTTTTGTTTTTTAATATTGTTTAACTCATTTTGTACGTAATGTTGCTGTTACTGTCTCTTATGACTGAAAGAGCTTCTGTAATTCAGAACAGCAATTACTCACCTGGAACTGGACAAAGATTTTTTCTTTAATGAGTGCGACTCGAAGGATATACTGCTCTGTCAAGACAAGGCCCAAATCCCAGTCATAAGTGTGAAGAAAGACAGAAAAAAAAGGGGGAGGAGGACGAGGTGCCTTGTAAGAATTAGAGAAGTAGGTAAAGAAGGTCCCCAAGAACATGCAATAATTTAAAACAAACTGGACGATGTACGATTAAGACTATCCTACCAACGGGACATTAAAAACTGTAATATCTTGTGTTTCCCTGAGACATGGCTAAATGACGACACGGATAATATAGAGCTGGCTGGCTTCTCTGTGCATCAGCAGGACAGAGCAGCTACATCTGGTAAGACGAGGGGCGCGTCTCTTTGTCAATAACTGCTGGTGAGCGATGTCTAATATTAAAGAAGTCTCGAGGTATTGCTCGCCTGAGGTAGAATTCCACATGATAAGCTGTAGACCACACTATCTACCAAGAGAGTTGTCATCTATATTATTCATAGCCGTCTATTTACCACCACAAACTGATGCTGGAACTAAGACTGCACTCAATGAGCTGTATAAGGACAAGAAAATGCTCATCCAGAAGCGGTGCTCCTAGTGGCCGGTGACTTAATGCAGGCAAAGTTAAATCCATTTTACCTAATTTCTACCAGCACATCACATGTGCAACCAGATGGAAAAAAACTCTGGACCATCTTTACCCCACACACGGAGACGCATACAAAGCTCTCCCTCGCCCTCCATTTGGCAAATCAGACCATAATTCTATTCTCATAATTCCTGCTTACAAGCAAAAACTAAAACAAGAAGTACCAGTGACTCGCTCAGGACTGTTTTTCTAACAAAGACTGGAATATGTTCTGAGATTCATCCAATGGCATTGAGGAGTATATCACCTCGGTCACCGGCTTCATCAATAAGTGCATCGAGTGACCGTATGTACATTTCCCAACCAGAAGCCATGGATTACAAGCAACACTTGTAGCGGGACACTAATCTGGATGCTTATAAGAAATCCCGCTATGCCGTCAAATGAATCATCAAAGAAGCAACGCATCAATACAGGACTAAGATTGAATCCTACTACACCGACTCTGACGCTTGTCGGATGTGGCAAGGCTTGAAAAATATTACGGACTACAAAGGGAAACCCAGCCACGAGCTGCCTAGTTACGGAAGCCTACCAGATGAGCTAAATGCCATTTATGCTCCCTTCTAGGCAAGCTACACTGAAGCATGCATGAGAGCACCAGCTGTTCCGGATAACTGTGTGATCACGCTCTCCGTAGCCGATGTGAGCAAGACCTTTAAACAGGTCAACATTCACAAAGCCGCAGGGCCAGACGGATTACCAGGATATGTACTCAAAGCATGCACAGACCAACTGACAAGCGTCTTCACTGATATTTTCAAACTCTCGGTGACCGAGTCTGTAATACCTACATATTTCAAACAGACCACCATAGTCCCTGTGCCCAAGAAGCAAAGGTAACTTGCCTAAATGATTACCACCCCATAGCACTCACGTCTTTAGCCATGAAGTGCTTTGAAAGGCTTGTCATGGCTCACATCAACAGCCCCATGCCGGAAACCATAGACCAACTCCAATTCGCATACCACCTCAAAAGATCCACAGATGACGCAATCTCAATCGCACTCCACACTGCACTTTCCCACCTGGACAAAATTAACACATGTGCGAGAATGGTGTTCATTGACTACAGCTCAGCGTTCAAAGCATAGTGCCCACAAAGCTCTTCACTGAGCTAAGGACCCTGGGACTAAACACCTCCCTCTGAAACTGGATTCTGGACTTCCTGACGGGCTGCCCGAGGTTGTAAGGGTAGGCAACAACACATCTGCCATCAAGTGTGAGTGCTTAGTCCCGTCCTGTTCTCCCTGTTCAGCCACGACTGCATGGCCAAGCATGACTCCAACACCACCCTTAGGTTTGCTGACGACACAACAGTGGTAGGTCTGATCACCGACAATGATGAGACAGACTATAGGGAGGAGGTCAGAGACCTGGCAGTGTGGTGCCAGGACAACAACCTCTTCCTCAATGTGAGCAAGACAAAGGAGCTGATTGTGGACTACAGGAAAATGAGGGGTAAACAGGCCACCATTAACATCGACGGGGCTGTAGTGGAGCAGGTCGAGAGTTTCAAGTTCCTTGGTATCCACATCACTAACTAAAGATCATGGTCCAAACACAACAAGACAGTTGTGAAGAGGGCACGACAACAACTTTTGCCCCTCAGGAGAATGAAAAGAAGTTATACAGCTGCACCATCGAGAGCATTCTGACCAGTTGCATCACCGTCTGGTATGGCAACTGCTCGGCATCTGACGGTAAGGTGGTACAGAGGGTAATGCGTACGGCTCACTAAATCACTGGGGCCAAGCTTCCTGACATCCAGGACCTATATACTAGGCGGTGTCAGTGGAAAGACCAAAAAATTAGCAAAGACTCCAGTCACCTAAGACATAGAGTGTTCTCTCTACTACCGCACGGCAAGCTATGCCAAGTCTAGGATCAAAAGGCTCCTTAACAGCTTTACCCCCAAACCATAAGACGGCTGAACAATTAATCAAATGGCCACCCGGACTATTTACATTGAAAGCTGCTACTCACTGTTTATTACATATGCATAGTCACTTTACAAATTACCTCGACTAACCTGTACCCCCGCACATTGACTTGGTACCAGTACCCCCTGTATATAGCCTCATTATTGTTATGTCATTTTCTTGTGTTACTTTTTGATTTGATTCAATATTTTTACTTTAGTTTATTTAGTAAATATTTTCTTATCTACATTTCTTGAACTGCATTGTCAGTTAAGGGCTTGTAAGTAAGCATTTCACGGTAAGGTCTACACTTGTTGTATTTGGCGCTTCCAAAGGTGCTTCAACAAATTACTGAGTAAACGGTCTGAATACTTACGTAAATGTGATATTTCAGTTTTTTATTTTTAATAAATTAGCAACATTTTCAGAAAAACTGTTTTAGCTTTGTCATTATGGGGTATTGTGTGTAGATTGATGAGGAATAAAAACAATAATACATTTTTGAATAAGGCTGTAACGTAACAAAATGTGGAAGGCACTGTATTTACCTGAAGGCCATGGTGAACCAGATGATTGCCATGAACAGTGTACTCAGTCTCAGCTCAGGTCCCAAGAGAGAAGCAACGTTCTTCAGCACCTGCAATGAAAACACAGCATAGTGACACATCACATACAGTACTAATAGCCTGTTGGTGTTAATGTTGGTCTCATTAGTAATGTGTTTGATTTCAGAACATTTTTGGTCCTACCAGTTTGCACAGAGTGAGGGTCCGGACGGCCCACCGCTGCATAGCCGTCCCTGTGGCACTCTGGATCTCAATGAACTCATCCTCCTGGGTCTTAGGAGCCTTGATGTGTGTCACCTGAGGGGAATGAAATGATGTTCACTTTGTTTCATTATATTCTGTGAAGCTGAAAATGCCAAAGCAGCCCTTCAAGCAAGTGTTATTTAGTGGTCATCTGTGATGTTGTCTCTACACACCTGGAAGACCTTCTCAGGCTGGCCCTTTGCCCTCCAGTTGGTGTCATGGACATTCTTCAGGATCATCCAGGCCTCGTCATGTTTGGCATTCTGACAAAGACAGCCACATACTGTATTTCATGTCTGTGCGTTGTTCATGTTTCGTATTATGTTGCGTTTATTTATTAAAAACACTCACTCCCTGAACTTGCTTCCTGACTCTCAGCGCACATCGTTACACTGTAAGTCAAAACCTCCCTATAGTCCACACATTTCAGTTGTGTGTTTTTAAACCAAATACATCTGCAAACTCGGTTTGGGGTTTTGTATGAAAATATCGTATGATCAACACCATATGTTAAAGGTCCTGAGTATTACGTTCCTGTACTGTTCATCTTAATCTTAAGAAAATAGATCTTACCTCCAGGAGGAACCTGGGGCTCTCAGGCATGAACATGAGCCCCACCAGGGAGGTGATGGCAGGCAGGGCACAGACCAGCACAAACACCCTCCAGCTGTGGAACTGGAACTCTGTCCCCATGCTGAAGCCCCAGCCTGGAACACAACACACAACCTCAGTCATTATCTCGGTCTCGAGCCCCAGTCTGGAACACAACACACAACCTCAGTCATTATCTCAGTCTAGAGCCCCAGCCTGGAACACAACACACAACATACAACCTCAGTCATTATCTCAGTCTAGAGCCCCAGCCTGGAACACAACACACAACATACAACCTCAGTCATTATCTCGGTCTAGATCCCCAGCCTGGAACACAACACACAACATACAACCTCAGTCATTATCTCGTTCTAGATCCCCAGCCTGGAACACAACACACAACATACAACCTCAGTCATTATCTCGTTCTAGATCCCCAGCCTGGAACACAACACACAACATACAACCACAGTCATTATCTCGGTCTAGAGCCCCAGCCTGGAACACAACACAATACAATACAGCCACCACACAATCATCATCCATTACCTGTGTCTAGACTCTAGAACCTGGAACACAAGCCAAATCACTCCCTGGGTCTATAGGTGTGTTTACAGACTAATATTAGGATTACAAATCTATCAGCCAGTTAATTAACCCAACACATATGCTTAGTCCAGTGGAGACTGCTGAGCTCATAATAACGGCTAGAACGTAGCGACTGGAATGGCATACCATTTCACTTATTCCACTCCAGCCGTTACCACAAGCACATTCTCCCCAATTAAGGTGTCGCCAACCTCCTGTGGCTTAGTCGTGTTACGTTACCATAACATCCAATGCAGGGACTGCTGTAGCTGAACTTGGGTGAACTTGCTTATGTCAGCAAGGAGGATGATATTAATCCCAGGTCATGGCCGCTATAGTAAGGGTTGTCTGTTGAGTGTTTAGTATGCAGTATTGTACTGTACCATAGTGAGGGATGATGCCCCAGGCTGTGAAGGAGGCATAGATGCCTCCCACCATCCAGAACATACACAGCCAGCTCAGGTGTTCCCCCCTCTTATCCATCTGAAGGAACTCTGAGAAGTAGGAGTAGACGATGGGGACAGAACCTCCAATACTGAAGGGAGATACAGAGGATTAGTATAGGAACTCATTGACAGATTATGATTGTAGATAACACAAGAGATTTGCTTTTTTATTTCACCATTATGAATCCAGGAAGTCCCTAGATGAATCATCTATTTTTCGAGGAAGAACAGACTTCAGTATTTTTGTAATCAGGTAAGTTTCCGAAAGGTCAGTAGTTGAAGGTCAGTAATTTGAGCTTCCACTAATATCCAACCATACATAGATACACAATAGTCTAATACACCATGCTCCTCCAGCTGAGGTCTTCTGTATACACAATGTTTTTGCATACGCTTTGACCTGATTCTGGAGTCAGTAAGCAAAGCTTGCTTACATCCCTGTGGAACAACGCTATTCTGAGATAGCACAATGCTGCATTGTTGTAGGTGGAGGAGGAGAGTAGCTCTGAATGTGCTGAACATGAGAGGAAGTGTAATCTAGCACGAGTCCTACAGTAACTACTGCCTCTTCCATGTAGCTTCTTCAGAGGCTGTGGTTTTGTATCCGTTACGTTGTTCAAAGTATATTTTATCAGGTCGAAAGGATCATGTTCACTTGTCCTATAGCATCCCAGTCACAACCCTAATTCCTTCAAGTAGAAACTCATCTCGTTTCCCCGCTCTCAATAGATGGGGTCTTTCTTACCCGATGCCGGAGATGAGCCTAAAGAAGAGAAAGAAGCCATATCCCTGGGCGAAGGAGGAGAGGAAGGCGAAGACACAGTTGATGGTGAGTGCCCAGATCAGACACTTCCGGCGGCCCAGTTTGTCTGCCATGCCTCCCCAGATGAACGCCCCAACCATCATGCCCAGGAACACTATCAAACCTGCAGGAGAGAGAGAAAGGCAAGACACAGTCAGTAGCCAGTACAGGTACAGTTCACTAGCAGACATGTTTCTAGTGATTTGAACTCAGTGAATAAAGTGGAAGGTAGATTGATGACCATACATTCTGGTGATGCAGTGTGCTTTTATGGATCACAGAACGGTATTTTAGGGACACCTTTGATGACATACAGTATACAGAGTTGTTTTTGAATGCTCAACAACTACCACAGCATCGGCAGCAATGCTGAAACTGGATATCTGGACATTGGTGCCACTTTGATGTTGTCCACCAGGAGACAGGCTTGTACATCCCTCCTGACAGACAGACAGTGGAGGGCAATGTCCTAGGGCAGTATTGAGAAATCTCTCTGTGTAATACAATACATTTTAACTGAAAATACCCCAAAAACGAATATATATATATTTTTTAATAGTTGTGCATTTGTAAATATATTTTTGTACTCTGCATTCTGACTCATTCTCAAGGCTAGGTCAGAGGGGTAAAATTGCATTTCTAAGGTAACGACAGACAAAATGTATTTTTGGTCAAATTGAATAGCCTTGAATGGTATTTTGTGAAGCCTTAACAGGTATCATATTTCTATGTCATACCACTTTTAGGACTTTTTTTAGGACTAACCTGTATCAAAAGAAACATAACAGTATTTAATGTGTGCATTTGTCCATCTCTCAAAGCTTGACTTTAACACCTATTTTTAGCATATAATGAATGCTTCCATAATTATTTATTTTTTTGTTTAAGTACGCTAAACGCTGACATTTGATATAATCATGAAGGTGTATGTGTAAGGGTTTTCCTGTGGTGAAGGAGAGGCGGACCAAAATGCAGCGTGGTGGTTATTCATGTTTTTAATAAAGACAACTATACATGAACAGACTAAACAAAACAAGAAAAGTGAAAACCTAAACAGTCCTATCTGGTGCAAACACAGAGACAGGAACAGTCACCCACAAAACCCAACACAAAACAGGCTACCTAAATATGGTTCCCAATCAGAGACAATGACTAACACCTGCCTCTGATTGAGAACCATATCAGGCCAAACATAGAAATAGGCAAACCAGACACACAACATAGAATGCCCACCCAGCTCACGTCCTGACCAACACTAAAACAAGGAAAACACACACGAACGATGGTCAGAACGTGACAGTATGTGTTTCTGCCTCAGAAAGTACAGTATTTTCTAACCTTGGGTAATAAAGCCTATTAATTTAAGCCCCAGATAAGTACAGTTGAAGTCGGAAGTTTACATACACCTTAGCCAAATACATTTAAACTCAGTTTTTCACAATTCCTGACATTTAATCCTGTGAAATGTCAGAATAATAGTAGAGAGAATAATTTCAGCTTTTATTTCTTTCATCACATTCCCAGTGGGTCAGAAGTTTACATACACTCAATTAGTATTTGGTAGCATTGCCTTTAATTTGTTTAACTTGGGTCAAACGTTGTGGGTAGCCTTCCACAAGCTTCCCACAATAATTTGGGTGAATTTTGGCCCATTCCTCCTGACAGAGCTGGTGTAACTGAGTCAGGTTTGTAGGCCTCTTTGCTCACACACACTTTCAGTTCTGCCCACCCATTTTCTATGGGATTGAGGTCAGGGCTTTGTGATGGCCACTCCAATACCTTGACTCTGTCGTCCTTAAGCCATTTTGCCACAACTTTGGAAGTATGCTTGGGGTCATTGTCCATTTGGAAGACCCATTTGCAACCAATATTTAACTATTTAACTGATGTCTTGAGATGTTGCTTCAATATATCCACATCATTTTCCTACCTCATGATGCCATCTATTTTGTGAAGGGCACCAGTCCCTCCTGCAGCAAAGCACCCCCACAACATGATGCTGCCACCCCCGTGCTTCACAGTTGGGATGGTGTTCTTCGGATTGCAAGCCCCCTTTTCCCTCCAAACATGATGGTCACTATGACCAAACAGTTCCATTTTTGTTTCATCAGGACCAGAGGACATTTCTCCAAAAAGTACGATCTTTGTCCCCATGTACAGTTGCAAACCGCAGTCTGGCTTTTTTATGGCAGTTTTGGAGCAGTGGCTTCTTCCTTGCTGAGCGGCCTCTCAGGTTATGTCGATATAGGACTTGTTTTACTGTGGATATAGATACTTTTGTACCTGTTTCCTCCAGCATCTTCACAAGGTCCTTTGATGTTGTTCTGGGATTGATTTGCACTTTTCACACCAAAGTACATTCATCTCTAGGAGACCTTCCCGAGTGGTATGACGGCTGTATGGTCCCATGGTGTTTATACTTGCGTGCTATTGTTTGTACAGATGAACATGGTACGTTCAGGCATTTGGAAATTGCTCCCAAGGATGAACCAGACTTGTGGAGGTCTACAATTTTTTTTCTGAAGTCTTGACTGATTTCTTTTGATTTTCCCATGATGTCAAGCAAAGAGGCACTGCGTTTGAAGGTAGGCCTTGAAATACACCCACAGGTACACCTCCAATTGACTGAAATTATGTCAATTAGCCTATCAGAAGCTTTCTGGAATTTTCCTAGCTGTTTAAAGGCACAGTCAACTTAGTGTATGTAAACTTCTGACCCACTTTAATTGTGATACAGTGAATTATAAATTAAATAATCTGTCTGAAAAATATTGTTGGAAAAATTACTTGTGTCATGCACAAAGTAGATGTCCTAACCGACTTGCCAAAATTAGAAACGAGAAATTTGTGGAGTTGTTGAAAACGAGTTAATGACTCCAACCTAAGTGTATGTAAATTTCCAACCGTAGATATAATTAATGTGCCCATTCAAGTACTGTACACCAGCGGCCTGCTTGACTATTGCAGATGAGAGCACTTTTCTATGCACTTTATTTGTACATCTAAACCATTACTCAGTTTACCTGTAGCCTTTCAACCTAACCCTATCACTGGGGAAAAATCTCCCAAAAAGAACACATTTTACCACCAGCAGCCTGTGCCAAGTGCCAGCGCCTAGCATGGTGGCATGATGTCACTGCAGATGGCAATGCCATGGGGGGGTGTGGGTGATGATTGGTATGAGAGCGAAGACTCGGGCCTGCTGTCAACGGATAAACATATGGAGATGAGGATCAATCCCCCAACCTCCTCTCCCTGTAGAACAGTGACAGTGCTGCCACTCTGCCTTCTGATTGGACAGTTTACATCCATTGAGTCAGAATGTTTGCAGTGATCACAGTGAAAGTGTGAATTAGAGGCATCTCATATTTTAGTAGACCAATTGAGGCTGATTGATTATGGTTAGGAAGTCAAAATCTAAACCATTGAAGTAAACTGTAGTGTATTCTGTACATTTGGAATGAAAAATGTTGAGGGGCATTGGATAAACTGTAGATTAAATTACCGTAAAGAGCAACATTTAGGGCAAGATGAGATAGTGAATAACTAATAGGATACCTGACTGAATTTGTAATCATGCCACACTTAAACAGAAAAGCTGCTAACTTGTTCTTTTTAAATCTAGATGTTACACAAGATAATTATACAGAACATAAATGTAAACGTAACATGCAACAGTTTCAAAGATTTCACTGAGTTACAGTTCATATAAGGAAATCAGTCAATTGAAATAAATAAATGAGGCCCTATTCAACGGTTTCACATGACTGGGAATACAGATATGCATCTGTTGGACACAGATACCTTAATAAAAGGTAGGGGTGTGGATCAGAAAACCAGTCAGTATCTGGTGTTGCCACCATTTGCCTCATGCAGCGCGACTGAACTCTTTCGCATAGAGTTGATCAGGCTGTTGATTGTGGCCTATGGAATGTTGTCTCAATCCTCTTCAATGGCTGTGCGATGTTGCTGGAACACCTGTCGTGCATGTTGAGTATGCAGGCCATGGAAGAACTAGGATATTTTCAGCTCCCAGGAATTGTGTACAGATCCTTGCGACATGGGAGCATGCATTATCATGCTGAAACATGAGGTGATGGCAGCGGATGAATGTCATGACAAAGGGCCTCAGGATCTCATCATCTGCATTCAAACTTCCATCGATAAAGTGCAACTGTGTTCATTGTCCGAAGCTCATGCCTGCCCATATCATAACCCCACCGCCACAATGGGGCACTCTATACACAACGTTGACATCAGCAAACCGCTTACCTACACAACTCCATACACATGGTCTGCGGTTGTGAGGCCGGATGTGAGGCTCGCCCTCCTTTTGGCAAATCTGACCATGACTCCATCTCGTTGCTCCCCTCCTATAGGCAGAAACCTAAACAGGAAGCTTCGGTGCTTAGGTCTATCCAACGCTGGTCTGACCAATCGGATTCCACGCTTCAAGATTGCTTCAATCACATGGACTGGGATATGTTCCGGGTAGCCTCAGACAATAACATTGACGTATACGCTGACTCGGTGAGCGAGTTTATAAGGAAGTGTATAGGAGATGTTGTACCCACTGTGACTATTAAAACCTTCTCTAACCGGAAACCATGGATTGATGGCAGCATTTGCACAAAAATGAAAGCACGTACCACGGCATTTAATCATGGCAAGGCGACTGGAAACATGGCTGAATACAAACAGTGTAGTTATTCCCGCCGTAATGCAATCAAACAAGCAAAGCGTCAGTGTAGAGACAAAGTGGAGTCGAAATTAAACGGTTCAAACAGGTTCTACAGACAATCACGGATTACAAAAAGAAAACCAGCCCCGTCGCGGACATCGACGTCTTGTTTCCAGACAAATTAAACAACTTCTTTGCGTGCTTTGAGGACAATAAGGTGCCACCGACGCGGCCCACAAACAAAGATTGAGGGCTCTCCTTCTCCGTTGCCGACGTGAGTAAAACATTTAAATGTGTTAATCCTCGCAAGGCTGCCAGCCCAGACGGCATCCCTAGCTGTGTCCTCAAAGCATGCGCAGACCAGCTGGCTGGTGTGTTTACGGACATATTCAATCAATCCCTATCCCAGTCTGCTGTCCCCACATGCTTCAAGATGGCCACCATTGTTCCTGTTCCCAAGAAAGCTAAGGTAACTGAGCTAAATGACTACCGCCCCGTAGCACTCACTTCTGTCACCATGAAGTTCTTTGAGAGACTAGTCAAGGATCATATCACCTCCACCCTACCTGTCACACTAGAACCACTCCAATTTGCTTACCGCCCTAATAGGTCCACAGACGATTCAATCACCATCACACTGCACACTGCCCTATCCCATCTAGACAAGAGGAATAACTATGTAAGACTGCTGTTTATTGACTACAGCTCAGCATTCAACACCATAGTACCCTCCAAACTCATCATCAAGCTTGAGACCCTGGGTCTCGACACCACCCTGTGCAACTGGGTCCTGGACTTCCTGACGGGCCGCCACCCAGGTGGTGAAGGTACGAAACAACATCTCCACTCCGATGATCCTCAGGTGGAAAGTTTTAAGTTCCTTGGTGTACATATCACCGACAAACTGAAATGGACAGTGCGCAACAAAACCTCTTCAACTTCAGGAGGCTGAAAAAATATGGCTTGTCACTGAAAACCCTCACTAAACTTTTACATGTGCACAATTTATCACCGTCTGGTACGGCAGCTGCACCACCCACAACTGCAGGGCTCTTGAGAGGGTGGTGCGGTCTGCACAACGCTTCACCGGGGTGCAAACTGCCTGCCCTCCAGGACACCTACAACACCCGATGTCACAGGAAGGCAAAAATGATCATCAAGGACAAATAACCACCCGAGCCACTGCCTGTTCACCCCGCTATCATCCAGAAGGGGAGGTCAGTCCAGGTGCATCAAAACTGGGACAGAGAGATTGAAAAACAGCTTCTATATTTCAAGGCCATCAGATTGTTAAACAGCCACCACTAGCACAGAGAGGCAGCTGCCTACCTACAGCCTTGATATCCCTGGCCACTTTAATAATGCCACTTTAAGAATGTTTACATATCTTGCATTTCTCATCTGTATATACTGTATACTTTATCCTACACTATCTATTCTTTAATATCTATTGCATCTTAGCCACTCTGTCACTGCTCATCTATATATTTTATACCAATATATTCTTATCCCATTCCTTTACTAGATTGTGTGTATTAAGTTTTGTTGTGGAATTTGTTCAATATTAGGTTTTGTTGTGGAATTGTTAGATAATACCTGTTAGATACTGCTGCACTGGCGGATCTAGAAGCATAAGCATTTCGCTACACTCTCAATAACATCTGTTAACCATATGTATGTGACCAATCAAATTTGATTTGATTTGGACATACTGCCAAATTCTCTCAAATGCCATTGGAGGAGGCTTATGGTAGAGAAATTTGCATTACATTTTCTGGCAACAGCTCTGGTGGACATTCCTGCAGTCAGCATGCCAATTGCACACTCCCTCAAAACTTGAGACATCTGTAGCATTGTGTTGATCATTACACATTATATGATTAAACAGCATGATCATTACACAGGTGCACCTTGTACTGGGGACAATAAAATACTACTCTAAAATGTGCAGTTTTGTCAAACAACTGTATGACAAAACTGCACATTTTAGAGTGGTATTTTATTGTTCCCAGCACAAGGTGTAATGATCATGCTGTTTAATCATCTTATTGATATGCCACACCTGACAGTTGGGTTATCTTGGCAAAGGAGAAATGCTCAATAACATGGATTTAAACAAATTTGTGCACAAAATTTGATAGAAATAAGCTTTTTGTGCATATGGTAAATTTCTGGGATCTTTTTTTTCAGCTCATGAAACATGGGACCAACACTTTACATGTTGCTTTTATATTATTGTTCAGTGTATGATCCAGCTTATCCTGTATCCTCTGAGTTCCTAAAAGTTGACTCCACCCTATTTATTCAATTAAATTCCATTCAATAATATATTTTTTTTAATTATCCCAGAAGGGCAATTACTTTGTCTATGTGAGTCAGTCTGAGATCTGAGGGCTACAGAATATACAGTACTGTGAATAAAAGTTGCTCGTGATTGTGATTGACAGAGTGTAGTTAGCCAAAGGGAAGTGAAGCAGCAGGCAAACAGTATGTATCCTAGACACAAGGTCAGTAGAGTGGCTATTGATCTCATCTCCTCAGCCACCTGCTGACTCAGTACTATCAACCAGTACAGCTGGATGGGCTGCTGGGCCGCTGAGGCTGGGAAGGCTGTGGAGAGGGAGAAAAAACTGCCCTCTCATTCCAGATACTTGTCTCCTTGGACAGCTTCCACCCACAGGTTTCAAAGGTTTCAAAGTGGTGTCTGACTCTGAATTTCAAATCCACCACTGCACTAGAACAATGTGTCCAACTCTTCAAAGAAGTCCTATTCTCAACCCCATTTTCTCAAGTCTAGTTTGATATATCTCTGTCAGTTCTTATAGATATGTAAACTTTCATCTAGCCTTTGAGTAGAAAACTTTCAACATTTGGATGCCCCTTTTTGTGTTGCAATATTCTACGGCAGTCTCTGAGAGCAACTTTTGCATATAGCTAGCTGCTTATGTTAGGGTGGAACGGAGAGAGAACCACATTTCCCTTAGACATGGGCCTACAAAATACTGCATAGTCTCAATCAGTGTGATTGGTGGCATGCCGCAGATCGCTCCGGTTGCCAAACTCGTGTTATTTGCCGTGGAGAAACAGATAATCAATTTTTCCCCTGCTTCACTAAGCAGGAATATATTGAAGTAAAGTAGAGCATAAAAAGCATCCAGATTCATCTTGAAATCAACTGTGCCATTAGCTTATTTGAGAACTTTTTTAATTTACGGAGCACTTAAGTAAGTACCTGCCGGCTAGTATTGACTGCAAGGCTGCTATTGGCTGGAACCATCCCCAAGACAATCCACAACTTAGCTTTGATTTTTACACAGTTTGCACTGATATCCACAGAATGTCGTGCAGGGACTGACTTGTGTCCTCTGATGAATTCTTTCATTTGGTATCAGAACTTTAAGTAAGACATTTTGAAGATATAACATTATTATTTTCCCAATACAATTCAGACTCTTAATTCAGCATCTTAATTCAGCCTCTTATTCCTTTTTCCCAGAATGAATTGACCAAGACGTTATACAAGACAAGTGTTAATATGGGTTGTATGTCTTCCAACAAGTGTTGGCATTTAGCCATGACTCACCTAGCATGCCTTTCTCTCCATTGGAAAAGCACATGTCCTTCTCTGCGCTGGGCAGCACGAACCCCACCACAAAGCACTCCACCCCGTCAGCCATGAGGGCTAGGCCCAGCACTATAAACAGGCTCCACTGGAACCGTCCATGCCCACAGTCCTCCATGATGTCCTCATACTGCTCAGCCAGCTCCTCCAGCTCCGTGGCCCCTGCCTGAGCCTGCCTGGCCTTGGCCCTCGCTGCCCTCTGGGCCGCCTTCACCTCGTCAGGGTGGGGGATCCCCTGGTACTCCCCCTCGTACATCTGGTCCTCGTCATCATGGCCCTCCGTGGCATCGCTGGCTGCATCCTCCTCCTGAGGGTAGGACTCGCCCTGGTAACCGTAGCCCTCCTGGTCTCCTCCCTCTCCGTAGGTGCCGTAGGGGTCACCTCCTCCTTGGTGGTACACATTGTTCTGGTAAGGATCAGCCATGCTATCGCTGAGACGTTAGAGCCAAGTCAGCACTGTTGCAGTAAGATCCTTCAGGTGATTCTGACTAGATTGGCATAATTCTGGGCACCTTGGTCCGGTGTTCTGCTCCTTATGTGTTCTGGTATTCCAGGTGCTATGCTGTCGCTGTTTCTTGTTCCTGTTCTGCTAATCTGAGGAGGGTGTTGTTCAAGTAATCTTTTGAACAATACCTGGACTGGAACAATAATGATTGTTTTCGAATAACTACCTTTGACTGTTCAGTTCTTCACAATGCCTCATGCTGAACCTGAAAGAGGAAGTTTATTCAGTTATGCCATCCATATTTCTTATGATTGATAACAAAATCAATACTCTGTTGATTTACTCAGAAAACATGGGAATGTTTCTTCATTTTGAATAGATTTGACTGGGAGCTGACACTAGAACTCAGACATACTGTATATTATTGGGATCTACTGCATATGGCCTATTGACTGTATCTACAGTGCCTTGCGAAAGTATTCGGCCCCCTTGAACTTTGCGACCTTTTGCCACATTTTAGGCTTCAAACATAAATATATAAAACTGTATTTTTTTTGTGAAGAATCAATAACAAGTGGGACACAATCATGAAGTGGAACGACATTTATTGGATATTTCAAACTTTTTTAACAAATCAAAAACTGAAAAATTGGGCGTGCAAAATTATTCAGCCCCTTTACTTTAAGTGCAGCAAACTCTCTCCAGAAGTTCAGTGATGATCTCTGAATGATCCAATGTTGACCTAAATGACTAATGAGGATAAATACAATCCACCTGTGTGTAATCAAGTCTCCGTATAAATGCACCTGCACTGTGATAGTCTCAGAGGTCCGTTAAAAGCGCAGAGAGCATCATGAAGAACAAGGAACACACCAGGCAGGTCCGAGATACTGTTGTGAAGAAGTTTAAAGCCGGATTTGGATACAAAAAGATTTCCCAAGCTTTAAACATCCCAAGGAGCACTGTGCAAGCAATAATATTGAAATGGAAGGAGTATCAGACCACTGCAAATCTACCAAGACCTGGCCGTCCCTCTAAACTTTCAGCTCATACAAGGAGAAGTCTGATCAGAGATGCAGCCAAGAGGCCCATGATCACTCTGGATGAACTGCAGAGATCTACAGCTGAGGTGGGAGACTCTGTCCATAGGACAACAATCAGTCGTATATTGCACAAATCTGGCCTTTATGGAAGAGTGGCAAGAAGAAAGCCATTTCTTAAAGATATCCATAAAAAGTGTCGTTTAAAGTTTGCCACAAGCCACCTGGGAGACACACCAAACATGTGGAAGAAGGTGCTCTGGTCAGATGAAACCAAAATTGAACTTTTTGGCAACAATGCAAAACGTTATGTTTGGCGTAAAAGCAACACAGCTGAACACACCATCCCCACTGTCAAACATGGTGGTGGCAGCATCATGGTTTGGGCCTGCTTTTCTTCAGCAGGGACAGGGAAGATGGTTAAAATTGATGGGAAGATGGATGGAGCCAAATACAGGACCATTCTGGAAGAAAACCTGATGGAGTCTGCAAAAGACCTGAGACTGGGACAGAGATTTGTCTTCCAACAAGACAATGATCCAAAACATAAAGCAAAATTTACAATGGAATGGTTCAAAAATAAACATATCCAGGTGTTAGAAAGGCCAAGTCAAAGTCCAGACCTGAATCCAATCGAGAATCTGTGGAAAGAACTGAAAACTGCTGTTCACAAATGCTCTCCATCCAACCTCACTGAGCTCGAGCTGTTTTGCAAGGAGGAATGGGAAAAAATTTCAGTCTCTCGATGTGCAAAACTGATAGAGACATACCGCAAGTGACTTACAGCTGTAATCGCAGCAAAAGGTGGCGCTACAAAGTATTAACTTAAGGGGGCTGAATAATTTTGCACGCCCAATTTTTCAGTTTTTGATTTGTTAAAAAAGTTTGAAATATCCAATAAATGTCGTTCCACTTCATGATTGTGTCCCACTTGTTGTTGATTCTTCACAAAAAAATACAGTTTTATATCTTTATGTTTGAAGCCTGAAATGTGGCAAAAGGTCGCAAAGTTCAAGGGGGCTGAATACTTTCGCAAGGCACTGTATCTATTGGGTCTCAGCGACAGCCCTGATATCTGCCTGCTCTTCTCTCGTAAAACAGAAGAAATAAAACAGTTATCCTGCACTTTCGTTTTCAATCTAATTTGTTACCACACAAAAGGCTTATAATGAGACGATTTCTGTTGTTCTAATGCACTCAATACTGAAACACCTTAAGTGTTTCAAATTGAATGAATATGCCTCAGGGGGTTAATTTGTTCACTGGAATGATAAAATATTTCCTTAACATGATCAATTTCAATATGTTCCTTAGAGAATTCCTATTGCTACTTATACATGTCTTTACCAACAATAAGTTACCTCAGGTCATAGACTAGATGTATAATGTAATAACCTCTCAGACCATTCAGCTAACACTTAAACACAACAATGACAACAATAATAAGGCACCCCATACCTGGTGAGCCTTATAATTGTGTAATTATATATATCACTTTCACAATTTCTCTGTACAGTTAATAAATTAACAGGCTGGGTTGTGGGACAGTGGATGCGCATTGATAATTCTAATGGAACTGTTAACATGCATTACCCGGAGAATGCGAGGATTGTGGTGCTATTACTCCCTGCTATCAACCAATCAGCCTCCAGGATCCAAACAACCGTTTTATAATTGTAAATTATTCTAAAGTTTCATATGGTGCAGATTGGAATCTAGATTCTTGTTAAACCTCTGAACATTCATTCTGATATTGAGATCAGCGGAACCCTAACGAATCTCCCCCACTAATCCACCCCATAACAGTGCTCTTTAAATCTCTATAGCCAGAGAGCAGTGAGGGAGGGAATCCACACTGTCACAGTCACAAGCAGGCCTTTTCTTCAGCCCTCTCACACACCAAAGAGCCTGGTAATGCTACAAATGAGATTCGTCTCGCCCTGGGCGACGCTGGCTGGCTGTCACTAGTCTCAACTGGCTCTCTGGATAGGATGCCTCCACTCCAACTTCCCCCTCCTCTCTATCACTTGTTCCCACCATGTCACTACACTGAGATGACACTATGGCTGCTGTCGAGGAAGTGTTGGTTTGGTCCCCCCCCATCAGAGTCTAATCATTCATCTGGTAGGAATGAGGCAAATGTGACTCACTGAGAATTATCTCTACTTTTTGAATCTTTTAGAAGTTTTGTGAATCTACCCCACTAAATATTCTATATCAGCCAACCTTTGAGTATTTAATAGCCTATTTTTTAGTGGTAGTCAATGAGAATAGGATTAATTTGTTTCTCCATTTTAATCATGGTGTAATGAGGGACACCGGAAGGTACATGGGCATCTTCTTGGATTCATTAAACGGATAAGGAGTCCCAGGAGGCCAAGCCAGGAACTGCGTGTGTGTGTTTGTGCGTGTGTGATGATGATTCCCTGGATCTACACTACATGACCAAATGTATGTGGACACCTGCTCGTCAACTATCTCATTCCAAAATCATGGGAATTAATATGGATTTGGTCCCCCCTTTGCTGCTATAACAGCCTATACTCTTCTGGGAAGGCTTTCCACTAGATGTTGGAACATTGCTGCGGGGACTTGCTTCCATTCAGCCACAAGAGCATTAGTCGGGCACTGATGTTGGGCGATTAGGCCTGGCTCGCAGTCGCCGTTCCAATTCATTCCAAATGTGTTTGATGGGGTTGAGGTAAGGGCTCTGTGCAGGCCAGTCAAGTTCTTCCACAACGATCTCGACAAACCATTTCTGAATGGACCTCGCTTTGTGCATGGGGGCATTGTTATGCTGAAACAGGAAAGGGCCTTCCCCAAACTTTTGCCTCAAAGTTTGAAGCACAGAATCATCTAGAATGTTATTGTATGCTGTAGTGTTAATATTTCTATTCACTGGAACTAAGGGGACTAGCCTGAGCCATGACAAACAGCCCCAGACCATTATTCCTCTCCACCAAACTTTACAGATGGCACTATACATTGGGTCAGGTAGTGTTCTCCTGTCACCCACCAAACCCAGATTCGTCTGTCGGACTATCAGATGGTGAAGCATGATTCGTCACTCCAGAGAATGCGTTTCAACTGAGTCCAATGGCGCCGAGCTTTACACCACCCCAACAGACGCTTCGCATTGTGCATTATGATCTTAGGCTTGTGTGTATCTGCTCGGCCATGGAAACCCATGTTATGAAGCTCCCGACGAACAGTTCTTATCCTGACGTTGCTTCCAGAGGCAGTTTGGAACTTGGTAATGAGTGTTGCAACCGAGGACAGATGATTTGTAAGCGCTACAGCACTCGGCGGTCCCATTCTGTGAACTTGTGTGGTCTACCACTTCACGGCTGAGCTGTTTTTGCTCTTAGACGTTTCCACTTCACAATAACAGCTCTTCAGTAAGGCCATTCTACTGCCAAGGTTTGTCTATGGAGATTGCATAGCTGTGTGCTCGATTTTATACACCTGTCAGCAACGGGTGTGGCTGAAATAGCCAAATCCACTAATTTTAAGGAGTCACACTTTTGTATATATAGTGCATGTCTTCCTCTCTGACATCTTATCAACACTTCCCATCCTCCTTCACACACACCCACCCACCCAGCCTGGCTGCCTTCAGCAATACAGCAACATTCTCTCACCTCTCCATGCAAGCACTCTAGTTCACACAGCACTCATGCACCAAGGCCCTTCTCTCTACAAAGAGGAAATGAATGGCAAATTGGATGAGAACAAGGAGCAAAGAGGCGCAAAGCAATACCTGTGACAGATTGGAGGGTTGTCCTGTATGATACAATCATACTGCATGAATAGAATAGGGGTTCAGGAAAAGAAGACTGCTTATGCCATGAGGTATGAGCTCCCCAAGGCATTGTTCCCACTAGTTTGAAAAGGGTTGTCTGAGTAAAATCTATTTATAATACATTTTGCAGCAGCTGTTCCCCCTGCCCAATTCCATAGCTGTCGGAATGATATTGTTTGTCCATCTGTGTTTATTTTAAATCTGGAATCCTTAGTTGCTACATACATTTTTGGACTCATTAATTAATTATACAGTGCCTTGCGAAAGTATTCGGCCCCCTTGAACTTTGCGACCTTTTGCCACATTTCAGGCTTCAAACATAAAGATATAAAACTGTATTTTTTTGTGAAGAATCAAAAACAAGTGGGACACAATCATGAAGTGGAACGACATTTATTGGATATTTCAAACTTTTTTAACAAATCAAAAACTGAAAAATTGGGCGTGCAAAATTATTCAGCCCCCTTAAGTTAATACTTTGTAGCGCCACCTTTTGCTGCGATTACAGCTGTAAGTCGCTTGGGGTATGTCTCTATCAGTTTTGCACATCGAGAGACTGAAATTTTTTCCCATTCCTCCTTGTAAAACAGCTCGAGCTCAGTGAGGTTGGATGGAGAGCATTTGTGAACAGCAGTTTTCAGTTCTTTCTACAGATTCTCGATTGGATGCAGGTCTGGACTTTGACTTGGCCATTCTAACACCTGGAGATGTTTATTTTTGAACCATTCCATTGTAGATTTTGCTTTATGTTTTGGATCATTGTCTTGTTGGAAGACAAATCTCCGTCCCAGTCTCAGGTCTTTAGCAGACTCCATCAGGTTTTCTTCCAGAATGGTCCTGTATTTGGCTCCATCCATCTTCCCATCAATTTTAACCATCTTCCCTGTCCCTGCTGAAGAAAAGCAGGCCCAAACCATGATGCTGCCACCACCATGTTTGACAGTGGGGATGGTGTGTTCAGGGTGATATGGTGTGTTGCTTTTACGCCAAACATAACGTTTTGCATTGTTGCCAAAAAGTTCAATTTTGGTTTCATCTGACCAGAGCACCTTCTTCCACATGTTTGGTGTGTCTCCCAGGTGGCTTGTGGCAAACTTTAAACGACACTTTTTATGGATATCTTTAAGAAATGGCTTTCTTCTTGCCACTCTTCCATAAAGGCCAGATTTGTGCAATATACGACTGATTGTTGTCCTATGGACAGAGTCTCCCACCTCAGCTGTAGATCTCTGCAGTTCATCCAGAGTGATCATGGGCCTCTTGGCTGCATCTCTGATCAGTCTTCTCCTTGTATGAGCTGAAAGTTTAGAGGGACGGCCAGGTCTTGGTAGATTTGCAGTGGTCTGATACTCCTTCCATTTCAATATTATCGCTTGCACAGTGCTCCTTGGGATGTTTAAAGCTTGGGAAATCTTTTTGTATCCAAATCCGGCTTTAAACTTCTTCACAACAGTATCTCGGACCTGCCTGGTGTGTTCCTTGTTCTTCATGATGCTCTCTGCGCTTTTGACGGACCTCTGAGACTATCACAGTGCAGGTGCATTTATACGGAGACTTGATTACACACAGGTGGATTGTATTTATCATCATTAGTCATTTAGGTCAACATTGGATCATTCAGAGATCCTCACTGAACCTCTGGAGAGAGTTTGCTGCACTGAAAGTAAAGGGGCTGAATAATTTTGCACGCCCAATTTTTCAGTTTTTGATTTGTTAAAAAAGTTTGAAATATTCAATAAATGTCGTTCCACTTCATGATTGTGTCCCACTTGTTGTTGATTCTTCACAAAAAAATACAGTTTTATATCTTTATGTTTGAAGCCTGAAATGTGGCAAAAGGTCGCAAAGTTCAAGGGGGCCGAATACTTTCGCAAGGCACTGTATATACCCATTTATTCTTAAATGCCTCATGAGTTAATTTAACTGTTGTACCCATCAGAACCCAAAATAAGATTGTTTACAAACCTTGGAGTAAACCAATGTAAATGTAAACAAACACTGTATAGCCTCAAAGCATAGTTAAAACTATAATTTTGATCTCATGGATGGTCAGTCCTTGCATCCAAACCTCTGTCTATGAATTAGAGAGCTTTTTCCACATACTTTTGGTCGTGTAGTGTATTTTGTTTAATATTGCAGTGGCAAGACCATAAAGCACATGGGATATGGGCCTTGAAGTTCTGCAGCATTGCTGGTTTTCCTCCTGCCCATCTAGGCTCTTAATAAGGGACTGTTTCAGACCCCAGGTGAGTGGGCTCTCTAACCAATCGAATATACTGTGGAGTACAAAACTGAATATCTATCAATTATCTGTGATGTAGAAAAGAAAACCAGCAGCAGCTTGAGACCTGGATTTGAATAACACTGATGTAGGATATATATTTTCCTTCTTCTATTTCTCTTCATAAAGTGTGAAAATGCATACTGAAAGCCTTGGCCCTGCCTCTATACTGCTGAACCTACTCTAGTGCCACTTCCTTGTTTGTTGACTAAGACAAGTGAAGGTCACGATGCCCATATGGACTAGGCTCAGGGAGGGAATCACTTTCAGCACGGTTGCCAACTCTACCTGATACCCTGTATTCTGAGATCCCAGAGAGATGAGCGGTTCCTTTCTGAGACAGAACAGGTATTGGACAGAGAGAGGGAAAAAGGTCAGTAGCTAACCCATGCTCTGTTCGAAAAGTACTGGTAGCAGAGTACAATACAATGAGGTGTAAATGGTTGAATTCACTGTCGGATAAAGACTGCAGGACAGGCCAGTAAAACATTTGATCAAACACAAATGTATGGCATGTGAGAACCGTGTAGGACAGGGTTACTTAACTCTTACCCTATGAGGTTCGGAGCCTGCTGTTCTACCTGATTATTAATTGCACACACCTGGTGTCCCAGGTCTAAATCAGTCCCTGAAAACATTTAACGGAACTGGCTTCGATGTCCAGGGTTGAGTTTGAGGTGTGTACGAGTCAAGCAGTCAGCGTTTCCCAACTCCGGTCCTCCAGTAACATCAACAGCACACATTTTTGTTGTAGCCGCGGACAAAACACCTGATTCAACTCATTGAGGACTTGATGATTAGTTGACAAGTTGAATCAAGTGTGCTTGACTGGGGCTACAACAACAATGTGTGCTGTTGGGGGAAACACTGCTGTAGATAACGGCCCTTTCTTGTTTTGGTTTAAATGTGGTTTAAAATAATATGTTTTAGTCTATTTCATTTATATTATGCATGGGAGCACCATGTAAAGACAGCTTAAATTTCAGGCTTGCAGGAATCTTACTACACAGCTGCATTACGCTTGAATGAATTATTCTGTTCTCTTGTGATGACATGATGAACGGAAGGCACTCTAACACCAGGGAGAGGGCACAGACCTCTGGAGGGAACCAGCAGCAGGGAATCAAAGATTTGAACAACTCATTGAATAAGCAATAGACTGTCAATAACAGTAGTGTCATAAAGTGACACAGGAAGCTTGACACAGGAGGCTGTCTATGGGAATCGAATCATCCTTGAGCAAGGTAGAACACTTTGCAGGTCGCCTAGAGATGTGCCTTTCAAACAGCAATTCCTTCTCACCAATGTCTGAACAATATTTGACTTTATGTGGGAAGCAGCAACATTAGAAATATCAACAAAATGCAGAGTAGTAGGTGATTATTAAAGCACAGAGTGGAATATTATACTGTGTTACTTGCGCCAGTCCAATATAATATGTGCTTTCAACTGCCCAGGAATTGACCCCTGAATGGAGATTGCTTTGAGGCATATAGACACTATAACAAAATCTTCTACGCTATTATAGAGCTGAGGTTACTAGAGTGTGTCTAAGAACATTTGCGTTTATAGTTCACTAAATATTTCAGTTTTATATGATAGTTTGCAGTTTTTCCTGCCAAATCACCAGCAGGTATCAGGAGAGGTAGGCTTTATCGACAGTGTGAAGTGACAGCATGGAGTGGATGATTTAGAATCTATAGCCTTTTGAATGTGTTGGTAGGGAAATCATATTTTGTGGTGCGATCAAGTGCTCTTTCAAGATGTTACTCAGACCGTGTAATAAATTGCAAATAAAGGTTATGTGATAATCAGCTGAGCCCATCCAGTGCTGTGGTATTTAGTTTAAAGGATATATATCAAACGGATCTCTCTACCATTTGCTATGAAAACATCTAAAGCACATTATTTTGAGTGGAGCATGACATGAGAAACAACAGTTTCTTTACACAGACACCATTTCATGCACACTAAGCCTCCTTCCAGAAATTGAGTGAAAAGGCCATTCTATGGTGAAGGATATCATGGTGGATGTCTGAAGTGAGCTTGGTAAATGAAGGGCCATTACTTGATGATGATTACTGTGTATTGTGGTATTGGCTGTCTGTTTCTGCTTCAGTAATGACTACAATTCAGGAAAAGTGCTTGTGTATTTTATAGACAATGGAAAGGGCAATAAGGAGCTCCCTTAAATCATATTGGAATATCCATCTACATATATATTTTTCTTTATGCTCATCTACATTTTCCAGAGGCAGAATGCCAGAGTGAATATGAGGTTTATGTATTGATATAGTTTCCTCTGATGAATTTAAGTGATTGAGGCAGACACTCCCTAGGCTACATACAGACTGCTCATACACTGCGTGTACAAAACATTTGGAACACTTTCAATGACAGACTGACCAGGTGAAAGCTATGATCCTTATTGATGTCACTTGTTAAGCCTTGAGACAATTGAGACATGGATTGTGCATGTGTGCCATTCAGAGGGTGAATGGGCAAGACAAAATGTTTCAGTGGTTGTAGGTGTTAGGCGTACCGGTTTGAGTGTGTCAAGAACTGCAACGCTGTTGGGTTTTTCACACTCAACAGTTTCTGTGTGTATCAAAAATGGTCCACTACCCAAAGGACATCCAGCCAACTTGATACAACTGTGGGAAGCAATGGAGTCAAGATGGGCCAGCATCCCTGTGGAATACTTTTGACACCTTGTAGAATCCATGCCCTGACGAATTGAGGCTGTTCTGAGGGCAAAAGGAGGTGCAACTCAATATTAGGAAGGTGTTCCTAATGTTTTGTACACTCATTCTATATTTTTTCCTCTTCAGAAAAAATGTAATATTTAACACATGAACATTGGATGAATCTGACACAAACAAACAGATCAAGTAAACTCCAGTATTTCTACACCAGAAAGTGAGTGGTGTGTAGGTAGTTTACTAGAACCGACCTGGAGCTGATTACCACCACAGTACAGTGATTTCCTTGCTTTCCTTGCGCCACCATTTTATTGTCTGTGAGCTGAGTTTGTGCCAGCCTCCCTCCCAGTGTAGTCTCACCAGAGAGGACAGTCTCTGTTTCCTGACACTGAGCACCACCACGACTACACCAGGTATAGACATCCCGAGCGAGACATTCTGGCACAGGATAGGCACGAGTCACAACTTCCACTCCAGATGCCAGAGAATTATACCATTATAAACTGGGTGGTTCAAGCCCCGAATGCTGATTGGCTGACAGCCGTGCTACTCCGTGTTGCGTCGTGCCTAAGAACAGCCCTTAGCCATGGTATATTGGCCATATACCACACCCTTATTCCATAAATAGACTCTGTGGCAAAAGCTACATTTTGTTTGGGGTCTATAACATTATAACACTATAATGCTATAATAGCTGACTCACCAGGTTATGCCCTGCCCACTGGGCACAGACGTCAATTCAACGTCTATTCCACGTTGATTCAATGTAATTTCCTTGAAATGACGTGGAAACAATGTTGATTCAACCAGGGCGTGTCCAGTGGGTGAGCAGTGATTCTGATATGCTGGTGTATTCATAATATACACTATTTGTTCTGCCCTCTCATTATTAAATCACGTTATGAGATGATGTGATGATTTCAGCCTGCATCATATACAATTGCATCCATGAGGTTTGATCTTTCTCTGCATGTCTAAGGGGATGACTCCTCCTAACATATAACAAATCTATTGCAATCAAAAGTATTTATAAAGCCCTTTTTACATCAGCAGTTGTCACAAAGTGCTTATCCAGAAACCGAGCCTAAAACCCCAGAGAGCAAGCAAAACTCCCTATCTAGGCTACGGACGGTCACTCCCTTGGTACCTGCTGCCTACGTTGGCTACATCTGAGGGAAACTGCAGGCGGTTTGCAGGCATGAATCTGTGTCAACCTGGTACATACAAATGGTCTCTGTTTCCATGGTCAGGATTCTATGGTTTCTCCTGACTTTATGTAAGGAGCAGCATATCTATCAAGTTCATGACACCATGAATAAGATTACATGGACAGGGGTGACCTGATCCTCGATTTTATATTTTATGTTCCTGGTGTTGTTCTTTAAGGGAAAGTTCACCCAAATTACAAAGTGACACATTGGTCTCCTTACCCTGTAAGCTGTCTATGTACAAGGTATTACAGCAATCCATGCTTTGGTTTAGTTTCCCTGGCAGTGGCTGGCACCGTTTGCTAATGCTAACGTTTTAGCATGTGTGGCACAAATCCCATTCAAATTATGGGACCGATATTAGCATTTCATCACAACATGTTCAAATCATCTAAAAGTGTGATGATGAGGAGGTTTTGTCTTGGGCAGTAGTACATCATTACTGCCTTAGGGATCAAAGGACCAGAAACGGGCATAATGCAGATAATCAAGTAGAAAGGCACATGAGAACCAGTGTGGAGCTACAGCCACAGCACAGCAGAGAGCACTTGGGTGCTGCATCAGGTCTGCACACATGATTGTGGCAACCTTAATAATACAGTAGCAACCTTCTCTAACAACCTCTGTGTCTGCCCCCTGACTAATCAGGCCACATCAATGTTTGAGGAAAAGGTTAGTCAGCCAACATGAACCATGGGAAGCCAAATGTCATACATGACATATTGATGATATCTGAACAGGTATAGATATAATTCTAATTTTCTATGTGTAACAACTTTCACTAATTGGCAGGCATGCAACGCATACCCAAAATCTCCATATTTAACAAAGTAAGAAGTCTTTATAGGGTGTGTGTCACGGTGATTATTGGCATGGCTGGATGGAATATACATGTTGACCAATGAGACTGGTGGTTGGCTGGAACTAACACAGAGCACAATCTGTAATCCCCCGCATTGAGATTAAACCTCAACCAGCCCACTTATTCTCAGTGACTGGACTGACCCCCCCCACCCCACGATCTGTGTCCAGCTCTTTCTCTCTCTAACCCACCCTTACGCTAATGCAGAGAGAGAGGGAGAGAGAAAGAGAGAGAAAGCGTGTGTGAAAGGGACAGAGAGAAATCAGACATTGAGATCGGCTGCCCCGCAATTGAATCTTGCTGAAGACTGCAGAAATGTAATTATGTCCAGCGCTGCTCCGAAAGCTTTAGATTATTGTTCCAGCAGCAGAAAAACAGGGCCAAACATAAAAGATGCAGCACTCCATGCTTCGATGTCAACACTGAACTGATAAAGTCAGGAGTGAAGGATGGCAGGAGGAGACCCGGCTTTTATTGCTGCGTATGAGAAGGAAATGAATGTCTGGCTGAATGAAAAAACAATCCCTCCCTTTCATTGGTGTCTTTCTACACACGAGTAGGCTGGTTTTATTAGAGCACGTTGACACCTCTATTCCTTGACTGGATCTAATCTCGACATTAGTTGTTGTAGTCTGGGAAATGTGAAATTTACCCTGAAAAGTGGCATAGGAGGCCATTCGTAACTCATCTCAAACCAGGTTGTCAATTTTCACCAGTTTTCATTGTCTCGGTCTGAAAACAAACAAAATAAACTCTGTCTCATGTGACCATCCTCGCTCTCGCTCTCTCTCTCTCTCTCTAGTCAGAGGACAACACTTCTCCCATGATCCAGAGTGTTTCAGGTTGCTGCCCCGCCTTGCCCATCCTGCCTTGGTTCTCTCTTTGCTGACGCCATGCCCAGCTGGGAGTTGCATAACACTAGCTTGTGCCTTTCAGTTGGGTAGGTACTTTATCCAGAACCATAAAAATCTATCTATGGCGTCTGTGACTCCGTCTATCTGGTTTCGACTCCATCTATTTGGCTTTGAGTCTGTCTACCTGGCTTTGACTCCATCTATGCCTTTCTCTATCATGTATCAATGTATATCTCCAAGGCCATTAGAATAATATATATGGAGGACACTATAGGACTATGAGGTTTGTTTGGTTGGAAAAATACAGTACTTTATAGAATGCTTCGGAAGTTGATTTAAAACATCTCGCTAAACTGTTACTAGGCAGGTTTCCATTGACCCGGGTTTATTTGACAAACACAATGTCGCAAAAAAAATCATTGCGACATGTGTAATGGAAACAGCAGATATAGGATACATTTTCTAAAGATCGACCACATTTCTATCTGTTCGACATGGGTGAATTTTTCTTCTGTAGAAAAATCTGTAGAAGAACTTTCTTTATTAAGACAAATGATGATGGAAACTTTTTTTCGAATAAATTATGATTGGCAAATAATAATGAAGGTAGCCTACCGGCACGTGATGTCACCACATAACTATAAAGCTCCACCCCAAAATTAATTGTAAATGCCTACGTCTTGCAAAAATCAATTTTCAACTATAAAAATGATGTTTCTTTGAAGGAAATGGATTGTCCTTACCTTCAAGAATACCTGGAATTCTTCATCTTACTTTTCTGGTTGGTTGGCACGTTTCACCATCTAATTACTTCAGATCTACAGGAGTGCACGTTTCACCATCTAATTACTTCAGATCTACAGGAGTGCACGTTTCACCATCGAATTACTTCAGATCTACAGGAGTGCACGTTTCACCATCTAATTACTTCAGATCTACAGGAGTGCACGTTTCACCATCTAATTACTTCAGATCTACAGGAGTGCACGTTTCACCATCTAATTACTTCAGATCTACAGGAGTGCACGTTTCACCATCTAATTACTTCAGATCTACAGGAGTGCACGTTTCACCATCTAATTACTTCAGATCTACAGGAGTGTACGTTTCACCATCTAATTACTTCAGATCTACAGGAGTGCAGGTTTCACCATGTCATCAACCGAGGCGATACGTTGGCACATGAGAATTATTACAATATGCAAATATTAGTCAATTATTGCATTCTATCCATGTTGGCTTTCACGGGCTACCTGAGACATGAAACAGATAGGTGGGAGAGCATACAAGCTGCCGCCAATATATTAATGCGTAATTTGCCTAAATGGGTAATGGAAACCCTTCAACCACAATATTTTCATTCAACAGTGTAGGTTTTTGAGATATATAGTTTTTAGGTGTGACGTCATTACGTCAAGCTGTTTTCAAAGTTCCATGGAAACGCACCCTAGCAGGTAATTTTTGCATCTATTTTCTATGCAAACTTTCTAAATGTTGACAGAAAATTCACTGGACAAGTTAATGGCTAATGATGCTGCCTTGCTCTTTTGCATACGTGTTCATTTAAAGGAGTTCTCTTCACTTCAGTGTTTGTAACTGGCCTCCCGAGTGGTGCAGCGGTCTAAGGAACTGCATCGCAGTACTAGACGCATCACTACAGATCTGGGTTCGAGCCTGGGCAGTGTCGTAACCGGCTGCAACCTGGAGACCCATGAGGCGGCGCAAAATTGGCCCAACGTCATCCGGGTTAGGGGAGGGTTTGGCCCGCTGGGATGTCCTTGTCCCATCTCGCTCTAGCAATGCCATGTGGCAGCCAGGTGCATGCATGCTGACTTATGTCACCAGCTGTACAGTGTTTCCTCTGAAGCTGGCTTCTGGGTTAAGCGAGCAGTGTGTCAAGAAGCAGTGCGGCTTGGCGGGGTTGTCTTTCGAAGGAAAGACCTTCGCCTCTCCTGAGTCCGTACGGGAGTTGCAGTGATGGGACAAGACTGTAACTACCATCATGATGTCATCCCATCTCATCCCCTCTTCCCACTAATTGATGTGATGTGATGTATATCTCCTCATATGTCTGTATTTCTATCTTAATTAGTGCTAAAACAAAAGAGGTTTGTTTTAAGCATCTGGTGTATCAGATTCAGATCTGATGCTTGAGTGAATCTTGTTATAAAGGGAAGAATACTGTACCTAGTGTTCGGTGTTGTTACGTCATTAAAGTTTGCTTGAGCTTTTTGCGCATAAAGGCAATGACTCATAGTTTAGTACAAAACATAACTGAAGCCAAAACATTTTACATCTGCTCAAGAAACCAAGCAAGACATTGTAGTCTCAGCAAATGAAAATGCTCACACATAGGCTAATTTCATGGTTCTGCTCTGGCAGTATTATTTTTTATCTTCACCACTATCACTACCTCTCCATTGCGATGTATTTCATCAACATCTCACATACAAATAAGATAGATATGTTCTGATACATCCCAATTTTGGGTGTATGGTAAATATCAGAGATATAAACCAAGCCATCCCTGGGTGGGGGAATAAAATATATGTTATAAGGCCTGGTGTGCCAGTCAGGGGCCAGGCTGAGGGGTGGCAGTGTGCTGGTCTCATGCTGTCGTCTACCCCGCAAATAAAAAGGGAGAAATAAAAGTGAAAGGTCCATTAAACGGAGAGGGGGAGGCTGATGTCTATTACTCGGCCCTGCAGTGTGTACCGTTATGCTTCAAGGCACATAGAACAGAGCACACATTAGTTTCAATAATTTGTTATTGATTCACTTTCTGGCCCTCAGTTCTTTAAGAACACTACCAATGGACAGAGAGATTCCAGATTGCTATGGGGCCCGTTCTACGGATAAAATGGAATTTACTGGATCATTCTCATAGCCTCTTGTTAATTGAACCCACTGTTCATTTCCGGCCAGTCTCATCAGTGTCATTCAACAAGTGTCCTAATGACATTGCTGTGTGACCAATGATTCAGCACAGGAGATTGGATATATTGTTAGGAGTAAACCATTGGTCATCAATGATCGTCATGCCCAGGTAGCAATTGAAGATTGCTAATGACATAATATCGCCGATGGTACCTCCTTTGCTGGCAGTGTGTCATCATGAGGTAGCCATACCATCTAATGTAGCTTTACTGATCACCAAAGACAGAACTGAGATAATAACCTTGGACTAGAACTCATCATGATGTTATTGACGAGCTCCCAGTGACTGTCACTGTGTTTTCTCACTACAGTGGCTGTGGGGAGAGACTACTCACTGTGTGCACCAACAAGGTCCAATGTTCAGGCACACAGAGGACATGTCACCTATGACCAATATCCCTGGGCAGCTATCACTCACTTCAAAAGGAATGGTCACAATGACAAAGTCAGGGAATCAGTTGGGAAGCCCTAAGCTGCTTGACATGTGTTAAATGAAATATGATGGCATGGGTCTGAACAGCCTTTGTGACCTGAAGGGAGAACAAAGGGTCCACTGGAAGAGGTTCAGTGACGATAGCCGAGCCGTGGGTTTAAGATGAAGTGGAGGATCTTCTGTGTCGTTAGGAGAAGTGCCTCTATGCTGCTGTAACTCATGGTTAAATATTAAAGAACCCACTGGTGTCTGACTGCACATTCTATTTACTGCCTCCTACAACCGTCCATCCTAGAGCCAGAGAGAGACGCTTTCTCTGAGATGGGTCTCCGGAAGGACATTGCTATGCTATTTTCATTACTGGTATTGTTCTGGAAGACCATTTTGTTGTAATTATGTCATGTCCAGGGATGTACTGTAGCGGTAAAATTCAACATTATGAATGGCGTCAGCAGATAAAATAAAAGAACAAAGCTTCAAAACACACATGAAGGTGTTCAAAGAGGCCACGGAGAGAAGGAGGGTCATGAAAAGGAAGAGAGAACAAGGGAAAGAGAGAGAATGGGGGAGTGAAAGAGAAAGAATGGGGGAGAGAAAGAGAAAGAATGGGGGAGAGAAAGAGAAAGAATGGGGGAGAGAAAGAGAGAGAATGGGGGAGTGAAAGAGAAAGAATGGAGGAGAGAAAGAGAAAGAATGGGGGAGAGAAAGAGAGAGAATGGGGGAGTGAAAGAGAGAGAATGGGGGAGAGAAAGAGAGAGAATGGGGGAGTGAAAGAGAAAGAATGGAGGAGAGAAAGAGAAAGAATGGGGGAGAGAAAGAGAGAGAATGGGGGAGTGAAAGAGAGAGAATGGGGGAGAGAAAGAGAAAGAATGGGGGAGAGAAAGAGAGAGAGATGCTTTAAAGTGCAGCATATTAAAGATTCATATTCAGGGACAGTCTGTACCACATTATTTTCAGCCCCCAAAGCCCTCAGCTGTACAGCTAAATAGCATCAATAGACTCTTAAGCAGTTAGCATTAGAAGGAATACTTTCAACCATGTTTGAAGAGTCTTGATGATTCACCGGATAGAGCTTCTAATGTATAGTATCCTGAATGTAACCTTACTGAAGTTGTCCTTTTTATTTAAAATTCATATTTTCTTGCCACAAATGCAATCGTCTGCGTCGATTGCAGGCAATTATTTTGTATGTGTACAAGCATTAGCATATTCTATGGCTTTTTCTCGTTTGGGCAAAAGTCCATCTTCCTTCCTCTCTCTGTGACCCAGAAACCGATAAGTGGCAGAGTGGTCGAGGAGTGCCAATTCGTTAACAGGCAAACGGTCCTCCCCTCTATAGCCTCCTTTTGGCGAAGAAGCACAAGTGTACCTTAACGCGGAAGAGTTTTGATATCTGCCAAACACCCTTTGAATCAGCTGTTGTATTGTCGCAGGAGAAAAGCATGCAGACATTTAAAAACGATGTGGTACTAAACATTTGAATTACAACTTACTTATTTAGTTTTTATCACTTTACAAGGTTCTTTTGATATCCACTCTTGTAAACATAATTTGCCTGATGACGAGCAAGTGGAAAAGGAGCTTATTTCAAACAAGAGCATTTTCATCTCCATTCATATTCCTCGCCACCTCTACTCGATTACCTTTGACCTTTTTTAAAAGGAGGCGAGAGAGGTTGGAGGAGTGAGGACGCAGGAGTGAGGATGCAGGAGATGAGCAAATCTAATTGAGAAAAGGCCGGTCAGTCAATTTCCTCACTCGATAGTGGAGGGCCCACTATAAAACCAAACCACTGGTCCTGGCTCTCAACCCACAGTAAATTGAACTGACCACATAATGTCCCTGGTACATACAAAGAGCATTGAGTAAGTATTTGGCATTTGATTAATGTATTTGTTTTATAACAATCAGCATTTCTCCAAGTAGATTGACCATCAAATTAAATGACCTTTAAATATTTTGAATGAATCTATTTAGTTATATTTGTTTTGGGGTTTTACTTCATGCATGAAGTATTGCTACCTGGTTTTAACATAGTCCTGGTATTTTCACTTTTTAGAAGCTACATATTGTCCCTGTATAGATCATCAGACGTACAGGATTGAAAACAACATTCTCTCGACCTTTCAACAGGGACAAACTGTCAGATTGTCAAGATGAAAGTAGACCGTCGATTGTGTTATTTTCCCTTGGGCATCTAAGTTAGCTATAGAACCTGTTGCAGCAAAGCATTGATGTTTCGTCCCGTTGTTTAATATCGAGTCTACCCTCAACCTGTCTTTCTTGATTAAACACACATTCTACCGGCAACACTTTATTGGTGCACACCATATCAGCCCTATCTCAAAGCACACCAACCATCTCAGAGATCTAATCGTCTAAGATATCCTGTCAACTTCTAAATGTTGGATATTTTGCTCTGGAGCATTTGATTTAGCTCTTACACACATACGATCTTCTTCCTGATCGTGGTTAAGATGAATGTGGAATACAGATAAAACGTGACTGAAATACCCAGGGAGGGTGCTTATGGGAGTCCCATTCCACCCTCCCATCTGTCCACACTTTGCATGTGACAGCAGGTTAAGAGAGAGTGTAAGTGGGCTTGTTCTGGCTGTTGTCTTCTTAGGGAGGAGAATAACGTGCTAACAGGCCAGCTCTGGTTATGTGATCTAAAGACAGTAATGCACCGCCGTGCTTTGCTTCTGCCTTGCATAGGCAAGATTATTATTGATAAATAATGCATATGTTCCTTTCCACTGCAGGAAGAAGCCTGTCCCCTCATACACACACTCCCTCAGTAAAGCCCAGCTAAGTAGAGCAATAGAACCTACACTAATTTAGCTGCAGCATCACATCAATTCTGTGATCTATGTACTATGCTGTTCCTGTCCATTAGTGTTATGTATTTTGTCATATTCTATGTTTTGTGTGGACCCCAGGAAGAATAGCTGCTGCTTCTTCAACAGAGGATCCAAATAAAAATTGTGTAGCACAGCAACAAACTCTTGGTACATTCTTTGATTTAAACAACATTCTCTCATCTGTAGCAACTTTATCTGCACACTACAGTAGAAATGAATAGCGCTGGAATCTGTGGCAATCGCTTTTATGAGTATCTTCATGATATTACAGTATTTTGGAAACAAACAGAAAATGTCAAAATATGCATTTCACTGTTAGTCTACATCTGTTGTTTACGAAGCATGTGAAATCAAATTTTATATGATTTAAACTTTTTTTGCATTTGTTTTCACATCCTTGCTATTCTGGTCATGATTTCTTACCCTAACAGTGGTTTTCCTGGTTAAATAAATGAATAATACAAAAATGTAAGTATCAAATACATTTTCATTGGCAATGCTACATTAATGACTCAAAACTTTTCAGGGAAAAGTGTATCTGAAATATATCTATTGATTGTGCAATATCACCCGTAATCTATCTTGCTGAAATTGGAGTTCCTTCCTTAGTGTCTTCCTCATTTATTTGAAGACGGTGTTTACTGCATTTGCTTATCTGTAAGGTTTTCCCAAAACTAGCCTGGAATGATTTCTGTTTTAAGATGTGAAAAAAGTGCTGAAAAGTGCAGGGCTTTTTGAGATTGCATCCTCAGCCTTTGCCTCCAGCCTTTTTTCTAGGATAAAAACACCAGCAAATATTCTATCAGAATCTAATCTAAAATCAAGAGAAAATAATGCATTTGAAATGAAAAAACATCAACAAACAAACAAAAATGTGTCATCTTACCAGTGTTGGCATCAAAACAGTAATTCCTCCTTTAGATAAAGACCAAAACATCCCTTAAAAGAGGTTCAAATCCAGGACTGGGGCCTATGGTAGTAAAGTAACAGAGGATACCCTCCTCTAGCTTCAGTGTACAACTCAGGAACAGATTAGGGTCTGCGCCTGCTATCCGCCCCACTCATCAAAGGAGGAGCTCCCTATCCCTGATCACGCCCACCCCATCACACTCACAATGGTAGAGTCCACCCAACCTCTCTGCAACAACAAGCTCACACCTCTTCCCCGGAAGGAAGGAGAGACACACTACTGCGCTGAATTGTGTGTGTGTGTGTGTGTGCGTGTGTGTGTGATGGAGGGAGAGTGAAAATGAGAGGAGAGCAGAGATGTGGAGGAGGGATTGAGGCTGGCAGATGGGTGGCTGGTGATACCTAGTCAGTTGCACAACTGATTGCATTCAACCAAAATGTGTCTTCCGCATTTAACGCAGCTCTTCTGAATCAAAGAGGTGCGGGGGGCTGCCTTAATCAATGTCCATGTCATCGGCACCTGGGGAGCCAGTGTTGTTGGGGGGTTAACTACCGTGTTAATTTTTTCCCCCAGGTATACGAACCAGCAACCTTTCGGTTACTGGCCCAATACTCCTAACAGCTAGGTTATCTGCTGCCTCGTGTTGGCTTAGGTTAAAGTGGAAATGGATGATCTTGCTGTACTCCTACAATAGACAGTGGGAGGAGAGGCAGCTCAGCTCAGAGCTGCTGTTTGTCTTGTGACACTTTCAGATGGGTTTTCAGGAGAAGGAGTTCAGCAGTGTCACACAGGACAGGTGAATTACTGCAGGCCGTCTACAGTATGCTGCTCTGGCTCCTCTCTAAGATGGAGTGATGTTACACACAGGAGGATGCGGCTGGCAGCATACTGTCAAATACAACTGTAGGCTTCCACACCTTGAATGTTTTACAATAGTGCTTAAAAAAACATATTTTAGCGTGGCAGGGAATTGAAGCTACCCTGTCATATTTCCCGTTCATCTTAATTGATGAGAGTTCCTTGGGCAGAATTGTACAGTGATAAATAACCAGCTATTATAATGGAATAAAAGCTCGCTGTCAGGATTAGATTAACAGCCACACTGGCCCACAGATTTCTGTCCAGAGCTGTTTACCTGATCCAGATCAGCAGGCCCTCTATTCTCACCTTTCAGTCTGCCTAACTGTGTGTGTGTGTGTGTGTGTGGGGGTGGGGGTGGGGGGGGGGGGGGGGGAGCACCCACTGTGCTCATTAAAAGGCTTGGCCTGGTCCTTGACTTTCACAGACAGATGCTGTGGCTGCTGTTTATTCTGCCAGAAGACCTATACTGTACTGAATAAAGGTAATTGTCTTCTAAGATTCAGAAAGTTGTCTTCACTTAATAATATGGTGAGTTCATAAGATGGTCCATTCAGGATGTCAAGTTGTCTGACAAATTCCAACTACATAATGTACATAACGTTTAATAAAAATAGTTTGACTGGAAATGGCATCTGTGAGATGAAATAGCCAGTCTGTCAAAAACACAGTTAATTTCTCCTATTACCAGTGACATTCAACTGAACATTTGCAGGAATGACCAAATAGAAAGAATTACATTCTCTGTCTCTGATGAGCCATGAAAAGCACAGAACGAGAATAAAACTGTTGGTACTTCCTATCCTCAGACTATCCTCAGATTGGTCATCAATAATTCAAATATCAGCATTCCGCACCCATCCCTTGTATAATAATAATAATAATAATAATAATAATAATAACTGTCTACGATGATGTATGTACTGTACATGCTTCTAAAATGGTGTAGTGGGACTTCCGCTATCGTCCTAAAATGGAGTTCTGTCCTAACTGCACAGCTGTGATGTGGGTGATTCCCCCTAAGCCCCTCCCTGTAGCCAGGCAGCCAGGCAGCCAGGCATACAGGCAGGCAGGAGGGCCCACCCCTGGAGAGGTCCAGTTGGTTTGTCCTGCTGCTGCCTACTAGGACATCATTATGGAGAGTAGATGGCCAACACAGCATAGGGGGAAAGATCCCTAATCCCCATGCCATATAATTCTGCTCGAAAGAGGATTAATTCCAACAGATAGTCGGTCAGGAGGAAGAACCATCCACTAAATATATTTAATAGACAATCTGTCTTCATTATTGACAATTACTTTACTACAGTATAGTACATTTATTAAAAAAAATATTTAACCTTTATCCATTCACAAACCTCATTCACCAACCTCATTCTTACCGGTCTGACTTAAAATAACTACGCCATCCGGGGCAATTTACTCTCCACCCTGAGAGCAAACCGACACGTCCAGTTGTTGTAGTCGTCACACAGGATCGATAAGCTTTGATTCCAACTGACCCCGTGTATCTGTTTGCTTTTCAGGCAGGAGGCTCTCTGAGGTAGATATAGGGATTATGCTGGGTACACACTAGGGGTATAAATCACGTTTTATTATTCTCAGTGGTTTGAATGAGTTTAGTTCAATTCATAATTCCTGGCTGGTTTATATTTCTCCAGTGGTCATCCATCATCCTTTGTATGCATAACCACTTTGATTATATCAGTGTGGCTGCATTTCATTAAACCTCATAGGGATCACTATGCTTGCCGCCTCAAAATATTCTGCCATAGAATTAGTTTATATGCAGATGACAAAATGCTACATTGCTTGAGAGATGGTATCAGTGACTGGTTAACTGGTAGGGGGAGAGAGAGAGAGAGAGAGAGAGAGAGAGAGAGAGAGAGAGAGAGAGCGAGGGAGGGAGAGCGAGAGAGAGGGAGAGAGAGCGAGGGAGAGCGAGAGAGAGCGAGAGAGAGCGAGAGAGAGCGAGAGAGAGAGAGAGAGAGAGAGAGACAGAGAGAGAGCGAGAGAGAGAAAATATATATCAGCCTGTAGGGGGTGGGTCCTGGAGGAATGGGGCGGGTGTTTAAACCCACACCAGCATCATCAAATCCCTCTGAACAGATTGGTGCAGCAGGGCCCCAACATTAATCATTGAGCTGTCTATCCCCCATACTATGCTGCCTGCCACTCTGCAGGCCCTGACACAAATCATCATTACAATCCAGTGGGGCATCCAGTGAGTCCCCCCTCCCTCTGACTCTCCCTTTCCCTCACTCCATCTCTCCCTCCCTTTCTCTCTCATAAATCAGCGTGGACCCAGATGAGCATCTCTCTCTATTCTTCTGCGGAGCCTATCATCTCTCCTGGATGAAGCGCCGTTAAACAGGGATAATGTATGTTTTACTACCGTCAGCTGTCATACCACTTTACCTCCCTCCCAACAGATAATTATCTACAAACAGATGGCAGTGACCAGACAAGACAGGCCCATTTGGCATCAACCCCTCAAAACAGGGTAATTAACACCCAATGAGCATTTAAAATCAAATCAAATCAAATCAAATTTTATTTGTCACATACACATGGTTAGCAGATGTTAATGCGAGTGTAGCGAAATGCTTGTGCTTCTAGTTCCGACAATGCAGTAATAACAAGTAATCTAACTAACAATTCCAAAACTACTGTCTTGTACACAGTGTAAGGGGATAAAGAATATGTACATAAGGATATATGAATGAGTGATGGTACAGAGCAGCATAGGCAAGATACAGTAGATGGTATCGGGTACAGTATGTACAAATGAGATGAGTATGTAAACAAAGTGGCATAGTATAGTATAAAGTGGCTAGTGATACATGTATTACATAAGGATACCGTCGATGATATAGAGTACAGTATATACGTATGCGTATGAGATGAATAATGTAGGGTAAGTAACATTTATATAAGGTAGCATTGTTTAAAGTGGCTAGTGATATATTTACATCATTTCCCATCAATTCCCATTATTAAAGTGGCTGGAGTTGAGTCAGTGTCAGTGTGTTGGCAGCAGCCACTCAGTGTTAGTGGTGGCTGTTTAACAGTCTGATGGCCTTGAGATAGAAGCTGTTTTTCAGTCTCTCGGTCCCAGCTTTGATGCACCTGTACTGACCTCGCCTTCTGGATGATAGCGGGGTGAACAGGCAGTGGCTCGGGTGGTTGATGTCCTTGATGATCTTTATGGCCTTCCTGTGACATCGGGTGGTGTAGGTGTCCTGGAGGGCAGGTAGTTTGCCCCCGGTGATGCGTTGTGCAGACCTCACTACCCTCTGGAGAGCCTTACGGTTGAGGGCGGTGCAGTTGCCATACCAGGCGGTGATACAGCCCGCCAGGATGCTCTCGATTGTGCATCTGTAGAAGTTTGTGAGTGCTTTTGGTGACAAGCCGAATTTCTTCAGCCTCCTGAGGTTGAAGAGGCGCTGCTGCGCCTTCTTCACGATGCTGTCTGTGTGAGTGGACCAATTCAGTTTGTCTGTGATGTGTATGCCGAGGAACTTAAAACTTGCTACCCTCTCCACTACTGTTCCATCGATGTGGATAGGGGGGTGTTCCCTCTGCTGTTTCCTGAAGTCCACAATCATCTCCTTAGTTTTGTTGACGTTGAGTGTGAGGTTGTTTTCCTGACACCACACTCCGAGGGCCCTCACCTCCTCCCTGTAGGCCGTCTCATCGTTGTTGGTAATCAAGCCTACCACTGTTGTGTCGTCCGCAAACTTGATGATTGAGTTGGAGGCGTGCGTGGCCACGCAGTCGTGGGTGAACAGGGAGTACAGGAGAGGGCTCAGAACGCAACCTTGTGGGGCCCCAGTGTTGAGGATCAGCGGGGAGGAGATGTTGTTGCCTACCCTCACCACCTGGGGGCGGCCCGTCAGGAAGTCCAGTACCCAGTTGCACAGGGCGGGGTCGAGACCCAGGGTCTCGAGCTTGATGACGAGCTTGGAGGGTACTATGGTGTTGAATGCCGAGCTGTAGTCGATGAACAGCATTCTCACATAGGTATTCCTCTTGTCCAGATGGGTTAGGGCAGTGTGCAGTGTGGTTGAGATTGCATCGTCTGTGGACCTATTTGGGCGGTAAGCAAATTGGAGTGGGTCTAGGGTGTCAGGTAGGGTGGAGGTGATATGGTCCTTGACTAGTCTCTCAAAGCACTTCATGATGACGGATGTGAGTGCTACGGGGCGGTAGTCATTTAGCTCAGTTACCTTAGCTTTCTTGGGAACAGGAACAATGGTGGCCCTCTTGAAGCATGTGGGAACAGCAGACTGGTATAGGGATTGATTGAATATGTCCGTAAACACACCGGCCAGCTGGTCTGCGCATGCTCTGAGGGCGCGGCTGGGGATGCCATCTGGGCCTGCAGCCTTGCGAGGGTTAACACGTTTAAATGTCTTACTCACCTCGGCTGCAGTGAAGGAGAGACCGCATGTTTTCGTTGCAGGCCGTGTCAGTGGCACTGTATTGTCCTCAAAGCGGGCAAAAAAGTTATTTAGTCTGCCTGGGAGCAAGACATCCTGGTCCGTGACTGGGCTGGGTTTCTTCCTGTAGTCCGTGATTGACTGTAGACCCTGCCACATGCCTCTTGTGTCTGAGCCGTTGAATTGAGATTCTACTTTGTCTCTGTACTGGCGCTTAGCTTGTTTGATAGCCTTGCGGAGGGAATAGCTGCACTGTTTGTATTCGGTCATGTTACCAGACACCTTGCACTGATTAAAAGCAGTGGTTCGCGCTTTCAGTTTCACACGAATGCTGCCATCAATCCACGGTTTCTGGTTAGGGAATGTTTTAATCGTTGCTATGGGAACGACATCTTCAACGCACGTTCTAATGAACTCGCACACCGAATCAGCGTATTCGTCAATGTTGTTATCTGACGCAATACGAAACATCTCCCAGTCCACGTGATGGAAGCAGTCTTGGAGTGTGGAGTCAGCTTGGTCGGACCAGCGTTGGACAGACCTCAGCGTGGGAGCCTCTTGTTTTAGTTTCTGTCTGTAGGCAGGGATCAACAAAATGGAGTCGTGGTCAGCTTTTCCGAAAGGGGGGCGGGGCAGGGCCTTATATGCGTCGCGGAAGTTAGAGTAACAATGGTCCAAGGTCTTTCCTCCCCTGGTTGCGCAATCGATATGCTGATAAAATTTGGGGAGTCTTGTTTTCAGATTAGCCTTGTTAAAATCCCCAGCTACAATGAATGCAGCCTCCGGATAAATTGTTTCCAGTTTGCAGAGAGTTAAATAAAGTTCGTTCAGAGCCATCGATGTGTCTGCTTGGGGGGGGATATATACGGCTGTGATTATAATCGAAGAGAATTCTCTTGGTAGATAATGCGGTCTACATTTGATTGTGAGGAATTCTAAATCAGGTGAACAGAAGGATTTGAGTTCCTGTATGTTTCTTTCATCGCACCATGTCACGTTAGTCATAAGGCATACGCCCCCGCCCCTCTTTTTACCAGAAAGATGTTTTTTCCTGTCTGCGCGATGCGTGGAGAAACCTGTTGGCTGCACCGCTTCGGATTGCGTCTCTCCAGTAAGCCACGTTTCCGTGAAGCAAAGAACGTTACAGTCTCTGATGTCCCTCTGGAATGCTACCCTTGCTCGGATTTCATCAACCTTGTTGTCAAGAGACTGGACATTGGCAAGAAGAATGCTAGGGAGTGGTGCGCGCTGTGCCCGTCTCCGGAGTCTGACCAGAAGACCGCCTCGTTTCCCTCTCTTTCGGAGTCGTTTTTTTGGGTCGCTGCATAGGATCCACTCCGTTGTCCTGTTTGTAAGGCAGAACACAGGATCCGCGTCGCGAAAAACATATTCTTGGTCGTACTGATGGTGAGTTGATGCTGATCTTATATTCAGTAGTTCTTCTCGACTGTATGTAATGAAACCTAAGATGACCTGGGGTACTAATGTAAGAAATAACACGTAAAAAAACAAAAAACTGCATAGTTTCCTAGGAACGCGAAGCGAGGCGGCCATCTCTGTCGGCGCCGGAAAATAACACAAGTTCATTCCTAATTATTATCCAGAAATAAACAATGACCCCCCCAATCAGACCAACTGTAGATATCCTAGATACACAATTACCTTACCTAACTTTATATATTTTTTATTTACCTGGTTTATAACCCCCTCTGGACGCCACATAAATAATGATCAGGCCTTGTAATGTCTGCCTCCCCTTGATCTAGCCCAGGGAAAAGAGGGAGATACTTAAAAAAAAAAGATCTAAAAGGGAACAGAGAGCGCTACCTGCCTGACAACCATGCCCATGAGAGAGGCCAGGTGCCGAGGTGTGGGGGCGGAGTGTCTATTCTCCTGCTCTTTACACAGCTGAAAGGCACTAGGGCAGGTGAATGAATGACGACACCCACTGCACTAGCGCTGCCCTGGCTACACAGTATGTTAGTAGGGACACCAAGGGCCACCTGTGGTCATTTCCCTTCAATAACTATATTATGTAAGTAATGAATAAGTCATCTTTGATAAAGTACAATGACAGCTCTTTCTAATACTGTATTATGTTATGCTTGTCAAATACTCCTAGTATGATATAAACGTGTACTGCTGGAACATGTTAGGATAAACATGAAACGCTCCTATCCATACCATATCAAAAACACTTAAAATATATATTTTGAATGGTGCCCAAATCACTATGATCTTGTTAAAGCATTACTCTGATATAGGAACTGTTATATATCTGGTGTTTTCAAATATCCTGAGAGCATAGCCCTTCATCACAAATGGGATGTAGGGATGTAACACCAGCTCCAGCAGCTCTTGACCTGTTGATTGGTAATCCCTATAATTATGTTTGGGTGTGTGTGAGCTGAATCGAAACGATGATAACGCTGGACTGCATATTTCCGTTAGCTCCCCTGTAGTGTCAATGGCCCCTGTGTTCCCATCTTAGCCCTCAGACCTAATTTCTATGATTAATTTCCTGGTACTGAGGCTGCGTTGACACAGGCAGCCCAATTCCTATATTTTGCCCAATAATTGGCTAAATATCTGGACCGGTTTCACAAAAGCATCTTAAGGCTAAGTTCATCTTTAGAACCTTTGTAGGTGCATCGTTAAATCTGTTTCCTAAAACCATTGTTACTAAAATTGCACTTGAAGCCTTTCGATATTTACCAACTGCCTCAGACCACTTGTAGAAAAACTAAGTGGGTCGTTAGATGCTTTAATGCCCTGCCGCTTCACGTTATGCCCAGAAGGGTTGTGTTCCCCTGCTCAGATATTACGTGCAACAAACAATGTTTGTTTTCATGAATGGTTTGGGATAAGTGGATAACTCACCTCCCAATTAACTCCAGCAAAACAAACGGCTTGAGAATCAATAGATTTTCTATTTGTATTAGTTTTGTACATCCAAGTGATACCCATCAATCCACAGCCTTTGTTAGGATAGTGGACTGTGGATGGAATAATGTGTACTCATACATTTTCCTTTGAATAACTGGGACATTGCTGGATGCACTGCGGAAATGAAGGCTTGAATCAGAAACATCAGTACCTGTCTCAAGGCTAGATCAGTTCTTTCAATACTCTTTATCCTTTCAGGTAGCCCATCTCATTATGTTTCGAGAAACATGAAGACATTTCACTCCGTTTTAATCTCACCATTTTCACAATCATGGGATGTTAATGTTACGAAGGGAATTCAAATAAACAATGTGATCAAGATTGATGAAATGCAGGGATGCTGCAACCCCAACCCTACTGCATCAGAGCACAACCAACACCACAACTAAACCCAGAGTTCTTCCAGACTGAAAGATACAAATCGGAATATTCACAAATAGAATTAGAATACAAATAGAGAATATTAGCAAATCAAAGTTGCAATAAGCTACAGGTGAATCCCCACAATGGGACTGGGCAAGCAAATCTCCTGACCAACTGCAACAGCGCTGTCTTTATGCAACATTATAAAGTCTGCCTTACAGTAAAAACCAACAATAAATTAAAATTGTATATGAAAACCTGTTCATGTATCAATTTATCGATTGATCTTTCTACGGAGTCAGAATTGTAATCAGTAGTGATAATAGAGTAATGAGTCAAGAGGGAATGCTTCAAAGACATCAGATTATGCTGCAGTATGTTTTCCATAAGTACACTGATATTCCCACAGCAGTTATGTAATGAGGAACCTCTGTAACATCATCATGCAGAACTTACTGTACACCCAGTGAGCCCAACAAGTATTGATTTACTTTAAAAAAAAACTACAATAATCTCTGAGTTCAGCCAAGTTGAGTGCTGTTTATTTTTTGTAAAAGCAAGAGAATATGGAATTTTGTTTACCTTCATCCCTGAGATTAGAAGACCCCTGCACGGCATTCACTTTGTATTGGAGGGTCCTCCCGGTCCAGCAGAATGATGCAGAGAGAGTGAGAGAGGTGAAAGGGAGGGAGGAAGGAGTGTGGAGTATTAGAGCAGCGGAGTTTCTTGATGCAGTCTGGGCACTAGCTGAATGCTAATCAGATAGTGGAGGCCTTTCCCCATGAGTGGAGGAGTGCAGAGCAGACCCCCTCCCTGTAACACCCACTCACAACCAGAATCCTGCCCAGTCAGCACTATCCACTGGCTGGATCAGACCATAGACCCACTGCCAGCCTGCATCTAACTCTTGACTGACTGCTCATACTGTAACAAGGGTTGTATGTACCTGTATGGCAGGTAGAGCCAGGTATCCTACAGGAAAAGTACTCTCTATGGGAACAAACAGAATCAAATTAAGAACGGCACACTTATATTTTTAACATAGAAATGCATTTATATTATACTGTATTTGTTGTATCACCAACTCCAGAAACCCAGGGTCTCTGATTGCATGCAGTTCACAGCTAAATAATGTATCAATATCAACGTGACATTACACACTGGCTGCTGCAGGGTTAGGCTGGCGTCTGTCATACATTATTGCAGAGTACAGCTAGCAGCAGTCATCCTTCATATTGTATGCAGCGTGGACGGGCATTCCACATCACATACCAGCATCAGCATCACCACCACCACCACCACCACCACCACCATGCTAAAGAATTTATATATCAAATCAAAATCAAATTTTATTGGTCACATACACATGTTAGCAGATATTATTGCGGGTTTAGCGAAATGCTTTTGAGTGCTTTTGAAGTGACAGAAGTGACAGATTGCCAAGGAATCTGTAGCCTTTCTCCGCTGCGCTGTATCAGCACAATGGACAGCGCCCTACACACGAAAGCAAGGCCATTTTGGTAATGAATATAGGCTACAAGATAGACTGTTTGTAATAGGTGAATTACCCTATGTGAATGCAGCCATACACACTGCTGTCTTACCAAAATAATGCAATTTAAATGTTGAAAGTAGTTGTCTATTTGTTCATGCATGCAAACAAAAACACTGAATAGCAGTTTGGCTTAGAATACCGACAACTGCGAATGCAAACGAATGAATGTAAACAGAACAAAACAGAGGTACCAAGTAGGCCTAGAAAACAAAATATCAGATCAATAAAGGCATGACACAATTTATATTTTCCATTAATAGTAAACAAACATGGTAAACAAAAGGTGAATGGAGATCCAAATAAACAAAACATACCCTACAGCCTACTACAGTGAGATGCAGCCATCCACAGCTGTCCTGTCAAATAAATAGACCTATAGGTCGCTTCAAACATGGAAATCATGAGTTGTAATACGACACGATACACTTCTGTGGATCAATTTCAACCCACATAATCAATTAAGCAATGCCAGCCTACCATATACACATTTCCAATTCGTACAGTTCCATTTATAACCACGAAAACCAGTAGGCTACCAAGAAAGTCTATTATAGTTATCTATTTCTATGGTGAAACATACTGATATGTTTCTGACGCAGGGGCGTCATTTGGGTTCTTGCATTGAAATTAGCAAATTTTCCCCTAACATCGGACCGGGCTACGAATTGACAAGTTGCCAGGTCCGTTTAAAGAATATATATATTTTACTGGACGGCTAGTCAACTATCTAGTAAACACTTCGCATACGAGGTCGGTGTCTGTTTTTGAACAAAATGAAACGGATATATCTTGTAATTGACCAAAATAGTAAGGTGGCCAATAACTGGGGACCATATGCAGATAATACAGGATGTATTTCTTTGCTAAACCACTTATCAAAAAGCTGATAGTAGTAGTATTTCCACTGAAATGTCAAACATGCTAATTGTAACCCATTAGCTAACTTTTTTACGACACAAATAATCCCAAAACATTGATGGCTTGATCACAAAATAACATTATTGAAGGCAATATATTTTATATTTTTTAAATGCTGTTGAATATGCTGATAATATGGATTGTTACGTTATATTGAATTCTGCTTACAGTTGAAGTCGGAAGTTTACATACACCTTAATCAAATATATTTAAACTCAGTTTTTCACAATTCCTGACATTTAATCATAGTAAAAATTCCCTGTTTTAGGTCAGTTAGGATCACTACTTTATTGTAAGAATGTGAAATGTCAGAATAATGGTAGAGAGAATGATTTATTTCAGCTTTTATTTCTTTCATCACATTCCTAGTGGGTCAGAAGTTTACATACACTCAATTAGTATTTGTTAGCATTTCCTTTAATTGTTTAACTTGGGTCAAACGTTGTGGGTAGCCTTCCACAAGCTTCCCACAATACGTTGGGTGAATTTTGTCTCATTCCTCCTGACAGAGCTGGTGTAACTGAGTCAGGTTTGTAGGCCTCCTTGCCACAACTTCTCTATAGGATTGAAGTCAGGGATTTGTGATGGCCACTCCAATACCTTGACTTTGTTGTCCTTAAAAACTTCTTATGGATCATATCCCTTTGGCGGGATCGATTTGACAACATCAGGTGAAATGGCAGAGCGCCAAATTCAAATTAAATTACTATAAATATTAAACTTTCATGAAATCACACATGCAATATACCAAGTTAAAGCTACACTTGTTGTTAATCCAGCCAACGTGTCAGATTTCAAAAAGGCTTTACGGTGAAAGAAAACCATGCTATTATCTGAGGACAGCACCCCATCAAACAAAGACAGACAATCATAATTCAACCCGCCAGGCGCGACACAAAACTCAGAAATAAAGATATAATTCATGCCTTACCTTTGAAGAGCTTCTTCTGATGGCACTCCAATATGTCCCATAAACATCACAAACGGTCCTTTTGTTCGATTAATTCCGTTGTTATATATCCAAAATGTCCATTTATTTGGCGCTTTTGATCCAGAAAAACACCGGTTCCAACTGGCGCAACATGACTACAAAATATCATACCTGTAATCTTTGTCCAAACATTTCAAACAACTTTCATAATACAACTTTAGGTATTTTTTTACGTAAATAATCGATGCAAATTTAAGACGGGATAAACTGCGTTCAATACCGGAGGAAAACAAAGTGGAGCGTGCTTTTCAGGTCACTTGCCTCTATCAAACAGTACACTTCACTCGATCCTCATTCTGGACAGCCCTCCTTCTTCATTACACAAAGGAAAAATATCAAGCCATTTCTAAAGACTGTTGACATCCAGTGGAAGCAATAGAAACTGCAAGCAACTGCCTTAGAATTCTAGATTCCCAATGAAAACCCATTGAAAAAAGAGTGACCTCCAAAATAACATTCTTGGATGGTTTGTCCTCTGGGTTTCGCCTGCCAAATAAGTTCTGTTATACTCAAAGACATCCTTCAAAATGTTTTAGAAACTTTAGTGTGTTTTCTATCCAAATCTACTAATAATATGCATATCCTAGCTTCTGGGCCTGAGTAGCAGGCAGTTTACTTTGGGCACGCTATTCATCCGGATGTGAAAATACCACCCCCTACCTAGCCTTAAGAAGTTTTAAGCCATTTTGCCACAACTTTGGAAGTATGCTTGGGATCATTGTCCATTTGGAAGACCCATTTGTGACCAAGCTTTAACTTCCTGACTGATGTCTTGAGATGTTGCTTCAATATATCCACATAATTTTACTGCCTCATGATGCCATCTATTTTGTGAAGTGCACTAGTCCCTACTGCAGCAAAGCACCCCCACAGCATGATGCTTCCACCCCCGAGCTTCACGGTTGGAATGGTGTTCTTCGGATTGCAAGCCTCCAAACATAACGATGGCCATTATTGCCAAACAGTTCCATTTTTCTTTCATCAGACCAGAGGACATTTCTCCAAAAAGTACAATCTTTGTCCCCATGTGCAGTTGCAAACCGTAGTCTGTTTTTTTATGGCAGTTTTGGAGCAGTGGCTTCTTCCTTGCTGAGCGGCCTTTCAGGTATGTCGATATAGGACTCGTTTTACTGTGGATATAGATACTTTTGTACCTGTTGCCTCCAGCATCTTCTGCCTCCAGTTGCCTCCAGGTATTTTGCTGTTGTTCTGGGATTGATTTGCACTTTTCGCACCAAAGTACGTTATTCTCTAGGAGTCAGAATGTGTCTCCTTCCTGAGTGGTAATGACGGCTGCGTGGTCCCATGGCGTTTATACTTGCGTACTATTGTTTGTACAGATGAATGTGGAATCTTCAGGCATTTGGAAATTGCTCCCAAGGATGAACCAGACTTATGGAGGTCTACAATTTTTTTTCTGAGGTCTTGGCTGATTTCTTTTGATTTTCCCATGATGTCAAGCAAAGAGGCACTGAGTTTGAAGGTAGGCCTTGAAAGGTGTCACACCCTGACCATAGTTTGCTTTGTATGTTTCTATGTTTTATTTGGTCAGGGTGTGATCTGAGTGGGCATTCTATGTTACATGTCTAGTTTGTCTATTTCTATGTTTGGCCTGATATGGTTCTCAATCAGAGGCAGGTGTTAGTCATTGTCTCTGATTGGGAACCATATTTAGGTAGCCTGTTTGGTGTTGGGTTTGTGGGTGATTGTTCCTGTCTTTGTGTTTGCACCAGATAGGGCTGTTTTGGTTTTTCCACATTTCTTGTTTTGTTAGTTTGTTCATGTGTAGTTGCTTTATTAAAGTACCATAAATAGAAACCATGCTGCGTTTTGGTCCGCCTCTCCTTCGCCTCAAGAAAACCGTTACAAAAGGTACAGGTACATCTCCAATTGACTCAAATCATGTCTATTAGCCTATCAGAAGCTTCTAAAGCCATGAGATAATTTTCTGGAATTTTCCAAGCTGTTTAAATGTACAGTCAACTTAGTGTATGTAAACTTCTGACCCACTATAATTGTGATACAGTGAATTATAAGTGAAATAATCTGTCTGTAAACAATTGTTGGAAAAATGACTTGTGTCATGCACAAAGTAGATGTCCAAGCCAACTTGCCAAAACTATAGTTTGTTTAACAAGAAATGTGTTTTAATTACTCCAACGTAAGTATATGTAAACTTCCGACTTCAACTGTATATCATGCTATACCAAAATAAGCAAAAGTTCAAATGCCTTTTGCTTTTGCCCAAGAAGGAACAGGTTGGCGCGACATCTCAGCTGCGCTCTACAAGCACCATTGACACACACTAAAGCAATGCTGTTGAAAACCAAGGCTGTCTAATGAAGTCCTTTTACCATTCCATACCCTATGTTTTTGCTGAAAACACCAAGATTTTGATTTAAACAACCAGCTAGATTGTTTCTTACCTTTACAGAAGAGTTGCAGCCTCCTTGAAGCTCTGTAGAACTTCCCGAGTAATCGATAATTCCATTGTTCTTTTTAAGATCCCCCTCAATTGCCAATTGTATTAGTTGAGCTTTCCTCAGGTGTAGCATACTCCTTCTGTGCTGACTGAATACGTTTGTCAAAGTGAAAAACGAGTTATTGGATGTAGCTTTGGACGCACCAAAAGTCAATACATGTTTCAGTGCGGTAAACACAGTCGGCATAGCATAGAAAAGCCCAGAGAATAGTTGCAGGATATCAAGTGGGGTCCATTTGTCCTCATTGGAGCCAGAGCCGGAAATTTCAAACTGCAAAAACTAGTGGGCAACACTAAACTCAGCTTCCACCAAATTTGTTTTGCGTAGATCCAGCAGTGGTTTAATGTTTTCACATCTAGAAAGATATGGCTCTCTCGGTCAAGGGCACGCAGGCCCTCCACCAGTTGGCTTTTATGTTAGCAGAATATTTCATACTTCACCAATGACAGCATCCAACGGGCTGAAGAACAGTCTTTTACAGTCTCTTGTCCTCTGTCCTGGTGGCCTACGGTACTGTCCACCACGTATTGCTGGTTACTTGTACTCAGCCTACATAATGTAGTCATTTGCTTGGAGCTGGTGGTGCATCAGTGCCACTGGCACTGCACTGTGCCCAAATGACTTCAAACTCACTGTCACACCTCAGCTTCTCTTGCACTCCAAAGTACTGTGGACCACTTTGACTCCAGTGTAAAGATCTGTATTGAGAAGACTGAGGATTCTGTGCACCATGGTGGCTGTAAACTTAAAGCCGGGTCCATCACTGCCTTCAGCAGCCCTGTACCTTCGAGTCTGACTTTGATGTCAGTGGAACTTTTAACAACCACTGACACAGTAGCCAGGTTTCCCCTTCTCCTTTCGCTTTGTTTGGATACTTTGGTGAAACCAATTTCTGATATCCATCATGCGTGGCTGTTGCAGAATAGCTGGTTTGAGCTAGCTAAATATGCTAATAACATGGTTTTTACAGCTAGCTAAGAAGCTAACTTAACTCTGAAATTATGGTGGGGCGCGAGGCAAAGTTGAGTGAAGCAGCTTCAATGGTAAACTTAACCCTTATAAATCAAAATACAATATTACATGCGGAGGCACATCACCTTATTTACTTAACACGCTTCTCTTCTGTTGTAGGCTTTCACGCTTTTTATGGAAACCCAAAGGATTCATACCTAATTGTCCCAGTGGCTTTCCAGAGCCCCCCTACACACTTGGCGCGCTCTGTCCATTGCTTACAATGTGCAGCGGAGATACAGATTTTGCTCCAACCTGTCACTCAATAATTTGAACTTTTTTGCTATTTTTATATAGGGACATAAAACTAAAACTGAGGGGCACAAGTTTCAACTGAGGGGGCTAAGTCCCCTTTTTCCCCCTCATGGAGTCGGGCCCAAGTAAATGTCTCCCATTGAAACAAACATCCATTGTGTTTTAATTAAAATGACTACAGTGCCCTCTACTTGACAAATGATGTAATATTTTTTTACTGATAATGGTCCCACCTCCTGTATAAACAAACTTTATTTTATTCAATTTACATAAATTGCTTTTACATTGTCCAAAACTGGACACACTTCATTGCTTAGAAATGTCTCATGAATTACCTTGAATGGAATACCACTTCCAGATCAAGCAAAGGAAAAATAATGCTTTGGGGTGGCAGGTAGCCTAGTGGTTAGAGCATTGGGCCAATGATTGAAAGGTTGCTAGATTGAATCCCTGAGCTGACAAGGTGAAAATCTGTTGTTCTGCCCCTGAACAAGGCAGCTACCCCACTGGCTGTCATCATAAATAAGAATTTGTTCTTAACTGTCTTGCCTAGTGAAATAAAATGCTGAAGCTAAAGAATTACAGGGGGATGAATCTCATTATTGTTAAGCACATTAGAGCTCCTGCAGGATTAGAGAAACTAAATTTAGACTCTATATTACCTCTGTCTGTCAGCCTCAGACATTACTGCCTATTGCTCTTGGCAGGAATCTCTGTAACATATCACTTGTGTTCCTTCCCTGCCTGTAGGTCTCCTGCCTGGTGGGTATTTAAATGTTACATGCAGTGGATAAAGATATTTTTCTTGATTATCTGGTGAAAATATATTATTGCCTTTGTATAAGTACCATACTATATAACGGATGACTGAAAACTACAATGCAATTGTATGCACATATCAAGATGTCCTCTAACCCACAATCACTGATGCTGTAACACAGAATCTACTTCGTGCTTATTTGTGTCCTAATGGTCATTGGTTAGTGATCCCCTGTGCATTTTTCTCCATCCATTCATCCTCCCAGGCAGCCCACAGTAGCAGCGTCCCACAGCACCGCCGTTGAGAGTACCCCTACGCTCCTCCACCCTCAGAATCAGGCCTGATGCTGCCCTGGACAAATGCGTTTCAAAGCAGCCCAGCATGATAGAAAACCTGAGCTGCATCTCCTCGCGCCCAGTGTCCTATTTATCTAACCTTTGGACAGCGACACATTCTCAGCCTAAAAAAACATGACAGTTCTTCAAAGCCCACTAACACGTGGTAGTCATGGAACCAGTGTGTAGTCCAGGGGCCCCGTTCTCGGAGGGGGCGAGGAAAGGAGGGTGGAGAAGCAGGAAAAGGGAGAGGGAAGACGGGAAAAGACAGGAATGAGAAAGGGTTGAATAGAAAAAGAGCAAGAGGCAGACTCACTTGATTTAAAAAATAAAAAAAACATTGCACCCGTTTGAAAGATTCACACTAACCTGAGTCTCTAGACTTCAAACAGTTTGATATAAAACATCAGCACCTTTAGTTGGTTTATAACCGCAGCACCTTTAAACAATATGATATAACAGCAGCACCTTTAAACAATATGATCTAACAGCAGCACCTTTAAACAGTATGTTATAACATTAACACCTTTAAACTGTATGATACAACAGCAGCACCTTTAAACAGTATGATATAACATTAACACCTTTAAACTGTATGATACAACAGCAGCACCTTTAAACAGTATGATATAACAGCAGCACCTCTAAACAGTATGATATAACATTAACACCTTTAAATGGTTTGATATAGCAGCAGCACCTTTAAATAGTTTGATATAACAGCAGCACCTTTAAACCGTTTGATATAACAGCAGTACCCAAGATAATGCCACAGTCTTCAGAAGACAGACCGGCTTTCAAGCGGACTCCCTCCCTGGATGAATAGAGAATGGCGAGCTAGACTGTACACTGGTGTTAGTGTGGTGCACTTTATTTGAACCCAGAGGCCCCAAGTTTTATTAATCTAGCCCCACTCCGACTCTCACTCTCTTCTTCATCCCTAGTATGCAATGTCCATTGCTCCCTATAAAACCTAACACTGTCTCGACCATACTGATACCCCAAACACGAACAAGGAGCTGTACCCTACCCACACTGGGTGCCTCACTCACACATGCATGCACTGACTACACAGCACAGGCCCACACAGGTTTCCAGTTGTAATATTTATTATCTGCTAAAGCATTGAGGATGCATGATCCACTTCCAGCCAGGTGGTCCTGGGTGGTGATATAAACAGATCTTAGCTGAACTAAATTATTCTAACTCACTAAACCCATCTACTAATGGTTATAATATGTTTATTATGGCTACGTCTTGTGGCACCCTGGCTGTGCTTGAAATGACTATACGGTCGGCTGGGGCCGAGGACAGTTCACGTGAACAGTTATCTCTCAGAGGTGACCAAATAGCGGGGGCCAGTGTTCCTGGAGAGCGGGCCTCAATCACCTGTTTTCTGACAGACTGCCACACTTCATGAGGACATAAAACTGTGGTGTATTCTCAGCATGACCACAAAGCACTCACACTGTCTCTCCTCTGTGTGTGTGCGCGTGTGCGTGCGTTCGTGTGTGTGTGTGCGTATACATACACGTACACAATGTTTTTTCAGCTTGGGAGCAGCTAACCCTCTGTTTACCCCCTCTCCCGTTCCAGGAATAAGGACCAAAGTGCTATTGGGCAGCTTGCACGTAAGCTGCTAATTAAAGGCCCCATTCTTGGACCTGCTACTAGATCTATTGTGCATTAAATAGAATTTATGACAAACAGTAAAACCATTAAAGTTGGAGTTAATGGGTTTCTCACCTATGTTTTTTCTTTACCAATAACCACCCTTAATGACATTTTCTACAGTAGCTGAGGCAAAATAAACTACATTAACAGGTACAGTGCGATGGCATTACATGCTATTGGTCATGCAGAGCAATGCATGATTGCCATGTCAATCACAGTGCAGTCTAAGCGTATGCATTTATAAGTTAGAGACATTAATAAACCATGTCCCTTCACATAGCCACTAGAAGTCCACCTTACTTCCATGAAGTACATTCATGATTGCCTAATAAATGTACTGTGTTTACCCTTCACACATAATACTCCATGGTTTCAAAGCATACTGTACAGTCTTATGCAATGATGTGAAAATGACAAGTTGTCAACTTTATATGCAGTTGTTTCATCACCTATAATTGATGCATTTTAAAAACGTGAATTGCATAGAAAGAAACCCGAAACAATGCCAAAACCCACCCTATTTTATAACTCTGACATCACCCTACTGAAGTTTACATTTAAAATAGTTAAGGTTAGGGTTAGGATGTTGGGTAGGGATGTCCCAAGGATCTCTGGTAGCACTAACCTATATTTTATAAGGATGACTGAGTGACAGCTCGTTGGACCGGTGAGAGAAGACAATGGAACATAGTTCCAACTAAACATCGTCTCCCTAGAGATGGTATAACCGCCCTCTGATGCATGCGTCTTGTGATTACCGTTCTCCTAGCAGCAGGATATATTATACTGAAATAGTTAGCAGGACCGCAGATACACATTTTTCAAAATAAAGTCCCCAGGGAAAGACATGCTAAACTTTGAGATTATTAATTTGTTTAGCCATCTAGTGCAGTACAACTGTTTATCACAGCATTGCAAACGCCTTTCAAGCAATAAATGGATAATTTTATGTATTTTATTTTTCACATTGTATTATTTAAACCAGCATTTCTTTTGAAAGTTTACACAAATACTGGTATTTTGAAAGCTATTGTGTAAACTATATTTAAAGAAATACATTTGTAATAAAGTACAAATATATGTTTTTGGAATTACTCAATAGAATCTGCAAAACATTGCTGGGCAATGGGTTTAATACAGAGTGCTGGTGACTCCTTACTCCATCCACTCCATTCACTGCAATGCAATGCATTGTATCTGGGACACTTATTGGGTTGTAGATAAAAATAAAAAAAACGTATATCTTATATAAACAGGGGTGGGAAATACTCAGTTGAGTCTTCACTAACCAAACATGGTTCGTTTTTTTAGGGGGACTGTGTCGCATGGCCTGCTGCTGGCTTTTTGCTCCGCCCCCTCCATAGCCCACAATGCAATCTGCTGTAACAAACTGTACATATTGGCTTCTAGAGAAAACTTTTCGACCTGTCTCAGCTAATGTGGGGTTGAAAATACTCAGTAGGGTCGATACTAACCAAATATGGATAGTTTTGGAGGAGGACCATGCCATACATATTCAGCTTTAAATAACCATGTTGCACAAATAACCTGGTACTATCCATGGTCCTGAAATCAATACACACTCAACAAAAATCTAATTAATTTACATTTTACATTTACAAATGACATGTAATGACTATTACCAGGCATTTTCTGTAGATTAAAAAAAATGTATTACAAAGTAATTATCTCTCTAATAACTCATATAAAAATGCTATTGTGTCAAAGTAAGACTGCTAATAAGACTGCTTTAGAGAGTAAGTAAGTAAGAAGGGACATGTAAAACAAAGTCCAAGAGGCAAACCTTTTGGATTAATTGCGACCAAGCTGGGTTTTATGAAAGTGTTAGAAGGCTATGCATTATTGGGGTGATATAAGCCTAAAAAAATATTTTATTTGCCAGGCCAAGAGATTGACCTGACGCATTTTTGTCAAGGCTGGCCTTGGGCTGATTTAAATGTGTGAAGGTGCAGCCATTACTATCACCATGAAGTTAATCTAGGTCAGTAACAGGCCTGCCAGTCCATCATTGTTACATTGTGTCTTTTGTCTTGTAGACTAATCAACTGCTAATAATCAATATTTGGCACCTCCATTAGGGCAAGGCAAGAATGCATGAAAGTTTAGGATGGAATGGAATTTTATTTCACACTGGGAGCAAACAGAGTAAGCAACAAAAAAATAAGTGTTAAGGGGTTTTGTCTTTCCAACTGATATTCAACACAACAACAGTATATTAATGTGTTGTTTGAAATTAATATAACACGCAGGACTAAATGCATATATCTATTAAACAGTCCACCTCCAAAACTTAGTGGAGACCCGACTGAGTATTTTCCACCCCACGACAGCTGAGACAGGTAGAAAAGGTGTCACTCCCTGACCATAGTTTCTCTATGGTATGGTGGTCAGGGTGTGACTAGGGGGTATTGTAGTTGATCATTTCTATGTTGTGTTCTAGTTCATATTTTCTATGTTGGTGTTTGTATGATTCCCAATTAGAGGCAACTGGTAATCATTGTCTCTAATTGGGGATCATATTTAAGTAGCAATTTTTTTATTCTATTTTTATTTTACATGTTTGTTTTCATAAATTACATTGCATTTTCTTGTTGGAATAATAAAAAGGGGCCATTGATTAAAATGCAATATACACTGAACAAAAATATAAATGAAACATTCAACAATTTAAAAGATTTTACTAAGTTACAGTTAATGTAAGGAAATCAGTCAATTTAAATAAACATATTAGGCCTTAATCTATGGATTTCACCTGACTGCAGATATGCATCTGTTGGTCACAGATACCATTTTTTAAGGTAAGGGCCTGGATCAGAAAACCAGTCAGTATCTGGTGTGATCACAATTTGCCTCACGCAGCACGACACATCTCCTTCGCATATAGTTGATCAAGCTGTTGATTGTGGCCCGTGGAATGTTGTCCCTCACCTTTTCAATAGCTGTGCGAAGTTATTGGATATTGGCGGGAACTGGAACACGTTATCGTACACATCAATCCAGAGCATCCCAAACATGCTCAATGGGTGACATGTCTGGTGAGCATGCAGGCCATAGAATAACTGGGACATCTTCAGCTTCCAGATCCTAGCAACATGGGGCAATGCATTATCATGCTGAAACATGAGGTGATGGTGGCAGATGAATGGCACAACAATGGGCCTCAGGATCTTGTCATGGTATCTCTGTACATTCAAATTGCCATTGATGCAATTGTGTTTGTTGTCTGTTGCTTATGCCTGTCCATACCATAACCCCACCCTGACCATTGGGCACTCTGTTCACAATGTTGATATCCGCAAACCGCTCACCCACCATAAATCCTGTCTGTCATCCGCCCGGTATAGTTGAAACCGGGATTCATCCGTGAAGAGCACACTTCTCCAGCGTGCCAGTGGCCATCGAAGATATGCAGTTGCCCACTGAAGTCAATTACAATGCCAAACTGCAGTCAGGTCAAGACCCTGATGAGGACAACGAGCACGCAGATTAACTTCTCTGATATTGTGTCTGACAGTTTGTGCAGAAATTCTTTGGTTGTGCAAACCCACAGTTTCATCAGCTGTCTGGGTGGCTCATCTCAGACCATCCAGCAGGTGAAGAAGCCGGGTGTAGAGGTTCTGGGCTGGCGTGGTCTGCGGTTGTGAGGCCGGTTGGACGTACTGCCAAATTCTCTAAAACGACATTGCTGATGGTAGAGAAAATAACATTTAATTGTAAGGCAACAACTCTGGTGGACATTCCAGCAGTCAGCATGCCAACTGAATACTCTCTCAAAACATTAGGCATCTGTGGCATTGTGTTGTGTAACAAAACTGCACATTTTAGAGTGGCCTTTTATTTTCCAGAGGCACGAGCTGCACCTGCTTAATGATGATGCTGTTAAATCAATTTATTGATATGCCACACCTGTCAAGTGAATGGATTATCTTGGCTAAGGAGAAATGCTCACTAACAGGGATGTAAACACATTTCTGAGAAATATGTTTTTTGTGTGTATGAAACATTTCTGGGATCTTTTATTTCAGCTCATGAAACATGGGACCAACGTTTGTATTTTTGTTCAGGTTATTATGAATGCATTATCCACATTGCAGTGTTTTGAAATGCGGGCTTTTATTTTGAAGGTTTCAAAATTACCATATGATAGTCACGTCATTGTTTGTGATGCTGGCAGAATACTAGTCTTCTGGTGAACTGAGAATAGAGTTTTAAGCGAGATCAACAAGTGGGCGCTCTGGGAGCAATCTAGTAGCCCTACTGCATTTAGAAGTAGCGGCCATTCAATATGCTGAGAAGAAGAGGGACTTTATATGAAAATTAGATGCCCAAGGGATCTGGACTTCTCTCTGCAGATCAATGAGTATAGATGGCACGAAAAGGTTGTGGTTTGTTTTCTGATAACTTGTGAATGGAGAGGGGAATGCTTCGGAAAGAGGAACGCACGCTTTAAACACCCGCTAAATTCGAGGTAAGAAACATTTTAGGCTGTAGCACGAGTTGAGTAAAAGGACAGTAGCGTTTGGGAAATGTGAATAAACTGTTTTCTGGAAACTATTTTGAAACAATTATTTCGGTCTCTTTTGCACGAGATACAATGTTTTTTCCCCCATATTAGAAATGGCAGATTGTAGCCGGTTAATTGCGTCTAGCCTCATGATTGCACCAATGTAAAAGTGTTAAGAACGTTGTCGTAGTGACCCTGAGGTGGCCTTGCTGCTTAGAATCCAAAAAATCGAAGCTATGTCCGTGGTAAATAATTGTGGCACACACCGGTACAACCCCGTCCCATGCATCACCTCCGAAATTCGGATCAGATATAAATGCTAAATGAGTGTCCACCAAAAAGACGTGGGGGGTTGCACTCCACTATTGTGCCAGTAAAACGGACACATTTATTACCAGACTGAATAGAATGACCTCCTAAAAATGATCCCCTGCAATATTAATACAATGCATGGTTTCCATGACGTAATTAGCCTACATGTAATTCTGATGTTATTTCATGTCGTTTTTATAGAACTCGTGCAATACAAAATCCGACCTGTTACCTTTTCACTATACAGGTGTCTCACCATTTAAGATTGTATTACTTTTGTAAAAATTCAGATAGCTATATGTTGTTAGGGGACTATTTCTTCTGTAAGGTCAGGGGCTCGGGAATGTGGTCTGAAACACACAGCCACATTGAATCAGATGTGATGTTAATGTAACATTTATTACTAGACTACAACATTAGCATTGTGATAAACATAATACATGTTTTTTTATTTTAAACAATCTATTTGTTTAGATAAGATGTTTATACCAATTGGCTACAGGAGACAGACTTCGGTGTGACTTCTCCAAGAGAGTTTGTGATTGGTAAAACATGCCAAGGCCTGGGAGCTAGCCTGCAGTACATGCTACATGTTATTGTTTTGGATGTTTTATTGCTTTTAACTCAGAATGTCTGATTACATTCTGTAGCTTTGAGTTTGTTGTTAAGAATTGGAGTAGTGGAATTCCCAACATATGTTGGGTCTCTGTTTCCCACAGCATGCATTAAATATCACACACACACACACACACACACAGTTGGACTCGCAGTCTGTCTCCGAGCTAACAAGGTACAAATCTGTCGTTCTGCCCCTGAACAGGCAGTTAACCCACTGTTCCTAGGCTGTCATTGAAAATAAGAATTTGTTCTTAACTGACAATAAAGGTAAAAAAAAAAAAATATATATATATATATATATATATATATTTTTTTTAACCTTTATTGTCAGTTAAGAACAAATTCTTATTGTCTGTAAGAAATCAGGATTGCAGTGCAAATCATCACTTTTAGCCTAGATATAGTGCCTACAGAAAGTATTCACACCCCTTGACTTTTCCCACATTTATTTGTGTTACAGCCTGAATTTAAAATGGATTATATTGTTGTGTCACTGCCCTACACACAATACTCCATAATGTCAAATCTATTTATTATTTATTAAAAAGGAAAAGCTGAGTTAATCGGCATGGCCGATTTTCAAGTTTTCATAACAATCGGTAATCTGCATTTTTGGATGACGATTATGGCCGATTACATTGCACTCCACAAGGAGACTGCGTGGCAGGCTGAACACCTGTTACGCGAGTGCAGCAAGGAGCCATGGTAAGGTGCTAGCTAGCATTAAACTTATCTTATAAAAAACAGCGGTGCCTGTTAATTTATCATCGAATCAAAGCCTGCTTCGCTTTATTTAACAAGCGCATTCACGAAAAAAGTACTGTCGTTGCACCAATGTACCTAACCATAAACATCAATGCCTTTCTTAAAATCAACACACAAGTATTGGTACCGGACAAATGACACGCTCCTCAAGGCGAGTTTGGAGAGCTGGCACAGGACGTACAGGGCTGGGAAGGCGTACGGAGACCTGGTGTGTGGAGCCGGCACAGATTTTTACCAGACTGATAGCACACTCCTTAGGACGAGTACGGAGAACTGACTCAGGTGGCATTAAACTGATAACATGCTCCTTAGGGCAAATGCGTGCATCTTCCACCAACTCAACAACTCTCTCCGTTCTCTCTCCTCCAATATCTCCATCCACTCATTGACAGTCTCTGACTCTCCGTTCACTCTCCTCCAGTTTATCCCTCTTCTCCCAGACTGGCTCTGGTTCACCCCTTGTGCCCCCCCCCAAAAAAATGTCAGGCTGTTTTTTGGGGTTTCTTTGTGGCCGCGAACCCCGGCATTGTCACTGGCCTCCCTTCTCTCCTTGCGTCTGACGCCAAGGAAGGCTATCCTGTCCTGCAATGATGTTCTCCCAAGTCCAGGATCCTTTCCCATCCAAGATCTCCTCCCAAGTCCAGGATACCTTCCCATCCAAGACCTCCTCCCAAGTCCAGGATCCCTTCTCCTCCTGGGCACGCTGCTTGGTCCTGTTATGGTGGGATCTTCTGTCACGAAGGTGAGGAGAGACGGACCAGGGCTCAGAGCATGTTGAGTTCCACATATTTATTATGAAGTGAAACTTAGCCAAAACAAAACAATAAATCAATAAACTAACAACAAAACGTGAAACACAAATGCAGGTGGGGAAACAACCTACCTAAATTTGATCCCCAATCAGAGGCAACGATAAACAGCTGCCTCTAATTGGGAACCATAATAGCACCCACATAGAAATATCTATACTAGATCACCCCTTAGTCAAGCCCTGACCTACTACACAATAGAGAACTAAGGGCTCTCTATGGTCAGGGCGTGACAAGTATATATTTTTAAACCTGCATGTTTAGTTAAAATAAATGAATGTTAGCAGGCAATATTAACTAGGGAAATTGTGTCACTTCTCTTGCGTTTAGTGTAAGCAGAGTCTGGATATATGCAGCAGTTTGGGCTGCCTGGCTCATTGCGAACTGTCTGAAGACCATTTCTTCCTAACAAAGACCGTAATTAATTTGCCAGAATTTTACATAATTATGACATAACATTGAAGGTTATGCAATGTAACAGCAATATTTAGACTTATGGATGCCATCCGTTCGATAAAATATAGAAAGGTTCCGTATTTCACTGAAAAAATAAACATTTTGTTTTCAAAATTATAGTTTCCGGATTTGACCATATTAATGACCGAAGGCTCGTATTTCTGTGTGTTTATTATATTATAATTAAGTCTATGATTTGATATTTGATAGAGCAGTCTGACAGCACTTTCCTACGTTTGCCAGCAGCTCTTCTCAATGCTTGAAGCACAGCGCTGTTTATGACTCCAAGCCTATCAACTCCCGAGATTAGGCTGGCAATACTATAGTGCCTATAAGAACATCCAATAGTCAAAGGTATACGAAATACAAATGGTATAGAGAGAAATAGCCCTATAATTCCTATAATAACTACCTAAAACTTCTTAACTGGGAATATTGAAGACTCATGTTAAAAGGAACCACCAGCTTTCATATGCAACTTAAACGTTAGCTTTTTTACATGGCACATATTGCACTTTTACTTTCTTCTCCAACACTGTGTTTTTGCATTATTTAAACCAAATTGAACATGTTTCATTATTTATTTGAGACTAAATGTATTTTTATTTATGTATTATATTAACTTAAAAAAAAATGTTCATTCAATATTGTTGTAATTGTCAATATTACAAATATATATATATATATATATAAAATCGGTATCGGCATCGGCGTTGAAAAATCATAATCAGTTGAACTCTAGTGCAATTGGTAAAGAATTCAGACCTCTTCCCTTTTTCCACTTTTTGCTACATTGCAGCCTTATTCTAAAATGGATTAATTTAAAAAATCCTCATCAATCTACGCACAATACCCCATAATGACAAAGCGAAAACAGGTTTTTAGAAATGTTTGCAAATGTATAAAAACAACAACAGATGCCTTATTTACATATGTCATCAGACCCTTTTGTTATATGACTCGAAATTGAGCTCAGGTGCATCCTGTTTCCATAGATCATCCTTGAGATATTTCTACAACTTGATTGGAGTCCACCTATGGTAAATTCAATTGATTGGACATAATTTGGAAAGGCACACACCTGCCTAAATAAGGTCCCACAGTTGACAGTGCGTGTTAGAGCTAAAAACTAAGCCATGAGTTTGAAGGAAATTGTCACAGCTTACTAGGAGTGGTGGGTTGGAGTCAGGCGCAGAGAGCAGGGTTCGGTAAATCGTAATTTATTCTCCGGCAAAAAACGGTCACGCCAACATACAGGGCGCATAAACAGACCAGCCCAAACACAGGACCAAACAGTCCGGAGAATACAAACATGAAAACCACAACCAACAGAGTAACAAAAAACAATCCCGCACAAAACAAGGGCGGGTCAAACTACTACATATAGGGAAGCTAATTCAACCGAAATACACACAGGTGAAACTAATAAGACAAAACCAACAGACAAATGAAAAAGGGATCGTTAGCGGCTAGTAGGACGGTAGGACGACCGCCGAGCACCGCCCGAACAGGAAGGGGAGCCACCTTCGGCGGAAGTCGTGACAGAAATGTCTGTGGAGCTCAGAGACAGGATTGTGGCGAAGTAGGCTTTGATTAGATGATAAATTAACAGGCACCGTATTGATTATATGCAACGCAGGACAAGCTAATTAAACTAGTAATGTTATCAACCATGTGTAGTTAACTGGTGATTATGTTAAGATTGATTGTTTTTTATAAGACAAGTTTAATGCTAGCTAGCAACTTACCTTGGCTCCTTGCTGCACTCGCGTAACAAGTCGTCAGCCTGCAACGCAGTCTCCTCGTGGAGTGCAATGTAATCGGTGTCCAAAAGGGTGATTACCGATTGTTATGAAAACTTGAAATCGGCCCTAATTACTCGGCCATGCCGTGTAAATATAAAAACGCAGACTTTGAATATGCTTATCATCGGCAAGGACTAGGGAGTTTAAAAATATATATACAAATGAACAGAACATAACTATGCACAGGCAAAGTCCTAGAGGAATACCTGGTTCAGTTTGCTTTCTAACAGACACTGGGAGACAAATTCACCTCTCAGCAGGACAATAATCTAAAACACAAGGCAAAATATACACTGGAGTTGCATACCAAGATGACATTGAATGTTCCTGAGTGGCCTAGTTACAGTTTTGACTTAAATCGTTTTGAAAATCTATGGCAAGACTTGAAACTGGTTGTCAAGCAATGATCAACAACCAACTTGATAGACCTTGAATAATAATAAAACATCTATATATGTGCAAATATTGCCCAATCCACATGTGCAAAGCTCTTAGAGACTTACCCAGAAAGACTCACAGCTGAAATCACTGCCAAAGATGATTCAAACTTGTATTGACTCAAGGGTGTGAATGCTTATGTAAATTAGATTTGTGTATTTAAGTTTCAATACATTTGCAAACATTTCTAGAAGTTTTTTTGTGTATAAACAATTTAACACAACAAAATGTGGAATAATTCAAAGGGTATGAATACTTTATGAAGGCACTGTATTTGAATCTGTCTGATATCTTTTGGCATGGGGCAGTTAGTCACATTGGTTCATAAAGACTGCTATAGCACTTTGATGATATAGGCCTAAAATCATGAGAAACATTGTATTCTGAAGATTGACACATTCTATTCTGGAATATGACGTTTAAAACAGCCACTCTTGTGGGAAGAAATTGCTCTGGGAATAGAACTGTAAAACAGGAGAAAGTGGTTTCTAACATTTCATACAGTGGAATTCTCTGTCTAATGAAACACACTGCCTGGGTTTAAGTTTCAGCTCCTTATATGAGTAGTTCCTCACAGACTACAGGGCCTGCTAAAGATTGATCTGAAAGTGCTTTCACGTTTTCCTGGGGTTAAACAGGGGTATATGAAATTATCCTGTCTGAGTTTCACTTTGAGCAATGTGTCTGTTTCTCGCCTATTTCATTACTTGCTGATTGAAATATGACCTTTTTTATTTTTCAAGTGTGACTCTAAGGATGGAGGTGTTAAAGGGAATTGCATACTGGCATCTTGTCAGCAACATTCTCCACAGTAGAACGGTAGATATGCTGCCAAGCCAACATCACTGGCTGGTTGGGGTCCTCAGGCTGGCTAGAAGACATAGACAGGAAGGTTAGAACTCAAATCCATGGGAGGTCTTTGTATGTAGTGGATGATTGAAGAATGCATTCACTGCCTGAGTTTCCTCCCATTTCAATGTGGTATGACAACATTAAAAACCCTCTATTAACAAAGCGTGCACCCTTGTGTCTAAACACCCATGACACCAGCTGGATACCCTGGTGAGAGGGGGGACGAGTGACACGGGGGAAGACCACACCTCTGAATCACCAACACCTCTCTGGATTGTTAGAGTTTTATTTCAGTTTTTCAATCTACGGTGGGTATAATACAGTGCCTTCAGAAAGTATTCACACCCCTTGACTTTTTCAAAATGTTGTTGTGTTACAGCCTGATTTTAAAAATGATTAAAATTAGATTTTTTTTGTCACTACACACAATACCCCATAATGTCAAAGTGGAATTTTTAAAAATTAATTAAAAAGGAAAAGCTGAAATGTCTTGAGTCAATAAGTATTCAACCCCTTTGTTATGGCAAGCCTAACTCATTTCAGGAGTAAACATTTGCATAATACATTGCATGGACTCACAATGTGTGCAATGGTAGTGTTTAACATGATTTTTGGATAACTACCTTATCTTTGTACTAGAGGTCGACCGATTATGATTTTTCAATGCCGATACCGAATTATTGGAGGACCAAAAAAGCCGATACCGATTAATCGGCCGATTTAAAAAAAAAAAAAATATTTTATTTGTAATAATGACAATTACAACAATACTGAATTAACACTTATTTTAACTTAATATAAAACATCAATAAAATCAATTTAGCCTCATAAATAATGAAACATGTTCAATTTGGTTTAAATAATGCAAAAACAAAGTGTTGGAGAAGAAAGTAATATGTGCCATGTAAAGATATGTGCCATGTAAAAAAGCTAATGTTTAAGTTCCTTGCTCAGAACATGAGAACATATGAAAGTTGGTGGTTCCTTTTAACATGAGACTTCAATCTTCCAAGGTAAGAGGTTTTAGGTTGTAGTTAATATAGTATTTATAGGACTATTTCTCTCTATACCATTTGTATTTCATATACCTTTGACTATTGGATGTTCTTATTAGGCACTATAGTATTGCCAGTGTAACAGTATAGCTTCCATCCCCTTCCTCGCCCCTCCCTGGGCTCGAACCAGGAACACATCGACAACAGCCACACTCGAAGCATCGTTACCCATCGTTCCACAAAAGCCGCGGCCCTTGCAGTGCAAGGGGAATAACTACTCCAAATCTAAAAGCGAGTGACGTTTGAAACAGTATTAGCGCACACCCAGCTAACTAGCTAGCCATTTCACATTGGTTACACCAGCCATTAGGCTGATAGGCTTGAAGTCATAAACAGCGCTGTGAGAGCTGCTGAAGAGCTGCTGGCAAATCGCACAATAGTGCTGTTTGAATGAATGATTACGGGGCTGCTGCTGCTTAGTCAGACTGCTCTATCAAATCAGACTTAATTATAACATAACACACAGAAATACGAGCCTTTGGTCATTAATATGATACTATTTCGAAAACAAAACGTTTATTATTTCAGTGAAATACGGAACCGTTTGTAATTTTATCTAACGGGTGGCATCCCTAAGTCTAAATATTCTTGATACATTGCACAACCTTCAATCTATGTCATAATTATGTAAAATTCTAGCAAATTAGTTCGCAATGAGCCAGGCAGCCCAAACTTGCATACACCCTGACTCTGCGTGCAATGAACGCAAGAGAAATGACACAATTTCACCTGGATAATATTGCCTGCTTAACTGGATTAGTAGTTATAACTAGTGATTATGATTGATTGTTTTTTAAAAGATAAGTTTAATGCTAGCTAGCAATTTACCTTGGCTTCTACTGCATTCGCGTAACAGGCAGATTACTTGTGGAGTGCAATGGTTAGAGCGTTGGACTAGTTAACTGTGCAGTTGCAAGATTGGAACCCCTGAGCTGACAAGGTGAAAATCTGTCATTCTGCCCCTGGACAAGGCAGTTAACCCACAGTTCCTAGGCAGTCATTGAAAATAAGAATGTGTTCTTAACTGATTTGTCTAGTTAAATAAAAGGTATAAACATTTATTTATTTATTTTTTTAATTAAAAAAATAATCAGAAATCGGCGCCCAAAACTACCGATTTCCGATTGTTATGAAAACTTGAAATCGGCCCTAATTAATCGGCCATTCCGATTAATCGGTCGACCTCTACTTTGTACCCCATACATCTGTAAGGTTCCTCAGTCAAGCAGTGATTTTCAAACACAGAGTCAACCACAAAGACCAGGGAGCTTTTCCAGTGGTGGATTGGTAAAAAAGGACGTTTAATATCCCTTTCAGTGCATTCAGTTTTGGTGCATTGGGGGTGTGGAACGGAATTAATTGTATTTTTATTTTTCTTCTTGGGGGGCGACTGTGGGAGGGGTCTCGAATGGTTGAGGGACAGCTATTGGGGAACTGTGGGAGGGGGGGATCTTGGAGGGTTTGGGTTCATGTTTTTTGGCCTGTCGGGAGATCTGTCAATGTGAACTGCAGGGCATTGACTCTGGATGCTTCTGTGTGTCGCTCTGAATGGGAGTCTCTTGGATGATTGGTATGGTGTAGTTGTTGAGCGGCTTCACTGCAAGTATGTTGTATTTTTCGGATATTCAATTAAAAAAATATATTTAAAAAAATATTAAAAAATATCCCTTTCAGCATGGTAAAGTTATTAATTACACATTGGATGGTGTACACCCAGTCACTACAAAGATACAGGCATCCTTCCTAACTCAGTTGCCATGGAACAGTGGTCAGATCATTTTTGCAGTCAAAAAGCTGACGTCTACTGCTCAGATAAAAAAAAATATTTTATTTTATTTGTCACATACACATGGTTAGCAGATGTTAATGCGAGTGTAGCGAAATGCTTGTGCTTCTAGTTCCGATAATGCAGTAATAACCAACGAGTAATCTAACCTAACAATTCCACAACTACTACTTTATATACACACAAGTGTAAAGCGATAAAGAATATGTACATAAAGATATATGAATGAACGGCATAGGCAAGATGCAGTAGATGGTATCGTGTACAGTATATACATATGAGATGAGTGATGTAGGTTATGTAAACATAAAAGTGGCATAGTTTAAAGTGGCTAGTGAGTGATATATGTATTACATAAAGATGGCAAGATGCAGTAGATGATATAGAGTACAGTATATACATATACATATGAGATGAGTAATGTAGGGTATGTAAACATTATATTAAGTGGCATTGTTTAAAGTGGCTAGTGATACATTTTTTTTTTACATAAATTCCCATCAATTGCCAGCAGCATATCACCCTGCATACCACTACTGGCTTGCTTCTGAAGCTAAGCAGGGTTGGTCCTGGTCAGTTCCTGGATGGGAGTCCAGATGCTGCTGGAAGTGGTGTTGGAGGGCCAGTAGGAGGCACTCTTTCCTCTGGTCTAAAAAATATATCCCAATGCCCCAGGGCAGTGATTGGGGACACTGCCCTGTGTAGGGTGCTGTCTTTCGGATGGGACGTTAAACGGGTGTCCTGACTCTCTGAGGTCATTAAAGATCCCATGGCACTTATCGTAAGAGTAGGGGTGTTAACCCCGGTGTCCTGGCTAAATTCCCAATCTGGCCCTCAAACCTTCACAGTTACCTAATAATCCCCAGTTTACAATTGGCTCATTCATCCCCCTCCTCTCCCCTGTAACTATTCCCCAGGTTGTTGCTGCAAATGACAATGTGTTCTCAGTCAACTTACCTGATAAAATAACGGATGAATACAATTTCCATTATTAAAGTGGCTGGAGTTGAGTCGGTATGTTGGCAGCAGCCACTCAATGTTAGTGGTGGCTGTTTAACAGTCTGATGGCCTTGAGATAGAAGCTGTTTTTCAGTCTCTCGGTCCCTGCTTTGATGCACCTGTACTGACATCGCCTTCTGGATGATAGCGGGGTGAACAGGCAGTGGCTCGGGTGGTTGTTGTCCTTGATGATCTTTATGGCCTTCCTGTGACATCGGGTGGTGTAGGTGTCCTGGAGAGCAGGTAGTTTGCCCCCGGTGATGCGTTGTGCAGACCTCACTACCCTCTGGGGAGCCTTACGGTTGTGGGCGGAGCAGTTGCCGTACCAGGCGTTGATACAGCCCGACATAATGCTCTCGATTGTGCATCTGTAGAAGTTTGTGAGTGCTTTTGGTGACAAGCCGAATTTCTTCAGCCTCCTGAGGTTGAAGATGCGCTGCTGCGCCTTCTTCACAACGCTGTCTGTGTGGGTGGACCAGTTCAGTTTGTCCGTGATGTGTACGCCGAGGAACTTAAAACTTACTACCCTCTCCACTACTGTCCCGTCGATGTGGATAGGGGGGTGCTCCCTCTGCTGTTTCCTGAAGTCCACAATCGTCTCCTTTGTTTTGTTGACGTTGAGTGTGAGGTTATTTTCCTGACACCACACTCCGAGAGCCCTCACCTCCTCCCTGTAGGCCGTCTCGTCATTGTTGGAAATCAAGCCTACCACTGTAGTGTCGTCCGCAAACTTGATGATTGAGTTGGAGGCGTGCATGGCCACGCAGTCATGGGTGAACAGGGAGTACAGGAGAGGGCTCAGAACACACCCTTGTAGAGCCCCAGTGTTGAGGATCAGCGGGGTGGAGATGTTGTTACCTACCCTCACCACCTGGGGGCGGCCCGTCAGGAAGTCCAGTACCCAGTTGCACAGGGCGGGGTCGAAACCTTGATGACGAGTTTGGAGGGTACTATGGTGTTAAATGCTGAGCTGTAGTCAATGAACAGCATTCTCACATAGGTATTCCTCTTGTCCAGATGGGTTAGGGCAGTGTGCAGTGTGGTTGCGATTGCGTCGTCTGTGGACCTATTGGCGCGGTAAGCAAATTGGAGTGGGTCTAGGGTGTCAGGTAGTGTGGAGGTGATATGGTCCTTGACTAGTCTCTCAATGCACTTTAAGAGCTGCAACGCTAATGTTTGTGTAAACACTTTACAGTTGTGTTCTGTGGGTGTCACTGAGTAGACTGATACCCAATTTCATTGCTTCACATTCCAACCTTGTTTAACATTATCTAGTCTAAATATGGCATGATTCCATCAATTGTAAACGTCTCCATCACTTTGAAAGAGGTACTTTTATTTTGAAGGCAAAATTCCACTATTGTGCCTAATCCTTATTGTGGCTAGCACATAACACATATCCCGGTCCGGTCGAGCATCACTAGCCAGATGAAGCTAGCTGACTGCCTATGACGTTAGCTTTAGGCAACAGGGAAGTAGCTGGCCAGCTGATTATTTTCATGAACTGAAGTTCAATTTCAATAGGAGAACAACAAGTGGCTACCAAGCTAATACTTACTCACAAGGATTCCTAAATCATTGCTAAGAATAACAAAAACGACTGCAGTTTCTACTGGTCAGTGTTTTCAGGCTGGTTAGTGCTAGCTAGGTACCAAGCTAAAGCTAGCTACCCCAGAAGTTGTGGTCAAACAAATAATGCGTTATTACCAACGCGGTATTGTAAACACATCGTTCGTGGTTGGTGTTTGCTTGTTTGCAGACTTTTTTGTACAGCTTTGGCTGATAGTGGTGGTGCTTGGCTTGCACATGCTAATTCAGAACACACAACATTCTATAATAGAACTGTGTTATTTGACGTCTCAAATTAAAAGCTCATTTAACTCGTCAAATAGGGGAATTTTACTCGTCAAATAGTGTTATTTGACGTGTATCTTTTTTGATACTTAAAGACCCACACGGCGTTCCATAGTATGTTGTGAAGCTAATAGCAGTGATGCTATCACTGATGCTATTACTCCGGTAGGGCAACATCTGAAAAATAGCGCACTTGACTTGGTCGTGTGTACCGGTGCTCGACTAGTTGGTGAAAGCCAACGTCAACCACGACAGAGAACGGTTAATTGTCAAGGGCAATGAATTCCATTATCTTGGCATTAATAGATTTCACCTTTGAGTTGTCTCGCTGAAAATGTCTTACTCTTTCAAATGACTGCTCGATCCACACAGCAGACATTGTGGGCTAGGTTAGGAATGCTGTGTTGCCTGTGTAGCGCAATATTTTCCTTGGAGTCATTATGTCATGTACTTACGTTATATCTGCTTTGACATCCGTTTTGCACATCAGCGTTAAACTAGACATTGGGCCGATACCGATGTTGGCATTTTTAGCTAATGTTGTCCGATTCCAATAAGTTCACCGATATATCGTGCATTCCTAGTATGTTGTGTAGTAAGCTGTTAGTAGCCCATGTGCCTCACCCTCATCATTTGGTCCCTTTCTCCCTCATAATTTAGCCTACTGTTCTGACTTGGTTGTGCACATGTATCCTATAGCCTGTTTTAGAGAAATGTAATCATCGAATATTGTAAGAGCTTCATTGTCTGCTGATATGCCCCCTTTTTCTTATCCTACGGTTATGACTTGGTGTACAGGGAGAATACTGTAAGAATGGCCCATGTTCTGAATTCTGTCGCTGTACATTTCAAAAGTGCTGAACGAATAGTTATATTGACTATGTCTGTCCTAGCTCGCTCAATAATTTATTAATCGAAATTATGGCTTGCCTTTTATTTGCTCATTGTCCCCTTATGCCATAATTTGTACATCTCAATTGTCAGTAGAAACCAAATTTGTTAAAGCAAGTCGGCCATATCATCTGTTTTTTTAAAAGGCAATACATTCGCTGCCAGACAAAGCTCCGCTGATAGCCAGGTGTAGCAGTGGTAAGAATTCACTCCATGGTGCTGAAAAGAAAGCTTCATGTAGGCCCTAAGAGTTTGTGGGCACATTTTGCCACCGTTGTGGTGCAATTAATGTATTGTTTATTGTTGTGTAGTGGCTTTTCTGGCATGCATCTAAAACATTTTTGGGGAGTTTGCCATACCAAGAAATACATGCTAAATCAGGCTTCCTTCATTGAAGGAAGGAAGCCTGCACAGAATAAGAATATTCAAAAACATGCATTCTGTTTGCTACAAGGCACTAAAGTAATACTGCAAAAAATGTGGCAAAGCAATTCACTTTTTTTCCTGAATACAAAGTGTTATGTTTGGGGCAAATCCAATACAACACATTGCTGAGTAGCACTCTCCATATTTTCAAGCATAGTGGTGCCTGCAATATGTTATGGGTATGCTTGTAATCATTAAGGACTGGGGAGGTTTTCAGGATAAAAAAGAAACAGAATGGAGCTAAGCACATGAACAATCATTGTGGATAATTTTAATTAATTAATGAATTCAGGCTGTAACAAAACCAAATGTGGAATAAGTCAAGGACAATGTTCCCACATTGTAAAATAATAGGGGTGGACATGATTTAGCAAGGCACTAGAGTAATACTGCAGGAAAAAAAACAACTCCGATATAAAGTTGTTTTTTTCAAAGTTGCCGTAATGCCATGTGTACGTCCACTTATATCAGCGCATTCGTATCAACCTAACCATTATGGAACTTATTTTCAATCAAATACGCCTCACGTGGCAAATTAGCAATGACATTTTTAGTTGACCAAATTCAACACTCTCATTGACCTCCATAAAACAAATACTCAATTTGTGGGCTTATTTTTCACCTCTTTATCTCAGGTCACACACACTTCCAATGTAACAAATGGGGTGGTATGTGCAGCACAATGCACACAACACTAAGTCACAGAGTTTCTAAACCCAGAGGTGCAACATCGCTATATTGATGGAGTGCCTTTGATTTGACTGCCTGCAATGCTTTAAGAAGAAAAACATGTTAAATAAAAAAAATAGATAAGTAAAAGAAAATAGAAAATAAAAGTAACAAATAATTAAACAGCAGCAGTAAAATAATTGCAATAGCGAGGCTATATTCAGCGGGGTACCAGTACAGAGTCGTTGTGCGTGGGGCACCGGTAATTGAGGTAATATGTACATGTAGGTAGAGTTAAAGTGACCATGCATAGATAATAAACAGAGACTAGCAGCAGCGTAAAAGAGCGGTCTGGGTAGCCCTTTGATATTATGTAGGTTGAATGCTGTAATAATACAGAATAAAACCATTAATAAAAGTCCCACGATGGTAGTGACAGCCCATTAATGCTTATCACTTATTAACCATCAACCATCCTTTATTCACATTACTTTAATAAAATATTTCAGTTGTTGTGTGTATTACATTTGTGCTATTTGATGACTTTATTTCATCTCATCTCTATAGAGCTGCTGCCTATGCTATCTGACAAAATCACTATTTTAGTGATTAGTTTGCATATTTTTATGAATACCAACTGAATTCCAACTATAAATCACTTAGATCATGTATTTTCCTCACGAAGCAACTGCTCTCTAGCCCTCTCGATCGCTTGTTCTTCTGTCTTCTCTTTCTCTTCGTGTCTGCCCCACACAGACGGACAGGTATGATGTGCCAACATCAGTTATTTTTAAGTCTTGGTTCAAATAGTTAAAACTGTTTTCAAAGGGTGGAATACTTATGATACCCACTGTATATAAGCTTTCTTTGGCTACTGTAGCTGTTGGGCTGTTTCACAGATGGACTGGGTGAATTATTGGGGTGTTATTATTTCAGACGGGAAATAATGTATGAGAGCAGAGCTCAGTGTTCTATACTGTCTTCCCTGTCCAGTGATTTTGTTTTCTCTTCACTCCACTTATATGTCTGTGGTTATTCTGCAATGGTCAGCATGGTCACAATTCCAATCATTCCTGCTTTTCCTTTTTTATGTCACTTGAGAAGTGGTTTTCCAGTGCCCAACTGTCTCGGTCTGATACGAAGCATGCTTGACTTACTGCTAACTCCCCCTAATGAAAGATTGCACACCGAACTCTGGTTGTGTCCTCAATTGCAGCGCACATTAAGAGCCCATTTATACTTGATCCGAAAATGTGGTCGGAAGTGCTGTATGGATGGTGTGATGCAATTGTGGAGCCTCTGGAGCCACGCAGAGGCCAAATTGAGCTCCGTACCATATCGCCGTGCGCCTCCCAAATGTTCTAATAATGCAGAGGACTCCGTATAGCTCCGCATTGACATGATTGGTTAATGGTAGGTGACGGTGGGATGTCCTGTATAAACTCAAACTCACTTCCTTGACAATTTCCTTTGCAAGTATGAATGCCCTGACTTCTCAGAGGCCATATCACCGTAAATGCTGCATGGCCAATGCAGACCTCGGCTTGACCAAGCAGCACCTTTTACTCCAACAAAGGATGTGACAATAGAATGACAGTACTTCAGATAGAGGCTGTGTTAGAATATGTTGAAAACTTGATGGCACTACCAAGCAACACTTCTATTCATAGCACTGATTCAAAAGTATGGAATTAGCTAACCAAGTTAGGCTTTCTTTGTGTCGAGTCATACTCACGCTTGTGCCTTGTGTTGTAGTGGACGACATTGATTGCAAACAGATCCTCTGTACCAATCTTTCATTTTTAGCATTCCTACTATAGAGGAGTTTACAGAAGGGCCCTCAACTGTTCAGAAGGGAGCATGTGTTAAACAAGCCAAGTCAAATCTGCACTAGAGAGTGCAACCAACAGCATCCAACAGCACATGTCCCAGACACTCCAGTGCTGTTGACACACACCTGCCTGTGGCCTGGCTGCCTTTCCCCCTCTCCACTGTGACATCACAGCTTTTATCTCCCCCTCACCACCATCTCCATATTTAGCCCTTCTGTAATCAGTGTAGTGGGCCTCAGCCTGGCCAAGCACACACACGGGATCCTCTGGAGTCACTGCATTTTCCAAACACTGCCTTGCTTCCTATTTTTTTGTTGATGTAAAGTCTGCATTCGATATGTATTGTGCTTCCGTGTAAATGGAAGGAAAATAAGTTATGAAAATCACTCACTCAGACCTTAAAAGGCGGGCCTTTCCAAGTTCCAACAAGTGCCTTCAGTTAAGCACTCTACCAGTGGCAAGAGTTTTAAAGTGCTGGGATACTTTCAGATCTGAATGTTGCCGTGAACTTTGGTGACCTTTAGTTACCTCTGAGATGAATGATTCTTCAGCTTCCTTTTCAACTTGTCCTCCTTTGTGTGAGTTGAGCCCACATCTGCACTTTTAATGATGATGTGCCTGCGTCTGGACAGCTTCCTGTGAGCAGAGCAGCAGTGTGCTAGCTGGACCTATCCACATCCACTACACTGCTGTAGCTTTCATGACCATCTGCTCAGCCTCGGTCTCCCTTGCCCTTTGTCATGCTCTGTGGTGGTGGTAGATCTCTGTCGCTAATATGCTACTACTTAGTCCCAATGTAATCATAGCAGTTATCGGTCAGAGTCATTTTGCAAATGATTTTTGCTATTTGCAGTATTCCATTTGTAGCCCGTGTGCAGTGAATTGTAAACATTGCCATTTGTGCTGTGTTATCAGTAACAACGTTTGTTTCTACTTTTATGAAAGGTTAGGTCAGTGAGACACCAGTTTTTTTGTTATCTTTTTCATTTGTTAATTTATGAATTCACTACACCCACTGTGTTACTTAATCCACAGAAAGATCATTTCATATTTTTTCAACCCTTAGAACAGATGCCGTATTTAGCATTTGGGTGTAGGCATGGGCTTGGTAAGAGCGTTTAAATTTCTCTCCTCTTAGGAAATGTGTTGATAATGACTTTTAATGAACACTATTTCATGGTCCACTTCGTAGCAGAAGTTTGGAGTGTTTAGTCATGTCCTTCTAGGAAGTCAAATCATTCATCAAAATGACCTTTGTACATCTTGTAAAAAACAGTGAAGTTATTTACTGATGTGGACTGTGCGCTGATGTGTAGCCTTTCTTAACTAGTATTGAATATCCAGTGTGTAAACATAGTGGCACAGGATTGTACAATAGGCCTTTTCAGGGCCTGATAGGGTGTTTAGATAAGACGAACCAGCAGCAGGTGATTAAAAACATCCTCTCCTTCTACACCTCTATAAAGACGTTAGACTGCACTCTTGTCTACCTCAGCCTACTGGTATCAAATTTATCAAATGTATTTATAAAGCCCTTCGTACATCAGCTGATATCTCAAAGTGCTGTACAGAAACCCAGCCTAAAACCCCAAACAGCAAGGAATGCAGGTGTAGAAGCACAGTGGCTAGGAATAACTCCCTAGAAAGGCCAGAACCTAGAAGGAAACCTAGAGAGGAACCAGGCTATGAGGGGTGGCCAGTCCTCTTCTGGCTGTGCCGGGTGGAGATTATAACAGAACCAAGATGGCCAAGATGTTCAAATGTTCATAGATGACCATAAGGTTCAAATAATAATAATCACAGTGGTTGTCGAGGGTGCAACAGGTCAGCACCTCAGGAGTAAATGCACCTCGGGACATACTGTGGCCCCATCCGACAATACCCCCGGACAGGGCCAAACAGGCAGGATATAACCCAACCCACTTTGCCAAAGCACAGCCCCCACACCACAAGACGAATATCTTCAACCACCAACTTACCATCCTGAGACAAGGCCAAGTATAGCCCACAAAGATCTCCGCCACAGCACAACCCAAGGGGGGGCACCAACCCGGGCAGGAATATCACATCAGTGACTTAACTCACTCAAGTGACGCACCCCTCCTAGGGATGGCATGGAAGAGCACCAGTAAGCCAGTGACTCGAGACAGAGAATCCCAGTGGAGAGAGGGGAACCGGCCAGGCAGACAGCAAGGGTGGTTCATTGCTCCAGAGCCTTTCTGTTCACCTTCACACTCTTGGGCCAGACTACACTCAATTATAGGACATACTGAAGAGATGAGTCTTCAATAAAGACTTAAAGGTTGAGACCGAGTCTGTGTCTCTCACATGGGTAGGCAGACCATTCCATAAAAATTGATCCCTATAGGAGAAAGCCCTGCATCCAGCTGTTTGCTTAGACATTCTATGGACAGTAAGGAGGCCTGCGTCTTGTGACCGTAGCGTACCTGTAGGTATGTATGGCAGGACCAAATTGGAAAGATAGGTAGGAGCAAGCCCATGTAATGCTTTGTAGGTTAGCAGTAAAACCTTGAAATCAGCCCTTGCCTTAACAGGAAGCCAGTGTAGAGAGGCTAGCACTGGAGTAATATGATCAAATTTTTGGTTCTATTCAAGATTCCTGCAGCTGTGTTTAGCACCAACTGAAGTGTATTTAGTGCTTTATCCGGGTAGCCGGAAAGTAGAGCATTGCAGTAGTCTAACCTAGAAAAAAACATGGATTAATTTTTCTGCATTATTTTTGGACTGAAAATTTCTGATTTTTTTAAATGTTGTGTAGATGGAAAAAAGCTAACCTTGAAACAGTCTTGATATGTTCGTCAAAAGAGAGATCAGGGTCCAGAGTAATGCCGAGGTCCTTCACAGTTTTATTTGAGACGACTGTACAACCATCAGGATTAATTATCAGATTCAACAGAAGATCTCTTTGTTTCTTGGGACCTAGAACAAGCATCTCTGTTTTGTCTGAATTTAAAAGTAGAACATTTTTGGGGCTTGTTTCATGTTTCATCGAAATGTACAGCTGTGTGTCATCCGCATAGCAGTGAAAGTTAACATTATGTTTCCGAATTACATCACCAAGAGGTAAAATATATAGTGAAAACAATAGTGGTCCTAAAACGGAATGTTGAGGAACACCAAAATTTACAGTTGATTTGTCAGAGGACAAACCATCCACAGAGACAAACTGATATCTTTTCGAAAGATAAGATCTAAACCAGGCCAGAACTTGTCCGTGTAGACCAATTTGGCTTTCCAATCTCTCCAAACGAATGTGGTGATCGATGGTATCAAAAGCAGCACTAAGGTCTAGGAGCACAAGGACAGATGCAGAGCCTCGGTCTGACGCCATTTAAAGGTAATTTACCACCTTCACAAGTGCAGTCTTAGTGCTACGATGGGGTCTAAAATCAGACTAAAGCATTTCGTATACATTGTTAGTCTTCAGGAAGGCAGTGAGTTGCTGCGCAACAGCTTTTTCAAAATTCTTTGAGAGGTATGGGAGATTCGATATAGGCCGATAGTTTTTAAAATATTTTCTGGGTCAAGGTTTGGCTTTTTCAAGAGAGGCTTTATTACTGCCACTTTTAGTGAGTTTGGTACACATCCGGTGGATAGAGAGCTGTTTATTATGTTCAACATAGGAGGGCCAAGCACAGGAAGCAGCTCTTTCAGTAGTTTAGTTGAAATAGGGTCCAGTATGCAGCTTGAAGGTTTAGAGGCCATGATTATTTTCATCATTGTGTCAAGAGATCTAGTACTAAAAAACCTCTGTGTCTCCCTTGATCCTAGGTCCTGGCAGCGTTGTGCAGACTCAGGACAACTGAGTTTTGGAGGAATATCCAGATTTAAACAGGAGCCGTAATTTGCTTTCTAGTGATCATGATCTTTTCCTCAAAGAAGTTCATGAATTTATCACTGCTGAAAAGTGAAAGCCATCCTCTCTTGGGGAATGTTGCTTTTTAGTTAGCTTTGCGACAGTATCAAAAATAAATTATTTATCATTTTCCTCAATTAACCTGGAAAAATAGGATGATCGAGCAGCAGTGAGGTCTCTTCGGTACTGTCTTTCTAAGCTAGTCGGAATACTTCCAGTTTGATGTAAGCGACATTTCCGGTGTTATGGTTTCAGTCAGGACCTGTAATTGAACAGACAGACAGACAGACATGGCTCTCTTTGGGCACCATGTTATTCCTGCCTGACACTTGTATCATTTACTATTTGGAGATCCATGTTTTGTTTTTACTTCAAATGGATGGCAGTCTGTGTAGAGGTGGATGAGAATTGGGGATTGTCAGCACAGCCCCCTGCCTGCATGTCTCTGTCTGTCCGTTCGTCCGTCCGTCTGTCTGTCTGTCTGCCTGTCTGTGAATGAGCTGCAGCTCTCTGTCTCTCTGCCAGAGTGTCCAAGCGGCCAAGCTGCCTGGGACTGACTGGGAGGTATTGTCATCAGACTGGGTTTTTAATTGGACTCTGATTTCTGCTTGTGCTGCCGTGTAGTGTGTGATGATGTGACTGTCATAGTTATGGTGAATAGAGGCAAGCAGATGCGCCCTCTGTCCTGTTTGAGAGACTATTTAACTTATTTATGTGTTAGAAACAGTGATTATACTGTACATACAGTGGGGCAAAAAAGTACTTAGTCAGCCACAAATTGTGCAAGTTCTTATTGACCAAATACTTATTTTCCACCATAATTTGCAAATAAATTCATAAAAAATCCTACAATGTGATTTTCTGGATTTTTTTCTCTCATTTTGTCTGTCATAGTTGAAGTGTACCTATGATGAAAATTACAGGCCTCTCTCATATTTTTTAGTGGGAGAACTTACACAATTGGTGGCTGACTAAATACTTTTTTGCCCCACTGTATACTCGCAGAATACAGCTGTTTCCAGGCCATAATGGAGCAAAATGTCATTCCTGTATAGAAAGTGATTGATGACATTGAGGTAATTTAGAACACTGTGATCAGACAGCTACTAAGGTATTTGGGATTTTACACACCTAGGCTATATGCAAATCCAGAGCTTTGTTTTTCACAAACAACAGGCCATATTCTGTTTTTAGTTCATGACTTCTTTCCAATATGCCAGTATTGCTGCCAGGCTACAGTATATTTGAGCGACATCTAGGTTACATGCATCACTCTCAGGACAGAGATTTATTTATTTATTTCACCTTTACTTAACTAGGCAAGTCAGTTAAGAACAAATTCTTATTTACAATGACGGCCTATCCCGGCCAAACCAGGACGACGCTTTGCCAATTGTGCACCACCCTATGAGACTCCCAATCACAGCCGGATGTGATGCAACCTGGATTCGAACCAGGGACTGCAGTGACTGAGAATAAGTCTGCTGTGGAGGGAGACTCCTGGACACCCCTCTGGGTCTGTGAGTTGAGTTCTGGCTCTGCTGGTCGGTCACAGCTGTGTGTAGAGGCGGGGTCATTTATGGTACATATCCTGATATCTATTAAAGTAGGGCCCATGTAGGCAGATCCTCTCAACCAATAGGAAACCTCTATTGCTCCTCTGTCCTGACTTGAGGAAAACCGATGAGCGCTCCGGCAGGAGTGTAGCAACATTTGGATTGTTTTACCTGCAGTTCATGGGCTGATCCTCATCTTACTTTATCTCCCACCACTCCTCCTATAACATCCCCAGAGCCTTGCTTTCTTCTGTGCACCAGTGGTTCTTGCTGGCATGAAAGCCTCTCAACAAGCTCTTAGCGATCTCTAAATTTGGGCACCGCCATCTTCAGAACAGGCGGTTATCAGGCTCCTTTTAGATGCTCCGTCTGTTCTGAGTGTTCTCCATCCTTGGTATGCATTCCACCAAAACTCTTCACAGGTTCAGAGCAGCCACTCAAATGCCAAACCTTTTTAAGAAGACCCATGTTTACTTCAAAGATGTCCCGTTACATTGTTTTACCTCATCGTAGAAACTAAAAGTAAAATATATATATTTTTTATTTGCACTCTGAATAATTGCTATACCAAACCTGATCTTTAGAGATGCTACATGTTCCATTTTGTCTTCTTATTTTCCCCTTCCCTCTGGAGGAGAGGTGGCTCATGGTGGTTTGTGGGAGGCTAGTTTCTCCTGCAGTTACCAATGGGGTGAGCATTAACCAGGTCTCTGGTTAAACTTTAACTCCATCAAACCTTAATATTCCTGTCCTGCTGACCTGAACAGATTCTGTCCCACCCTCAGAACACACAGTCGCACACAGGCCATGACCCCAAACGAAGAAGGCTTGTTTACAGCACCAGAGACTGATTTAGACACAGTGAGCATCAGGCTATTTCTGCTTGACTCTTAGCTGTTCAGTGTTCCACCAGGCTATTGGTCTGAAGACTGATTAGACACTATTGTATTACAAAACGCATTAACAGTGAGATCAATCATCAGTTGTTGGGTCATTTTTTAGGACATTGAATATATCTGAAAGCAGTCTTGGCCTTGCTACATGATGATCCTGTGCCAGCTGTAGCTGTTATATATTCCCTTCTGATTTACCAGCACTACAGTTCCCTAACTCCCTTAATGGCTAGGGCTCCATTTAGAAATCCCGGGATTGACTTGCAGCAGGGATATCCTAACTGAGCTGTTTTTGTTTGTCTGTCGGCATGGAGACCTTAACTGTGAGACAGCTGATTTGTTGAGCTCCAGGAGGTGAGACAGGCAGCTAAAATCACAAAGTGTGACTGAAGTGAAATGATTAAGCCAGATATGCAATCTAATCACTCCTTGTACGAACAAAATCTGGGCCAATGTTCCACCTTTGTGTGTGTGTGTATGTGTGTGTGTGTTAGAAATATTACCTTGCCGTTAACTCAGTCACAGTGGTGCCAATGGTATCATGTAAAGGCCAAGGTGACTTCTTACAGACCCCCCCCCCCCCGGTCTATGGTAAACAAGTGTAATAAATAAGAAAGGTATTGAATGCATAAAGAATGATTTGCCAACATTGGAATCCTGTCATGGTAGAGTAGATATGCTGTAGCGCTTTGAAGGTCTCAACTTAAGCTGGTCTTTTCCAAGTCTAGTGAATGCTTCCGGTGCTTAGAGACATGCTCCGGAGCATTGGAGGCTAGTACCACTTTTGGCTCTTGAGCACTACTTTCAGAACTACCGGCTAAGAAAATATACAAACCTACCGGAGAATCTCTTTAATGTAAACATTACCTAACATAATGATTTGTTCCCACCACATGATGGCTTGGTCATAGTTAGAGAGATACCAGGCTTTGATTAAGAATAATTCAGATAGCCCATAGTCTTTGCTATGTACTCTGTTGTCTTGCATATGGCTATCAGGTACACAACCAGTTATGTAATGCTGCAATCTGCAGGAGATGGTGCACATGACCCCTGACCTCTCAGAGGGCCTGACTGGTCCACAGTACAAAGGTTTTCCCATGTTCCACTAGGAAGTTCCTTAGAGAGTGACACATGCTACATCCTGTTAATGTCACAAGTGTGTATGCGTGCGCGTTGACGCCATCAGCCCCCAATGCACTGTTATCCCTCTGAGTCGGCTCTGTAAATACACACACAGACTCGCAGCAACAACACCACCATCGGGAGGGACATTGACATCCAAACTATTTCTGCAGACCCTTGTGAATGAACATCAGCCCCTGTAGCTCAGATTGTTCATGCATTCCTCCACCATGACGAAGGCATGCACATGTAATAGCATGAGAGTCTGTACCAGGGGTCCAGCCGTGTTCTTATACCATGATACCTCTTAGCTGCCATGCTTTTCATATAATAACTCATGACGGTAATTGTGTTGTGTTGAAAGACATGGGAGTCCTTATCATCCATTCATAGTTTTTTGTTTCTCTGTTGGGATGGATTGTGCAGATGAGAGGGTTAAAGCTAACCAAATGTAATGTAATGTAATAAATGGGTTAGCGTTAGCCAGCTAATCCGTAATCACCTAATGCTATTTCAGGCTTCGTGTAGTGCTGTTGTCTCAGCATCATCCACATCCTCACTAATATCCCCCTCCCTGGTAATTGTGTAGTGCAATAGGGAATTGACTTACCTAGGCTTGAGCTACAGTACATCAATACTGTCTCTCTCTCTAGACTTACTGCCAGGGTACTCCCTTGCATTTGATTTGCAGTATGTTAGTTCTGCAGCAGAACTTTAATATTTTATGATTTTTTAAAGAGAAATAGTCAGTTTCAGTGCAGTTAATGCCTCCCTAAAAGAGACCAGAGGTAACAGAGACCAGAGGTAGAGACTAGCACTGAGGAGTCTGTGGTCTGATGTATTTACTCAGACTAAACAAACAGGTGTCTGGCCTTAGTTGCTGAACTCCACAGAGTTCTCCACTCATTCTGGGATTGACCATAGTTGTCTGTTTTTGTTTAGTTGGATACTCTACTTCTAGGTCTTTAACCTGAGAGACTCTGCAGCCTGCTCTAACTATCTGTGTTGCGGGTCTGTGTTTCACCAGATTAATAAATCAAGTTAAACTCACTGACCTTGTTCTTGTTGCGGAACAATGTCTCATTCTACCACACTGAGGTATGTGCCACAATTCCTTTGTTTACTGATTACCCATCATGGCCACCACCACTGAAGGCACTGAAGCTGTGGTTGCAGAGCAAATCAACTCCACACACACTCCACTCATCCACATAGACTGAGACAACAACCCAAGGATGTACACAAACAGAGTAAATATGTTAGTTGTGTCGTGGTTTGTCAGACTACGTGCTCCATTACTGAGTAAAGCCATTATCGGCATTACAATACCGGTAAGCACTTTCTCGCTTTTTACTCAAATGTTTTCAAGTGCAGAATGAGTGGCTGGTCCTTTTTGCTGCTGATGCACATTTTTGGCATGAAAATGCAAAACCAAAAATACCAAAAATAATAATAATTATAATAATTTCCCCTTTATTTTACCAGGTAGGCCAGTTGAGAACAAGTTCTCATTTACAACTGCGACCTGGGCCAAGATAAAGCAAAGCAGTGCGACAAACACAACAACACAGAGTTACACATGGGATAAAAAACATGCAGTCAGTAACACAATAGAAAAATCTATATACAGTGTGCAAATAAAGTAAGGAGGTAAGGCAATAAATAGGCCAATAGTGGCGAAGTAATTACAATTTAGCAGTTAACACTGGAGTGATAGATGTGCAGATGAGGATGTGCAAGTAGAAATACTGGTGTGCAAAAGAGCAGAAAAACAAAACAAATATGGGATGAGGTAGGTAGTTGGTTGGAAGGGCTATTTACAGATGGGCTGTGTACAGCTGCAGCGATCGGTAAGCTGCTCTGACAGCTGACACTTAAAGTTAGTGAGGGAGATATAAGTCTCCAACTTCAATGATTTTTGCAATTCGTTCCAGTCATTGGCAGCAGAGACCTGGAAGGAAAGACGGCCAAAGGAAGTGTTGGCTTTGGGGATGACCAGTGAAATATACCTGCTGGAGTGCGTGCTACAGGTGGGTGCTGCTATAGTGACCAGTGAGCTGAGATAAGGCGGAGCTTTACCTAGCAAAGACTTATACATGAGTGAAGGATGCTTTGTTCCGAAATAGGAAGCTGATTCTAGATTTCATTTTGGATTGGAGATGCTTAATATGAGTCTGGAAGGAGAGTTTACAGTCTAGCCAGACACCTAGGTATTTATAGTTGTCCACATATTCTAATTCAGAACCTTCCAGGGTAGTGATGCTCGTCGGGCAGGCGGGTGCAGGCGTCGATCGGTTGAAGAGCATGCATTTCATTTTACTAGCATTTAAGAGCAGTCGGAGGCCACGGAAGGAGTGTTGTATGGCATTGAAGCTCGTCTGGAGGTTTGTTAACACAGTGTCCAAAGAAGGGCCAGATGTATACAGAATGGTGTCGTCTGCGTAGAGGTGGATCAGAGAATCACTCGCAGCAAGAGCGACATCATTGATATATACAGAGAAAAGAGTCGGCCCAAGAATTGAACCCTGTGTCACCCCCATAGAGACTGCCAGAAGTCCGGACAACAGGCCCTCCGATTTGACACACTGAACTCTATCTGAGAAGTAGTTCGGAAACCAGCTCGGAAACCGGATTGTATAGCGAAGAAAGTAAGTGTTATATTAATAAAAACATTGCTTGCATAACTTATAGCAGCATTTTTTTTACGCAGAACAGTATTAGTTTACGCTGGCTGAACTCGTTCTGTGGTCTATTGTGCAACAACTACAACTTCAGGGCAGTAGCAGTGAGCCAGGCCCTCTTCTCTCACTCCCTTTGAAGATCAGATGTTATTATAGGTTAGTAACGGGTATTTCTCTGGATATATAGAATAATCTCCAGGCAACGCTCTGTCATGCACCGCAGGTACCCTGACCTGTTGTTAAGGATTAATATCAGGGAACACAAACTTACTACGGAAGCCCTGCAGGTTCATCTGCAACTAACATGAAACATATGTGTCCAAATCACCAGTGGTACATTTACTGTTAATTCCCATCATTTCTAATCTACAATGTTTGTTTTGTTATGGTGATTTATGTTAATGCATTCAATATACAGTGCATTCGGAAAGTATTTAGACCCCTTGACCTTTCACACATTTTATTACGTTACAGCCTTATTCTAAAATAGATTAAATAGTTTTTTTTGCCTCATTAATCTACACACAATACCCCACAATGACAAATCAAAACAGGTTTTTAGATTTTTTTTTTTTAGAAATATCACAATACATAACTATTCAGATAATTTACTCAGTACTTTGTTGAAGCACCTTTGGCAGCGATAACAGCCTTGTGTCTTCTTGGTTATGACTCTACAAGCTTGGCACACCTGTATTACTCTCTGCTGGTAATCTCAAACTCTGTCAGGTTGGATGGGGAGCGTCACTGCACAGATATTTTCAGGTCTCTCCAGAAGTCTCTCCAGAGATGTTTGATCAGCAAGTAAACAAAAAATGTAATGTTCTGATCTGGTGGAAACTTCAGAAAATAAGCCTACCTAATTTACTTCTTATCCCTTATATTTTATACAATGTTGCAAGTTTGCTAGCACTGCTTCGGGCTGGACCAAGTTAATACATAGTTGATACAATTTTTCAAGTTCCTTGCAGACAGGCCATACGTAGCCAATGTGATTTATAGGATATTTATTTTAATCAAGATATTTTTTACCTGCGGGCTGCAATGTTTTTATTTGTTAGCTTTATGTTGGCTATTTTACATATTGGCAATGCAATAGAAGTTACTTTTAGATTTATATAATTTCATTTAGAATTTTGATTAACCACATGAAATTTGATTTTGAGATATGAACACTTTATTTTAAATTAAATTAAACTGTTCCACAAAAATGTGCATGTAAAAATCATAACTGGCACGCAGATCAGTAGAAATGTTAGGATAACATGGCTTTCCAAATGGAAAAGGTTGCAGACAGCTGGTGTAGCCTATTACCAGCAACATCAGGAGGTTAACTGGGCAGCGGAAGGAAAGGGGTCAGGAAAAGTTTTTTATTTTTTTTCTGGTTAGGCCGTATTGATCTCTCCCTCCCTCTTTAGTAATTTGTGTGTCTTCATTTTTCATTGCAGTGCTTAAAGCATCAGAAAAGCTCATTAGCCTACATATAGTTGATTTTATTCAAACATAGGGTGTGTCTATATATGGAAAAATACAGGTTTGAACATTTCTAACAATCGGTTGGTCGAAACAGACAACTCTCGGTCGACCAAGATTTTTTTTTAGTCTGGGACAACCCTACTAGCATCTCTCCTTACAGCTTTTTTTGACAGCATTTGATGTCCAGATGCTTTACAGGTCAGAGTTCAAGCTCTGTCTGTGTGAGTCAGTAGGTATAGGGCTGTGTGTGTCCATCCCTCTGTCCGTCTGTCTTTCTGTCTGCAAGACTGGACTGTGAGGACTTAGGGCATCAGGATGAGATCAATGTGTATAATTAGAGACAGCTGATTATCCCTCTAACTTGTTTGTGTATCTGACTCCAACAGTAGTACCATTTACGGAGGAAAGAACTAGAAACTGTCCCAGGAACAGTGAGCATGACCTGCCCCATGATGGATTCCCCCTCACTCCTCCAGACTTATTCATGATGCTGGGAGGAGCTGACTCTGAGCTGCTGGTTGTCCATACACTCTATTTGAATCCCCACTTCCTGTCCTGTCCTGTCCTCTCCCCCTCTGAAATGGTCGGCTTTTTATTGGGTTTATGGGGTTTTGGAGCAGACAAAATGTACGGGTCGAGTTTCAGCGGTGCCAGAGAGAGCTAGCCAAGGCACACAAACAACAGTTCCCCCTCTCTACTTTTTTGTGAATGCCTTTAGACATGGATATGGTGCGGAAAACCGCAGCCTTGCTGATTCTGCAGTTTGCCGCTACAGTCGCTCTCCTGGCCCATCCTATAGTGTTTTTCTACTTCAGGGAGCCACTTTTGTCTGTTTGCGGTTTCTTTTCCTTCGTCATTCTTAATCTCCCCTCTGTAGCCATGTTCAGCAGCTCACCGTACAGCACTCTGTCAGGACATTCTTCCTCCTTCTGACAAACTGTCTCTGCCTGGTCCTGGCTAATGGCAGAGATTGAGATGTTCCTTGCTGGTGGTGATCACTTCACTGCTCAGTATGTGGACAAGCTGATGATGTATTTGGAATGAGTTCCATGTTAAATCAGCACCTGTTTAGTGAGTGTGAGGCCAACAGCATCAGGCTGTCTGGTCCCTGTCTGACGCTTGTGGCAGGGGGTCAGCATGTGGCTGGGTCTAAGGCCCTATTCCCACTATGAGAGAGGAAGTCTGAGGAGTGGAGTGGCAAAAGAGATTTCTACTTTTCAATTCACATTAAATCCTTACCTTTCGTTGTGGCTGGCAATGCGACATTCTTGGTCCGGAGCTCATTTTGACCGTAAATATCCCAGTAGCCACGAGCCAGTAAGCACAAACTATTTAACAATCCGAGCAACTTTTCTTCTATAACATGTTGCAATATTGAATAATGCAACCAAACCACATTACACTCTTGAATAATGCAACAATCCACAAGCATGTGCAGACAATTAAAGTGTTTATTTTCTCATCCCTACACTTAAATTAGCTGACAATAGGCTATACAGCTCACTCCTGCTGGCTAGCTAGCTAACTAACAGCATGCTTCATGATCAAGTAATGTTAGCATATCAATTATGAACATTTACCTCTCCCATACGAATATAAAAGTACAGTTGTGTTATCATGCAGTGTAATTCATATTATAATATATGCTACACAGCTAGGTAACATTAGCTAGCAAGGTAACATTAGCTAATCAAAATAATTTATGGGGACTGGGGATGAGGCTGGGGCTTTTACTCACTTTGAGGGTTCATGGGGGTTAAGCTGGGACTGGAACAGGGGCTTTGATGAGGGAAGGGGTAGAATGGGGCTGGTGCTCGAGCTGCAGCAGTGGCTTATAGTGGGGGTTGGGCAGGCAGGGCTATGGTCTGTGCAGTTGTGCTGGTGGTTTTAAAGGGAGTTATAACTGGGAGTTTGACATCACAATGAAGGATTAGAGAGACACTTTATGTGAGTGACCGGCACCTACAGGACTGCAATTCAGTTTAAAGTCATATATTCTTCCAAAAACAAATCAGTTTTTCATTTTGTCAGTGGGCATGGGTACAGTGTGTGACTTGGGACTCAATAATCAGATTGCCTCTTTAAACTCCCCCCTGCAGAACGTGACTTGAGGCTGATTACTAAACAATAGTGGGGGGGGGGGATTATCATCTGAAGTAGACAGAAGGTGGACAAGATAATGAGGAGGAAGGTTTTTCCATTTACTCAGCTCCCATTGAATGGTTGCTTCACAGATAAAAAGTACGCCCTAATGGATTGACAAGAGAGAACATTCTCCTCAATGATACAATAAGGAGGCTAGTTGCGACTAGTTCAGTCAGTGTTGCTGTGGACTGAGTAAGGCCTACTGTGTGTGGTGCATAGATGTTTTCATGCCTAGGTTGAGCTGGTTAAAGCCCACACCCTGTTGCACATGGGTATCACACTCAGCAGCACACTGAGATTCCAAAGCATGGAAAGGGCACATGCACATATTCTCAGGCCTGCTCTGTTCTCTCAAAACATATACCTGAAGTGAGGTCTGTGTCACAGTCACTCTGTGTTGTGTAGAAGGCAGGCAGCTTCATGCGCATTTGTTTGTGTGTGTGATTTTATGCATTGATCAAATACGATATAACAACTGGTGCAAGTTCAAAGTGAGTTCATAGTACATGATGAAGTAATGCTAAAGAGGAAATAAGTATTGAGTTGGAAACTAATGCTACTGTCTCTTTAAAAGTTACCATTGCTCACTGCAGTGCAACATTGTCTGTGTTGTATTTATTGGGCCATAACAGTTTCCCTGCCTGTCTGCCTGTGCATATCTATGGGTCTCTACTTGCCATGTAAAGTGATATGTTTGGGATGAATGGCAGGGCTTGTGCCATCCAGGCCTGTTAGGCCTCTCTGTTCACTTTTCAATGGAGACACTTCCTGTTGCTGCTTTGAACAGAGCCTCGTCACACAGATCAGCTGACCCGGGATCAGAGTTTGCATTTAAAGGACCGGCTCAATTCGGTCTTATGTAGCAAAACTTTAAATAGTGTTTTTTACATTGGATAAAAGCAGAGACTCAGAGTTAGAAAATGGTACATCATACACTACAGTTGAGGAAAAATAGGAAATTAATTCTGCTTTGAAAGTTGATAAACTTGTAACCTCACTTTTGAGAAAATTGTCCATGAATGTTTTGATACACTTACCGGAGAGCTCTTCTTTGTCTACACCCATTCAGAATCGTTCACACCCTCTTAAGCCTAAGCCCCAAACCATCTCTTTAAGGATTCGCATGAGGCCATGTACTAAACAACCAAAGATTTCAAGACTAAAGGCTGGTTTTTACTACGGGTGTGTTCGTAAATTCAATCTGGAGTGCCAGAGTGTGCTCAGAGTTCGCTTTGGGCAAATCAAATCAAATCAAATCAAATTTTATTTGTCACATACACATGGTTAGCAGATGTTAATGCGAGTGTAGCGAAATGCTTGTGCTTCTAGTTCCGACAATGCAGAAATAACAAGTAATCTAACTAACAATTCCAAAACTACTGTCTTGTACACAGTGTAGGGGGATAAAGAATATGTACATAAGGATATATGAGTGAGTGATGGTACAGAGCAGCATAGGCAAGATACAGTAGATGGTATCGGGTACAGTATGTACAAATGAGATGAGTATGTAAACAAAGTGGCATAGTATAGTATAAAGTGGCTAGTGATACATGTATTACATAAGGATACCGTCGATGATATAGAGTACAGTATATACGTATGCGTATGAGATGAATAATGTAGGGTAAGTAACATTTATATAAGGTAGCATTGTTTAAAGTGGCTAGTGATATATTTACATCATTTCCCATCAATTCCCATTATTAAAGTGGCTGGAGTTGAGTCAGTGTCAGTGTGTTGGCAGCAGCCACTCAGTGTTAGTGGTGGCTGTTTAACAGTCTGATGGCCTTGAGATAGAAGCTGTTTTTCAGTCTCTCGGTCCCAGCTTTGATGCACCTGTACTGACCTCGCCTTCTGGATGATAGCGGGGTGAACAGGCAGTGGCTCGGGTGGTTGATGTCCTTGATGATCTTTATGGCCTTCCTGTGACATCGGGTGGTGTAGGTGTCCTGGAGGGCAGGTAGTTTGCCCCCGGTGATGCGTTGTGCAGACCTCACTACCCTCTGGAGAGCCTTACGGTTGAGGGCGGTGCAGTTGCCATACCAGGCGGTGATACAGCCCGCCAGGATGCTCTCGATTGTGCATCTGTAGAAGTTTGTGAGTGCTTTTGGTGACAAGCCGAATTTCTTCAGCCTCCTGAGGTTGAAGAGGCGCTGCTGCGCCTTCTTCACGATGCTGTCTGTGTGAGTGGACCAATTCAGTTTGTCTGTGATGTGTATGCCGAGGAACTTAAAACTTGCTACCCTCTCCACTACTGTTCCATCGATGTGGATAGGGGGGTGTTCCCTCTGCTGTTTCCTGAAGTCCACAATCATCTCCTTAGTTTTGTTGACGTTGAGTGTGAGGTTGTTTTCCTGACACCACACTCCGAGGGCCCTCACCTCCTCCCTGTAGGCCGTCTCATCGTTGTTGGTAATCAAGCCTACCACTGTTGTGTCGTCCGCAAACTTGATGATTGAGTTGGAGGCGTGCGTGGCCACGCAGTCATGGGTGAACAGGGAGTACAGGAGAGGGCTCAGAACGCAACCTTGTGGGGCCCCAGTGTTGAGGATCAGCGGGGAGGAGATGTTGTTGCCTACCCTCACCACCTGGGGGGCGGCCCGTCAGGGCATTCATAATCTCAGAGCGTTGTCAGATTGTCCGTTCGTAAATTCAGAGCGTTTCGCTCTCGGAGTGTTCAAAGCACACACTGGACGCTCTGTCCAAGGAGTAGGGTTGATCCGAGCGCTCTGACCTAACAATTCCTAAGCTAACTGGCTAATGTTGGCTAGCTTACTAGCTACTTCCTGACATAAATGAGGGAACAGCTCATTTTACTCACACCAGCAGAGTCGGTTAGGCTGTTGTTATGTTATTCAGAGCGTTGGTGACTGCAACTGTGCTGCTGGCAACAATTTAATTATGCTTTTTTGGCCAACGTTTACTGACACCGGCCATATTCAACGGGTGTTGAGCATTCGTAAATTCGTCAGTTTTTCTGCACTCTGGCACACTCAGACGAGAGAGCTCTGAAATCAGAGCGAATTTACCAACTACTATCAACAGTTGTCGCAGTGACATCATTTTATTAAAATGGTTACTTGCATAGTGGAGTCTTTTGCTTAGACATGTAGCTAGCTAGCTAAACAATGAGCCATAATACCAACTCATAACGTTACTATCCTGCATGAATCTTCTGGTAGCTAACCAACCAGGTTCAATGTTAGCTAGCTAGCTAACATTAGGCTATAACTAGCAATGCAAATAGCTATGAGATATGAATAATATTACTACACGGATCATATACGTAACGTTAGCTAGCGAGCCAGCCATCCAGCCAGCTAACGTTAGCTAGCTAGCTAACAGTACGCTTTAACTTGAAATGAAAATGACTTTCTGACAAAATTAGAAACGTGTAATATCGGGAAATATAGTTAGCTAGACTCTTACCCGTTACATGTATGGACACTTCTCCCACAGAAGCCATTGTTGCCTTAGTTTGAAGATGTAATTGGGAGACCGTGTTTTATACAACAGCCTTTTGTATGTTCTCTTTTCGACTTTATCTGCATATTTGCAATCATTGCCAGAATTTTCCCCATCTCAAGATTTCAAAACTCGGTCCTCCAGGAAGTAGAGAGCAACACTTTTGCATTTCTGCTATGTGATATCTTTCAAAAAGCAGAGTTACAAATTATTACCTACACATCCTGACCAGCACAAGGTTCCTCTCTTTTTCTGTGGCTAAACCAACTAGGCTCATCATTTTTACAATTTTATTCGTATTTACAGATGGCATGCACGTTTGTTATTAAGGCACATGAAAGTTCACATGTTCCAGAAGGCATTTCTGCCGAAAAACGCATTTTGATAAAATAAAAAAAAGTTTACGTTCAAATGGCTATCCTGTGAAGTAGTGACGCACGACATACGCCTAGTTTCCTGAAACGAGTCAAATGTTATGAGAGTGATTAGATGAATTGCAATTCATTGCAAAGTCCCTCATTTCAGCCCTGCCACAAAAGGACCAGCTGACATCATGTCAGTGATTCTCTCATTAACAGAGGTGTGAGTGTTGACAAGGACAATGCTGGAGATCACTCTGTCATGCTGATTGAGTTCGAATAACAGACTGGAAGCTTCAAAAGGAGGGTGGTGCTTGGAATCATTGTTCTTCCTCTGTCAATCATGGTTACCTGCAAGGAAACACGTGCCGTCATCATTGCTTTGCACAAAAAGGGCTTCACAGGCAAGGATTGCACCTAAAGTAAGATTGCACCTAAATCAACCATTTATTGGATCACCAAGAACGTCAAGGAGAGCGGTTCAATTGTTGTGAATAAGACTTCAGGGCACCCAAGAAAGTCCAGCGAGCGCCAGGACCATCTCCTAAAGTTGATTCAGCTGCGGGATCGGGGCACCACCAGTACAGAGCTTGCTCAGGAATGGCAGCAGGCAGGTGTGAGTGCATCTGCACGCACAGTGAGGGGAAGACTTTTGGAGGATGGCCTGGTGTCAAGAAGGGCAGCAAAGAAGCCACTTTTCTTCAGGAAAAACATCAGGGACAGACTGATATTCTGCAAAAGGTACAAGGATTGGACTGCTGAGGACCGGGGTAAAGTCATTTTCTCTGATGAATCCCCTTTCCGATTGTTTGGGGCATCTGGAAAAAAGCTTGTCCTGGGAAGACAAGGTGAGTGCAACCATCAGTCCTGTCATGCCAACAATAAAGCATCATGAGACCATTCATGTGTGGGGTTGCTTTTCAGGCAAGGGAGTGGGCTCACTCACAATTTTGCCTACGAACACAGCCATGAATAAAGAATGGTACCAACACATCCTCTGAGAGCAACTTCTCCCAACCATCCAGGAACAGTTTGGTGACAAGAAATGCCTTTTCCAGCTTGATGGAACACCTTGCCATAGGGCATAAGTGATAACTAAGTCGCTCGGGGAACAAAACATCGATATTTTCGGTCCATGGCCAGGAAACTCCCCAGACCTTAATCCCATTGAGAACTTGTGGTCAATCCTCAAGAGACAGGTGGACAAACAAAAACCCACAAATGCTGACAAACTCCAAGCATTGATTATGCAAGAATGGGCTGCCATCAGTCAGGATGTGGCCCAGAAGTTAATTAACAGCATGCCAGGGCGGATTGCAGAGGTCTTGAAGAAGAAGGATCAACACTGCAAATATTGACTCTTTGCATACATTTCATATAATTGTCAATAGAAGCCTTTGACACTTATGAAATGTTTGTAATTATATTTCAGTATTCCATGGTAACATCTGACAAAAATATCTAAAGACACTGAAGCAGCAAACTTTGTGAAAATGTATATTTGTGTCATTCTCAAAACTTTTGGCCACGACTGTACATATGTAAAGTGCTCAGCTGATCAGAGTCAAGGTCCACCACATCTTCACAGACATTTTTTCAACCTGTAGTCCATGAAAACAGCATAGAAAATGCTAAAATATTTAGACTTTAATCATTAACAACAAAATCCCAAACCTCAGGAATGGTCTCTCTCTGTCTGCAGTGTTCTCTACAGACAAAGAAAGCAGCTAGATTCCTTAGTTTAGGGAACAGAGAAAAACGAAGAACAGGGTAGCCATTATAGGCATAGGCAGCTACATTTCTGTAATGTGCCCTTAATGACGGTTATTAGGCCTGATTGGTCTGTTAAATGCCTCGTCTGAACCTAAGGCTAGTGCTGCTGCAGCCACACCGCCTTCCATGGTCTGATTTAGGATTAATAAGTGCCTCGTCTGGACCCAAGGCTAGTGCTGCTGCAGCCACACCGCCTTCCATGGTCTGATTTAGGATTAATAAATGCCTCGTCTGGACCCAAGGCTAGTGCCGCTGCAGCCACACCGCCTTCCATGGTCTGATTTAGGATTAATAAATGCCTCGTCTGGACCCAAGGCTAGTGCTACTGCAGCCACACCGCCTTCCATGGTCTGATTTAGGCTGTTGGCCTGTTGTGTGGAGCTGACACAGAGAAGTGATAGTGTAAGACTATATAATTGCTGCTTACCTCATGCTGCCCTCTGCTTTGGGGTTTACTATATTTATTAACTCTGATGTTCTCCCTCTTCTCTCCACAGTGTCCAGTGTCATGAAACTAAATCCACAGCAAGCTCCGCTATATGTAAGTATGCCACTTTAATCCAAAATCGTATTTCTGTCTGTGGTGCATCTGGGAAATGGATTCAAACCATTAAAACCTATTATGGTTGCTGGAATACATTCTATAGATATTAAAGAGTTCTGTTTTTGTGACAAGTAAATTAAATATTGAAATTTTAATTAAAGGAACCTAAGAATAAAAGAGAGAAATGTATCCATAATATAGATGGTACATAGAATGTATGGGTAAATAACATTGGTTTGAGTGAGTGATAGAGTCTGTCTGTGCTCTGTGACAGTGAGGGCCAGTGGGCCGAGTTATATTGCTGCCCTGGGTAATTGCATGTTGGTGTTTTGCTTGGGTTAGAGCATGTTTAATTAGATTTACACAGTGCATGTGGTGCCCACATTTCAGAAGGGTGGCTGGGCTCAAGACATAACACTGTTATTAGATTATGTGGGTTACTGTAACTTGTTATACTGTTTTAAAACATGCAGGTGGTACCTCTCGTTAAAGCTCGTTGTCCATGTTCAAATCAAATCAATGTTTACTTGTCACGTGCGCTGAATACAACAGGTGTTACGGTGTTTCACCTTACGGTGAAATGCTTACTTACAGGCTCTAACCAATAGTGCAAAAAGATATTAGGTGAACAATAGGTAAGTAAAGAAATAAAAACAACAGTAAAAAGACAGTGAAAAGTAACAGTAGCGAGGCTATATACAGTTGTGGCCAAAAGTTTTGAGAATGACACAAATATTACTTTTCGTATAGTCTGCTGCCTCAGTTTGTATGATGGCAATTTGCATATACTCCAGAATGTTATGAAGAGTGATCAGATGAATTGTAATTAACTGCAAAGTCCCTCTTTGCCATGCAAATGAAGCCATGCAAATGAAACCATCTCCAAGATGGCGTAGCAGTCAGACGTCTTTGTCCTGTCGTGTCCCTTGTATATATCGTTTTACATCTTTTTCGTCGCATATCCTTTAAAATATTTTGCTAAACCTCAACATCTAAATACTCTCCTGCAACCCGCCTCACCCAATGTGGCGTGGATCTGCTTTTTTTTCCTAAAGTATTTATATTTACTTCGGATCCGGAATCCCTCAACTGAAGCTAGCCAGCTAACTACAAGCTATCAGTCAGCAAACCATTGCCAGCGGTCATCAGCTAACCTTCAGCTCGGAAAGCTCTCGTCAGTTCGAACAATGTGACTCTAACCAGAGCATAACAGACCTGTTATTTTTATCCCCGGATTCCTACCGCAAACTGAACATTTTCATCTGGATCTTCACAACTAGCTAACCGCAATCCCGGAAGACTACTCCTGGCTAGCGTTTCCATCCCAGAGTAAGCACCAATTAGCTTGAAGCTAGCCCGGCCAGGGCTCCTGTGCTACCACCGAAGTATACTCCTGGGCTACAATATCCGGACCCCTTCTACAGCCGGTACGGGGCATGGAACCCCGCAGATCCCGTACGACTGGAATACCTACATAATCTGCCCGAGGATTCCAACAGGCCCCTCAGGCGCGACGCCCGCTGAAGGCCCATTATGCTAACCAGCTAGGCCTGCTAGCTATCTAGAGCTACTTGGAACCCTACTAATTCCACGACTGGTCTATCGACGTCACCGCACAAAGAGGCAAAAACAGACTCACCCCCATCGCGACGTCCCCCAAAGGCTAACGTTCTAGCCCATGCTATCTGCTTGCTTGCTAACCCGGTCTGCTAACTGCTAGCTTGCCTGCCCGGGCTGCTAACTGCTAGCCCTTGCTAACTGCTTGCTTGCTAACCTGGTCTGCTAACTGCTAGCCCCTGCTAACTGCTTGCTAACCCGGCCTGCTAACTGCTAGCTTGTTTAGGCCCGGCCTGCTAACTGCTAGCTTACCTGCTCGGTCTGTAACTGCTAGCCCATGCTAACTGCTTGCTTGCTAACCCGGCCTGCTGACTGCTAGCTTGCCCCGGTCTACTAGCTGCTAGCTTGTTTAGCCCCGGCTTACTAACTGTTAGCTTGTTAGCCTGCTAACTGTCGGATTCGCCGTGTCCCCAGCCAGCCCAACCACTCACTGGACCCATATGTTCACTTGGCTACGCATGCCTCTCTCTAATATCAATATGCCTTGTCCATTACTGTCCTGGTTAGTGATTACTATCTTATTTCACTGTAGAGCCTCTAGCCCTGCTCAATATGCCTTAACCAACCATGTTGTTCCACCTCTTACATATGCAATGACATCACCTGGTTTAAACATCTCTAGAGACTATATCTCTCTCTTCATTACTCAATGCCTAGGTTTAACTCCAATGTACTCACATCCTATCTTACCTTTGTCTGTACACTATGCCTTGAATCTATGCTATCGTGCCCAGAAACCTGCTCCTTTTACTCTCTGTTTTGAACGTGCTAGACGGCCAGTTCGTATCGTCTTTAGCCGTACCCTTATCCTACTTCTCCTCTGTTCCTCTGGTGATGTGGAGGTTAATCCAGGTCCTGCAGTGCCTAGCTCCACTCCCACCCCCCAGGTGCTCTCATTTGTTGACTTCTGTAAATGTAAAAGCCTTGGTTTCATGCATGTTAACATTAGAAGCCTACTCCCTAAGTTTGTTTTACTCACTGCTTTAGCACACTCTACCAACCCAGATGTCTTAGCCGTGTCTGAATCCTGGCTTAGGAAAACCACCAAAAACCCTGAAATCTCCATTGCTAACTGTAACGTCTTCCGCAAAGATAGAACTGCCAAAGGGGGCGGTGTTGCAATCTACTGCAAATATAGCCTGCAGAATTCTGTATTACTACCTAAGTCTCCAAACAATTTGAGCTTCTACTTCTAAAAATTCACCTTTCCAGAAACAAGTCTCTCACTGTTGCCACTTGCTATAGACCTCCCTCTGCCCCCAGCTGTGCACTTGATACCATATGTGAATTGATTGCCCTACATCTATCTTCTGAGCTCGTGCTACTAGGTGACCTAAACTGGGACATGCTTAACACCCCGGCCATCCTCAAACTAAGCTTGATGCCCTCAATCTCACACAAATTATCAATGAACCTACTAGGTACAACCCCAAATCAGTAAACACGGGCACCCTCATAGATGTCATCCTAACTAATTTGCCCTCTAAATACACCTCTGCTGTTTTCAATCAAGATCTCAGCGATCACTGCCTCATTGCCTGTATCCATAATGGGACTGCGACCAAACGACCACCCCTCATCACTGTCAAACGCTCCCTGAAACACTTCTGCGAGCAGGCCTTTCTAATCGACCTGGCCATGGTATCCTGGAATGACATTGACCTCATCCCGTCAGTAAATGATGCCTGGCTATTCTTTAAAATTGCCTTCCTCACCATCTTAAATAAGCATGCCCCTCTCAAAAAATGTTGAACTAGGAATAGATATAGTCCTTGGTTCACTCCAGACCTGTCTGCCCTTGACCAGCACAAAAACATCCTGTGGCATTCTGCATTAGCATCGAATAGCCCCCGTGATTTGCAACTTTTCAGGGAAGGTAGGAACAAATATACACAGGCAGTTAGAAAAGCTAAGGCAAGGTTTTTCAAACAGAAATTTGCATCCTGTAGTACTAAATCAAAAAAGTTCTGGGACACTGTAAAGTCCATGGAGAATAAGAGCACCTCCTCCCAGCTGCCCACTGCTCTGAGGCTAGGAAACAAGGTCACCACCGATTAATCCACTATAATTGAGAATTTCAATAAACATTTCTCTACGGCTGGCCATGCTTTCCACATGGCTACCCCTACCCCGGTCAACTGCCTGGCACCCTCCACAGCAACCCGCCAAAGCCCCCACCATTTCTCCTTTACCAAAATCCAGATAGCTGATGTTCTGAAAGAGCTGCAAAATCTGGACCCCTACAAATCAGTCGGGCTAGACAATCTGGACCCTCTCTGTCTAAAATTATCTGCCGAAATTGTTGCAACCCCTATTACTAGCCTGTTCAACCTCTCTTTCGTATCGTCTGAGATTCCCAAAGATTGCAAAGCTGCCGCGGTCATCCCCTCTTCAAAGTGGGAGACACTCTAGACCCAAACTGCTACAGACCTATATCTATCCTACCCTGTCTTTCTAAGGTCTTCGAAAGCCAAGTTAACAAACAGATTACTGACCATTTCGAATCCCACCATACCTTCTCCGCTATGCAATCTGGTTTCAGAGCTGGTCATGGGTGCACCTCAGCCACACTCAAGGTTCTAAACGACATCATAACCGCCATCGATAAGAGACGTTACTGTGCAGCCGTATTCATTGACCTGGCCAAGGCTTTCGACTCTGTCAATCACAACATTCTTATTGGCAGACTCGACAGCCTTGGTTTCTCAAATGATTGCCTCGACTGGTTTACCAACTACTTCTCTGATAGAGTTCAGTGTGTCAAATCGGAGGGCCTGCTGTCCGGACCTCTGACAGTGTGCCACAGGGTTAAATTCTTGGGCCGACTCTCTTTTCTGTATACATCAATGATGTTGCTCTTGCTGCTGGTGATTCTCTGATCCACCTCTACGCAGACGACACCATTCTGTATACTTCTGGCGCCTCCCTGGACACTGTGTTAACTAACCTCCAGACGAGCTTCAATGCCATACAACTCTCCTTCCGTGGCCTCCAACTGCTCTTAAACGCAAGTAAAACTAAACGCATGCTATTCAATCGATCACTGCCCGCACCTGCTCGCCCGTCCAGCATCACTACTCTGGACGGCTCTGACTTAGAACACGTGGACAACTACAAATACCTGGGTGTCTGGTTAGACTGTAAACTCTCCTTCCAGACTCACATTAAGCATCTCCAATCTAAAGTTAAATCTAGAAATGGCTTCATATATCGCAACAAATCATCCTTCACTCATGCTGCCAAACATACCCTCGTAAAACTAACCATCCTACCGATCCTCGACTTCGGTGATGTCATCTATAAAATAGCCTCCAACACTCTACTCAACAAACTGGATGCAGTCTATCACAGTGCCATCCGTTTTGTCACCAAAGCCCCATACACTACCCACCATTGCGACCTGTAAACTCTTGTTGGTTGGCCCTCGCTTCATACTCGTCGCCAAACCCACTGGCTACAGGTCATCTGCAAGTCTCTGCTAGGTAAAGCCCCGCCTTATCTCAGTTCACTGGTCACCATAGCAGCACCCACTCGTAGCACACGCTCCAGCAGGTATATTTCACTGGTCACACCCAAAGCCAATTCCTCCTTCGGTCGTCTTTCCTTCCAGTTCTCTGCTGCCCATGACTGGAACGAATTGCAAAAATCTCTGACGCTGGAGACTCACATCTCCCTCACTAGCTTTAAGCACCAGCTGTGAGAGCAGCTTACAGATCACTGCACCTGTACATAGCTCATCTATCTACCTACCTCATCCCCATACTGGTATTTATTTATTTATTTATTTTGCTCGTTTGCACCCCAGTATCTCTACCTGCACATTCATATTCTGCCGATCTACCATTCCAGTGTTTAATTGCAATATTGTAATTACTTCGCCGCCATGGCCTATTTATTTCCTTAACTTACCTCATTTGCACTCACTGTATATAGACTTTTAGTTTAATTTTGTTCTACTGTATTATTGACTGTAGGTTTTGTTTATTCCATGTGTAACTCTGTGTTGTTGTATGTGTCAAATTGCTACGCTTTATCTTGGCCAGGTCGCAGTTGCAAATGAGAACTTGTTCTCAACTAACCTACCTGGTTAAATAAAGGTGGAGAAAAAAAAAAAAATGAATCCCCAAAAACATTTTCACTGCATTTCAGCCCTGCCACAAAAGGACCAATTGACATCATGTCAGTGATTCTCTCATTAACACAGGTGTGAGTGTTGACGAGGACAAGGCTGGAGATCACTCTGTCATAATGTTTGAGTTCGAATAACAGACTGGAAGCTTCAAAAGGAGGGTGGTGCATCATTGTTCTTCCTCTGTCAATCATGGTAACCTGCAAGGAAACACATGCCATCATCATTGCTTTGCACAAAAAGGGCTTCACAGGCAAGGATATTGCTGCCTGTAAGATTGCACCTAAATCAACAATTTATCGGATCATCAAGAACTTCAAGGAGAGCTGTTAAGTTGTTGTGAAGAAGGCTTCAGTTCGCCCAAGAAAGTCCAGCAAGCGCCAGGACCGTCTCCTAAAGTGGATTCCTCTGCGGGATCGGGGCACCACCAGTACAGAGCTTGCTCAAGAATGGCAGCAGGCAGGTGTGAGTGCATCTGCACGCAAAATGAGGCGAACACTTTTGGAGGATGGCCTGGTGTCAAGAAGGGCAGTAAAGAAGCCACTTCTCTCCAGGAAAAACATCAGGGACTTACTGATATTCTGCAAATTGGACTGCTGAGAACCGGGGAAAAGTCATTTTCTCTGATGAATCCCCTTTCCGATTGTTTGGGGCATCCGGAAAAAAGCTTTTTCGGAGAAGACAAGGTGAGCGCTACCATCAGTCCTTTTTATGCCAACAGTAAAGCATCCTGAGACCATTCATGTGTGGGGTTGCTTTTCAGGCAAGGGAGTGGGCTCGCTCACAATTTTGCCTAAGAACATAGCCATGAATAAAGAATGGTACCAACACATCCTCTGAGAGCAACTTCTCCCAACCATCCAGGAACAGTTTGGTGACAAGCAATGCCTTTTCCAGCATGATGGAGCACCTTGTCATAGGGCAAAGGTGATACCTTAATCCCATTGAGAACTTGTGGTCAATCCTCAAGAGACGGGTGGACAAACAAAAACCCACAAATTCTGACAAACTCCAAGCATTGATTATGCAAGAATGGGCTGCCATCAGTCAGGATGTGGCCCAGAATTTAATTGACAACATGCCAGGGCGGATTGCAGAGGTCTTGAAAAAGAAGGGTCAACACTGCAAATATTGACTCTTTGCATCAACTTCATGTAATTGACAATACAATTCTTTGACACTTATGAATTGCTTGTAATTATACTTCAGTATTCCATAGTAACATCTGACAAAAATATCTAAAGACACTGAAGCAGCAAACTTTGTTAAAATTAATATTTGTGTCACTCAAAACTTTTGGCCCCGACTGTACAGTACCGAGGCTATAAAAGTAGCGAGGCTACATACAGACACTGGTTAGTCGGGCTGATTCAGGTAGTATGTACATGTAGATATGGTTAAAGTGACTATGCATATTCGATGAACAGAGAGTAGCATTAGCGTAAAAGAGGTGTTGGGGAACGGCACACAGTGCAAATAGTTGTCACGATCGTTTGTAGAAACAGACCAAGGCGCAGTGTGATTACAGTTCCACATAATTTATTAAAGTGAAACTAATAAACAAAACAAGAAACAAACAACGATCCGTGACTACAGAGTTGCTACGTGCACTAACTCAAAACAATATCCCACAACCCACAGGTGGAAAAAAGGCTACCTAAATATGATCTCCAATTAGAGACAACAATTACCAGCTGCCTCTAATTGGGAATCATACAAAATCACCAACATAGAAAAACAAAACTCGAATTCCACATAGAAATAATAAACTAGGCTAACCCCCAGTCACGCCCTGACCTACTCCACCATAGAAAATAAGGACAATAGTCCGGGTAAGGACAATAGTCCGGGTAGCCATTTGATTACCTGTTCCGGAGTCTTATGGCTTGGGGGTAAAAACTGTTGAAAAGCCTTTTTGTCCTAGACTTGGCACTCTGGTACCGCTTCCCATGCGGTAGTAGAGAGAACAGTCTATGACTGGGCTGGCTGGGGTCTTTGACAATTTTTAGGGCCTTCCTCTGACACCACCTGGTGTAGAGGTCCTGGATGGTAGGCACCTTAGCCTGATGTACTGGGCCGTATGCACTACCCTCTGTAGTGCCTTGCGGTTGGAGGCCAAGCAATTGCCGTACCAGGCAGAGATGCAAACAGTCAGGATGCTCTCGATGTTGCAGCTGTAGAAACTTTTGAGGATCTCAGGACCCATGCCAAATCTTTTTAGTTTACTGAGGGGAATAGGCTTGGTCTTGATCTTGGTGTGTTTGAACCATTCTAGTTTGTTGGTGATGTGGACACCAAGGAACTTGAAGCTCTCAACCTGCTCCACTACAGCCCCGTCGATGAGAATGGGGGCGTGCTCAGTCCTCCTTTTCCTGTAGTCCATAATCAACTCCTTAGTCTTGGTTACGTTGAGGGATAGGTTGTTATTCTGGCATCACCCGGCCAGGTCTCTGACCTCTTCCTATAGGCTGTCTCGTTGTTGTCGTTGATCAGGCCTACCACTGTTGTGTCATCTGCAAACAAAATGATGATGTTGGAGTTGTGCCTGGCCATGGGGGGCTCCAGTGTTGAGGATCAGTGTGTCAGATGTGTTGCTACCTACCCTCACCACCTGGGGGTGGCCCGTCAGGAAGTCCAGGATCCAGTTGCAGAGGGACGTGTTTAGTTCCAGGATCCTTAGCTTAGTGATGAGCTATGAGGGTACTATGGTATTGAACGCTGAGCTGTATAGTCAATGAATAGCATTCTCACATACAGTAGGTGTTCCTTTTGTCCAGGTGGGAAAGGGCAGTGTGGAGTGCAATAGGGATTGCATCATCTGTGGATCTGTTTGGGTGGTATGTAAAATTGAACACCATACCTACTGTGAAGCATGGGGGTGGAAACATCATGCTTTGGGGCTGTTTTTCTGCAAAGGGACCAGGACGACTGATCCGTGTATAGGAAAGAATGAATGGGGCCATTTATCGTGAGATTTTGAGTGAAAACCTCCTTCCATCAGCAAGGGCATTGAAGATGAAACGTGGCTGGGTCTTTCAGCATGACAATGATCCCAAACACACCGCCCGGGCAACGAAGGAGTGGCTTCGTAAGAAGCATTTCAAGGTCCTGGAGTGGCCTAGCCAGTCTCCAGATCTCAACCCCATAGAAAATCTTTGGAGGGAGTTGAAAGTCTGTGTTGCCCAGCAACAGCCCCAAAACGTCACTGCTCTAGATGAGATCTGCATGGAGGAATGGGCCAAAATACCAGCAACAGTGTGTGAAAACCTTGTGAAGACTTACAGAAAACGTTTGACCTCTGTCATTGCCAACAAAGGGTATATAACAAAGTATTGAGATAAACTTTTGTTATTGACCAAATACTTATTTTCCACCATAATTTGCAAATAAATTCATAAAAAATTCTACAATGTGATTTTCTGGATTTGTTTTTCTCATTTTGTCTGTTATAGTTGAAGTGTACCTATGATGAAAATTACAGGCCTCTCTCATCTTTTTAAATGGGAGAACTTGCACAATTGGTGACTGACTAAATACTTTTTTGCCCCACTGTATTTGTAGTAATAATTCAGCAACACAGAGTAGTTTTTATTATGAGTATGAATATGACTTTTTATTTATTCATTTTTGTATGGGTTTCCAAGTTGAATGACCTCATAACTAATATTTGTTGTAACAGTGAAACTTGTTTGCCAACAAATACATTACTGATATAAACTCAGCTAAAAAAATAAATGTCTCTTTTTCAGGACCCTATCTTTCAAAGATAATTCTTAAAAATCCAGATAACTTCACAGATCTTCATTATAAAGGGTTTAAACACTGTTTCCCATGCATGTTCAATGAACCATGAACATGCACCTGTGTAACAGTCATTAACACACCAACAGCTTACAGACGGTAGGCAATTAAGTTCACAGTTATGAAAACATAGGACACTAAAGAGGCCTTTCTACTGACTCTGAAAATCACTGAAAGAAAGATGCCCAGGGTCCCTGCTCATTTGCGTGAACGTGCCTTTGGCATGTTGCAAGGACGCATGAGGAGATGCAGATGTGGCCAGGGCAATAAATTGCAATGTCCATACTGTGAGTCGCCTAAGACAGCCCTACAGGGAGACAGGACGGACAGCTGATTGTCCTCACAGTGGCAGACCACGTGTAACAACACCTACACAGGATCAGTATATCTGAACATCACACCTGCGTTATAGGTACAGGATAGCAACAACAACTGCCCGAGTTACACCAGGAACGCACAATCCCTCCATCAGTGCTCAGACTGTCCGTAATATCCTGAGAGATGCTGGACTGAGGGCTTGTAGGCTTGATGTGAGGCAGGTCCTCACCAGACATCACCGGTAACAAAGTTGCCAATGGGCACAAGCCCACCGTCACTGGACCAGACAGGACTGGCAAATGTGCTCTTCACTGACGAGTCACGGTTTTGTCTCACTAGGGGTGATGGTCAGATTCGTTTTTAGCGTTGAAGGAATGAGCGTAGCCTGTACTCTGGAGCGGGATCGATTTGGAGGTGGAGGGTTCGTAATGGTCTGGGGCAGTGTGTCACAGCATCATCGGACTGAGCTTGCTCTCAACGCTGTGTGTTACAGGGAAGACATCCTCCTCCCTCATGTGGTACCCTTCCTGCAGGCTCATTGCAGGTGCCTTAGTGGAAGAGTGGGGTAACATCTCACAGCAAGAACTGGCAATTCTGGTGCAGTTCATGAGGAGGAGAAGCACTGCAGTACTTAATGCAGCTGGTGGCTAAACCAGATACTGACTGTAACTTTTGATTTTCACCCCCCCCCCTTTGTTCAGGGACACATTATTCAATTTCTGTTAGCCACATGTCTGTGGAACTTGTTCAGTTTATATCTCAGTTGTTGAATCTTGTTACGTTCATACAAATATTTACACATGTTAAGTTTGCTGAAAATACACGCAGTTGACAGTGAGAGGACGTTTCGTTTTTTTGCTGAGTTTATATATACACACAGTACTGTCAAAAGTTTGGACACACCTACTCATTCAAGGGTTTTTCATTATTTTTACTATTTTATACATTGCAGAATAATAATGAAGACATTAAAACTATGAAATAACACACATGGAATCATATAATAACCAAAAAAGGTGTTAAACAAATCTAATAGAAAAAAATGTAGAAAAACCCTAGAATGAGTAATTGTTTCCAAACTTTTGACAAGAACAGTACATAAAAAATACATATGGGGGATTGGAAATGATACAAACAATTACATTGATAGAAGTCATAATCTATTTGCAATATTAAATCTGATCCCCCCCCCATGCCCTGGTGTATTGAGGCTGATCTGATGGCAAAGAGGGGATGCAACTAAATATTTGGAAGGTGTTCCTAATGTTTTGTATTTTCAGTGTATGTGCTGGTATCCTCATTAACAGAGAGGAAAGCAAACAGAACCTGATCACTCTGAGGATCCGATCCCAGCCTTGCTCTCCACCACAGATATTCTGCTTTCAGACGCAAGATCAGCTATTACAACTCTGATCTAATACATTCATACATACAGTCCTTATTTGGCCACAGATTTGTGGCCAGCTGGATTACCTAATTTTGCGACGCAGCATTTACTTTCAAAACTTTACTTGGCTGATGTACTGACATCAGAGCCACTGACAAAGTAAATGTTCCGTAACTTAAGCAGTGTTCTCTGGATGCATGCAACCTATCACTGTTTGTGCCTGTTGTGGTGGGTAAGGCTAAAGTACAGGATTCTGTCAGGAGACGGGAGAAAAAAAAGGTTCAGTGTGCGGTGGCAGAAAGCATGCAGAAAACAAGGGATTTGATTTATAAAACATTCTCTTAGAGTACCTCTCCGACACACTGAGCCAGGCGTTGAACTAGACTAACAGCTGCAGAGCAACGTGACTGAGATGTGCTGCAGTACTTGTGTATGTGGTCACTATTGGTTGCTTACTCCTGCCATGTGTCTGCTGTTTCCAGTCCATTACGTGACGTTTGTCAGCTTTTTATTCTAAATATTGAACAGAGAAGTGAACTCAAGTAACAACTCTGTTCTATAAGGAACACATAAGTTAAGTGATGTGTGAAGAGTTGACACACTTTGAAACACACGACTGTTTTGCCTCTGGTGCCCCACCCATAGAGGAGGAAGGAAGTAACTAGGCTACATTTGGAGAAGTTCATTCCATTTCTCTGTTTCTCTCTTTCTTTCTTCATCTTTCCTTGGCTCCTCACCTTCGACAATGAGACTGTAAGCTCAGAGTTAGCCCCCTGGGGTAGGGTGCTGGCTGTGGTGTAGTGTGAGTAGAGAGGTCAGGAATGTATCGGGGCCGGGGCACACCTCACCATGCCAGCCACTCGTGACAGTACTCATTCCCCTGGTTCAGGGTGCTGGCTGTGGTGTAGTGTGAGTAGAGAGGTCAGGAATGTATGGGGACCGGGGCACACCTCACCATGCCAGCCACTCGTGACAGTACTCATTCACATATGCTGTGTGGCTGTGCTGTGGCTGGCACATGCTGGTGTACGCATAGGGAGGACATTTCAACTAGGGATCCTCATCCTGCACATAGCACAAGCACTCAAAAAAGTGAATTATTTTTCCAATATTGTGTGTTTGAACTTGTTTCTGACAGTAGAGGTTTAGGCTCTGTGTGATTTTAAGCCTACAGGGACCAACTCTGGTCATGGCCTTGGAGCTAAATGAGTCAGAGTAGTGGAGCAGTGTGGATAATTTAATCACATGTCCTGCACTATTGATTTGATGTAATTGTTGCAGACTGGCTAAGAACAAATGTAGGAACAGAGTACAGAGTCTGTGTCCTGACTCCAGTTCTTGTACAAAGCCTTGGAGATTGTACTTTATGTCCTTGACAAGGGCCCTTGGAGTCATACAGCAGTCTCTGAATGAATAGGAGGACACAGGACACACACGTTAAGGCACACACACACTCTGGGCCCGAAAGCCACCCTGTCTTTGGTGTGAGGAGTGTCAAATTTAGTCTGTCATTAGAAGTGCATCAGTAGGGTGCAGGCAGCCAGGAAGGAGCCCCTCCTTGGACTGTCTCTCTCTGGGGTTATTTCCAGTGAGCATTTAGGCCTACTTCTGATGTAGATATCTGGAACAGCATCACAAACAACCCAAGAATGCCTAAGAGCATACAATAAGAAGGCAAGGCAACCCACTCAGGACCCAAGGGCAGAGAAGTGGAATAGTTGGAACCAGGGCAACGTAATATGGTGAAATTGTTTGATTAATTAGAATGTATGTTTTTGCGGGATATTCCAAATGCCTATATAGCAAGAATCACACTTTTTCTTTATAGATGTTTTTATGAGCATTTATGTCCTCTTGTTTTCATGTTGAGTTTTTGGTCTGGTCTCCTTCGCTCCTTCTGTGCAGTGCGCACCTGCCAATTTACATCAGAGATCTGAATATAATGACGAGATCTTCATGTCTCCGCCCTAACAATGGGAGTCATTGTCTTAAAGGTGGGAAGGCAGGCAACAAGCTTAGGTCCAAAATAAGCCCGTAGAAAAGTATTGGGCTTATTTTTGAAAGATTTTAGCGAGAGTGAAACTTCCTGCTTCACCTTTTCCTCTCTGTTCACACACACCAAGCCCCTCCCTCTGCTACTCACAACGACAAAGATGAGAGATCACTTCTTCTTCCCTAACAAGTGGTTTCAACTCGCTATTTGTGTTTGAGGTTTGGTCCAACAGAATCGGTCTAATGGATACTGAAACACATTGAGACATTATTTTACTTTAATAGAGAAGTTAAACCTTTCTGACAATACCTTATTTATGTCTCAACTTCTCAAATTGCGTGCAGAGAAGACACTAAAATGAGAGTGTCAATGAACACTGATTCTGGAAAATGTATGCTCAGTTTGTTGTGCGCAGTGCCATGTACCGCTAGCAGAATTTGAACCAAATGCTGTTATACTAGCTGTCTAGTCTGTGTTTTAAAAATGTGCAAAAAGCATAAAACACAATTATATAAGGAATTGGCAACTTGTTCTCATTAGGAGAAGTAAGGTAGGACACTTGATTTCAACATCTGAACAAAGGGGACAGACTAGCGTGCTGTTCAAACAGTTGGAGACAGACAGAATGGTGTGTTCATAACAATTCAACTGTTCTGCCTTGAGATATTAAGATTAGCTGGCTACTCACTAGCATGTGGGCTTGTGCTTGAGAGATTGTGTTAATGTTCTAGAATGCCTGCTACAAGAATTTGATAATTGTCAGGGAATGTGCATTATGCATGGATCTGGTTAAATTTGTAACAAAAAGCGTGTTTTCATAGACAGACTTGAAAGCCAGATCAGTGATTATTTCAAAAAAGCAGGTTAAACTATTTTGATAAAATTAATAATCCTAGGTATAATTTCACAAACCTTGAATTCTTTAAGATATTGCTGGCTGTTTGAAATGCAGTGTATTTTACCTTTAATTGTACAACAAAGCTTATTTAGAGGGCAGGCAGGGTAGCCTAGTTGTTAGAGCGTTGGACTAGTAACCGGAAGGTTGCAAGTTCAAACCCCCGAGCTGGCAAGGTACAAATCTGTCGTTCTGCCCCTGAACAGGCAGTTAACCCATTTCTCATACCATGAGAAACAGCATTATCTGGTCTGATGAAACCTAGATTGAACTCTTTGGCCTGAGTGCCAAGCGTCACCTACCAACAGGACAACGACCCTAAGCACACAGCCAAAACAATGCAGGAGTGACTTTGGAGCAAGTCACTGAATGTCCTTGAGTGGCCCAGCCAGATCCCGCACTCTCCCTCGATCTGGGGCTCCATTACTAGGCCGTAATTGAAAATTAGAGTTTGTTCTTAACTGGCTTGCCTAGTTAAATAAAGGTTAAAGAGAAAACATTTTAAAAAATCTACATATACAGTGCATTCAGATGCCTTTCATTTTTCCACATTTTGTTACATTACAGCCTTGTTCTAAAATGGATTAAATAAAAATGTTACTCATCAATCAACACACATACCCCATAGTGACAAAGCGAAAACAGGTTTTTAGATTATTTTTTGCAAATGTATTAAAAACAAGTATTGAGACCCTTTGCTATGAGAAATTGAGCTCAGGTGCATCCTGTTTCCATTGATCATCCTTGAGATGTTTCTACAACTTGATTGGAGTCCACCTGTGGTAAATTCATTTGATTGGACATGATTTGTAAAGGCGCACACTGGTTTATATAAGGTCCCACATTTGACAGTGCATGTCAGAGCAAAGACCAAGCCATGAGGTCGAAGAAATTGTCCGTAGAGCTCCGAGACAGGATTGTGTCAAGGCACAGATCTGGGGAAGGGTACCAAAAAATGTCTGCAGCATTGAAGGTCCCCAAGAACACAGAGGCCTCCATCATTCTTAAATGGAAGAAGTTTGGAACCACAAAGGCTCTTTCTAGAGCTGGCCGCCCGGCCAAACTGAGCAATCGGGGGAGAAGGGCCTTGGTCAGAGAGGTGACCAAGAACCTGATGGTCCCTCTAACAGAGCTCTAGAGTTCCTCTGTGGAGATGGGAGAACCTTCCAGAAGGACAACCATCTCTGCAGCACTCCACCATCAGGCCTTTATTGTAGAGTGGCCAAACAGAAGCCACTCCTCAGTAAAAGGCACATGACAGCACGCTTGGAGTTTGCCAAAAGGCACTTAAAGAACTCATACCATGAGAAACAGCATTATCTGGTCTGATGAAACCTAGATTGAACTATTTGGCCTGAGTGCCAAGCGTCACCTACCAACAGGACAACGACCCTAAGCACACAGCCAAAACAATGCAGGAGTGACTTTGGAACAAGTCACTGAATGTCCTTGAGTGGCCCAGCCAGATCCCGCACTTGAACCCAATCTAATATCTCTGGAGAGACCTGAAAATATCTGTGCAGCGACGCTCCCCATCCAACCTGACAGAGCTTGAGAGGATCTGCATTGAAGAATCGGAGAAACTCCACCCAATTCTTTTCCCACCTTTATTTAACCAGGTAGGCTAGTTGAGAACAAGTTCTCATTTACAACTGTGACCTGGCCAAGATAAAGCAAAGCAGTGCGACAAAAACAACAACACAGAGTTACACATGGGATAAACAAACGTACAGTCAATAACACATTAGAAAAAATGTACAGTGGGGCAAAAAAGTATTTAGTCAGCCACCAATTGTGCAAGTTCTCCAACTTAAAAAGATGAGAGAGGCCTGTAATTTTCATCATAGGTACAATTCAACTATGACAGACAAAATGAGAAAAAAAATCCAGAAAATCACTTTGTAGGATTTTTTATGAATTTATTTGCAAATGATGGTGGAAAATAAGTATTTGGTCACCTACAAACAAGCAAGATTTCTGGCTCTCACAGACCTGTAACTTCTTCTTTAAGAGGCTCCTCTGTCATCCACTCGTTACCTGTATTAATGGCACCTGTTTGAACCTATCAGTATAAAAGACACCTGTCCACAACCTCAAACAGTCACACTCCAAACTCCACTATGGCCAAGACCAAAGAGCTGTCAAAGGACACCAGAAACAAAATTGTAGACCTGCACCAGGCTGGGAAGACTGAATCTGCAATAGGCAAGCAGCTTGGTTTGAAGAAATCAACTGTGGGAGCAATTATTAGGAAATGGAAGACATACAAGACCACTGATAATCTCCTTCGATCTGGGGCTCCACGCAAGATCTCACCCCGTGGGGTCAAAATGATCATATAAACGGTGAGCAAAAATCCCAGAACCACATGGGGGGGACCTAGTGAATGACCTGCAGAGAGCTGGGACCAAAGTAACAAAGCCTACCATCAGTAACACACTACGCCGCCAGGGACTCAAATCCTGCAGTGCCAGACGTGTCCAGGCCCGTCTGAAGTTCGCTAGAGAGCATTTGGATGATCCAGAAGTAGATTGGGAGAATGTCATATGGTCAGATGAAACTAAAATATAACTTTTTGGTAAAAACTCAACTTGTCGTGTTTGGAGGACAAAGAATGCTGAGTTGCATCCAAAGAACACCGTACCTACTGTGAAGCATGGGGGTGGAAACATCATGCTTTGGGGCTGTTTTTCTGCAAAGGGACCAGGACGACTGATCCGTGTAAAGGAAAGAATGAATGGGGCCATGTATCGTGAGATTTTGAGTGAAAACCTCCTTCCATCAGCAAGGGCATTGAAGATGAAACGTGGCTGGGTCTTTCAGCATGACAATGATCCCAAACACACCTCCCGAGCAACGAAGGAGTGGCTTCGTAAGAAGCATTTCAAGGTCCTGGAGTGGCCTAGCCAGTCTCCAGATCTCAACCCCATTGAAAATCTTTGGAGGGAGTTGAAAGTCTGTGTTGCCCAGCAACAGCCCCAAAACATCACAGCTCTAGAGGAGATCTGCATGGAGGAATGGGCCAAAATACCAGCAACCGTGTGTGAAAACCTTGTGAAGACTTACAGAAAACGTTTGACTTCTGTCATTGCCAACAAAGGGTATATAACAAAGTATTGAGATAAACTTTTGTTATTGACCAAATACTTATTTTCCACCATAATAACGAGTGGAGGACAGAGCCTCTTAAAGAAGAAGTTACAGGTCTGTGAGAGCCCGAAATCTTGCTTGTGTGTAGGTGACCAAATACTTATTTTCCACATAATTTGCAAATAAATTCATTAAAAATTCATTTTTTTCTCTCTCATTTTGTCTGTCATAGTTGAAGTGTACCTATGATGAAAATTACAGGCCTCTCTCATCTTTTTATTTGGGAGAACTTGCACAATTGGTGGCTGAATAAATACTTTTTTGCCCCACTGTATATGCAGTGTGTGCAAATGCAGTAAGATTAGGGAGGTAAGGCAATAAATAGGCCATAGTGGCGAAATAATTACAATTCAGCATTAACACTGGAGTGATAGATGTGCAGGTAGAGATACTGGTGTGCAAAAGAGCAAAAATAAATAACAAAATGGGATGAGGTAGTTGGGTGGCGTATTTACAAATGGGCTGTGAACAGGTGCAATGATCAGTATGCTGCTCTGACAGCTGATGCTTAAAGTTAGTGAGGGAGACATAAGTCTCCAGCTTCAGTGATTTTTTTCAATTAGTTCCAGTCATTGGCAGCAGAGAACTGGAAGGAAAGGTGGCCAAAGTAGGAGTTGGCTTTGGGGTTGACCAGTGAAAGACGTATAGATGACCTGGAGCAATTGGGTTTGGCGACGAATTTGTAGTGAGGGCCAGCCAACGAAAGCATACAGGTCGCAGTGGTGGGTAGTATATGGGGCTTTGGTGACAAAATGTATGGCACTGTGATAGACTGCATCCAATTTGCTGAGTAGAGTGTTGGAGGCTATTTTGTAAATGACATCGCCGAAGTCAAGGATCGGTAGGATACTCAGTTTTACAAGTGTATGTTTAGCAGCATGAGTGAAGGAGGCTTTGTTGCGAAAAAGGAAGCCGATTCTAGATTTAATTTTGGATTGGAGATGCTGGAAGGAACGTTTACAATCGAACCAGACACCTAGGTATTTAGAGTTCACATATTCTAAGTCAGAGCCGTACAGAGTAGCCAGGTGGAAAGCATGGCAAGCCCTAGAAAAATGCAGGTGTGCCAGGCTTGTAGTGTCATACCCAAGAAGACTTGAGGATGTAATCGCTGCCAAAGGTGATTGAACAAAGTACTGAGTAAAGGGTTTGAATACTTATGTAAATGTCATATTTAAGTTTTTTTTAAAGACATTTGTTTACATGTCTAAAAACGTTTTTGCTTTGTCATCATGGGGTATTGTGTGTAGATTGTTGAGGGGGAAAAACTATTTAATCCATTTTAGAATTAGGCTGTAACGTAACAAACTGTGGAAAAAGTAAAGGGGTCTGAATTATTTTCGAATGCACTGTATTTAGTTTAGTTTATTAATTCGAACATTTAAAAAAAACAAGCACACATACAACTTAAGCCATACATGCACATGAATAAAATCATCAAGGATAAAACAAAGTCTGGGACTAATTTCCATTGTGGTCCTTTTGACATAAGATGGCTAGACAATATCGAATGGCAATATCGTATGGCATTGAAATAATAAAACAAAAACATAGAAGAAGAAGAACATCTATCTCATCATTCCAGTTACATCATACATCAAACATAATTTGACTTTATTTTTAAAGCTGTCCAGCGAGGATGTTGTTTTTATAGACAGAAGCAACCCTGCCATTCTGAGGCTCCAGTATACAAGAAAGTACCTTTCCCAGCATTACTCCTGAACCTGTATAAGCACACATCAGCAACACCTGATCTGGTGCTGTGATTGTGTGCATCCCTAACATGAGGAACGTAATCACTTAGATATCTGGGCACAGAACCATAAATACTCCTGTAAACCAAACCCAGTCTAATCTGGGACACCCTAGCCTCAACAGGCAGCCAGTTTAGTTCCTGAAAGCAGCTTCTGCCTATGTAAGTACGTGGACTCACCTTCAATACTACCCTGATCAGCTTATTCTGGGCTATCTGGAGCTTCCCCTTCATAAGTTTAGATAAGCCCCCAAACCAGGAAGTACTTGTGAATCATACTCGTGAATCTCCCATAAATTTGAAAAGATCTAGATGATTTTTAGGCCGTATCGCCTAAAACCTTAGGACATTCAATTTCCAACGTCTGGTAGTCATGTAGTGCTACATACCCTACATGATTTGGAACAAAGAATCACATCTTAAATATATACAAAATATATTTCACAATCTTAAACTCCTGCAGGGTTGTCTTTTGTCTCATTGTTTAGTTCTCTCTTTCCTCTTTGTTTCTTTCTGATTCAACACCTGTTGTCCATATTGGGCTTTCACAGTCTGAAAGTGGCCCAAGGCCCAGTTAACCATGCATGCTCATTCTCAAGCTCTTGGACAGCAATGCATTATACTTATTCTGACTCTTTTGCAGTGATTCCTTTCTCTTTTCAGACTATTCTCTTTGGTGTTTTAAGCCTTTTGTCATTGCTGAGGAGCACTTCATGATTTTACTTTGTATTGGTTGGATTTGTTTTAGACTCTTGACCATTTGTACTTTTGATTGCTTGAAAGAAACGTTTGTCCTCCGATGCTCTCAGATTGCCTTCATATTGCAGATGACAGGCCTAAAACCTTTTGCAAACAAGTAATTCTGTCTGCTCAAAATATTAAATAGCTTTTTGTCACAGAATTGTGTCATTTGACCCAAGTCTCAAACCTGTCTAACTCCCTGGCAACATAAGTGGAAAAACTTTTAACAATTTTAAATGAAAAAAAATAGACTGTAGACGGCTTTGTTCTTTCACATCATACACAACTATAATGTGCTCCAGAATTTACAAATGGAAGACTCTGTTCTCAGTGACTACAGTCTCCAGGTACCCAACCTGCCAGCTGCTAGCCTAGCAGGGTAGTGCACATCAACAGGTGGAGGAGGTGTCCTCCACATCAATGTGATCTGAGTCTAAAGCTTACTACAAGCTCTATGCAGATGCAAGATTCTGAGTGTTTTTCTTCACAAAAGTGGCGGCTCCTTGTAATATGCTCCTGCATTCAACATACTTTTTCCTACCTGAAAATTGAGACGCTCCGTATCATTCCTTCCGCAGCCGTGGAGGTATTGTTGTCACTTGGTTCCTTGATCTAAACTATTGGCTATATAGGAAATTCATCAAAGTAGCGTATTTTGCATTGATAACCAAATATAATCTCAGCGACTATTCAAATTGTTAACCAAACAACAAGAATCCAACCAAAAAGTTATTTTGTTTAGAAGCATTAACTTGTGATTACAGACTACTGGTAGATCCTGCTGTAGCCATCTAGCTAGCCATGTGCTTTTTTTTCTCTGGGACCAAAACATGATGATACTCTATTTTTATCTGATATTGGAATGAATACACAAGCAGCATATCAAACTGGAATAATGTTTTAGGTTACACTCGCAGGTAAAAAGCCAGGTCATGTTTTTTATTATTATAAATTTGATTATTTTACATGGAGATGTGGGAATCTAAAAAGGCTGCCAGCTAGCTACTACTAGCAAGGGAAGGCGACTCTTCCTATTGCCCCCTTGTGAATGGTAGTGGGACCGGCGAGGATATCATGTTTCCAAAAGGTGGATCACTCCAATATATTGGTATCACTCCGCGGCGGAGGGATACATCCGAGGTGAGGATTTACAGATTTACTCCCGTGTACACCTGTGTTACGGCTGGGGCCCGCCACCATATATAGACCCCATGGCCGCGACACACGTTCTCTTTCATTTTCTCGGCGGATGTCCGTATGGTTTGAGGTACAAACTTTCTGAAGTTCGCTTGGTAAGTCACTGGTAAGTGTAATATCTTGTGTGGAAGTATACTCACTGTCTGTTTGCAGCCTGGGGTTGCTGGCCCTTCCTCTTGAGTGCTCCACTCGCTGCACGCGGTTGATCTGTATCTTCCGCCTGTGGTTTGTACTTGTGTTTCATTAGCGTTACACTACGACTCTGTGTGCATCCGTTAATATGATGGCTCTTGCTGCCACAAACTGTAATTTACCATACACAACTTGCCGACTGGCTGTTTCTGTTAGTGTGTTGTGAATTGCTTTAACATGCTGCTTTCCACGCCTATGCTCTGCTAATTACCCCGCAGGTTTTTTTCTTGTTCTTTTCCCTGTAGAGTGTAGAGTGTAAGAGAATCGTGGTGGGCTTTCCACTACGTTGAGACAATAACTCTGGAGTTCCTTAACAGAGTTACTCCATCATATGGTGCTGTTTTTACTGCTTGGATATTAAACCGGCTAGGTAATATTGCAGTTGGCGTAAAACAAAAAAAATGAATAAATCAAATCCATTACCTGGTTGGTGTTTTTTTGTCTGCCTGCTTTTCCCCATTTTTTGCAGAGGTATTGGGTAATTTATCCCTCACCGGGTTCCTATTCCTCCAAGCGGGTCACGACACAAGGTCCCTCAGGGACCCCTGCTCCGTGGCCTTGTTGGCTTGGCTGAGCTTATGGCTTCCCTTTGTGACAGGTGTGATGGTGGCATCCCCCTGGTGATCCGCATACCTCGTGTATGCACCGCCTGGGTTTGAGCCACGCGGAGAGGGCGGTGGAGCGCCCTACTGGATGCCTGTTTTGTGTGGTGATCTCAGAATGCCTGCGCCTGGTGCGTTTGGAGGCCACACGCGAGTGTCAAAAGATGGCGCGAGCCATCAAAGGCAGAGCCCATCTGCTGCTAGTACTGGACGGGGGCAGGAGTTGTACCGATGGGACCACCTTGAACGGAGGGCACATGTCCTGCATCGGGAGCTTGATAGCTTCAATGGTGACGACAGCTGTTCCCTGTTGGCCAGTGATAGGCGGTTCTTGATGTCACTGTTCACCGTGAGCGGGGCTACCAGGCTGACAGGCCATCAGAAGCCGGCAGAGGAGCTTACTCACTCGGGTAGCCACTGCACTGGACATCAAACTGGTGGACAGTGATGACTCTCCATCTGTCCCCATCTCTGCTGAGTTCCGCAAGGCGAGCTGGGCCTCTGCCAGGGGTTGCTTCCAACTCACAGCAGAGACTGGACCATGGAGTTATGTTGCGGGTGCAGTTACTCGGCCTCCGGGAGTACCCGACCATGGACATCATGATAGCTGCCATGGTCCTCCCAGACCAGGAGATTATAGGGCGGAACCCACGACTGAAGCCGGGACCCCCCAGAGTATTGAGGTGGACTTGAAAGCCACATCTGGGTCCTTCTGCTCTCTTGGCCGCCTTACCAATACGATACTGCTGCAGGTCTACCTGCAGACTCTGTTACCCAGTGGTTGAAGAGGTTCTGAGGTTCTGGAGCAGTATGGTTCTAGAGCAGACCGATAAGGTTCGTAGGGACTGGGAGACCCTGAGACAGTTAATGCCGCCTCCTCAGGCCCCGGGTCCAAGGCAGATGGACCGTCTCCACCCACCTGCACCCAAATGATGGTGGGGTCCCTCTCATGCCCCATCTTGCCCCATCGCGCTGAGGGACGACAGTGGGGAGGGGCACAGCCTAACCTGTTAACCGTCACCACCATAGGAACATGGCTGGGTGACCCAGACCCTCGGGGCACCAGAGGAGAGGAAGGCCCCGGCAGGATCCCTGACACACCCTTCCCCGCCCTCAGCCGCTTCTCCCGGTCTCAAAGGGCATAGTGGAAGGAGGGTGTGTAGTCCCCCTGGGTTTTGTCCATAATGCTCGAGGGGTACCGACTCCAATTCCGGTGCCGGCCCCCGTCCTTCATGGGCCTTTGTATCACCACTGTGGCCGACCCCCTGAAGAAGAACCCTGCGGATGGAGATCTCCTCACTCCAGACAAGGGGTTGTGCCTGAGTCATGCAGGGTGCAGTATGTCCTCCAATACCTGCAGTTTCACTTGGATGAGGACTTGGCAGCCTCTACACTGAGAGAGTATTTGGCTGCTACATCTGCCTGCCATGTGGGGTGGATGGACAGGCCAGTGGGGCGTCATCCCTTGGTCTCCAGGTTTATGAAGGGGGTTCATCACCTGCATCCAGCTAGGACCCGCTCAATGGCGAGCTGGGATCTGGATGTGGTCTTGGCAGCTTTGGCAAATCTGCCTTTTGAACCGTTGGAGTCTGCCTCCCTGAAACACCTCTCTATGAAGTTGGCTTTCTTGGTAGCGATTTACTCCCATGAAGAGGGTGGGTGAGCTCCATGATCTTTCGGTAAGTTCCGAGTGCTACCGCCCTAACCCTTCATTCCTCTCAAATGTTCTGTCAGACAGGCATGTGAACATCTCTTTTATCCTCTGCTTATGACCCCCCGGCAGTGGCGGGGGAGTCTGGGCCTCCCTCCGGCATGCTGTACCCTGTGCAGGCACAGGCTGCTTATGTGGAGCGGACACAGTCAGTGAGAACAACAGTCCAGCTCTTTGTCTGCTATAGTGCTATAGTCCTGGGGGCTGGGTTATCAAAGCAGCAGCTCTCTCACTGGATCATGGACACGATTACGACAGCATACCGCCTGGCTGGCAGGCCAGTGCTGGGATCTGTGGTGGCACATTCATCATGAGGTGTGGCTTCGTCCTGGGCTCTACTGAGAGGAGAGCCCCTCACTGACATCTGTGCTGCGGCCAGCTGGTCTTCCTCTTGCACCTTGTGATGTGGCACCTCCCTCTGCGGTTGGTTCAGCAGTCCTGTGTGTAGCCTCCCCTTCCCGGGGACTGTGCAAGGAACCCACTTCCACATTGACTGCCCTTGTGTCGAGGTCCCGCGCTGGGTCTTTACCGCTGGCCTGGCCTCTCTAGCACCGACTAACTCTGGTACGGGTATACCAATATTTTGGAGTGATCCAATATAGTGAAACATAATGAAGGTTACGCATGTAACCATGGTTATGTGAGCTATATGGATCACTCCAATCCTCTACGGTGCTAGAGGCGCCTCAAGATTATGTAGAGAACCTGTGTCGCGGCCATGGGTTCTGTATATAGGGAGTAAATCTGTAAATCCTCACCTCCAATATTTTAGTAATCCATATAGCTCACATAACCGTGGTTACATACGTAACCTTCGATCAAGAGTGAAGCTTGTAGTAACAGCGCAACACAGCATAGTAGCAGGGAGGTAGCTGCAGACAGACACACTAGCTACCCTCCTCTTTTGTGTTGCCATGCACCATTACTGTAGAAAATGGCTGCTGCAGACAGAGCAGAGAGATACTACAGTGTACAGCAGTTATACTACAGTGTACAGCAGTTATACTGCACTCTGACTGCAATATTTTTTCGTAAGGGTGCTGTCAGTGCTATAAAATCAAATCAAATCAAATTTTATTTGTCACATACACATGGTTAGCAGATGTTAATGCGAGTGTAGCGAAATGCTTGTGCTTCTAGTTCCGACAATGCAGTAATAACAAGTAATCTAACTAACAATTCCAAAACTACTGTCTTGTACACAGTGTAAGGGGATAAAGAATATGTACATAAGGATATATGAATGAGTGATGGTACAGAGCAGCATAGGCAAGATACAGTAGATGGTATCGAGTACAGTATGTACAAATGAGATGAGTATGTAAACAAAGTGGCATAGTTTAAAGTGGCTAGTGATACATGTATTACATAAGGATACAGTCGATGATATAGAGTACAGTATATACGTATGCATATGAGATGAATAATGTAGGGTAAGTAACATTATATAAGGTAGCATTGTTTAAAGTGGCTAGTGATATATTTACATCATTTCCCATCAATTCCCATTATTAAAGTGGCTGGAGTTGAGTCAGTGTCAGTGTGTTGGCAGCAGCCACTCAGTGTTAGTGGTGGCTGTTTAACAGTCTGATGGCCTTGAGATAGAAGCTGTTTTTCAGTCTCTCGGTCCCAGCTTTGATGCACCTGTACTGACCTCGCCTTCTGGATGATAGCGGGGTGAACAGGCAGTGGCTCGGGTGGTTGATGTCCTTGATGATCTTTATGGCCTTCCTGTGACATCGGGTGGTGTAGGTGTCCTGGAGGGCAGGTAGTTATCCCCCGGTGATGCGTTGTGCAGACCTCACTACCCTCTGGAGAGCCTTACGGTTGAGGGCGGTGCAGTTGCCATACCAGGCGGTGATACAGCCCGCCAGGATGCTCTCGATTGTGCATCTGTAGAAGTTAGTGAGTGCTTTTGGTGACAAGCCGAATTTCTTCGGCCTCCTGAGGTTGAAGAGGCGCTGCTGCGCCTTCTTCACGATGCTGTCTGTGTGAGTGGACCAATTCAGTTTGTCTGTGATGTGTATGCCGAGGAACTTAAAACTTGCTACCCTCTCCACTACTGTTCCATCGATGTGGATAGGGGGGTGTTCCCTCTGCTGTTTCCTGAAGTCCACAATCATCTCCTTAGTTTTGTTGACGTTGAGTGTGAGGTTATTTTCCTGACACCACACTCCGAGGGCCCTCACCTCCTCCCTGTAGGCCGTCTCGTCGTTGTTGGTAATCAAGCCTACCACTGTTGTGTCGTCCGCAAACTTGATGATTGAGTTGGAGGCGTGCGTGGCCACGCAGTCGTGGGTGAACAGGGAGTACAGGAGAGGGCTCAGAACGCACCCTTGTGGGGCCCCAGTGTTGAGGATCAGCGGGGAGGAGATGTTGTTGCCTACCCTCATCACCTGGGGGCGGCCCGTCAGGAAGTCCAGTACCCAGTTGCACAGGGCGGGGTCGAGACCCAGGGTCTCGAGCTTGATGACGAGCTTGGAGGGTACTATGGTGTTGAATGCCGAGCTGTAGTCGATGAACAGCATTCTCACATAGGTATTCCTCTTGTCCAGATGGGTTAGGACAGTGTGCAGTGTTAAAGATACATGCGGTACAAAGGCTCTAGGGCAATTTGGTTCTGCACATTCAGATGCATACAGGATGAGACATAATCTCTTGCAGGATTAGCCATAATCTCAGGTGCTCCATTCCCCAGCTGTATGTTACAGTTAGTACAGCAGTGCTAGCCTACAGTTGAAGTCGGAAGTTTACATTCACTTAGGTTGGAGTCATTTTAACTCGTTTTTCAACCACTCCACAAATTTCTTGATAACAAACTATAGTTTTGGCAAATTGTTTAGGACATCTACTTTGTGCATGACACAAGTAATTTTCCCAACAATTGTTTACAGACAGATTATTTCACTTATAATTCACTATATCACAATTCCAGTGGGTCAGAAGTTTACATACATTAAGTTGACTGTGCCTGTAAACAGCTTGGAAAATTCCTGAAAATTATGTCATGGCTTTAGAAGCTTCTGATAGGCCAATTGACATCATTTGAGTCAATTGGAGGTGTACCTGTAGATGTATTTTAAGGCCTACCTTCAAACTCAGTGCCTCTTTGCTTGACATCATGGGAAAATCAAAGAAAATCAGCCAAGACCTCAGAAAAAAATGCTAGACCCCCACAAGTCTGGTTCATCCTTGGGAACAATTTCCAAATGGCTGAAGGTACCACGTTCATCTGTACAAACAATAGTACGCACGTATAAACACCGTGGGACCACGCAGCCATCATACCGCTCAGGAAGGAGACGCATTCTGTCTCCTAGAGATGAACATACTTTGGTGCAAAAAGTGCAAATCAATCCCAGAACAACAGCAAAGGACCTTGTGAAGATGCTGGAGGAAACGGGTATAAAAGTATCTATATCCACAGTAAAACAAGTTCTATATCGACATAACCTGAAAGGCCGCTCAGCAAGTAAGAAGCCACTGCTCCAAAATCGCCATATAAAAGCCAGACTACTGTCTACAACTGCATATGGGGACGAAGATTGTACTTTTTGGAGAAATGTCCTCTGGTCTGATGAAACAAAATAGAACTGTTTGGCCATAATGACCATCGTTATGTTTGGAGGAAAAAGGAGGAGGTTTGCAAGCCAAAGAACCCCATACCAACCGTGAAGCACAGGGGTGGCAGCATCATGTTGTAGGGGTGCTTCACTGCAGGAGGAACTGATGCACTTCACAAAATAATGATAACGATGTGGATATATTGAAGCAACATCTCAAGACATCAGTCAGAAAGTTAAAGCTTGGTTGCAAAAGGGTCTTCCAAACGGACAATGACGCCAAGCATACTTCCAAAGTTGTGGCAAAATGGCTAAAGGACAACAAAGTCAAGGTATTGGAGTGGCCATCACAAAGCCCTGACCTCAATCCTATAGAAAATTGGTGGGCAGAATTTAAAAAGCATGTGCGGGCAAGGCCTACAAACCTGACTCAGTTACATCAGCTCTGTCAGGAGGAATGGACTAAAATTCACCCAACTTATTGTGGGAAGCTTGTGGAAGGCTACCCAAAACATTTGACTCAAGTTAAACAATTTAAAGGTAGTGCTACCAAATACTTATCGAGTGTATGTGAACTTCTGACCCATTGGGAATGTGATGAAATAAATAAAAGCTGAAATAAATCATTCTCTCTACTATTATTCTGACTTTTCACATTCTTAAAATAAAGTGGTGATCCTAACTGACCTAAGACAGGGAATTTGTACTTGGATTAAATGTCAGGATTTACGAGTTTAAATGTACTTGGCTAAGGTGTATGTAAACTTCCGACTTCAACTGTATATGGTCAGAGAGCCTTCAATACTGTATTCCCCCATATTGTGCCTCTTGTCCTCTAACCGTCATCAGCCAGAGAGAAAAGTTTACTGGCATTCAGCACTGCAGGATGTCCAAAGTCAATAGTCCTGTCCACATAGGCCCACTGCACGTCACTCCCATATTGAACAACCACTATAGTGAGCTAGCTAGCCGCTACAAAGGCTACAATTGGTAGCTCTGAACCATGAAAACATGTTTCACATTAGGCCTGTGTTTCCAGTGTTTGAAGAATACTGTCAGTGGACACGTTGCATGTGTCATCTTGTGTCTTTGCAGCACTGAACCACTTTTTGTATAGTCTTTGTATTTGGGAATTGTTGGTGCGTGTAATGAGTGAATATGCTATGCATTCTTTTTACCCATGAAATGTATGTTTCCCACATATTTGTTTTTTGCATGTCTTCAGTGTTTCTTTCTTTATGAAGAGATCCTGTTACTGAAGGAGAGAGTTGGTTTATTTGGACTAGACAGTCAGTACCCCTGTGTCTGACTCTGAATGTCCCCCAGCCGTTATCTACTGCTGCATGTGATAAAGTGGCTATGATGTGGAGCTGTGAGGAAAATAACGGAGAGCAGGCAGACATCTCTATTAGTGCAGTGCTTTGGACAGGCCAACAGATAACCTATAAATAAGGGCAGTCCTGTCAGGAAACATAGCCATCCTCTAATCTTATCTCCTTCCTCTCAGGCTGAGGCTATTGCTATGCGTGGCTGGCTGTCACACTGGACCATGCGCTTGGTAACGTCATGTCACGAACCCCATATATAAATCTACCGGTTCTAACGGAACGACAGGTTGTCTTGCATTTTACACTGTGTCCCTAAATATAGCAGACCTGTCTGAAGAACTACACATAGCCGGGATGTAAAAGAAAAGGTAACTCCAGACATAGGGCATCAATCAATATCAATTTGAAGAGTTCTGTTACCTACTTCATCCATTTTTTTCTTTTTGTGAAACTCACTTATCATTATTCAAGATTCATTCAGGATTAATCATGGTATCTGCCACATTATTGTAGAAGTGATTAGAAACATATTATATTGTTATTTACAATTAAAGTGACTCCAAAATGACACAACACATTATTTACCATTAATTTATATTGGGCACAAAATAATCTGAACCACAACCAAAACAAACAGCAGATGCATCCAACCAACCTGTAGTCACAAGCTTGATGTAGTCATTGTGTGCTATGCATATGGGATCAAATTTGCTACTTTAATACACATATAAGTGAATTTGTCCCAATACTTTTGAGGGGGGACTATGCACTGTTGTAATTTCTAAACATTTCACCCGATATGGATGAAAATACCCTCACATTAAAGCTGACAGTCTTCATGTTAACCTCATAGTCATTGTTTGATTTCAAATCCAAACTTTTGGAGTATAGAGCCAAAAGAAGAAGAAATGCTTCACTGTCCCAATAATTACAGAGGGCTCTGTAAATACATGGACTCATTTCCCCATACATCTTACAGGTAGAATACACTTCTTAAGAATGTCATGGCTGCCAAAGTTTTTGTATTTATTTTGTAATACCAATTACCCCACCAAAGACATTCTTTAAAAAAGTATAATCGTTCATATCAGACTTTAAATGGGCAAATAAAATTCATAGAATAAAAAGGACATCTTCCTTGTAATTGTATCAACTCGCTACCCAACGTTTTTACTTGTCTAATTTCAAAGGATAAAGCGAAGAGCATCAACAACTTCTGAGTTAAAAACACTACAACAATATGGAAGAAAATGAAACGTGTTCTACAAGAACCAATATCACTCCCATAAAACACAACCTTATGGGGAACAATCCTTGGATAGCTTTTCAGAATTCACTGATGAATTGGTCCACATGGAAAACTAAAGGAATAGAAACCGGAAATACATTAATTTCCATGACAGAATTAAAAAGCAATTTTGGACTGACCAATCTAGATAGTTTCAAATACATACAACTTAAAAGTAACATTTCACAATTTTTATTTGACATCTTTTGGATATCAGAGCAACCTGCAGGAATCTAATTGGAGTCAGAAAAGGATGTTCATATGATAGGGAAGATATACAAAACCTTGCAGATAGCATATCCAACTGACCATCTCTTAGAAGAAATTCTAAACTATTGGAACCAAGATTTAAAAAGGAACTGATGTTGGCACAAGATGGAAGGAAAATTGGAGTATAACTAACAAAATTACAGTTAATGAAAGTTTACGCTTAATCTAGTATAAACTAATGTATATAATTTATTATACAAGACAAAATTCACAAATTCTGCAGCACATAGTCATCTTTTTTTGGTGCATTTTTAAAAATGTAACTAGGCAAGTCAGTTAAGAACAAATTCTTATTTACAATGACACCCTAGGAAGAGTGGGTTAACTGTTCAGGGCAGAACAACAGAGTTTTACCTTGTCAGCTCAGGGATTCGAGCCACCAACCTTTCGGTTAGTGGCCCAATGCTCCAACCACTAGGCTAACTGCCATACAATCTACTTGCAGTGAAGCTGCTCAACATTTACATTACATTCAGTCATCTAGCAGATACTCCCATCCAGAACGACCCACAGGAGCAACCAGATCTCCCACCAAGTGAATCTAGGACATGAAACACCTCTCGGCCACCGGCCCACGCTCCCAACCTCCAGGCCATGAACCATCCACATTTCCACACATTTCCCCTCGAGAGCTGCCCCTCAACCGTCAAAGACCCCCCCCCCCCAAATATATATTTAAAACATTCTAAAATATGATATTCACAGTGTCACTCACACACACTTGATTGAATGGACTTGTCATTCGCACAGTATTGACAAAAAAGTGCATTTGATCTAAATATGGGTAAACGAGGACATTTAGTGGTCATCAGGTTTTTCATCCTCGGTCAGTACCTATCATACATGTTGGGTGAGTCCTCTTTCTTATGCAAAAAAAAACACAACTAAAGATTTCATGCATGAGCATGCAATGCAATGAGAGATATTTTTGAAGCAGGTATTTACTTTGCCGAAACGATCTCGACCTATTCTCAATATTTAAATGGGTAAGAAGCCCGGGCGTGGTATGCGAGCCGCCCACTGCATGGATGGGGATTCGGCACTGGGCTCTTAGCTTGCCTCTACTGAGAGAATACTGGTTAGTTGATTTTCCTCCGCTTACTAATATGCTTCAATTCAATGGGTTGTCTCGTCTGATCTGAGGTCGTAGTCAAAGTGATGGAGTGTGGCCGGGCGCCCGGGCTCACCTTCTCAGTTCGGGTCGGTGGTCGGAGATCCGTGGCCCAAACCTAACCCTGAGGGCTTCCCCGAGAACTGCATACGTAGTGCGGGCAGCACAAAGAGACAGAGTCCACCGGAAGCCACGCCCAACCATGCAGCGAACGTGGGTGCCTCCCGCCCATGGAAGGAAGGGAAGGGTGCACAGGGAAGAGGAGAGAGAACCGAGGCCCACTCCCACCGAGCTGTCCTGGTCTGCACTTAGGGGGACGAAGGCCACACGGAACCCCAGGGGTTCCTATTGATGGCAAATCGACCCTCAGACAGGCATAGCCCCAGGAGGAACCTGGGGCCTCAAGGTGCGTTCAAAGTGTCGATGATCAATGTGTCCTGCAGTTCACATTAGCTCTCACAGCTAGCTGCATTCTTCATCGACGCACCAGCCAAGGGTTGTACTCGTTTTGTTTTTATGCAGAGGCTGGTGGCTAGGCAGTGTTAGGAAGGTTGCCCTCCTTTCCCCCGTCTTTATCAGAGCGAGAGGCCACAGTTCACAGAGCAAAAAGGTTTGAGGTTGAAATGACAGCGTGCGGGCGCTCCTGATGAGATGACAGGAAGGGACACATTAAACCCCTGCCTGCGCCGGGGGCGGGGGGGGGGCAGCTGTCAGCTGTGCCGGCGGCTGGCAAACCATTAAGGATCCTTCCGCAGTTTCGCCTACGGAAACCTTGTTACCAATTTTACTTTCTCTAGATAGTCAAGTTTGATCGTCTTCTCAGCGCTCCGTGACCGACCCCGGCAGGGCCGATACGAGGACCTCACTATACCATCCGATCGGTAGTAGCGACAGTCGGTGTGTACAAAGGGCAGGGACTTATGATCCGTGCTTACTGGGAATTCCTTGTTCCTTGTTCCTATCATGAGTGGGGTTCGGCGGGTTACCCATGCCTCTCGGCAAAGGGTATACACATACTGATCTGCTGAGTGTGGCGCGCGTGCAGCCCTGGACATCTAAGGGCATCACATACCTGTTATTGCTCAATCTCGTGTGGCTGAATGCCACTTGTCCATCTAAGAAGTTGGACACCGACTGCTCAGGCCCGAATAACTAGTTAGCATGCTGAAGTCTAGTTCGTCGAAACCGGATGCAGAAGATAGCCCTATTAGGTAATAGACCAAGTCCATATTATGGCAAGAACAGCTCAAATAAGCAGAGATAAATGACAGTCCATCATTACTTTAAGACATGAAGGTCAATCAAACCTGAACATTTCAAGAACATTAAAAGTTTCTTCAAGTGCAGTTGCAAAAAGTATCAAGCGCTATAATGAAACTGGCTCTCATGACCGCCACAGGAAAGTAAGACCCAGAGTTCTCTGCTGCAGAGGATAAGTTCAGCCAGTTACCAGCCTCAAATATTGCAGCCCAAATAAATGAGTTCAAGTAACAGACACATTTCAACATCAATTGTTCAGAGGAGACTGCGTGAATCAGGCATTCATGGTCAAATTGGTGCAAAGAAACCACTACGGACACCAATAAGAAGAGACTTGCTTGGGCCAAGAAACACGAGCAATGGACATTAGACCGGTAGAAATCTGTCCTTTGGTCTGATGAGTCCAAATTTGAGATTTTTGGTTCCAACCGCCGTGTCTTTGTGAGATTATCTTTGTATGTTTGGTTCACACCGTGAAGCATGGAGGAAGAGGTGTGATGGTGGGGTTGCTTTTCTGGTGACACGGTCTGTGATTGCTTTAGAATTCAAGGCACGCTTAACTAGCATGGCTACCACAGCATTCTGCAGCGATACGCCATCCCATCTGGTTTGACCAAGAAGAAGAGTGATGCATCAGATGACCTGGCTTCCACAATCACCTGACCTCAACCCAATTGAGATGGTTTGGATTGTGTTGGTCCACAGAGTGAAGGAATAGCAGCCAACAAGTGCTCAGCATATGTGGGAGCTCCTTCAAGACTGTTGGAAAAGCATTCCAAGGGAAGCTGGTTGAGAGAATGCCAAGAACGTGCAAAGCTGTCAAGGCAAAGGGTGGCTCCTTTGAAGAATCTAAAATCTAAAATATATTTTGATTTGTTTAAAACTTTTGAATGAATAGGTGTGTCCAAACTTTTGACTGGTACTATATGACATTGATTTTATTGTTGTAAAATCGTCTCAGTCTCGTAGTGAGGAGCCTTTAAAATATAACTAGCTTCATAAACATATTTTAGGGAATTCTGAAACGTATTGGAATACATGACCAAATTATAAAACTAGCTAGCCAGCTATGAGTAACTGTACGGTAGCTAGCTAGCTACGCTAGCTTGCTAGGTACATTAATAGCTTTAGGTTGGTTGTTTTTAAACTGAATTTCAACATTTCCACTAGAGACATTGCCTCTCCAATCATCACTCTCTCCCTTGGGCAATGGACATTTAAGGTACATTCGCATATGACGATATAAAACGTAATTCAAGGGCTGAGGGTTTAGGGCCGAGGGCTGTCTACTTTGAATTTGGCCTGCAGCCCTGGTCACAGATTAGGAGACACTCCCTTTGCAAAAATAGTAGTGTGTAGTTCCAGTAGTTAGATATACCACTACAGTGCCTTGCAAAAGTATTCATGCCCCTTGGATTTCTTCCCATTTTATTGTGTTACAAAGTGGGATTAAAATAGGTTTAATAGTAAAAAAATATATATACACAGCTCAAAAAAATAAAGGGAACACTTAAACAACACAATGTAACTCCAAGTCAATCACACTTCTGTGAAATCAAACTGTCCACTTAGGAAGCAACACTGATTGACAATAAATTTCACATGCTGTTGTGCAAATGGAATAGACAACAGGTGGAAATTATAGGCAATTAGCAAGACACCCCCAATAAAGGAGTGGTTCTGCAGGTGGTGACCACAGACCACTTCTCAGTTCCTATGCTTCCTGGCTGATGTTTTGGTCACTTTTGAATGCTGGAGGTGCTTTCACTCTAGTGGTAGCACGAGATGGAGTCTACAACCCACACAAGTGGCTCAGGTAGTGCAGCTCATCCAGGATGGCACATCAATGCGAGCTGTGGCAAGAAGGTTTGCTGTGTCTGTCAACGTAGTGTCCAGAGCATGGAGGCGCTACCAGGAGACAGGCCAGTACATCAGGAGACGTGGAGGAGGCCATAAGAGGGCAACAACTCAGCAGCAGGACCGCTACCTCCGCCTTTGTGCAAGGAGGAGCAGGAGGAGCACTGCCAGAGCCCTGCAAAATTACCTCCAGCAGGCCACAAATGTGCATGTGTCTGCTCAAACGGTCAGAAACAGACTCCATGAGGGTGGTATGAGGGCCCGACGTCCACAGGTTGGGGGTTGTGCTTACACCCCAACACCGTGCAGGACGTTTAGCATTTGCCAGAGAACACCAAGATTGGCAAATTCGCCACTGGCGCCCTGTGCTCTTCACAGATGAAAGCAAGTTCACACTGAGCACATGTGACAGACGTGACAAAGTCTGGAGACGCCGTGGAGAACGTTCTGATGCCTGCAACATCCTCCAGCATGGCCAGTTTGGCGGTGGGTCTGTCATGGTGTGGGGTGGCATTTCTTTGGGGGACCGTGCTCGCCAGAGGTAGCCTGACTGCCATTAGGTACCGAGATGAGATCCTCAGACCCCTTGTGAGACCATATGCTGGTGCGGTTGGTTCCTGGGTTCCTCCTAATGCAAGACAATGCTAGACCTCATGTGGCTGGAGTGTGTCAGCAGTTCCTGCAAGAGGAAGGCATTGATGCTATGGACTGGCCCGCCCGTTCCCCAGACCTGAATCCAATTGAGCACATCTGGGACATCATGTCTCGCTCCATCCACGGGTCATTGTCCTGTTGTAGGAGGATATTGGCTCCAATTTAGCACCGTCCACAGGATATGGCATGGCGTTGCACCACAGACTGTCCAGGAGTTGGCGGATGCTTTAGTCCAGGTCTGGGAAGAGATCCCTCAGGAGACCATCCGCCACCTCATCAGGTGCATGCCCAGGCGTTGTAGGGAGGTCATACAGGCATGTGGAGGCCACACACACTACTGAGTCTCATTTTGACTTGTTTTAAGGACATTACATCAAAGTTGGATCAGCCTGTAGTGTGGTTTTCCACTTTAATTTTGAGTGTGACTCCAAATCCAGACCTCCATGGGTTGATAAATTTGATTTCCATTGATAATGTTTGTGTGATTTTGTTGTCAGCATATTCAACTATGTAAAGAAAAAAGTATTTAATAAGAATATTTCATTCATTCAGATCTAGGATGTGTTATTTTAGTGTTCCCTTTATTTTTTTGAGCAGTGTATATATATAACAATACACTCTAATGTCAAAGTGCAAGAACAATTATATACACTACCGTTCAAAAGTTTGGGGTCACTTAGAAATGTCCTTGTTTTCCATGAAAACATACTTGAAATGAGTTGCAAAATGAATAGGAAATATAGTCAAGATGTTGACCAGGATATAAATAATGATTTTTAATTGAAATAATAATTGTGTCCTTCAAACTTGGCTTTTTTTCAAAGAATCCTCCATTTGCAACAATTATAATCTTGCAGACCTTTGGCATTCTAGTTGTACATTTGTTGAGGTAATCTGAAGAGATTTCACCCCATGCTTCCTGAAGCACCTCCCACAAATTGGATTGGTTTGATGGGCACTTCTTACGTACCATACGGTCAAGCTGCTCCCACAACAGCTCAATAGTGTTGAAATCCGCTGACTGTGCTGGCCACTCCATTATAGACAGAATACCAGCTTACAGCTTCTTCCCTAAATAGTTATTGCATAGTTTGGAGCTGTGCTTTGGGTCATTGTCCTGTTGTAGGAGGATATTGGCTCCAATTTAGCACCGTCCACAGGATATGGCATGGCGTTGCAAAATGGAGTGATAGCCTTCCTTCTTCAAGATCCCTTTTACCCTGTACAAATCTCCCACTTATCTACCACTAAAGCACTCCCAGACCATCACATTGCCTCCACCATGCTTGACAGATGGCGTCAAGCACTCCTCCAGCATCTTTTAATTTTTTCTGCGTCTCACAAACGTTCTTCTTTGTGATCCGAAAACCTCAAACTTAGATTTGTCTGTCCATAACACTTTTTTCCAGTCTTCCTCTGTCCAGTGTCTGTGTTATTTTGCCCATCTTAATCTTTTCTTTTTATTGGCCAGTCTGAGATTTGGCTTTTTCTCTGCAACTCTGCCTAGAAGGCCAGCATCCCGGAGTCGCCTGTTCACTGTTGACGTTGAGGCTGGTGTTTTGCGGGTTTTATTTAATGAAGCTGCCAGTTGAGGACTTGCGAGTCGTCTATTTCTCAAACTAGACACTAATGTCCTTGTTCTCTTGCTCAGTTGTGCACGGGGGCCTCCAACTCCTCTTTCTATTCTGGTTAGGGACAGTTTGTGCTGTACTGTGAAGGGAGTAGTACACAGCATTGTGTACACAGCAATTTTTTTGCATGGAATAGCCTTCATTTCTCAGAAGAAGAATAGACTTTCAGAAGGAAGTTCTTTGTTTCTGGCCATTTTGAGCCTGTAATCAAAACCACAAATGCTGATGCTCCAGATACTCAACTAGTCTAAAGAAGGCCAGTTTAATTGCTTCTTTAATCAGGGCAACAGTTTTCAGCTGTGCTAACATAATTGTGAAAGGGCTTTCTAATGATCAATTAGCCTTTTTAAAATGATAAACTTGGATTAACTAACACAATGTGCCATTGGAACACAGGAGTGATGGTTGCTGATAATGGGCCTCTGTACTCCATTGTAGATTTTCCATAAACAATCAGCCGTTTCCAGCTACAGTAGTCATTTACAACATTAACAATGTCTACACTGAATTTCTGATCAATTTGATGTTCTTTTAATGGACAAAAAAAAATTGTTTTTCTTTAAAAAACAAGAACATTTCTAAGTGACCCCAAACTTTTGAATGGTAGTGTATATATATTTTAAGATTAATGAAAATGTGAAAACTTAAATATATTTGTTGCCTAAGTATTCAGCCCCTTTGTTTAGGAAACCCTAAATTAGTTCAGTCGTAAAATTTGGCTTAACAAATCCCATAATAAGTAACATGTACTCACTGAAATAATAGTGGTTGACATGATTTTTGAATGACCTACCCTTCCTTTGTCCCCCATACGTACAACATCTGTAAAGTCCCTCAGTCAATTATTGAATTTCAATCACAGATTCAACTACAAATACCAGGGAACTTTTCGAAAGCCTCGTAAAGAAGGGCAGTGATTGGTTGATGGTTACCAATATCAAATCAGACATGGAATATTCCTTTAAGCATGGTCAAGTTATGCTGTGGATTACAGTATGTATTGAACCACCCAGACACAAATATACAGTCGTCCTTCTGAACTGAGCTGCAGGGAAGGAAGGAAACTTCTCGGGGATATTACCATAAGGCCATTAGTGATTTTAAAACAGTTACGTAGTTTAATGGCAGTGATGGGAGAAAACTGAGGATGAAACATGCAACTCAATATTATAAACATGTTCTTAATGTTTGGTAGACTCGGTGTATACTGGAGTTGATTACCAAGAAGACAGTGCATGTTCCTGAGTGGCCAAGTTGCAGTTTTGACTTAAGTCTGCTTCAAAAAATATGTCAAGACTTGAAAATTACTGTCTAGCTATGATCCCCAAAATCTTGACAGATCTTGAAGAATTATGAAAATAATAATGGGCTAATATTGCACAATCCAGGTGTGTAAAGCTCTTAGTGACTTACCCAAGAAGACTCGCAGGTGTAATCGCTGCCAGAGGGGTTTCTAACATGTATTGACTCAGGGAGCTGAATACTTATGTAACGCCTATATCTAGTTATTGAATTGCTATCGATCTTTTAAAAATGTTTTAAAGTCTTTAACTTTCACATTAAATAGTATTTTATGTAGATTGTTGACAAAAAATACAATTAAATCTATTTTATTCCCCCTTTGTAACACAATAAAATGTGAAGAGATCCAAGGAGTGTGAATACTTTTGCAAGGCACTGTGCATGGCAAAAGAGTAATTGACTACTGGAAACACTACCTAGATTTGAATTTAATTCAACTACCACCAAGCTACTGCAAAATGTAATTCAATTTCTAGTTGAACTACATGTAGTTCACTACTCCCCAACACTGGTACACACACATTTCTTACGCAATACACTGTAATTAAATAAGGCAGGGTAATTATTGTTTTAGCAGGGTTTGTTTTTCTGTATACAGTAGAGTGTTCCAACCTACATTACAGGTTGATAGTGAAATAACAAAACCCAGCCTCTTCCTACTATAATAGACAGGTGTTGATACCTGACCACCATGATCTTAATGTTCTCTGTTTCTGTTTGGGTTAAAACTATGTAAATCAAACTTTGTAGATCAAATGTATAACTGTATTTCTATTTGTCTGTCTTGTTCCAGGGTGAGTGTCTTCTGACGGTGCAGCTGGGTGATGGAGAGCGTTTGGAGGATGAGGAGGATGTAGAGTTCTACCTGCTTTTTGCTGGCACCACCCAGAGGCACCTGACCAGTACCTTGAGGATAAGCCATGTCACCCTACAGGCTGTGTGCCCAGGTAAATTTCACCATGCACCACACACACAACTGGTTGCTAGGTCTGATGCTGGACAGTCGTACTGGTGGTGTGTGTGTGGCAGATCCGTTTGGATTAACCAAGTCTTTTATGATTACACACACACACACATAATGTGGTTCTATCCTCGTGAGGACCTACAATTCTATTCTATTCAATTCTATTTTCCCTGACCCTAAAGCACAGGAGGTTGGTGGCACCTTAATTGGGGAGGACAGGCACTTGGTAATGGCTAGAGTGGAATAGGTGGAAATGTATCAACAACAAACACATGGCTACCATTTGCCCCTTTTTAGCCATTATTATGACCCGACCTCACCTCAGCAACCTCCGTTGCCCTAAACCTAACCCTAATTGTAACACTAAACCTAACCCTAATTGTAACACTAAACCTAAACCTAATTGTAACACAACAAGCTGAAAATAGCCTTTGCCCACATGTGGATGTGGGAAATGTCCCCACAAGGGAGATTACTTTCCTTGTTTTACTATCCTTGTTTTACTACACACACACACACACACACACACACACACACACACACACACACACACACACACACACACACACACACACACACACACACACACACACACACACACACACACACACACCATATGTTTTACTATCCTTGTGGGGACCTAAAATTGATTACCATTCAAAATCCTATTTTCTCTTATCCTAACCATAATTCTAACCCTAAACTTAATTCCTAGGCCTAAAATAGCCTTTGTCCCCACGAGGGATAATTGTCCTTGTTTTACTATCTTTGTGGGGACTTTGGAGGATTTCCGGTGCCCACGAGGATAGTAATACACACACACCCTGCTCTTCATGGGCACAGAGAGACATTGTACATGGATTTCCAGCTAATGATTTGTGCTTTATGGTTCCACTAAAATGGGACGAGCCTCTTGGTAGCTGCCACAGGAAAGTAGCATTTGTAAATGACTGCTTCTCTCCTAGATGTATGCCATCTTGCTTTTTTCACAGTCATGGAAATACATTGTTATAATGTGAGAACATTGCTCAATAATTACAGTCGTATGAAAAAGTTTGGGCACCCCTGACAATTTCCATGATTTCCATTTATAAATGGGTGTTTGGATCAGCAATTTCATTTTGATCTATCAAATAATTGATGGACACAGTAATATTTCAGTAGTGAAATTAGGTTTATTGGATTAACAGAAAATGTGCAATATGCATCGAAACAAAATTAGACTGGTGCATACATTTGGGCATCCCAATAGAAAAATCACATCAATATTTAGTAGAGCCTCCTTTTGCTAAAATAACAGCCTCTAGACGCTTCCCATAGCCTCTAATGAGTGTCTGGATTCTGGATGAAGGTATTTTGGACCATTCCTCCTTACAAAACATCTCCAGTTCAGTTAGGTTTGATGGTTGCCGAGCATGGCCAGCCTGCTTCAAATCATCCCACAGATTCTCAATGATATTCAGGTCTGGAGACTGGGATGGCCATTCCAGAACATTGTACTTGTTCCTCTGCATAAATGCCCGGGTAGATTTTGAGCAGTGTTTTGGGTCATTGTCTTGTTGAAATATCCAGCCCCGGCATAACTTCAACTTTGTGACTGATTCTTCAACATTATTCCCAAGAATCTGCTGATATTGAGTGGAATCCATACGACCCTCAACTTTAACAAGATTCCCAGTACTGGCACTGGCCACACAGCCCCACAGCATGATGGAACCCACAGCATGATGGAACCCCCACCACATTTTACTGTGGGTAGCAAGTGTTTTTCTTGGAATGCAGTGTTCTTTTGCCGCCATGCATAACGTCCCTTGTTATGACCAAATAACTCAATCTTTGTTTCATCAGTCCACAGCACCTTATTCCAAAATGAAGCTGGCTTGTCCAAATGTGCGTTTGCATACCTCAAGCGACTCTGTTTGTGACGTGTGTGCAGAAAAGGCTTCTTCCGCATCACTCTCCCATACAGCTTCTCCTTGTGCAAAGTGCGCTGAATTGTTGAACAATGCAGTGACACCATCTGCAGCAAGATGATGTTGTAGGTCTTTGGAGGTGGTCTGTGGGCTGTTTTTGACCGTTCTTACCATCCTTCGACTTTGCCTCTCCGATATTTTACTTGGCCTGCCACTTCTGGCCTTAACAAGAACTGTGCCTGTGGTCTTCCATTTCCTCACTATGTTCCTCACAGTGGACACTGACAGCTTAAATCTCTGCGATAGCTTTTTGAAGCCTTCCTCTAAACCATAATGTTGAATAATATTTGTTTTCAGGTCATTTGAGAGTTGTTTTGAGGCCCCCATGTTGCCACTCTTCGGAGGAGAGTCAAAGAGAACAACAAATTGCAATTGGCCACCTTAAATACCTTTTCTCATGATTGGATGCACTTGTCTATGAAGTTCAAGGCTTAATGAGCTCACCAAACCAATTGTGTGTTCCAATTAATCAGTGCTAAGTAGTTACAGGTATTCAAATCAACAGAATGACAAGGGTGCCCACATTTTTGCATAGCCTATTTTTCACATCTGATTTAATTCCATACAACTTAATATTGCTACACTAAAAATCTTTGACTGGACAATACCCCAGTACTCAGCTTTTATTAGAAAATGAATGGCCATTGTGATCATTTTCTGTGACGACAGAGTCAATTATTATGCAGCCTCAGAGGGGTGTCCAAACTTTTTCATACGACTGTATATCTATCTCAGTCTGGTTGTTGGCAATAAACCATGTTTTCATCAAAGGGCTGTTTATGTCTAGGCAGCCTTACCAGAAGAAGACTTGGTGATAAAACAAAAATATATTTAGGTATTTTTGTCTTTCACCCGGCTTCAGTTATCACCCTGAGCAGAATGCAGGGGCCATGTAAAACATGGCTGAAGTGGCATATTGATGATGGTATGATGGCTGCCCCAGCTTTGATTTATCAGTGTGTGTGTGTGTGTGTGTGTGTGTGTGTGTGTGTGTGTTGTGTGCGTGTGTATTTGGGTCTTCTGTCTTATCACTCCTGTTTCATAATATGAGCTCTCCTTAACTGAAGTCCTTTTGCTGTGGAGTCCATGCATTCTTAGAGGGAGGTAGGAACATGGTAATGAACAGCTCTGTATATCACGTCACTAGGCCATGTTTTAAACACGTTTAGAGGGAGGGAGGAACATGGTAATGAACAGCTCTGTATATCACGTCACTAGGCCATGTTTTAAACACGTTTAGAGGGAGGGAGGAACATGGTAAAGAACAGCTCTGTATATCACGTCACTAGGCCATGTTTTAAACACGTTTAGAGGGAGGGAGGAACATGGTAAAGAACAGCTCTGTATATCACGTCACTAGGCCATGTTTTAAACACGTTTAGAGGGAGGGAGGAACATGGTAAAGAACAGCTCTGTATATCACGTCACTAGGCCACGTTTTAAACACGTTTAGAGGGAGGGAGGAACATGGTAATGAACCGTTCTGTATATCACGTCACTAGGCCATGTTTTAAACACGTTTAGAGGGAGGGAGGAACATGGTAAAGAACAGCTCTGTATATCACGTCACTAGGCCATGTTTTAAACACGTTTAGAGGGAAGGAGGAACATGGTAATGAACAGCTCTGTATATCACGTCACTAGGCCATGTTTTAAACACGTTTTGTTGTTGCTAATAGGTTTTGATGGTAATTTGAATATGAATGAATATTCCTCTGATTGTGAGAATAGCATATTTACCTTTTGGTTCACAGGCCTCTTCAATGTTACATCTCTATCTGTGGTCTGTTTTAAAATGGTCTGTTTAATGATCCACTGGGATGGAGGCTAGATTCATGTTTGTCTGCTTTGAAACCTGTTGACCCCATGCAACCAAGTTATTTGGGCAAGCAACGTGGCAGTTACTCTGTCACTCCCACCCATATTAGCTGACTAGAGACATACATGCTAAAGGCTTCCTTTTCATTTCTCTGTGGTTTTTAAAACTATTCACTGACAAATAGTGTTTAATGTTTGGACTTTGTGCATCTTAGCAACCAGCGAAGCCACAGAACTCAAGCCAGCATTGCAGCAGGACAGTGGAGCTTGAACATGGTTTTCTCTGTTCTTCTCTCTGGAGTCTGAGCTGTAGGGCTACGACACACTGTAAACTCACACTGTAAAGTATATTTGGCATGTCTGAAGCACGTGTGCAGGTTATATTAACCCTCCATTCTCCCTCCCCAGCCCATGACTGCTGTGAGTCGGTGCAGGTCACGCTGTGCTCTGCGCGGTCTGATGGCTCGGTGGACCCTGTGGCCGAGGAGCGCTTCCAATTCGTCCAGGACCTGGCCTTCGACATGGCCCAGTTCCTGGTGAGCGCTGCAGGGCGGGCCGACGGTCTGGAGGGGGCTCTGTTGCTGGATGAGTGCCAGATCCCCCTGCAGGAGTGTGAGAGACTAGACGAGAGCCTCTCCCTGGCACTCAGACACCTGGCCCTGCCCCAGGGGTGGAGCGTCCTGGGCTCCAACGTAGGCACACCACCAGGCACCAACCTGGACAACAGCATTGGTGAGTAGGGATGGGGTCTCTGCTTTGTGTGTCTCTGTGCGTCTACTTCTGTATGTTTCTCACAGTTTAGTGTTGCAGCACGGTCTGTCTGTACATTATTATGCCTTATACCCTCTTAATGTGCCTGTAGATTTCCTACAGTATGTGTTGCTGTGTTCTGTTCACACCTCAGTGAGGTAATTAGGGAACATTTGTTGTTTCCACCGAGAGATTATTTGGCCGGGGTCCCATTCCGCTGTGTGAGTAGTGGAGCGTGCCCACCAGGTGGTTCACTAATGATACTCCAGCTCCGCCTGTGCATTAATGTTCGCAACAGCCACCTTTAGGAGAAAGATCCACTCAGAGGTCACTTTATTCATTTTGTGTTTTTTTGGAAGGGCTCTGACATGTGTAACTACTTTCAGTCAAACTGCAGCGATTCTGTTAATTGGCACACAGAGGGTCCTGACAGAGGAGAGAGTCTGACTAGAGAGGTCTACCCTAGAAAGGAGAGGAAGGGCTTTAGCTGAGAGAGCAGTGTCCCCTGGGATAGCACCAGTTCTCCACTCCTGATGTTCATTGCTCGGCTTTCCGACTGCGTTTACACCCACTTTATTTCCTCTGTGTTTCTGTTTTCTGCTCCTCATCATCATAAATCAGGAATGCAATGTCAGATATGCTAAAAACAAACATTCCCACCCAATTAATAAGTAGGCAGTAACACACAGTGTTTATATGGCCTATTAACCAGAGCCTGGGACATATTCTGGAGCACAAAAGGGGACATTTGGGATAAATGTCGGCTCTGGTCAGAGCTGACTTGTACTTGTTTCATTTGGAGACAGTAAGCCTCTTCTTGTCAGTAGAGTGTTAGTGTGCTATCACCTCTCTCTCTGCTCCTCTCCTCTCCTCTCCTCTCTCTCTACTCCTCTCTCTTTGTTCCCTTCTCCTCTCTTCTCTCTCTGCTCCTCTCTCCTCTGCTCCCCTCCCCTCTCTCTGCTCCTCTCCCCTCTCCTCTGCTCCCCTCCCCTCTTCTCTCTCTGCTCCTCTCTTCTCTCTCTCTGCTTCCCTCTTTCTCTGCTTCCCTCTTTCTCTGCTCCCCTCTCGTCTCTCTGCTCCCCTCTCTCTCTCTGCTCCTCTTTCCTCTCCTCCCCTCTCTCTCTGCTCCTCTCCTCTCCTCCCTTCTCTCTCTGCTCCTCTCTCTCTGCACCAGTAATAAGAGATTGTGGTAAAGGAGGAAAAACCTGGTATTTTAGGATGAAATAATTGTGCATGAACAGTCATGAAAAAACTAGAGGCAGATGAGACAGACAGGCAGCCCTTTCAGCCACTTGAATGTATGGCCCTATAGCAATATACTGTAATAGTATAGGACCCATAGGTCATCATGAAAACTATTGGCTCCTGCTGGGTAATTTGGAACACCATACTGGAGAAGACAGATTTCTGTTTTCTAACATTGTCTAACATTGTCAGTGCTTAGCAATTATAATCCATCATGCACATATCTTTAGTTAAGAATGTAAACTCCAGGCTGATTTGATATTTACAGCAATACTACAGAAAGCCATTTGAAGGACCTTTCAGTCCTTTGTGCTTCTCATCCCCTGAGACTTTTGTTGACATAGGCACATATGAGCTGTGTCCCAAATGACGAGGATGCTGCCTCCCAATCCCAAGGTACCTTAAAGTGCTGCCTTCTAAGGGGCCTTCATTCAGGTTGTGACTACAGGGAGTACAGCTATGACCGGAAGTGACTTTTGTAGCAGGTTAGGAGAGCATTTTATCTAACTCTGTCTGAACCTTTTCCTAACCTTAACCTAAGTCCCCAACCTGTCACTTTAGTTATCATAACCTGCTATAAAAAAGTCCTTCCGGTCGTAGTTGTACTCCGTCTAATCAGAACTCTTCATTCGGCTATTTTGAAGGTAGCATCCCATGTATCCTTTGCCGGGGAGGCTAACCCACAACACCTTGTTTTTTTTTTCAGCTGACATTAAGTTGAAGTAGCCTTCTAAATCTAGTTAGATTGCATCATATCACCTTTCAATATTAGTTGTCAACTAATATAACACTACGTTATCTTGACCATCCGTGTCATTTAATAATATGCACGGGTGTGATGGTTTGATAGTATGAATGAATCACAATGCAAGCCTACTTATTAGAAAAAAACAATAGAAGCTCGAATGCAATATTAGCTTCACACTGAAACACCACTATTATGGTTATTAATAATTCCTAAACACTCAGTAAAATAGCTTATTTAGCTATAAAAAAAACAATCGTAGCCTCTATCATGCAAGCAAGCTTACCTGTCATGTCCACAACGATGGAGCAGCACACCAAGCAATATGCGAGAGGAGGACCCTATAACGTAGGATAATTATTCTGGTCGGTGTCAACTTAATTCCTTAACAGGTACTGAGGAGATCGACTCTGTTACTTGTTTACTTGTTATTCATGTCAGATATTTCAATTTTGGGATAGTTGTTCACTGAATTGCTAGCTCACCCTGCTACAGTGACTACAATGTAAACAAATGTCTCGCGCTCAGTGGAATGTGAATGTGTTATCACGTGATGCTGCCTTGGGCCTTGTCCCAAATGGAAAGTGCTACCTACTAAGATAGGTTCATTTGGAAGCAGGTAGGCAGCAGGCAGCTGCCCTTTGGATCGGGACACAACCATGGTCTGACTTCCAAAGCCCTAAAATCGGTATGCTGTGTACCCATGTCTGAGTCTACCGTCTGTGTATTTAGCTTTGACTGATGACAGATTGTAATACTAACAGAATGTGTTTAGTCCTCTAATGTTAGTTCCAATTCCTGCATTCTGTCAGAGCTGATGTGGTGAGCAGATGTTCTGTCTGGGTTGTAAACCAGTGCCTCTGTCAGGAATAGATAAGAGGAACACAAAAACTCACAGAGCTAGAAGACTGAGCCCCTCCTATCAGCCTCTCAAAGGACTGCGTTGTCTTGTCCACTCAGTGATAGATATATCCCTATTAAACGCATTGGGATAGGTTTATAGTATCAGAATGGCTTTGATCCTTTTTTCTCAGGGATTCAGCATGTAAGAGCACAGGGATCTGCCTAGTAACAATTTACAGAACAAGCCAACAATGTATGGCGAGCTAGAAACACCTGTCAGATTGGCCGGTTTATATGCTTCAGGTGGTTCTGAGTCTGACGTGCACCCATATGAAAGCATGCTGTCCTCTATTTGGTGGGACATGTGAGCCTGCTTTTATCCCCTGTGCTTTGCATCTCCTCCGGTTCCACTATTACCTGAGGTCTTCCCTGAAAATATTTGATTCCAAAACTCTTTGATGTTTGAAAAAAGAAAAGGGGGAAAGATGAATGGTCCTTTTAGAATAGATGATGCTGCAGTCAGGTTAGGAACATTTCATTCCTCTCCCCAACCTGCCGGTAGAGTGGGCCAGCTGTTTAATGCCTTATCCAGCCCTGGCATTTCCTGAAGCTGGTCCAGGGCACCTTGGTGAGGCACAGTGAGCCTTGAAACTGGAGCTAGCAGCAGGCCACCTGGCCCAGAGGCTCTCTCTGTTAGCTGGCTCTGCTGGCACCGCCCAGTCTAGAGGCTCTCTCTGTTAGCTGGCTCTGCTGGCCCTGCCCGGTCTAGAGGCTCTCTCTGTTAGCTGGCTCTGCTGGCACTGCCTGGTCTAGAGGCTCTCTCTGTTAACTGGCTCTGCCGGCCCCTCCCGGTCTAGAGGCTCTCTCTGTTAGCTGGCTCTGCTGGCACCAACCGGCCCAGAGGCCCTCTCTGTTAGCTGGCTCTGCTGGCCCCACCCGGTCTAGAGGCTCTCTCTGTTAGCTGGCTCTGCTGGCACCGCCCGGTCTAGAGGCTCTCTCTGCTAGCTGGCTCTGCTGGCACCGCCTGGTCTAGAGGCTTTCTCTGTTAACTGGCTCTGCTGGCCCCTCCCGGTCTAGAGGCTCTCTCTGTTAGCTGGCTCTGCTGGCACCAACCGGCCCAGAGGCTCTCTCTGTTAGCTGGCTCTGCTGGCCCCGCCCGGTCTAGAGGCTCTCTCTGTTAGCTGGCTCTGCTGGCACCAACCGGCCCAGAGGCTCTCTCTGTTTGCTGGCTCTGCTGGCACCGCCCAGTCTAGAGGCTCTCTCTGTTAGCTGGCTCTGCTGGCCCCGCCCGGTCTAGAGGCTCTCTCTGTTAGCTGCATGATGGCACCGCCTGGCCTAGAGGCTGTCTTTGTTAGGTGGCTCTACTGGCACCTCCCGGCCACAGCCAAAAACTAAATCTGAGTAAAATAAAGCACAGAGGGGCATTAATATCATGAAGAACGCAGAAAAACTCCTAAAGGCATATTTCATCCCTTGTCACATCGGCTGCCAGCGCTCTAAATGCCAACAGAGGATCTGCTAGCATTCCAGCGCATCGCTCGGCGTCTATTAGACTGGGGGTTTGTGGGAGAAAAGTAGCCATGAGAATCCAGCACTGGTGGAAAATCTGATTTGTTAGTGTCTCTCCCTACTCCTGTAAGTGGTTGTTGGAGTGAGAGTTCTACCATAGAATGGGGCTGACAGAGAGGAAATGAAGGCCCATGCTCATATTGTCTCTGTGTTTCTACAAATCGGATCCACTGAACTGAGCCTGTAGAGATCTGGAGCGGGGTTGATTTTATTTTTCACGTTGATCATTTCCCGTCAACTGTAGGCCATTGAGTTTATATTGTTTATTATGCATGCATTATGGTAAGTTCGGGTATTACAGATTTCCTAACATTTGATTTGTTCTTTTTGTCCTGTGTGTCTGTCAGTGTGACGAAATACAGTGCCTGTTTTTCTTGTTTTACTTCCCTTTTTCTCTGCCATCTTCTGACAGGAAAATGAGAGCAAAACATAAAAACAACCTCTACTCTGCAGTGGTGATTACAATCTCTGCTTCTACTTACGAACAGAATTTAGAATGTTTGTACGCATAGAAAAAGTGTGATTTATCAAACAATCCTACGAGCTTCATACTCACAGTGGTAGGAGATGATAACTGTTGATAAATACCAATTCTTCTCAGTGCTCGTGCACAACCTTGGCTATTTGGTTCAAATCAAACTTTATTTGTCACATGCGCCGAATACAATACCGTGAAATGCTTACTTACAAGCCCGTAACCACCAGTGCAGTTCAAGAAAGAGTTAAGACAAGATTTACCAAAAATAAATAAAAAATTAACACAATAAAATAACAATAACGAGGCTGTGTACAGGGGGTACCGGTACCGAGTCAGTGTGCAGGGGTACAGGTTGGTTGAGGTCATTTGTACATGTAGGTGGGGTGAAGTGACTATGCATAGATAATAAACAGCGAGTAGCAGCAGTGTAAAAACAAATGGGGGGTATGAATGTAAATAGTCCGGGTGGCCATTTGATTAATTGTTAAGCAGTCTTATGGCTTGGGTGTAGAGCTTTGACCCAGTGATGTACTGGGCCGTACGCATGATCCTCTGTAGTGCCTTACGGTCAGATGCCGAGCAGTTGTCATACCAGGCAGTGATGCAACCCGCCAGGATGCTCTCGATGGTGCAGCTGTAGAACTTCTTGAGCAGCTGGGGACCCATGCCAAATCTTTTTAGTCTCCTGAGGGGGAAAAGGTGTCATCGTGCCCGCTTCACAACTGTCTTGGTGTGTTTGGACCATGATAGGTTGTTGGTGATGTGGATACCAAGGACCTTGAAACTCTCGACATGCTCCACTACAGCCCCTTTAATGGGGGCCTGTTCGGCCCGCCTTTTCCTGTAGTCCACGATCAGCTCCTTTGTCTTGCTCACATTGAGGGAGAGGTTGTTGTCCTGGCACCACACTGCCAGGTCTCTGACCTCCTCACTATAGTCTGTCTCATCGTTGTCGGTAATCAGGCCTACCACTGTTGTGTCGTCAGCAAACGTAATGATAGTTTTGGAGTCTTGTTTGGCCACGCAGTCGTGGGTAAACAGTGACCACCATCTATGGTAAAAATCATCCCTTTAAAGCCAATGGGGAATATACAACTCCGTACCATGAAATAGCCTACAATGGCGCAACCAAAAAAAGCTTAAAACAAAACACTGAGTACAGCCAAAAGGTTTAATTTGGCTGCCTCGGTTATATTTTGATCATTAAAAATGCAAACGTAAGTATAAAGCGAGGACCAATTGGGCAATTTCAAGTTGCCTTAACAATGGAAAATAGAGTTCAAATGAGTAGGCAAAACTCACTAATAAGCCATCCATCCTCAACAGCTCCCTCCTGTAGGCCTCCACATTTAGCAGTGTTTTTTGCGCATCACATAACCTATCACCTGTACATTAAGAGTGGAAACCTTTTCTGTTCACATAGTTGAACTCATTATGGGATGGTGCTTTTATGGTGATGTGGGTGCTGTCTATTGCTCAGTTCATATTTGCGAACCCATTGATGGCAAAGAAACCCCTCTTGACTTCAACCTGTTGTGCGATGGTGTTTTGGTGATGATTGCATCCAAAACATTGGCTCATAGAGGGATGTGAGATGCCGATCTGCAATCTCCCGCAGAAACGTGTCTGTTGCCAAAATCCAGAGGGTAGATAGCACTTTGATGTGCACCGGAATGGAACGTTTGCCTTTCTAAAGTAGGTCTCACATCCTCACAAAGATCCTATGAGATTGGTTTTGGGAAACGATATCTGATGAACCGATCTGTACTTTCTGCAAAAAAGTCCCACCTGTCTCTAAAAACGCACTCTCTGCGAAATGCAGCGTGTGCCAAATCTACCAACAGTTTATAGTTTATAGTATTTCAACAGAGGTCTCAATTTCACACGTGCCTCTAATTTAGCAAAATGACTGTACTTTATATTGATTAATATTGTAACAAAGGCACTGATATGGTCAAATTATATATAGCCTGTCAAGATATGTTGCATGAATTCACAATGGAAATACAATTAATTAGGCCCACTATCATCATTATTAGGCCCACTATCATAATTTAAAAAAAGGTCAACATATATTTTTTCCTCATTCTGTGCTTGACAAGCAGCTCCCTCATTCCAGCACTTGGCACGTGTGTGTACGCATGGTCATGGTTGTGTGTAAATTCACACACACCCAACCAAATGTTTATACTGATAAATCTCACACTTTGCGTGTACATGATCTTACGCATGGATTACGCGCAGATTTCTGCCTTCATATGATTGATAAATGAGACCCCTGTTGTTAGACCTGGTGTAACTGTGTTAAATCCTCACCCCTGCTAGGACCTAATCCTTATCTCCTCAATACCAGGTTACGGTTCTAGTAGGACTCCGTTTTGTGGCAGTCTCTTTCCCAGCCTCTGAATCCTCCCCCTGTGTGTCCTCATACTGTTGGGATGGTAATGGCGATTGCCAGGCCCCATCGACAAGGCCAGATTACAGTGGGGCACAAAAGTATTTAGTCAGCCACCAATTGTGCAAGTTCTCCCACTTAAAAAGATGAGGGAGGCCTGTAATTTTCATCATAGGTACACTTCAACTATGACAGACAAAATAAGAGAAAAAAAATCCAGAAAATCACATTGTAGGATTTTTAATGAATTTATTTGCAAATTATGGTGGAAAATAAAATAAAATATATTTGGTCAATAACAAAAGTTTATTTTATTTTCCACCATAATTTGCAAATAAATTCATTAAAGATCCTACAATGTGATTTTCTGGATTTTTTTTCTTCTAATTTTGTCTGTCATAGTTGAAGTGTACCTATGATGAAAATTACAGGCCTCTCTCATCTTTTTAAGTGGGAGAACTTGCACAATTGGTGGCTGACTAAATAATTTTTTGCCCCACTGTATCTCCTACTACATCATTGTGATCGGTAGGGAGAAGGTCTCCATAAGACTTAATCACTTACTCACACCGAATTGGACTATAGCTGTGTGTTTTTTTAGTTAGACACACAGTTAGTCAGGCCTTCCTGGTGACTCAGTGTGCATTGAAGCAGAGAATCAGCAGTCTGACCAGTAGGAGTGAAAGGGTAGGAGGGGGTGGGGTTAATAGACATATGACTCAGGAAGGACAGTGTGTCACACAGGTTAGGGGGCGGGACTCTGACAGGGTTATCAGTTAAGGCTGATAGCAAAGGTGGGAGGGGTTAGGGAGAGTGGAGAGAGGGACGACCGTGTCCGCCTGCAGACGCACTGAGGGATTTACATATGAACATACTGTACTGCAAAACAGATTATTGGTCACACGGTAGTAGAGAAAACAGGTTGGATATTAAGCAGAAGCTGGAGTGTTGTTGGATGCTCACTGGCAGGACATCGTTGAATGTGTGTTGTGTTCTAGTTAGAAGGCTGTAACTGTTGACCGTCTCTGAGCCCAGTGTAACTCTCCCTCCCTGTGTGTCCCGTTCAGCTGAGCCCGGTCCACACGAGACCCTCTTGCACTTTGCGGCTCGGCGCGGTCTGCGGAGGGTAGCCTTGTTTCTGCTCCATCAGCCAGGAGGCAGAGAGTCTCTCAGACTGCCCAACAAGCAAGGCTCTACACCAGTCAGCGTGGCAGAGAAGAGGGGCCACGACCAGCTACAGCAGCTCTTCACTGAGTAAGTACTTAACTGGATCACATACTGTATATTACACACAGGCTCTAAACATGAATAACCTTTTAATAGCCTTTATTACACTAGTAATAACCTTCAGATACATTATTATTATGTTTCTATGGGAGTAGGCTGGCTAGCCAATCGTTTCTACTAGCCCTGGGACGGACTGTATGCTGAACATCAGAACTTGCTGAACTAACAGTGTCATCATAATATATTCTGCTGTTTTATCTGTGAATGAAAGGCACAGCCCTCTCCACAGTATTTATTGGCTCTCAACATCGTCACATCTTTACCTAGCACCTCTTCCTCTTTTTTGAACACATACTCTTGCACTCCTATATTCTTCAAGACATTAGCTAGCAAACTAGGATTTGGAATCCAAATCAACGAGAGGTCTTTATGTAACCATGGGAATGGGAGCAGCTCTATGGTTAGGAGGGACTTGTTGTGGATGTTGAAATGTGTTTGGAGTGTTGGCGGTACACACAGATAAGCAGACCGACCAAGGACAAACTCCGGACTGCTGCTGTAAACAGCTGAAGTCAGCACAGAAATCACCACAGAATCCAACTTTATTTATATGCACTTTGTTAAAGTACATAAAATCAGACTAGTATGGGTCTTTTGTCGTGGGATAAAATCACAAAATGTACCTAGAATTAGGAGGAAAAGTGTACGTGCTAGATGACAGCTCGTAGACTGCACAGCGTTCTCACCGGCTGTGATAGCTGTATGGGACTGTTTTCATGTGCTCTGTGACACATCTGAGCTGTATAAAAACACCAGGCACCACATGTACAAGTGGCGGGAAATAGATGTTCTAGGGTCCTTGTATACAAACTGTCAGAGCTTTATCAGATTTGATCTAGCAGGGGTAGTTCTATCCTATTGGTAGACGATGAACACAACCTCCACTGGCACCTCACCAAACCAGTTTGTTTACCTGTTCCATCAGTGTCCGTGACAAGGTGGTGATCTGTTCTCCAGCTGAGCACATATGAGCAACCTCATTACAGAGATCACCTGAGATCATCAGCTTTTTCTATAACATGGAGATTGAGGTGTCGCCCAGTCCTTGACAGAGATATGCTATCCTGTGCTGACCAGGAACAGTAAAGAGTTGGCCCAGGGACACTCTCAGGCCACATCAACGGTGTCTCTCGGTCGGTCTGCGTCACACAGGCTGTCCCCTAGGTCACCGGATCCTGGGTGTCTGTCGGCCGTGCCCTGGTTTGGTGGAGGCGGTGAAACCTTATAACCATAGGAAAGAAAAGGGCCTGGTGGGAGCTCCTCGGAGAGTTAGTGTGTGTGTGTGTTACAGAAGAGAACCAAGCTGTAGCTTTTCTCCATACCAGACCAGCATTTTCTTCTTACCTACACTACCTGTACTCCTTCACCTGGACACCAAGCCTATCTGTCTGATATTGTTAGGGGAAGCTGTTATGTTTTTGAAGTAGTCCTGAGTTAAGCTGGGAGTAGAGAGATTGAGTCACCTGGCTGCTGGTGTTAAATGCTCTGAGACAGGATTAGTTCAGGTCAGGGAGAAGCAGAGGGCCTGCTGTTATTTGGCACAAGACAACAGTTAGGTGTCATGACTGAATTCCAACTCTGAAGACAGCATACATGTGTTAATTCCACCTGCTGACTGTGGGAAGAAGTTGGTTAAGTTGTATACTAGTAATCTAGTAATGAAGTAGTAACAGCTCTAACATGTATAGTGCAGTTCTGTGTGTTGTTAAGATATCTCCCCTGGATGTGCAGAGAGTTGAGGCTGCCTCAGGCCCCACAAAGTGCCTCTGTTCTTCCCCCGCCCTGCGTCTTGCCTTTCAGTCCCCACTGAGTGATGTCAGGGGGTTGCCATGGACACCCATTCAGCCCTTTATTGCCCTGCATTGGCACTGAGTGCCATGAGGCAGGTGAGAACAGCCCCAGATCGCATCACTACTGCAGACCTGGCTTCAAATACTATTTGAAATCTTTTAGTGTTTGCTCTAACCTGCCTGGAGTACCATATGGCGGGGATATGACGTTTTTGGGACTGTTCCATTTGTCCAACATGCCAGGCAAGCTCAATCAAGCACAGATTAAGTATTTTAAATGATTTCAAATACTATTTGAACCCAGGTCTGCACTCCTGTCCCAGGGGCTTCATGGGGCTGGGGCTAGAGGGGGACTTACATACTCCCTCATTCCTTTTGTTTCTAAAGCCCTATTTCCATCAGATTGTTTTGTTGTGTCTCTCACCGGAGTGTACCAGCAGTGACATCATCACCCCTGAGTCAGTTGGGGTCAGTTACACGCATTGTAAGAGAGTAGAAAATGTGACTCTACCCAGGCAGAGACAGACCCAGAGCCAGCTCAACAGGACAATACACTGCTATAGACATTTCGACCCTACCTGGGTTTACCCATTACAAGACACATTTAGTCTAGAACCATGAAGGAAACTTAATTTTAGCTCAGCCATGTTTGGTCTCTTTTCTTCATTTTTGTTACTCGGTAGAAGTGTTTTCACGTGAAGTAGATTAGAAAGGGAGAGGTAGTGTTTTCATTTTCAATTCCACTGATACCGTAGAACAATGAATTAAATACCAGAAAGCTGACCGAGTAGAAGTAGCAATACAATGAAGCTGAACCAGTTTGGATGTTGGCGGTTGATTGTTGAAAGGTTTGGTAGTACACCATGTCTCCAGTGCCTTCCTACCCCCAGAATGAACCTGTCATTCACACTAGGTGATATATTATGGGCGTAGGTAGTGGTGCTGAATGCTGAATCAGTGCTATGTGATTTGGCTACCTCCGTTCTGACACGGTGTGCTCTGTTTGTGTTGGGCAGGGTTGAGACCTTGTCAGAGACCCGGATAAAGACGGAGGAGAGACAGTGTTACCCAGGAGGCCGAGTGCTGCAGCACCACCCTAAACTGAACACATACACCCTGACGGTGGACACGTTGCTAGGGAAACCTCTGCCCAGCCTAAAGGGAGAGGTGGAGGAGCTACAGAAACTCATACAGCGCCACAGAGACGACAAGGTGAGATATATAACTCTATCTGTTTTTAAACCATGTCTGCTTTCATCTCTTTCTGATTTTAACTCTCACATGTTGTTGTTTTAAATCATGACTTGAGGTATTCCTTACAGCTCCTAATAGAACTAAGGGCTCATACAGTACAGTATGTACTCTCAGATCCTACAACCAAATCTTGTGTGCACTAGCTAGCTAATTCATATCTGCCAAAAGAGAAAACATGGCCTATTGTGAGTTACCTGCATGCTCTCCGTTTGCTTGCTCTGAAAGTTTTTTGTACATCTTATCTTTACAGGAAGTTAATATGTGTGTGTGTGTGTGTGTATAATAAATAGTGTGTGATTTATTATTTGTGTCATTTGTTATTCACACTGTGTTTCTGTTTGTGCTGTAGGAAGATCATGTGCTCCAGCAGCAGTCACCAGATGAGCTGAACACTACAGCAGGATCCAGTGGCATCAGCAACACATCAGCACACTCAGCCACAGAGTCCCAGCCCCCCCACAGCCATGCCCAGCAGCGAAGAGAGGGCGAGACTCCAGCTTTCAGCGCACCATCCTGTGGAGACCAGCAGGAGGAAGCTGATAGAGAGAGGACAGGCGTAATCACTGCCACGCAGGGCAGCAAGGCAGGGCGCTGTAAAAGGAACCAGGAAGAGAACGAGAAGTGGAGAGCAGAGACTGAGACGGGCGATAAGGCTGTTGCTGCTCCGACAAAGGCTTCACGAGCCATGGGCCACGCGCAGTCTCAGGAACACACGGAAGCTAAGCATCAGTCCCTGAGGACTACAGGCAGCAGAAGTAGTGGCTGTGGGGACACAAGTGTTCAGAGGACTATGGAAAGGCAGGGCGAGCCTGAGAACATCCAGGAGATGGAGTCTGGGGCTCCTGTGGAGAATGGACAGCACGACAAACATAGCGGTGAGGTTGAGGTGGAGTATGCTGAGGCCACTTCTGAATGTACTCTTCAGACTTTGACGGGAGCTGTGAGCCGCCATGAGGCACAAGCTGTAGAGGCACAGGACTCCGAACAAAGACAGGAAACCACTACAGCAGTGACAAGTTATTCTGTGGAGCCCGAGTGGGCCGATAACAGCAAACAGACCTGGGAGTCTGAGAGGGGCGGTACAGACGAGAGAAAGACAGAGGCAGGAAACCCCAGCCAACAGACCAACGGTAGCACTGAGACAACCAGCAGCAGAAGTGGAGAGACTGACACAAACAGCATGAAGCAGAGCCCCATTATGGTGGAGGGAGAAATCAAGAGCAGCCATTCACACGGACCAGGTTACGTTACAGCAAAAGAACCCAGTGAGCAGCAGGTCCTGGATCAACAAGTTGAGGATACAGTGGAGGTAGTGGCAACCCCACCACAGCCAAGGCAGGACCAGGACGGCACCCACAGCCAGGGCCACGAGACTGGGCAGGAATGTGAGGAACAGCCGTCCACTGACTTAGCCAGCAGAACAGCTGAGGACAGAGAGAGTGGAGAGACCATGGGAGGACAACACTGTGATGTCACGGTCCACACATCCTCTTGTGAGGATGGGGAACTCGTCCAGTCTGTCGGCTGCTCCACAGACAAACTGTCTAAGGAGGGGACAGTCACAGGACAGGAGGCCCCTGGGAAGAAGGTGTCTGTACAGTGGGCATCGTTAGAAGAGGCAGACTCTCTGGCATGTAGAGAGGAAATAGCAGCAACAGCAGTAGCAGTGGTGGCTGTAGCAGTAGCAGCTGCTGTAGCAAGCCTAGAACAATGCAACTCCAACTCCATGCTGGAGGGAGGCCAGGTACAGGAAGCTGCCGCAGAGAGCCAGAGTAAGCATCAGACTGGACCCAAAGACACTGCACGAAGGTCAGGGGTCACGGTGTCTGAGGCCACTGAGAACCTTAGCACCTCAGACAGGGGTCCGACTGTCTCAGCAAGTCCATTAGAGGAGGATGTGATGGTCAAGAACCCCTCAAAGGGAGCGGATGAGCCTCATGTCAGACAGGTAGAGGAGAACAGTGATCTGTCCAATACCACACATGGAAGTGAGAATGGAGTGGAGGCCCAACTACCAGGCCTGAGTCTGACACAGGAAGAAAGTGTAGAAGCCAGCAGAGAGTGTGCAGACTCCCACTCGCACACGTTATTACATGATGAAAGGGCTGTGGACAGACAGAGTGCTGAGGTCATATCCTCCTCCTCCTCTATCTCCCCAGAGAGATCCTCAGAGCTGACACATCAGGAGGCCATCCCAGAGAGCCTGGCCCCACCAGCCCCACCTGAACATACACATACACCCAGTGACTTGACCCTGACCACCCTTACACACCCAGACAGTGGTACATCCCTGAATCCAGAGCTGACTTCCCCCTTGGAGCTAGACAATGGAACAGGCCTGGATGACGAGCAGAACAGCTCCTCTGTGGAAGTAGTCATTGGCATGTCCTTGGGCCTTCAGTCTTCAGACACACTGGAAAGCCTGGATGGTGTGTGTGTGAGAACACTGGATACTAAAGAAGAGCATTCTGAAGATTTAAGACAGCTTGACAAGCCAGTGAAAGGTAAGGCCACATAATAATACACATATAGCTAGTTTGTAGCTAATTATGGCCCTTTTATATCCTGATTATGCCGTTTTTGTCTTTGTTTTGCTTGCATAGATATTAATTTATTGCTCAAGAAGAATGCTTTTAGTATACAGTCGGCACTAGCTGAAATTCAAAGAGATTTGGGTCATGAGGCTAACCTGAAGCTCATATTTCATTTACATGCACCCTCTACTGCAGGGGTCTCCAACCTTTTCTAGCATCATCATTTTATAGCTTTCAAATAGGCACATTCTTCTATTCTCCCCCTGGTCCTTGGTGTAGAAGAGATGTGTTTTCTGTCAATATAACTGGTAAAATAATGGTTAATAAGCAACTATAAGGGCCCCCAATTTTTTTCAGTAGGCCTAACAGCAGAAACATTCCTAGACCGACACATTCCTCTCTTGCACAATTTAAGGTTACACAAAAAAAACATTTTTTTTTAGTTATTTTCCAAGACCTCAAAATTGGTCTTCTGATGCATTGACATTGACTCAGGACGTTTTCCTGGTTTTATATTTTTTTACTCTCAATAATACACATATTCATAGAGAATTCATGAAAATGTATGTTCTGAGTCAATGTCAATGCATCAGAAGACCAATTTTGAGGTGATTATTTTGTTGTTGTTATGTAATACACATTTAATTGTATATTAAATAAGAGAGGAATGTGTCTGTCTAGGAATGTTTCTGCTGTTAGGACTACTGATACAGCACTTTGCAAAACAATGGCCAACCAATTGATACAAATAATCATATTCTGTCAGGTAAGCCTGCTTAGCAATTACCATTTACTTGAGAAGGTTTTTGGGGAAAGTTTTTCTGTCTACCCTCAAGACGGTTATCATTAGCATCATTAACTGGCTACGCACAGGGTGATAGACAAATGTGCACACCAAACAGACAGACAAGCAATATTGCTGGCAATGAATTGGCAGATAATGTGTTTTACGTTTGGCTTTTTAAGCCAATAGGAGTGGGATAATGTCAATGTGGCTTCGACTGGAAAGTAACCGGGAGCTTTATGTTTTTGACAGTTTGCGATGGAACGCATGAAAAAAACGCATGTACTTTCCGAATTGCTTGGCAAGCTACTCATAGTGTGTGTTCTTATCTTGTATTATTTCTTGTTGTTGTTGCATTGTGGAGAATGAACCTGCAAGTAAGCATTTCATTGGACGATGTATACCATGCGTATCCCATACATACAACTAATTAAAAACTTGAAACTTGAGGATGGCTGCGAGCTGCTGTTAGCTGGTGAACTAACTGTTGGAGACCCCTGCTCTACTGTATACAGTATCTGAGCCTGGCCCAGCTGCTAAGTTCAGGCCCAGTGTGCATCCCTCAAATGCTGTTGAAGTGCACCGCCTGCTCTGAGGCATGGCACACTGTCGTATGACTCTGAGCATGTGACCATTAGTTCAGCTATGTGTCAACTGCTGCTAAAGAGAGGCTGTCATTTGTCATGACATTCTGGCGATGTTGAACTACGGAATATTTACGTCAAACAAGTCCCCAAACAGAAACTAGAACAAAATGTAACTTAAGTCCATAATATTGTCAGCTTCAGTATGTGAATTAGAGAAGCTTAATTTTCAGGAGAAACATAACATGAGCCTCTGGCCTCTGGTCCTTTAGTCAGTCTGAAGAGGTCAAAGGCTTCATATCAGTCATCTAGAGCGCTATGTGAATGGAGCTGGCTGTGTATTTATGTATGTCAGTCTGTGTATCCAAGCAACAATACAATGATCTCACCAGACCTTACAGTAGGTTCTGAAAATAGAGGTAGCCTGAACGGTGGTCTTCCACTCGGAGCCCCGGGCCAAATCTTGGCAGTCTGTAAGCACATGGCTACGCCCTGGCCCTTTCCCGTCTGGATGGGAATATGAGGCAGAATAGATCCTCTACATCTACACTGATGTGGTATAAATAGCAGGGCAGTGTTGACTGATGCTGAGCAACATCATTGTTCCCTAATAGAAATGACTATGTTTCCCCCAACCTACCTCCTCTCTTCCTGCATGACAGCTGGTTTGTTGTTGCTATCCAAATGGTTGTCAAGGCATAGACCATTTTATACATTAGACACTACTGGTATGATTCGTTATTATGAGTTTGTGTTTTGAGTTCAAATGAAGTTTAATTTACTGAGCGGATTCTGTGTTAGTTTTTCCATAAGGTCATGGCTTCATATTCCTCTTCCTGTGTCATACCTATGTCTCTTACTGTATCTCTCCCCAGACAAAGACATCGTCTGTCCATCCCAGGGAGAAGAGAAGGAGAAGAAGGAATCCCTCTCAGACACGGCAGACTCTACACTGGTGAGTTTGTGTTCATGTGTTTCTGAATGTACAGTCTCAGGTTGTTTAAGAACTTGGAACATAAGTAAAAACGTACTGTGACTCCAGTTCCCACAAATCAGGGGGAAGTCACATGTAGTTTGATTAATGTAACATTTTTCATGACTGGGAGACTATTTGTTACTGGGAAGCAGTCTCACCTGACCTCACTAAATAAACCCTTTTCATGTTTGCCTTCACTTTTGGGGATGTCCGTACAAACATGACGCACTTTTCGACCTGATAAGTTGAACTCTGTCTTCTAAAAGTCGAGTGGGAAGATTTGGGAAAGCTGTGGCCATGCGGTTCACTGTGTGTGTGCGCCCTGCCCTGCCCTGTTTAACCAGGAGAAAAGAAAGATGACCTCACTGTATCTTCTCTCCCCTGAGAGGAGTGATATGAGGGGTAAGAAACAAGCCGTAGAGAGGGAGGCAGAAATAACAGTCTGACAGCAGCAGCAAGAAGTGTGAAGGAAGGGAGGGAGAGGAAGTGTCTTATTACCAGCATGATACATCCACACCAGCAGGGCCAGGGCACTGCCCTCCATCACAGCTCTAGAAACATATCTCTTCCTATGGGAAGCCATATTGTTTCATACCATTGTCGTTATTGGTTTTTGACCACCTGGTTCTAAAAGGTGTCCTTCTGTTGTATAGTAGGTATTAGAAACTTGGTGGTTCGAGCCCTGAATGCTGATTGATTGACAGCCATGGTATATCAGACCATTTATTTTTACTGTTCTAATTACGTTGGTTTATAATAGCAATATAAAACCTCTGGGGTTGTGGTATATGGCCAATATACTGTACCACGGCCAAGGGCCAGTATCCAGGCACTCTGCATTGCGTCGTGCTTAAGAACAGCCCTTAGCCGTGGTATATTGGCCGTATACCACGACCCCTCGGGCCTTATTGCTTAATGATGTTATGGTGAGGGACTGACCTTGCAGATGTAGGCAGCCTTCCTTTGTGATTGTCTTGTGGTATTTTGTGTCAGCATAGGCCACAGAGCCTATGTGACTGGGATGATCTCATACTGTATACTTCATTCATGTCATATGCTTCAGCCACAAACACATGGTGTGTGGCACCACTGTTGCAATCACACAAACAATCACACCACAATCTCACAGTGTGCTCGTCATCGACGTTGTTTAGCTTAAACTCTGTCTGCAACTATGATACTTGTATTTCCTCATGAGGTATTTTAGTATTGTTAAGTTGTAATTTGTTCTGTACTTCTGTTCCCCCCACCACTCTGAATGTGGCGGAGCTGTGCTGCTCTCATGCTAATCTGGGGAGTGGCATGTATACGTACACAGAGCCTTCAGAAAGTAGTTATTCCACATTGTGTTGTGTTACAGCCTCAATTAAACATGTATCACCCATCTACAATACACACAATAGCCCATAATAGCCCATTTTTTGCAAATGTATTGAAAATTAAATACAGAAATATACATTTGGCAGCGATTACAGCTGTGAGTCTTTCTGGGTAAGTCTCTAAGTGCTTTCCACACCTGGATTCTGCAACATTTGCCCATTTATTATTTTAAAAATTCTTCAAGCTCTGTTGATTTGGTTGTTGATCATTGGTAGACAACCATTTTCAAGTCTTACTATAGATTTTCAAACAGATTTCTACATTGTAGAATAATAGTGAAGACATTGAAACTATGAAATAACACATGGAATCATGTAGTAACCAAAAAAGTGTTAAACAAATCAAAATATATTTTAGATTCTTCAAAGTAGCCACCCTTCGCCTTGATGAAAGCTTTGCACACTCTTGGCATTCTCTCAACCAGTTTTGTATTGAGGAAAAAAGTTAATTGCTTTGCCACATTATTTGCAGTGTTACTTTAGTGACTTGGATGCATTTGGAATAGGTGTTTTCTGTACAGGCTTCCTCCTTTTCACTCTATCAATTAGGTTGGTAATGTTAGCTTATAATGTTGTTGATCCGTCCTCAGTTCTCCCCTATCACTGCCATTATACACTGTAACTGTTTTAAAACCCTCAAGTCAATTTCCGCGCCCCTGCAGGAATCTAATTAGCATATTATTATTTTTTAATCCCGAAAATTGTTCTTCTCAGGCTATTATGACCCCTCTATTATGACCCCAACATGTCAGTTGTTTTGCTATAGGATGCCTACAAGCCTCAAAATACCTGTCTGAAAATAGCCCAGTACCAGTTTGAAAAACTGATGGAAGTATACACTGAGTGTTCAAAACATTAAGAGCATCTTCCTAATATTGAGTTGCTCCCTCCCAGCCTTTTGCCCTCAGAACAGCCTTAATTCATTAGGGCATGGACACAAGGTGTCAAGTGTTCCACAGGGATACTGGTCCACTAGATGTTTTAAAGTCACAATTGGCCTCATGATGAAATCCACCGTATCCATCTCCGGCAACTGAGTTAGGAAGGATGCCTGTATCTGTGTAGTGACTGGGTGTAATAATACACTTTCCATGCTCAAAGGGATATTCAATGTCCATATTTTTTTTAACCATCTACCAGTAGGTGCCCTCCTTTGCGAGGCATTGGAAAACCTAACTGGTCTTTGTGGTTGTATCTGTGTTTGAAATTCACTGCTCGACTGAGGGACCCTACAGAAAATTGTTTGTGTGGGGTACAGAGACGAGATAATCTCCTGAATTTATTTAGGATTGCCATAACAAAGGGGTTGAATACATATTGAAGACATTTCAGCTTTTCATTTTTTAAAATGGAAACATTTCAAAAAACATGATTCCACTTTGACATTATGCGGTATTGTATGTAGGCCAGTGACAAGAAATATCAATGTAATAAATGTTTAATTCAGGCTGTAACACAACATCATCTGGAGGAGGTAAAGAGGTGTGAATACTTTCTGAAGGCACTGTAGACAGGGCCACTATCGCAGCTCTCTCTTGGCCAGACTCCCACCTCCCTACATTGTTAGCATTTGAAAGGAATTACACTAACTCTGGAGCACTCTCTCTTTTAAGAAACTCACACAATGTTGTGTGTAATTGCGGACTATTGTTTTAGTTGCTGAAATCAGTCGTTTTGGATAAAAATGTCATTTTATGTGACGTCGGAGCTCGAAACACCATCGTAAATCATGAAGTTGAGTTTAACAGGAACAGGAACCTTGACAAACATTTTTCAATGGTAAATGGCCTGAGTAAACTATCTTATTTATTCACAATCTTTGGTTTCTGCCTCATTGATTATGACAACATGTCAAGAGGGACAGATTGGAGGAGATGCCTGGAATAATAATTTGGTGCTTGTCACCAACAGAGAGATGTTTTACATCAACTGGAGCTGCATGTTAGTCAACAGACTGCACCAGAGATCTACATTTGTTTGAAAATGTTCATGACCAAAGTTTTCAACAATACATGGATCATACAAAGGAGAATATAGAGCACTTACAGATTCACTATTGATGTTACATTGATGATATAAAGTAAGATGTTACGTTTGTGGAATGCTTTGTTTTGACATGCATCACAGATTTTAGTGTGAAGGAGTTAACGCGAGGTACAGTTGAGTAATCTTCGAAAAACAGAACTCTTGAGTACTGTGGGGGAAGAGTTGCAGAGAGCAGCCTGGAGAGAAGTAGGTCCTCAAAGACAGAGCAGATGGAGCTTCTGTTCCTGCCAGCCATGGCTGTGTGTCCTCAGGCACCCCCTTGTGTTGTGTTCTAGTATAACTACCTCCAGATGTGTGCTTGGGCTGCTCTTCACTGCAATGCATATGGTTTAACAAGAAAAAGACAACACAGATTATTAAAAGTTGTTTTTATTCTTCTCCAGAAGCCTTGGTTCAGTAATATTTTAGAGGAATTCTTGAGAGCCTGCAGTTTAGTCAGGAATTGTGATTAGGAAGGGTAATGATTTTGAGAGTTTTCACAGGTTACCAAAGCGAGCATGGTATTAAGGCTGTTATAAATCTGGCACTCGTCCTTACTGCAGTGAAATGGGCTGTCTGGGCACTGTACAACTTAGTAGATCCTGAGGCTGCTCAGTGCTCCATTCATAACAGGAAGGAGGTTTTCCACCATATTGTTTGATTTTGGGGACGATTGGGATGGGAGGAAGGGGTAGCTTGTGAAGTCTTCAGTGAGATTGATCAGTGGAGCTAGACAAACACACTGAGCCTGTTCATGGCTCACTGAGTCTGACCATGGTGAGTCTAGCTGTCGTGAGTGTGTGTGAAAAGGGGAATATCAGTCGTTTCACTAAGTCTTTACATATGTCCCTCTTCTTCTCCCTCCCTCTGGTTTCTCTTCCTCTTCCTCCGTAGGTCCTCTGTAGTTGTACAGCAGGATACACGCTTAGAAAAAAAGGTTCCAAAAGGGTTCTTTCGCTGTCCCCATAGGAGAACCCTTTTTGGTTCCAGGTAGAACCCTTTTTGGTTCCAGGTAGAACCCTCTTTGGTTCCAGGTTGAACCCTCTGTGGAAAGGGTTTTACATGGAACCCAAAAGGTTTCTACTTGGGTCCAAAAAGGGTTCTTCAAAGGGTTCTCTTATGGGGACAGCCGAATAACCCTTTTAGGTTGCTGCCATGCTATGTTGTTGTCTTAGGTCTCTCTTTATGTAGTGTTGTGGTGTCTCTCTTGTCATGACGTGTGTTTTGTCCTATATATTTTTTTTTATGTATTATCCCAGCCCCCATACCCGAAGGAAGCCTTTTGGTAGGCCGTCATTGTAAATAAGAATTTGTTCTTGACTGACTTGCCTAGTTTAAAAAAATGTCCTAAGAGTCTATGAGGAAACATAGTTTGTTTTTCTTTCTTTCTCTCTAACACCTACTGTAGGGAGGTCCTACACCAGCGTATGTCCTATAGGGTAGTCCTATAACAGCCTAGGTCTTTTTTGGTTATGGTCCTGAACTAGCCTAGGTCCTAAGCCCAGAGCTCCATAGGTGCCATGTATTTAGCAGAGACCCAGTCTCAGACCCTCTATGTTTGTATGCATCAGGGCTTTACAAAGGCCCCTTCACAGTGCTCCCCCCCCCCCCCCCCTCTACCACCTCTCTCAACCCACCCTGACCCTTTTATGATAAATGATCCTTCTCCCAGGGGACGAGCTGCACCCACACCACTATGCTAACTGAGCAGGCAGCATGGGAAATGATACGCTTATTGACATTTAGTGAATTCTGCGTTCTTAAATGTTTTGAAAAGGGCTGTTATTTACGGTAGGCATGTGTTGAGAGTTTGTTGTGGCATGCAAACGACTGCCTTCAAATAGAAGGCCGCCGTTTGTTAGCGCAGCACGAGAGGCTGGAGGAAATATGGAAGTGTTTACTGTTAGAACGGTCGGGTGGGGGCGGGGCACGCAGATCAGTCTCAATAGAAACAGGAAGCTTTGGCTATGAGGGTGATTTGTGTGTGTGTGTGTGTGTGTGTGTGTGTGTGTGTGTGTGTGCCCTTGAGAGTGTTCTGTGCTGTTTTCTAATTTTCTGGCTATGCACTCTGTGTGCACAGTGTGTTTCTATCAGCTTGCATGGCTTTGTCCTGTCTTTGCCCTCGTGTGTGACTTCCTATTCAGAATGGCTGCTAAACCAGACTGCCAGTTGATTGAACTATCTTAGCAATTGTAATAATGATGTAACAATGTGAATTGGTTGGACATTTCTTGCAAGTTACGCAGTCGGAAGGAAAAAGAGGAGCTAAACCACATGTTTTACCCCTTCTCCATAGTGATAGGTTTTCACCAATGAGAATGACCTGACTAGAAAAAAACCCTAAACAAGATGGGCACATCATGTATTTTGGTCTGTTCTTTTCTGTTCCTCTCCTAATGTTATGTGTAGTGTGCCCCCGGGGAGTAGTAGGATTAGGACCATTTTGCTCTTGGTTCCAGGGGTTGTGTTGCGTTCTGCTCTGCTGCCCAGACGTGTTAGTTAGAAAGGAAGGAGCCCCAGCCGTCTCAAGTCTCTCTCTCTCTCTCTCTCTCTCTCTCTCTCTCTCTCTCTCTCTCTCTCTCTTGTCAAGTGGACAGTTTTTTAATGGTTGCCATGCTTCCAGCTGTTTGTCCTTTCCATTGATCTGTCTGCAGATGTGGAGTTTTTTCCTGCTTTCTTCCCCAGTCTTCCACACAGGGGGCAGTTCTGCATTCTCCATCTCTTCTGTTCCCGGGGGTTGAGGTCATTTTACTCACATTGAGATATGAATTGTGAGCTTACTGATAAGCTTGGGATGTTTACCATGCATTTGCTGTTTCTACTTAAATATATGTTTTTAATGAAAACAATTACTAACTGTAGTGTTATTTAATAGAAACCTATGGGAGAAGTAACAGTATTTGTGTTTGATTATTTGTGTAGTTATTTGACATTTTACTGCATTGTTAGGAGCTAGTGCAAGAATTTCACTGCACCCGCTATAACATTTTCTAAACTGTGTATGTGACTAACACACTTTTATTTTCCCTTAGGAAAATACTTATCTTTCTTCCTTATGGCCGAGGAATCACCGTTTGTAGGAGAGCATCCCTCTCCTGGGTCAGGATGGCAGTATTCAGGGCAGGCCTCAGAGGCTTCTCTCATGGCTGGCTGCCTTAGACTGTTTCCAAAGACACACACGCTCTCCCTGCCGCTCAGCATCACAGCACAACACTGTTCAACTCGTCACTAAAGAGACACAGGAAGAGGAAATAGATGGAGATAGAAGGGAGGATAAGAGGACGGGAAATGAACCAAAAATGGAAATAGATGAATAGAGGAAAACAGCCAAAAAAGCCAAAAAAACAGTATCAGTAAAAGGGAGGCCAGGAAAAGAGGGAGAGGCTCGGTGAGTAACAGTGAATTTGAGAGGAGGGAGGAGTGTGTGGGAGAGAGGGAGGGAGGGTCAGACCCAGGGGCTGGTTCTGTGAGCAGATGTGGGAAGAGTTGCTCATTTTCCCCAAACTTTACGAAGGACTCCACAAGGCTGGGCTTCATGTTGGAATCTAGCGCATTTCTGTTAATAACCACTCCTTTTCACTGCCTGGAAAGATGTACGAGCGACACAAGCGGAGGTACAGTCTGCGTGGAAAGGGGGAGAGAACAGTGGATGTCGTTTTGATAAAGGTATGAATGGACAGAGAATATTTTCAGTTGCCACATGAGAGAGAGCTCTACTCCTATGGATATGGTCATGGAAATATTTTGTAACTAGTTTTTATAAATGTGTGTTTTGTATTTTAGCTTTTCTTCTCTGCTGTATCCGTGTGGTAACAAAGTAGATTTCATATCTACGTCGCAAAAATGTCACAGAAACATTATTTAGTCGCTGAGTGTGTATTTGTCCGGTTGTGTCTAATTATTAGCTGTTCCTCTGTGTGTGCTCAGGAGGTGTGGAGTGTGTGTGTGAGCCGTTGGTAGATGGGCACACTGACAGCCTCTAGGAGTGTGCTCTCAGGGCGGAGTTTGTTTTTGGATGGAGAGTGGAGGCCTGCAGGCCAGATCCCATTAATATCCATTCTCTTTCCTTCTTTCTCTCTTTCATTCTGTCTTTCTCTCTTTCTCTCTCATTCTCACTGTTTTCTCTTCCCTTCTCTCCTCTCTCTCCTCTCCCGATCTGTCTCTCTCTCCCTTTCTATCACTCTTGCTCCTTGTTTATTTTGGTTGACTCTTTGTCTGTGTGCAAAGTGTGAGTCACTGAATACAATGCTAGGATTCTGCATGTGATGCGTATTCAGTTGTCTGTGTGTGTCGGGATAGATTATGCCTACAATATCTCATAGGCTTGTCAAAACCTGTCCCCTTTTTAATTGTACAGATAAAACATTTTATTTAAAAAATAATACAGCTTAGATCATGTTTTTCCATAGACGTTCACAGATACAGTCTTATAAAACAGGCAAACCTGAATTTGTTTTCTGTAAAACACAATTATTGCTCAAGGGTATGGCAACCTTTTCAGTGGAGGATGAAGGATTTGAGTGATATTCATAGCATCTCTCACATCATTATCACATCAAGCATGTCTCCCTACTGTAGCTGGGTGGCACTGGGAACAGAGGTGGAATGTGTCTTGTGGGCTTTGGGCTGGTGAATATACAGTATATGTAGTGGTAAGGAAGGGCACTTTATTTGTGTCTGAGAGAGGCCAGCCCAAATCAGCAGAGCCTGTTCAAGCACTTGGACAGAGTAGAGTGGCCTGTGGATTAGGTGTGTGATAAGGGCTCAGGCTGCATCTCTGTGGCCAGGCGTCAGACTCTATCTTTGGGCTTGAGTCCTGCGACCTCTCTTCTCTGCTCGCCATCATCTTTGGATGTCACAGAACAGGCCAGACTAGCATTGGACAATGATGAGATTTAACACCTGGTTTGGATGTCGGCCCACCACCTCAACCTCAAGACGGAGTTGCTCTTCCTCTCGAGGAAGGCCTGCCCGCTTTAAGAACTCTCCATCACGGTTGTCAACTCCATGGTGTCCCCCTCCCAGAGTGCAAAAATCCTTGGCGTGACCATGGACAACACCCTGTCTTTCTCTGCAAATATCAAGGCAGTGCAGGTTCATGCTCTACAACATCTGTAGAGTACGACCTTTCCTCACACAGGAAGCGGCGCAGGTCCTAATCCAGGCACTTGTCATCTCCCGTCTGGACTACTGCAGCTCTCTGTTGGCTGGGCTTCCTTCTTGTGCCAAAAAAACCCGGCAATTTATCCAGAAAGCCACAGCCCACCTGGTGTTCAACCTTCCCAAGTTCTCCCATGTCACCCCGCTCCTCCACCGACTCCACTGGCTTCCAGTCGAAGCTTGCATCCACTACAAGACCATGGTGCTTTCCTACAGAACAGCAAGAGGAACTGCCCTTCCCCACCTTCAGGCTATGCTCAAATCATACACCCAACCTGAGCACTCTGTTCTGCCTCCTCTGCTCTTGGCCGTCCCACCCGAACGGGAGGATAGCTCCCGCTCAGCCCAGTCTTCTCTGTCCTGGCAATGATTGAACCAGCTTCACTCTGTTAGGACAGCGGAGTCCCTGCCCATCTTCCAAAAACGTTTGAAACCCTACCTCTAAAAAGAGTATCTTAAATAAATCCCCAAATGTGTCTTTTCTTACTAGCACTGACTTTGCTAATAACTATTTTATTGAGGGAAAATGTACTCACTACAACTGTGACTGTTGTTTTACATAGCTATCCTAAGATGAATGCACTAATTATAAATTGCTCTGGATGAGAGCGTCTGCTGTATCACTAAAATGTTAAATAACATTTTGGATGGCTTCAATACAGAGGGGAAGAGAAGACCAAGTACACTGTTATTGTGTTACTTTTTCCTCATTTTGAATGACTACCTCATCTCTGTCCCCCACACAATCTGAATTTCAAACAGATTCAAACACAACGACCAGGGAGGTTTTCCAATGCCACACAAAGAAAGGCACCCATTGGTAGATTGGTATTTAAAAAAAAAAAAATAATAGCAGACAATGAATATCCCTTTGAGCACGGCGAAGTCATTAATTACTCTTTAAAGATACAAGCATTCCTCGTAACTTAGTTGCCAAAGAGGAAGGAAATCGCTCAGGGATTTTACCATGTGGCCAATGGTGACTTTAAAGCAGTTACAGAGTTTTAACGGCTGTGATAGGACAAAACTGAGGATGGATCAACAACATTTTAGTTTTTTTCACCTTTATTTAACCAGGTAGGCTATTTACAACTGCGACCTGGCCAAGATAAAGCAAAGCAAAAACAACAACATAGAGTTACACCTGGGATAAACAAACGTACAGTCAATAACACAATAGAAAAATCTGTATACAGTGTGTGCAAATGAAGTAACGAGGTAAGGCAATAAATTGGCCATAGTTGCGAAGTAATTACAATTTAGCCATTTATACTGGAGTGATATATGTGCAGATGACGATGTGCAAGTAGAAATACTGGTGTGCAAAAGAGCAGAAAATCAAAAACAAATATGGGATGAGGTAGGTAGTTGGTTGGATGGGCTATTTACAGATGGTCTGTGTACAGTGCCTTGCGAAAGTATTCGCCCCCCTTGAACTTTGCGACCTTTTGCCACATTTCAGGCTTCAAACATAAAGAAATAAAACTGTATTTTTTTGTGAAGAATCAACAATAAGTGGGACACAATCATGAAGTGGAACGACATTTATTGGATATTTCAAACTTTTTTAACAAATCAAAAACTAAAAAATTGGGCGTGCAAAATTATTCAGCCCCTTTACTTTCAGTGCAGCAAACTCTCTCCAGAAGTTGGATCTCTGAATGATCCAATGTTGACCTAAATGACTAATGATGATAAATACAATCCACCTGTGTGTAATCAAGTCTCTGTATAAATGCACCTGCACTGTGATAGTCTCAGAGGTCTGTTAAAAGCGCAGAGAGCATCATGAAGAACAAGGAACACACCAGGCAGGTCCGAGATACTGTTGTGAAGAAGTTTAAAGCCGGATTTGGATACAAAAAGATTTCCCAAGCTTTAAACATCCCAAGGAGCACTGTGCAAGCGATAATATTGAAATGGAAGGAGTATCAGACCACTGCAAATCTACCAAGACCTGGCCGTCCCTCTAAACTTTCAGCTCATACAAGGAGAAGACTGATCAGAGATGCAGCCAAGAGGCCCATGATCACTCTGGATGAACTGCAGAGATCTACAGCTGAGGTGGGAGACTCTGTCCATAGGACAACAATCAGTCGTATATTGCACAAATCTGGCCTTTATGGAAGAGTGGCAAGAAGAAAGCCATTTCTTAAAGATATCCATAAAAAGTGTTGTTTAAAGTTTGCCACAAGCCACCTGGGAGACACACCAAACATGTGGAAGAAGGTGCTCTGGTCAGATGAAACCAAAATGGAACTTTTTGGCAACAATGCAAAACGTTATGTTTGGCGTAAAAGCAACACAGCTCATCACCCTGAACACACCATCCCCACTGTCAAACATTGTGGTGGCAGCATCATGGTTTGGGCCTGCTTTTCTTCAGCAGGGACAGGGAAGATGGTTAAAATTGATGGGAAGATGGATGGAGCCAAATACAGGACCATTCTGGAAGAAAACCTGATGGAGTCTGCAAAAGACCTGAGACTGGGACGGAGATTTGTCTTCCAACAAGACAATGATCCAAAACATAAAGCAAAATCTACAATGGAATGGTTCAAAAATAAACATATCCAGGTGTTAGAATGGCCAAGTCAAAGTCCAGACCTGAATCCAATCGAGAATCTGTGGAAAGAACTGAAAACTGCTGTTCACAAATGCTCTCCATCCAACCTCACTGAGCTCGAGCTGTTTTGCAAGGAGGAATGGGAAAAAATGTCAGTCTCTCGATGTGCAAAACTGATGGAGACATACCCCAAGCGACTTACAGCTGTAATCGCAGCAAAAGGTGGCGCTACAAAGTATTAACTTAAGGGGGCTGAATAATTTTGCACGCCCAATTTTTCAGTTTTTGATTTGTTAAAAAAGTTTGAAATATCCAATAAATGTCATTCCACTTCATGATTGTGTCCCACTTGTTGTTGATTCTTCACAAAAAAAATACAGTTTTATATCTTTATGTTTGAAGCCTGAAATGTGGCAAAAGGTCGCAAAGTTCAAGGGGGCCGAATACTTTCGCAAGGCACTGTACGGCTGCAGCGATCTGTAAGCTGCTCTGGCAGCTGACACTTAAAGTTAGTGAGGGAGATATAATTATTCAACTTCAGTGATTTTTGCAATTCGTTCCAGTCATTGGCAGCAGAGAACTGGAAGGAAAGGTGGCCAAAGTAGGTGTAGGCTTTGGAGATGACCAGTGAAATATACCTGCTGGAGCGCGTGCTATGGGGGGGGGGTGTTGCTATGGTGACCAATGAGCTGATAAGGCGGAACTTTACCTAGCAAAGAAAGAGATCAGAGAATCACCCGCAGCAAGAGCGACATCATTGATATATACAGAGAAAAGAGTCGGCCCGAGAATTTACATCTGTGAGTCTAATACTTTCCGTAATGCTAACCATAATACTAACTGTAATACTAACTGTAATAACAGAGTGAGAAGAAGGAAGCCTCAACAGAATTCATATATTCCAAAACATGCATCCTGTTTGCAATAAGGCACTGAAGTAAAACTGCTAAACATGTGGAAAAGAAAAGTACTTTATATCCTGAATACAAAGTGTTTATTTGGGGGGAAATCCAACACAACACATCACTGAGTACCACTTCAAGCTAGGTGCTGGCTGCATCATGTTATGGGTATGCTTGTCATCGGCAAGGACTAGGGAGTTTGTTTAGGATAAAAATCAACAGAATAGAGCTAAGCAGACAAAATGCTAGAGGAGCCCCTGTCTTAGTTTGTTTTCCAACAGACACTGGAAGACGAATTCACCTTTCAGCAGGAGAATAAAACACATGGCCAAATATACACTGGAGCAACCTGACTTTCCCAGAAAGACTCACAGATGTAATCGCTGCCAAAGGTGATTCTAACATTTATTGACTCGGGTGTGAATACTTATGTAAATTCGATATTTCTGTATTTAATTTTCAATACATTTGTAAAAATGTCTAAAAACATGTTTTCACTTAGTAATTATGGGGTATTGTGTGTACTGTAGATGGGTGAGGGGGGAAAAAACATTTGTGAACTAGTCAAGGGATAGAAATACTTTTTGAAGGCACTGTATATTAGAGACAAGATGGCCTCTATACCTTATTTATTGCATCTGTCTTACACCATCCCTCAAAAGTAGGGTTGACGGCGTTAGTGGTCAGATCAAATCTATTTTTCCTTAGCTTTGGCCCTTTCTCAGACTGACAAACTGTCCTGTGAAGTTCTTTGGTGTGGTGTGGTCATGTGTGCCGTGAAGGGCGATGGCCAAGTGAACTCAGTGCCAGATAGACCAGGGTAAAACTCCTTGCTACTCGTTGCTAGTACCACTCCTGGGAGAAATCTTTTCTGAAATTACCCCCCCTCCCCCTCCCCCCCTCGGTAAAGCCGCCTTCAGTTTTAGTGCCCCTCCCATTTTTAGAATAGTCTACAAAACTCATCTTGACTCTGGTGCCTCTAGGGCAGTTTAGGACTTTAATGTTGAATGAATTTAATGAGAATTGCAACTATTTGGATTTAATATAAACAATTGTATTTGGTGTTTGAAGCTGTAGTGTTTATTATGTAATTTTCAGTTTATTTTTATTGATCATTTTGAATTTGTTGTATCGTTGTCCTCAGGGCACCATTGTAATTGAGACCCTGGTCTCAATGGGTTCGCCTGAATAAATACAAGTTAAATAAAAACAATTTACAAATCTATTCTAAGTGCATGTATTGATCGTATGTGCGTAAACTAAGCTTGGCAGTGTTGTTTTTATCTACACAGTAAGTACTGTAACAAAGCACTTCGAATTAGTTCTCTCCAAGGACATTCCTCTCCCTTGCAGTGTCACTGTGTCATGCTAGCCATTGGATGTCACTGTGTCACGCCAGCCATTGGCTGTCACTGTGGAAATGGCATGTCTCTGTCTGCCATACACTATATTTTGGTGTATTTTCCTTCAGGGACACTTCTAAACATGGAGCCTCTTTCTCCACCCACCAAATCAATTTTTAGCTGATCATCTACTTTCTCAGACAGCACAGGCTTAAGGCCTGAAATACTGTGTAAATGCATGCTATTTTTGTATAGAATATAATAAAATAGAATAGAACAAAAATGAATTATTATTCATTGTTGGATAATAATGGATATGTGTTTGTACCTGCATGCATTGTATACAATAAGAACTGTGTCCATGTCTCATGTTCTATATTGTATGTTAAGTATGTGTGTCCGGTGTGTGTGTCTGCTGTGGGGCCTGGACCCTGGGCTTCTGGAGAATAAGAGTGTAGTGTTCTCCTCCACCTAGTGCTGCAGGGCACACAGAGGCTGCTCAGTGATTGACTGGGCTGTAGGCAGGCCCATCAATTAGGCCTTGTGCATTGTCCACTAGCCACTTTGACTGTGCAGAGCCCCTGGTATAGAAGCCCCCTCCCCCCACATCCCTCTAGTGGGGCTAAGACAATTAACCACAAGCATGGGGAAATCCACGTTTTCACATTCCCACTACAGAGAAGAGCAATGTACACATGGACTTTATTCTCTCTCCCACACACTCTCTCTCTCTCTCTCTCTCTCTCTCTCTCTCTCTCTCTCTCTCTCTCTCTCTCTCTCATAACAAAAATGCATATAGATTTTATTGGGTTTCATGCTTTGAAATATAATTGACTTTTACCTGACTCAATCAGTTTTGTCATCAAGTAAGTTGTCATTAGTAATGAACGTCAGTGCACATGTTTGTGTTGTGAAAAAAAGCATTGGAATGGCTTCATAACTTAATTGTTGGATCATAAATAATTTCAATCTCTGGCCCTTAAGGACTGTTTAGTCCAGACAGGTAACTGATTGACTGATGTATTTCCTCTTTAACAAAAAGATCCTGGACGTCTTGACTTTTCTCTCCTCAGTGGTGGAAACCCAATAGACAGTGAACTCTCCTCTGGAAGTCCAGATAGCTGATCATTTTTCTGCCCATTTTGAGAATGTACTGTATAGTAATACAGACCCGTGTAATGTATTGCATATTTCTTGATTACTGTAGCTCTGTGTGTGTGGTTGAGTCAGAGTCAAGGTCTTCAGACGGATATTTAGCCAAGATAGGATTTCGCTGACTGTAGACCAGGTTGTGTGTCCTACCAACCCAGACTGCAAGGCTCATTAACATCACAATTGGTGACTACACAACATGGCATCAGAATGGAATCCAGCTATGTGTCCAGCAGTTTGTCAATGAACTGTGTCCGGTGTCAGAGTCCTGTGTTTGATGTGGACTGGGCACACCGTCAGGGGCCCAGGGGGCTGTCACAAACTCAACTGGGTCTGGGCTGATGGGACCATAGTCATTGATTCAGTCAGGACCTTTACATCTTAGAGTCTGGTTGGATAAAGGGTGGTGCATTGTGGGGCTGGTCTGTGATAGGATGGGGTTGCCTTATGTGATAGGTCTCCACAGGGTCATCTACAGGTTGTAAAGGGATAGAAAGGTCCTAATGTGTTTTGGTTTTCGTGATAAACCATACTTATGTCCGAATGTGGGTCGTCTGGTGTGATACTGTCGAAGCATGTTGCGATGTGTCCGTGGGTTGTCTATGTGAGATAAACCTTGATGAGGTCTCATCGTGGGTTGTCTGTCAGTGATAAAAGCATGTTGAGATGTGGTCATGGGTCATCTATCTTTCCGTGGGTCGTGTGGTGTGATAAAGCCATTGTGTGGTCTGAGAGGATAGTATCACCAGGTCACGTGTCCGTATTGTCACCCTGGCCTGAGTCTGAGCAGCAGCAGCTGATAAGGGGAGGAACAATAAGGCCCTGTAATCAGCAGCTGCTCGTGCGTGTTTGTGTGTGTGTGACTGGAGAATGTCCTGGATAAACACATAAACATAAGCAGATACACACACACACACACACACACACACACACGCAGTCACACTTGCATGCATGAGTGCATTTGAATAATATACTCATGTAAACACACACACACACGTGTTTGTTTTACTATCCTTGTGGGGACTAAACAATTGATTCCCATTCAGAATCCTATTTTCTCTAAAACCTTAACCTAACCCTAATTCTAACCCTAACCCTAAACCTAACCTTTAAGCCTAAAATAGCCTTTTTTCTTGTGGAGACCGGTGAAATGTCCTCAATTGTCATAATTGTCCTTGTTTTACTATCCTTGTGAGGACTATGGTACCCACAAAGATAGTATAAGCAAAAGCACACAGCCACACACACGCGAGCATGCACACACACACACACTTATTACAAACTGAGTACAGTACATGTGAGGATTCAAATCAAATCAAATGTATTTATATAGCCATTTGTACATCAGCTGATATCTCAAAGTGCTGTACAGAAATCCAGCCTAAAACCCCAAACAGCAAGCAATGCAGGTGTAGAAGCACAGTGGCTAGGAAAAACTCCCTAGAAAGGCCAAAACCTAGGAAGAAACCTATAGAGGAACCAGGCTTTGAGGGGTGGTCAGTCCTCTTCTGGCTGTGCCGGGTGGAGATTATAATAGAACATGGCCAGGATTGGCTCTGTAGTTGGCGACCTGGAGTCACATGATGAGTGGGCTGACTGTGGGTGTGATGTTTGGGGCTGTATGATGGGGTACTGAGGCTGAGCGGTGTGAATCTCCTCTCTGTCCTCTTCAACTCTCCATGGCCAAGTTCTCAATAAACCCCTCCCTGGAGAAGTGTAATTATTGTAGTCACTATATTTTAACTCTTGAAATCTTCAGCTGATCTATTTGGGTTGTAATAAGGGCATCTACTAGAAAAAGCAATAGTTTATCTCTATTCATTTTGTCATCACTCTCTGTATGAATCTGAGTGTTTGTGTTCTCCCTCTTCCATTCTGCTCGTACTGCCATCTGAACAGTGAACACTGATCATCCTTATATTACTTGAACTCCTGCTAGACCCAGAGCCTCAGACTGCTAGCAGCTGTTAGCTGAATGTCAATCAGGCCTCATGTTTACATGTGGGCAGAATTCCTCTCTGACTCCCAGTCCAAATTCCCAGCAGCATGTGTGGTGAACAGCAGTCTCAGCTTAGCTCAGCCCAGGCTGTTCCAGACAGTATGATGCCTCTATGCTGCCTGTAGCAGACCTGGGCCCATGGGATAGGCCAGATGTGGGCCTGGCAAGTCAGATTGCGGCACAGTCCCACTTTTATTCACGTGATTAGATTCTCTCTACCCCCAGGAATGTATTTCTTCTCTCCCCCATATGCAAGGCTGGGTTCTGTGGTAGGGAAAATGGTTCTGTGGTAGGGAAAATGGTTCTGTGGTAAGGAAAATGGTTCTGTGGTAGGGAAAATGGTTCTGTGGTAAGGAAAATGGTTCTGTGGTAGGGAAAATGGGGTCTTCCAAAGTAGAGGCCATCAATGTTAATGTCCTGAGACTAACACTACTGTAAGTCTGTCTGACTGTTCATACACAACCAACCAGCCAAGACAATGTGGTTGAGAATACTAGGAATTCTTCTCAGGTTCTTGGGGTTTATGAAAATAGAACATTCGGAGAAACGGGTAGTTGGTGAATATCCAGTAGTGGTTTTGTCTCTCAAAAACTACAACATTTTACCCTCTACATTGCTGAAGACATCTGTTGTATAAGTTCAGTCTTGTTGATCCCAAATTTCCTCTGTTTACAGATCCACAAAGAGAAGGAGTCATTTTACCCTGTCCAGCCCTGCACAGATCCCACACTACAGGTGAAAACCACGATCCCAGAATGCACAGGTAAGAACGAGTCAAAATATGATGCAGTACTGTAGATGAGGCTAAGGGAACTTACATACAGATCTGTTAGTCAAAGGAACTCTGTCTTCAAGGCAGCTTGTCAGGGGAATTTGTATTGACAATTTCCAGCCATGGCATTGCCAGTGTTGAGTTTTCTTTTCTGTCAGGCAGTCACTAATCATTGGGGGTTATATAAAATAGAGAGGAGCATAAATGAAGAGTAGGAGGGATGTCAGAGTTCCAGAGGTCCTTGCTTGGATCATGGAAGAGCATTTGCCAGAATGTAATTTGATTTCTGGAGGATCTCAGTTGGAAAGGCGAGGTTGTAACTTGATTTCAGAGGATTAAGACATACTGTAGAGGAGAGAGCAGCGCTTTGTAGGAGGAGAGAGAGAGGCTTAGGGCGTTTCACACACAGTTCTGAGCTATAGTTCGAATCATTTAGATTACTTGTTACATTGTATTTTTTTTCATTTGGTCCAGTTGTTTTCACATTGCCAAATATCAAGCAAACTAAAATGCCTAAACAAAAACACGTTCAGGCAAGTAATTGACAAATTTTGTTATAGCCTATGCTGCCCAATGAGGCCTATGCAATCTCAATGGCCATATCGCATTTTGCGCATTCCATTATCTCAAAACCATATCAAGTATCTCTGTTGCAAAATAGTTTATATTGAGCGCAAAATTTTGAGTTGAGAAATAAAAATGATACCTACAGAAAGCTGAGAACCATGATAGCTGTGGTTTCCCCACATTTGGATTTTGAAATGTTATACAATAAGAACACTGGAACAGAAATGTTTTCCCAGGAAAGGAGAGAAAGTGGATTGCTCCACACAGCAGTGAAACAGGTACAGGGGCAGGCAGACACTTTCTTTACAGGAATGATGCAGTTAATGTACTTGACTTTTTCACCAAATCATGGTTTTAGCCTCCTAAAAATTTTTTTTTTTTTAAAGTAAGGTGACCATATAGATATAATGTGCAGCTCGCACCAATGCCACCAATTAAGAATTGAACTTGCACAGTCAAGTCAAAGGGTCGAAAACGGCAACTAAATAGTCCCAGTCTGGAGCACTGAAATGGTAAGGTCATTGATGCAGATAAGATGGGTATGGAATGGCACTGCTTTCTTTGAATATTATCCCTACTGTACCATGTGTCCCTTCGGTATCACTGCACCCCTTTGCTTGGCAGGCCAGGCATGCAGCACACTGTGCAGCTCACGAACAAGGCTACCTACCTCTGCTACCTTTGATATCTGAAGAAGATAGTTTATGTTGCTCATTATTTCATAGGATTTAGACTACTGTTCACATCTGTGCAGAGATTAGTTGCCATTAAGTAAGATTTCGCCGACATAAACTCGGCAACAAAAAAATATATCCCTTTTTCAAGACCCTGTCTTTCAACGATAATTCGTAAAAATCCAAATAACTTCACATCAAATTAAATTTTATTTGTCACATACACATGGTTAGCAGATGTTAATGCGAGTGTAGCGAAATGCTTGTGCTTCTAGTTCCGACAATGCAGTAATAACCAACGAGTAATCTAACCTAACAATTCCACAACTACTACCTTATACACACAAGTGTAAAGGGATAAGAATATGTACATAAAGATATATGAATGAGTGCTGGTACAGAACGGCATAGGCAAGTCGCAGTAGATGGTATAGAGTACAGTATATACATATTGGATGAGTAATGTAGGGTATGTAAACATAAAAGTGGCATAGTTTAAAGTGGCTAGTGATACATGTATTACATAAAGATGGAAAGATGCAGTAGATGATATAGAGTACAGTATATACATATACATATGAGATGAGTAATGTAGGGTATGTAAACATTATATTAAGTGGCATTGTTTAAAGTGGCTAGTGATAAAACATTTTTTTACATCAACTTCCATTATTAAAGTGGCTGGAGTTGAGTCAGTATGTTGGCAGCAGCCACTCAATGTTAGTGGTGGCTGTTTAACAGTCTGATGGCCTTGAGATAGAAGCTGTTTTTCAATCTCTCGGCCCCTGCTTTGATGCATCTGTACTGACCTCGCCTTCTGGATGATAGCGGGGTGAACAGGCAGTGGCTCGGGTGGTTGTTGTCCTTGATGATCTTTATGGCCTTCCTGTGACATCGGGTGGTGTAGGTGTCCTGGAGGGCAGGTAGTTTGCCCCCGGTGATGCGTTGTGCAGACCTCACTACCCTCTGTAGAGCCTTACGGTTGTGGGCTGAGCAGTTGCCTTACCTGGCGGTGATACAGCCCGACAGGATGCTCTCGATTGTGCATCTGTAGAAGTTTGTGAGTGCTTTTGGTGACAAGCTGAGTTTCTTCAGCCCCCTGAGGTTATAAAAGGTTTGAACGCTGTTTCCCATGCTTGTTCAATTAACCAAAAACAATTAATGAACATGCACCTGTGGAACGGTCATTAAGACACTAACAGCTTACAGACAGTAGACAATTAAGGTCACAGTGACTCTGAAAACCCCCAAAAGAAAGATGCCAAGGCTCCCTGCTCCATCTACGTGAACGTGCCTTAGCATGCTGCAAGGAGGCATGAGGACTGCAGATGTGGCCAGGGAAATAAATGGCATTGTCCGTACTGTGAGACGCCTAAGACAGCGCTACAGGGAGACAGGACAAACAGCTGATCGTCCTCGCAGTGGCAGACCACGTGTAACACCTGCACAGGATCGGTACATCCGAACATCACACCTGTGGGACAGGTACAGGATGGCAACAAAACTGCCCGAGTTACACCAGGGATGCACAATCCCTCCATCAGTGCTCAGACTGTCTGCAATAGGCTGAGAGAGGCTGGACTGAGGACTTGTAGGCCTGTTGTGAGGCAGGTCCTCACCAGCACAACGTCGCCTATGGGCACAAACCCACCGTCGCTGGACCAGACAGGACTGGCAAAAAGTGTTCTTCACTGACGAGTCGCGGTTTTGTCTCACCAGGGGTGATGGTCGGATTTGCGTTTATTGTCAAAGGAATGAGCGTTACACCGAGGCCTGTACTCTGGAGCGGGATCGATTTGGAGGTGGAGGGTCCGTCATGGTCTGGGGCGGTGTGTCACAGCATCATTGGACTGAGCTTGTTGTCATTGCAGGCAATGCCAACGCTGTGCGTTCCTCCTCCCTCATATGGTACCCTTCCTGCAGGCTCATCCTGACATGACCATCCAGCATGACAATGCCACCAGCCATACTGCTCGTTCTGTGCGTGATTTCCTGCAAGACAGGAATGTCAGTGTTCTGCCATGGCCAGCAAAGAGCCTGGATCTCAATCCCATTGAGCACGTCTGGGACCTGTTGGATCGGAGTGTGAGGGCTAGGGCCATTCCCCCCAGAAATGTCCGGGAACTTGTAGGTGCCTTGGTGGAAGAGTGGAACATCTGGTGCAGTCCATGAGGAGGAGATGAACTGTAGTACTGAATGCAGCTGGTGGCCACACCAGATACTGACTGTTACTTTTGATTCTGACCCCCCCCTTTGTTCAGGGACACATTATTCCATTTATGTTAGTCACATGTCTGTGGAACTTGTTCAGTTTCTGTCTCAGTTGTTGAATCTTGTTATGTTTATACAAATATTTACACATGTTAAGTTTGCTGAAAATACACGCAGTTGACAGTGAGAGGACGTTTATTTTTTTGCTGAGTTTATATGGCAGTTCTGTTTCTAGCTCCTAAGCAACTTTGCAGTATTTTGTTTTTTTGTGTGTTATGTCTTACATTATTAGCCCAAAATGTTTTATGTTATTACATACATCCAGAAATAACTTTTGGATATCAGAGCGGCGGTAACTCCCCAACATTACAACCAGGAATACGACTTTCCCGAATTGGATCCGTTGTTCGTATTCCCCCAGGGCAATTTAACTTATTCCAGGGGCTGCCCCAAAGAACAGCCGGCGGAGAAGAGATATTCGTAGTGGACTTCTAGTCCGACTCAGGAGGCGTGAACACCATCCACCGCTTCCGAGTATGTTACTCGCTAATGTTCAGTCTCTGGATAATAAAGTAGATGAGCTCAGGGTGAGGATCCCCTTCAGACAGACATCAGGGATTGTAACATACTCTGTTTCACGGAAACATGGCTCTCTCAGGATATACTGTCCCCATTCATACAGGCATGTGGGTTATCAGTACATCGCACAGACAGGAATAAAGAACTCTCCGGGAAGCAGAAAGGCGGGGATGTATGTTTCATGATTAACCACTCATGGTGTGATTGTGATAACATACAGAAACTCAAGTCCTTTTGTTCACCCGACCTAGAATACCTCAATCATATCCGACCGTATTAACTCCCAAGATAATTGTCTTCGGTTATAGAACTACGCTGGACTTTATGCAAACTGGAAACCACATTTATTGTAGCTGGGGATTTTAACAAAGCAAATTTGAGGAAAGCGCTAGCGAAGTTCTACCAACACATTGACTGTAGTACTCGCACTGGTAAAACATTGGACCACTGCTACTCAACTTTTCGAAATGCCTACAAGGCCCTCCCCCGCCCTCACTTTGGCAAATCAGATCACAACTACATTTTGCTCCTCCCTTCCTATAGGCAGAAACTCAAACAGGAGGTACCCGTGCTAAGGTCGATTCAACGCTGGTCTGACCAATCGGAATCGTTGCTTCAAGATTGTTACTGAACATGCGGACTAGGATATGTTCCGGGTAGCCGCTGAGAATAACGTTGACGAATACACGGATACAGGGACTGAGTTCATCACGAAGTGTATAGGAGATGTTGTACCCACTGTGACTATTAAAACCTACCCAAACTAGAAACCGTGGATAGATGGCAGCATTCGTGCAAAACTGAAAGCGCGAACCACCGCATTTAACCATGGCAAGGTGACAGGGAATATGGCCGAATACAAACAGTGTAGTTATTCCCTCCGTTTGGCAATCAAACAGGCAAAACGTCAGTACAGAGACAAAGTAGAGTCGCAATTGAACGGCTCAGACACGAGATGTATGTGGCAGGGTCTACAGACAATCACAGACTACAAAGGGAAACCAGTCACGTCGCGGACACCAACGTCTTGCTTCCGGACAAGCTAAACACCTTCTTCTGCCCGCTTTGCGGATAACACAGTGCCACCGACGTGGCCCACTACCAAGGACTGTGGGCTCTCCTTCTCCGTGGCCAACGTGTGTTAGACATTTAAGCGTGTTAACCCTCGCAAGGCTGCTGGCCCAGATGGCATCCCTATCTTCGTACTCAGAGCATGCACAGACTAGCTGGCTGGTTGTGTTTACAGGCATATTCAATCTTTCACTTTCCCAGTTTGCTGTCCCCACTTGATTCAAGATATTCCTCTACCCAAGAAGGTAAGGTAACTGAACTAAATGACTATTGCCTTGTGGCACTCACTTCTGTCATCATGAAGTGCTTTGAGAGGTTAGTTAAGTATCATATCACCTCTACCTTATCTGACACCCTAAACCCACTTGAATTTGCTTTCCGCCCCAATAGATCGACAGACAATGCGATTGCCATTGCAATGCACACTGCCCTATCCCATCTAGACAAGAGAAATACCTATGTAAGAAAGCCGTTCATTGACTATAGCTCAGCACTCAACACCAAAGTACCCTCCAAGCTCATCATTAAGCTCGGGGCCCTGGGTCTGAACCCCGCCCTGTGCAACTGGGTCCTGGAGTTCCTGACGGGCCACCCCCCAGGTGGTGAAGGTAGGAAACAACACCTCCACTTCACTGATCCTCAACACAGGGGCCCCACAAGGGTGTGTGCTCAGCCCCCTCTGTACTCCCTGTTTACCCATGACTGCGTGGCCATGCACTCCTCCAACTCAATCATCAACCAATCATCAAGTTTGTCAGATGACACAACAGTAGTAAGTCTGATTACCAACAATGACGAGACAGCCTACAGGGAGGAGGTGATGGCCCTGGGAGAGTGGTGCAAGGAAAATAACCTCTCACTCAATGTCAACAAAACAAAGGAGCTGTTCATCGACTTCAGGAAACAACAGAGGGAGCACTCCCCTATCCACATTGACGGTACCACAGTGGAGAAGGTGAAAAGCTTCAAGTTCCTCGATGTACACATCACTGACTATCTGAAATGGTCCACCCACACAGACAGTGTGGAGAAAAAGGCACAATGGCGTCTCTTCAACCTCAGGAGGCTGAAGAAATTTGTCTTGGCCCCTAAAGCCCTCACAAACTTTTAAATTATGCAATTGTGAGCATAGTGTTGGGCTGTATCACCGCCTGTTACAGCAACTGCACAGCTTGCAACCGCAGGGCTCTCCAGAGGGTGGTGCGGTCTGCCCAACGCATCACCGGGGGCAAACTACCTGCACTCCAGGACACCTACAGCACCCGATGTCACATGAAGGCCAAAAAGATCATTAAGGACATCAACCACCCGAGCCACGGCCTGTTCGCCCCGCTATGACCCAGAAGACGAGGTCAGTACAGATACATCAAAAGCTGGGACCGAGAGACTAAAAACCAGCTTCTATCTTAAGGTCATCAGACTGCTAAATAGCCATCACTAGCCGGCTTCCACCCGGTTACGCAACCTTGCACCTTAGAGGCTGCTGCCCTCTATACATTGACTTGGAATCACTGGCCACTTTAATAATGGAACCCTAGTCACTTTAATAATGTTTACATACTGCTTTACTTGTCTCATATGTACTGTATTCTATTCTACTGTGTTTTAGTCAATGCCGCTCAATCTAATATTTATATATTTCTAAATCCCATTCTTTTACTTTTAGATTTGTGTGTATTGTTGTGAATCGTTTTTAGATACTACTGCACTGTTAGATACTACTGCACTGTTGGAGCTAGGAATACAAACATTTCGCTACACCTGCTATAACATCTGCTAAATATGTGTATGTGACCAATAACATTTGATTTGATTTGATCATAGCTTAAAAAGATCTCCAAATCACTGTATCTTGTGTTTATGTTATGCGCTTCCCTTCGCTTTAGGCAACTTTCACTTCCACTGTTCCACTGGTTGCTAGGGCAAACAATGACAAAACAACAACCCACTCATACAGTATACTCATAGAATAAAATCCTTTCTGACATCAACATCCTGCCCAAAAGGATTGCAACTGGCGATGCAATTATGTTTTGCAGCACATTTTTCTTACTGATCATTTGACTGTGTTGTGATCAAAGTGGTGAATCTGGCCCAATTCTCTTAGAAAATGTGACCTTGATGATCAATCTTTCTGTTGTGTTTTGATATTGAAAAATCTGATTGTCTTTTAAAGCCTGTTGACTTGGGACTCCCGAGTGGCGTAGAGGTCTAAGGCACTGCATCTCAGTGCCAGAGGCGTCGCTATAGTACCTCGTTCGAATCCAGGCTGTATCACATCTGGCTGTGATTGGTAGTCCCATAGGGCAGCACACAATTGACTCTGCATTGACTGGAGTATGCTGTCATTGTAAATAAGAATGTGTTCTTTACTGACTTGCCTAGTTAAATAAAGGTTCAATTTAAAAATAACAATACAATTAAATATGTGCTGCCTTGCCATAGTAAATATCTGACTCTAATCTTAATACCAATTTTCTCTTTCCCAGAATTCCCAGTATCGCCATGCTCAGAGATTGTTGGAGGCTCTGTGTCGACCACCCTGTGGGACTCTGTCAGTGATTTGGACAGTCTGGGAGAGGAAGGTGTCTTCAGAAAGGTGAGATCAGCACACTGGATCGAGACATTCCCTTTATAGTCACAACACCGTCAAAGAAGAAGAGTAAGCCTGTGTCTTGAGTGGCTATGACATGATAGCATACAAGTATATTATAAGTCAGTTATCCTATAACACAAACAACATGGTCTATGACTTTATGTTGGATGTTTCTGGTGATATATTTCCATATAATTCCCAGCTCCTCTATTCGTTAGTTTATGTTTTGGCCTCTGGCCCCCACCTCCAGTCCACAGCAGACTGGTCAGCTTGCCCGTTCCATGTAACATCAGCAGCCTCCCATGAGCACTCCTTCCTGGGCCAGCTAACTCATTATGACCTCATCCCCCTCGCTCGCTCATTCCTCCCCTGCCCTGCCCCCCACCCTTTTTTTTGGGCTGCGGCATAATGGCACTCCAATGCAATTTCACATTACAGCCTTGGTCCTCATTTCTTGTTTCTTGTGGATAAATACTGATTTTGGCTTTTAATACTAAAGGCCATAGAACCATTGAAGAACATATTCATAAATGGCAAAAAGGACAGTCAAAAAATAAAAAATAAGAAACAAGATTTTGTGTCTGTTCTAAATCAGGAAATATATACAGTGCATTTGGAAAGTATTCAGACCCCTTGACTTTTTCCACATTTTGTTATGTTACAGCCATATTCTAAAATTGATTAAATAATTTTTCCCCTTATCAATCTACACACATTACCCCGTAATGACAAAGCAGAAACTGTTTTTTAGATTTTTTTGCAAATGTATCAAATAAAATAAAACTGAAATGTAACTTTTACATAAGTATTCAGGCCCTTTACTCAGTATTTGTTGAAGCACCTTTGGCAGCTATTACAGCCTCAAGTCTTCTTGGGTATGACGCTACAAGCTTGGCACACATGTATTTGGGAGTTTCTCCCATTCTTCTCTGCAGATCCTCTCAATCTCCATCAGGTTGGATGGGGAGCGTCTCTGCACAGCTATTTTCAGGTCTATCCCGAGATGTTAGAACGAGTTCAAGTCTGGGCTCTGGCTGGGCCACTCAAGGACATTTAGAGACTTGTCCCGAAGTGACTCCTGCATTGTCTTGGCTGTGTGCTAAGGGTCGTTGTCCTGTTGGAAGGTGAACCTTCGCCCCAGTCCTGAGCGCTCCGGAGCAGGTTTTCATCAAGGATCTCTCTGTACTTTGCTCTGTTCATCTTTTCCTGGATCCTGACTAGTCTCCCAATCTCTGCCACTGAAAAACATCCCCACAGCATAATGCTGCCACCACCATGCTTCACCGTAGGGATGGTGCCAGGTTTTCTCCAGACGTGACGCTTGGAATTCAGGCCAAAGAGTTCAGTCTTGGTACATCAGACCAGATAATCATTGTTTTTTATGGTCTAAGAGTCCTTTAAATGCCTTTTGGCAAACTCCAAGCGGACTGTCATGTGCCTTTTTCTGAGGAGTGGCTTCCATCTGGTCACTCTACCATAAATGCCTGATTGGTGGAGTGCTGCAGAGATGGTTGTCTTTCTGGAAGGTTCTTCCATCTTCACAGAGGAACTCTGGAGCTCAGAATGACCATCGGGTTCTTGGTCACCTCCCTGACCAAGGCCCTTCTCCCCCAATTGCTCAGTTTGGCTGGGCGGCATGCTCTAGGAAGAGGCCACTGTGTTCTTGGGGACCTTCAATGCTGCAGAAATCCCTTCCCCAGATCTGTGCCTCGACACAATCCTGCCTTGGAGCTCTACGGACAATGCCTCATGGCTTGGTTTTTACTCTGACATGCACTGTCAACTGTGGACCTTATATAGACGGATGTGTGCCTTTCCAAATCATGTCCAATCAATTGAATTTACCACAGGTGGACTCCAATCAAGTTGTAGGAACATGTCAAGGATGATCAATGGAAACAGGATGCACATGAGCTCAATTTCGAGTCTCATAGCAAAGGGTCTGAATAGTTATATAAATAAAGTATTATTTTTTTTTAAAATTTTAACACATTTGCAAAAATGTCTAAAAACTGATTTTCCCTTTGTCATTATGGTGTATTGTGTGTAGATTCACGAAAAGAAAACATAATTTTATATATTTTAGAATAAGGCTGTATCGTAACAAAATGTGGAAAAGTCAAGGGGTCTGAATCCTTTCCGAATGCACTGTATATACAATTTTACACACATTTAACCCCTTTTTTTTGGTTAGTCACAAAACAATCTTCATGCTTCCATTTGTTTTTTTAAACCGGTACCGGTTAGCTTCAGATGAGTTCTGTGACAGTTTTAGGGTCGTAGAGCAAAACGGAGAGGTGTTCGTGAGAATCTCCCCTTTCCATAATCTCCCCTTTCCATTAGTTTGTGCCCACCCCCCCCCCCCCCCCCCACAAAAAAAATATATCTCTAGCTTAAACTGACAGATTTTTTTGTTATGTAATTTAGATTGACGCGCCAGTGCATCAACCAACTCTAGGGGGTTAAACACTATTACTGCACACAGAGTGAGTCCATGCAACGTATAATGTGACTTGTTAGGCAAAGTTTTACTCTTGAACTTATTTAGGCTTGCCATAACAAAGGGGTTGAATACTTATTGACTCAAGACCTTTTCATGTTTTATCAAAATTAGTATAATGGTTATTACATGTGTTTTCATGTTAGATTTTAACATTTTATTTTAAACTTATTTTAGTTTGTTAGATTTTAGACTTGATTTACTAGTTTTTATTTAGTTTTAGTTTGATAACAACATTTCTATTTCGTTTTATTATTTAATTTCTGTTTTACTGTTAGGGACAGAAAGTAGCCTATGCGTGGGAGGCTAGGAGCTATTTATGTGTTGTAGGCCTATAGTCTTTTTGGGGGGGGGGGGTGCCACTTCTTGCCGCTGAGGGGCAGTAATACATTAGGTGATAGGCCAAGACCATAGACTTGGATAAACCTAACATCTCTGTATCTGTGCCATGAGGCAAGCTAATGCAGGGGTTGGATGAAAGTTGGATGCCAGAGGATTCAGAATGCATGCGAAGAGCTCACGCAGTAACTTCAGGAGGACCTGTGCCAACTATTTTGCAACAGTAATTGACTGCAAATGTGCCTCAAGGCAAGTCACCACATCAATCAGTGAATGGCTGTCAGTTTGAAGTTGGTTTGGTTGGATTGCGAACGGCTCCATCAACTTCACAAGCTGTTCTAGATTGGCTCAGTTACTTCCTGTACTCGCCCTCAGATTTCTTGACTGTTAGCTCGTTATAGATAAGGATAGTGATGCACAAGCTCCGCCTATTTGAAACATCGCCATCAACTGGCAGCATTTACCTCCAGATTCAGAAGCTCAAAAACCCCATTACCAAAAAAGCTTGAAATCCCCTTTTAGATTTTTGTCCTGAGTGTAGAAGAAAAAAACTCAGCTTAATTTATGATGGTTTTTATTTTATTTTAATTAGTTTTACAGTCAAAGGGAGTAGTTTCAGTAGTTTTCTTTTTTCAAATGTTTTAATATCACTTTACTAAATAGTTTTTCCAATTTTAGTTCTTGTTTTAGTTTCAGTTTTCATTTACTATAATAACCTTGCCTATAGGTGTGTGTTTGTGTAGACAGTGTTAGCTGGTTGACTGCTGCTCTGCTGCATGAGCTCAGGAAGGGTGACTCATTTGTTCTGGAAGCTGATATTCTATGGCCTGGTCCTCATAAAGGGGCCTGCATGATTATGCTCTGAGCCACAGTGGCCGTCCGTTAGCTCACCACCCGCTCGCACGCCCACTACTGGACAATGTGAAAACTAATGATACAGTCCCAATGGAAATCATCTGCAGCCTGCCTGCCTGCCGGCCTCCCTAAAGGGTGTGTGCGTGTTTCTGTTGTTATGTAACCTTTCATAGGGCTGGAAAGAACTCTCTCTCCCAGCAGCATGTCTCTCTCTCACTGCCTTGCCCTTTCCCCTCGCCACACTGAAGGCTGCAGTAAGCTCAGACTAAAGGCAGCTCAGACCGGTCATCAGGTCTAACCTCACTGGCATACAAGACAGGACATTAGGTCAAAACTGACTACCTTGACAATAGATACAGATTTATTTAGCTTTCACACCTTTAGTATAATTTATGTTTTTAGCTTTGTTTTTGGTGTAAAACAAAGTGCCCCTTACCCAAATGTGTTAGCTGAAATGTGCAATTCCAAATCCTTCCACAATGCCATTCAGTTGACTTTGACTGCAGTGGGTAACAGGGTCTTTCTGTATTCTCTCTGTCCAAAGGGAGAGGAGGCTGTGACTGGGCCAAGTGAAAGCAACAGTGGTGTGTCGGTGTCCTTCTCCTCCATAGACGACGTGGCCAGTGTGGGTCCCCTCAGCGCCAGCTCCCAGGGCAGTGTGGGTCCTCTCAGTGTCTCCTCCCAGGGCAGAGTGGGCCCCGCTTGGACTGGGGCGGGGGCAGGGGTGTTGAGCACTAGGGCCAGTTGGAGTGCCGGAGACGCCTGGCAGACGACAGGGAGGGACGGAGAGGAGGACGAGAGGAAAGACAAGCTGACAGAGGTGCCTGTGTGCTCCGCTATCCTGCGCTCCTCTATCCGCTCGCTCTCTCCATTCCGCCGGCACAGCTGGGGCCCGGGGAAGAATCCTGCAGGAGACACAGACATGAACCAACGCAGGTGAGTCCTCTTAACCCCACACACTGACCTCTAACTCAACACACTCACTACCCTATAGTACATACCCAGGAAGGATAGCTATGGATGAGTGGTGAAAAGTCATAATCTGTGTGAACCATAAGCCTCCAACTCCTACAGTATCCTGACTTGTCCTCGGTATGATGATATCTATTGGGGAGTCACTTGAGACAGTAGTACCCTGGGAAGCGCAGTCTGCAGGGATGAGACTGACAGAGACTTGCTTTCCGAGGACTGGTCCTCATACGGCCTCAAGTTCAGACACTTTGTGTTTGTGTGTCAGTGGGCCACTGTTTGTGTGTGAGCGCATGTGTATGTAGATATTTGTCTCTGTGTGTATTTAATCCATGCTTTTCCCTCAGGGAGCCTTATACAGTACAGTTAGATAAGCCTGGAGGCACCTCTGTGTCAGTGGACTTTGTGGAAAAGACCTGGTCCAGGTCAAAGGTTAAACACTGTGATTTTTATTGGCACCATTTTCCTTTTTTATTCATTATCACCCATGTGATCATGTTCTGTACTGTCAGTGCTCTCATCTCTCTCTGTTCATCCCATCTTTTCTGTCCTCTCCTCATCTCCATCTCTTCTCAGTTTATTGCAAGGTCAAGGGGAAGGGAAGCCTCGAAAGCCAACATTTCATAGGAGAAGGTACCACACAGTTATTCCTCACTGTTTCCATTCTGACTCTCCCTGGTGTGTCACTGCCAAGCTGTGTTTTAATTACAGGAAGAAAATGTAAAATTCATTGCTACCTATATTGAACACTCCCTAATCAAATCAAATTGTATTTTATGTGCCTTATGCAATGGAAAAATCATTTCTAAAACATATAAAGAATGAAGACAGTGAAAACTTTATTATTTTTATTTATTTATCTCTCCAATATGATATGTATCAAGACACTTCAATGCGAAAAAAACCTTCCCCATTAACTCACCCCTTTGACCATCACATCTCACCCTGAAATAACATCACCCTTTCCCTTCTGCTCCTCTCCTCTCCTCTCCTCTCCTCTCCTCTCCTCTCCTCTCCTCTCCTCTCCTCTCCTCTCCTCTCCTGTCCTGTCCTGTCCTGTCCTGTCCCTTTCCATCCCTCTCCCTCCCTGGCTTCTCCCTGTCAGTATGAGCTGGTGTCCCTCCAACGTCCCCCCTCCCCACCCGGAACAAATTGATAGCAGAAGGTATGCCATCACCGTGTCAACTAATAGCTTAAGAGGACAAACACACAAACAAAATGAAATAAATAAAAATAGAGGAAGAGGCCTCTGCATGTTCTCTGTTCTGTGCATGTCTGTGTCTGGCTTGGTGTGTCTCTGGCTTGGTGTGTCTCGGGCTTGGTGTGTCTCTGGCTTGGTGTGTCTCTGGCTTGGTGTGTCTCTGGGTTGGTGTGTCTCTGGCTTGGTGTGTCTCTGGCTTGGTGTATGCTTTGTCACTGCTGCTGTTGCTCTCTCTTTGTCTTATTCACCTTGTTGGTCAGTTGTGGTCGACCTCAGCGATGCACAGTCACTTATCTTCTTCCCCTCTCTCTCTCTCTCTCTCTCTCTTCTGAGACAAGGAAGCTAGAATTTAGAGAGGAAACATCAAGCATCTTTAGAACAATAGTATTATACTGCTACACTGCTTGTTAACTATTGCAAAGATTAGAATGACTAATATAGTCGTCATCATCATCAGTGAGCCAGACAGGTGAGTTATGGTTTTAGTTCTGTTCATCTCGCTTAGCCAGACTTACAGCTTCAGTGAGAGGATCAATTGACACACAGCTAGAATGAGATAATAGATCTGTTGTACTCTAATAGTGAATGCTGATTCGTTATGCATTCATAAATGACATATGTATGGTCTCAAAGGGGTTTATTTGTCGCCTATTATTTAACATGCTACACTTTTTAATCAAGTTAGCTAGGTTGTTTAACTGATTTGAAGCTTGGGGAATTGTATTTTTATGTTTATTTTACTTCAGTTATTTCCCTCTTACATTTGTGTTTAGGTTTACATGTATGTGTTTCTTCCTGTTTGTGCTGGTGTTCATATGTATTTTCTTTGTCTATACATGCTTTTCCTCTTTTCTGTATCTCATCATCTCCTCACTGCAGGGATCTAGTTAAAGGACAAATCCACTCAGAAAATATATTTTGTTATTTTTTTCAAGTTCTCAAGATATCAAGATGTGCAAAACGCATCATTATCATGATGTGGCAAGTGACACTTTGCTTCTTGAAAATCGAATATCTTCAAAACGTAACTGCTGACATGCAAAACATTTTGGGACTGTATCAACAGTGGGCTAATTTAAAAAAATAAAAAATATTGTTTTGGAGTGGATTTTTCCTTTAACTGTGTATATCTGTATGTACTTGTGCTCTCCACTTGTGTGGTTTCAGTTTTGAAATAACTGATTGTGTCATCCTTTCTGGAGCATGAAGATCTGCTGGGTGTGAGTTCACTTCCTGCCAAGGGTTTAAAGATCGAACAGGGTGTTTGTATCTACTGTCCCTAAACAAATTACCACATCTTTCACCAGAAACACCAGTGGAGTGTTCTTTCACTAACATGGTATTGTTTTGTCTGCAGTTACAGTTTGGAGGGTCTAGCTGGAGAGGAGGATGCTGGGAAGATCTCCTCTGGTGTGGGAACTGTTGCGCGTCTGGACAGTGAGGAGAGGGGCTCGCTTCTGTCCCTAACAGAGGAGCAGGAGTCAGACCTGGGAGACTACAGCAGCCTCGACAGCCAGGTAACCCTCACACACTATACTGTCCAGGCGTATCTTTACCATAGAGGTCCTGTGTTTTGCTTGCACAATGACTTGCACTTGTACTGAATCCATGAATCTTCGTACCATCCCATGTAGACTGGTTCTCTCTATGCACAATAGTTCATGTTTTATTTTCACCCAGACAGCTCACTGATCTCTCTCTCTCTCTCTCTCTCTCTCTCTCTCTCCTTTATTTCAGAAATCAGGTAGAGTTCTGCCTGTGAGACACAGCTGTACCTCCATTCCTCACCAAGCACTCACCAAGTCGGTGTCCATGCTGGCCATCAGTCACAGAGACCTGGACGGTGAGGGTCACTTTAACACTCTCTCTGGGTTACCCTCTACATTCTCTCTCTCTCTCTCTCTCTCTCTCTCTCTCTCTCTCTCTCTCTCTCTCTCTCTCTCTCTCTCTCTCTCTCTCTCTCTCTCTCTCTCTCTCTGTGGTGACATAGTGGTACACAAGGCCAGGGCATGTACCCACAAAGTGTCTCAGAGTAAGAGTGCCGATCTAGGATCAGTTTAGCCTTTTAGGTCATTATGAATAAGATTATATGGACAGATCCTAGATCAGCACTCCTACTCTGAAATGCTTTGCGGATTCAGGCCCATGCCTCTATCTATCCAACAATCAAGTCTCCTGTCACCTGCTGTTTCCAACCTCGTCCTACAGGTACATTTTCTCTCTGTCCCTCTGCTGTGTTTCCCAGACAGGAATCAGGTGGTTTGTTAACTCTCTCAATCCCAATCTCCTCTGGGGCTAACAGGGGCTACTGTTAGATCTTCTCCTCACTATCACTGGGGTTATTATTTCTGCCTTCTCTCGTTTCCCTGTCCCTTTGTGTAGGGTTCAGTCATTTGATCACTTGGAAGGGAATGAGGGGCGGCCCAGGTTCTTGTGCTAATTTAACGTGTGATTTGATATTTTTTGTACCCTTGAACTGGATAGTCAGTGGACCGACTCAACATAGAACATTATTTTCTATTGGCTCTTCCTCCAGTGATGTTCTACCTTTCCCAGAATGCCCTGAGTGGCCCCTTAGCCCCTGGCTGCTTCCTGTGTAGTGTGCCTCTAGGTCAACCCGTGTCACTAAAGGACGTTACCTCTCTCTAAATCAACTCTTTTAAATCAATTCATCTCTGTTTGGTCCCCTAACCTTAACACGGTTAACATTGTCAGGCAAATAATTTGGTTTGATGAAATATCAATCAGTAGAAGCCATTGTTTCTAAAAATGTTTTACTTACATAGGCTTAAATTGCCTCTAGTTACTAATACAAATCTCAACAGGTGATCAAATATGCACTGTTTGCTGTTCTGTTTATGTAAAGTTTCAAGCAAATTGAACTATTTGATCAGCTTCGAAAACCTTGGCTGCCATGAAAATGACTGAAAAAAGTATGAAAGGATGTCAAACCTGCCAAGATGTTCACATATTTCATAAATGTTTATGAACAGTTAACTCTTTTGTCCTTTTAAGAGCCTTGTATTTCTGAAACTATCTACATTGCTGAAACCCATGCAAGAACAGCAGACTCATTGTGCAGATTTTTTGAAAGAGTAGGGACGCTGTAGCAGAGTGAAAAGCCCTTTTCCAGTCCAGTCAGCCATATGTTACATCTGCTGGAGACACATATAATCCCAGAATCTATTTCCCTCTATTGGTATCTAACTGAGACCAAATAATCAGCGTTCTGTTAGCATTGTAGCCCCTTTTCAAAGTAGCCCTTTTTCTATTGTGTTTGACATGGCTGACATTCCTATTGTCTCTCCTGTGAGTTTTACACACATTTCTCCCCTCTCTTTCCTCCATCAGTTCTATTTATTCCCCCTAGCCTCCATTCTTTGGAATCCACATAAACACATGTCAAAGTGTTCCTGTTGGGCTTCACAGCTGCTAGAAAGGATAGGAACATTTCACTGCTGCTTTCACACTCCTTTGAGCCTTGTATATTATTTTGGAGAGAACGATTGGAAGAAAATCCCTGCCCGGGCCGTTGCTGGAGGATGACGTTTCAAAGGGCTTTCGCTGCTCTAGCGTGCCATATCTACAGCTTAAGAGCTGTGAGAGATTTTGCCTGGCAGATTTTTGTTGTTGAAAATGTCTCTGTGTTTGTGGTGATATGTGTGTCTTATTGAGCATTGTTGTAGTTCTGAGGCTGCGTTTCAGTGCTGTGTCTGACCCTCAGTAAATCTCTTTATTATTGGCCACCCTTGACTACTAGTGTACATCTATGCTGCATAATCGTCACATTCCTTTGTGTATGTATTTGTTGGTCTTGTTAATTGGCCAAGTCCTTAACCAAATGACCCAGTGTGCAATTCCACATTTAACCTGGTTCTGTTGGATGTTGGTACTACTACGTGTTATGTGATATCACCTCTGCTTGGAAATGTATTGTAATGGTTATGTAATGTATGCTTGTACTGAACCAAAATACTGATAAAAGTACATATCTTTTTTTTTGGGGGGGGGGATTCCACTCTGTAATCTCTGTTGTTTCAACATGCTTTCATTGCTCGTATTGTATATACATGTACAACTATATTTTGATTATATTTATATTTCTCTAACTACATTTACAACTCCCTGTCCCATTTATGGTGGCAGGTAGCCTACCACGTAGAGTGTGGGCCAGTAACCAACAGGTCGGTGGTTCAAATACCTGAGCCGACAAGGTGAAAAAACTGTAGATGTGCCCTTGAGCAAGGCTCTTAACCCTAATGTGTTCCAGGGGCGCCGTACTACTATAGCTGACCCTGTGAAACACCACATTTCACTGCACCTATCTGGTGTACCAATAAAAAATAATACAAATGTAAATAAATAAATGACACAAACTGCTGTTCCATTGATCCAGCTCATCACCTCCTCTCTCTGTTTCTGCTGTAGGAATGGGATCGGCATCACTAGAGCATAGGTAAGACAGAAACCTTGTCCCGTTTTATATGGGCCTGTTCTTAAAGGCTATTTCTCCAGCAGGGTAGTATCTGACAGTATACTGAGTTTGTCTCTCTGGTTCTCCTACTCTTTTTCATCCAGCATCTCTGAGGAGGACCCGGGGCCACTGCGGAGCGACTCTGAGGGGAGACAGGGGACCAAGGTCAGCCGCACCTTCAGTTACCTCAAGAGCAAGATGAGTACTAAGAAGAACAAGGTGAGTCTGTCCATTCAGCCTCTCTTCCTCCTCCTGCACTAGCGAAGCAAATCACATTTTATTGGTCACATGCTTTGTAAACAAAGGTGTACACACAGGTGTAGACTAACAATGAAATAACCGGCATAGGGCCTGGCTCCGAATTGCCCCTCAGGGGATAAATAAAGTATTGAAGTGACTTGAATTTAAGAAGATCCAGTAGTACAGTACCTTTTCAGTCTGATCCCAGCGCCATTGTCTGTATTGGTGTTGAATCCAATGGATTATTACGTGTCTAAAGGTTTCTCATTGTAGTTCTTTGGATACACGTTTTCAGGTTATAATTTATGTCCAGGCTTATGTGTGCAGGCTAATACACATATTGCAATCTCAAAACTGTAGTTTCCAGAATAAGATACTTTTCCCTGGTGCTTATCTGTGTTCTAGGTGTCATAATCAGATTGTAAATGACTGTGAGGGAGTATACAGTATATATCTGCTGGGTAAGTGTATCTGGCTGTGAGTCTGTGAGTTGTGAGAAGCAGAGCGAGGCGCCTGGTCTGCACGCAGTAGGGAAGCCAAACAGGAAACAGAGGCATGCTGTGGTTTGTCTCAAACAGACGTCTGTATGGCATCACTGCTGCTACGAAAACAAACCACAATTCTTTCAGACCTAATAACATTAGACTTCCTGATAACATTAAGGGAAATAACAGTAATGCCCAGACCATGCATCAACACAGTTCTCATGTGATTTGATTTCCCTGTGTTGTATCCAAAACAATATATTTCTATGTGTTTTATAGCAGGCCTAGTTATTACATAGAAAAACATGCTTATCATCAAAAATGCTACTCAATCCATAACACATGCATACAGACCGAGAAAAATGTTCAATGTTTGTATAGCTTCCAATATGGGTTTTGAAAGTATGTACCCTGTACAGTGCATTCGGAAAGTATTCACACCCCTTGTCTTTTTCCACATTTTGTTAAAGCCTTATTCTTAAATGTATTAAATCGTTTTTTCCCTTATCAATCTCTACACACAATAGCCCATAATGACAAAGTAAAAACAGGTTTTAAGCAATTTTTGCTAAATATCACATATACATAAGTATTCAGACCCTTTACTCAGTACTTTGTTGAACCACCTTTGGCAGCGATTACAGCCTTGAGTCTTCTTGGGTATGATGCTACAAGCTTGGCACACCTGTATTTGGGGAGTTTCTCACATTCTTCTCTGTAGATCCTCTCAAGCTCTGTTAGGTTGGATGGGGAGTGTCGCTGCACAGATAATTTCAGGTCTCTCCAGAGATGCTTGATCGGGTTCAAGTCCGGGCTCTGGCTGGGTCACTCAAGGACATCCAGAGACTTGTCCCAAAGCCAATCCCGCGTTGTCTTGGCTGTGTGCTTAGGGTCATTGTCCTGTTGGAAGGTGAGCCTTGACCCCAGAATGAGGTCCTTAGAGCTCTGGGGCAGGTTTTCACTATGTACTTTGCTGCGTTCATCTTTGCTCGATCCTGATTAGTCTCCCAGTCCCTGCCGCTGAAAAACATCTTCACAGCATGAGGCTGCCACCACCATGCTTCACTGTAGGGATGGTGCCATGTTTCCTCTAGGCCAAAGAGTTCAATCTTGGCTTCATCAGACCAGAGAATCTTGGTTGTCCTTCTGGAAGGTTCTCCCATCTCCACAGATGAACTCTGGAGCTCTGTCAGAGGGACCATCAGGTTCTTGGTCACCTCCCTGACCAAGGCCCTTCTCCCCCGATTGCTCAGTTTGGCCGGGTGGCCAGCTCTAGAAAGAGTCTTGGTGGTTCCAAACTTCTTCCATTGAAGAATGATAGAGGCCACTGTGTTCTTGAGGAGCTTCAATGCTGCAGAAATGTTTTGGTACCCTTCCTCAGATATGTGCCTCGAAACAATCCTGTCTCGGAGCTCTGCGGACAATTCCTTCGACTTCATGGCTTGGTTTTTGCTCTGACATGCACTGTCAACTATGGGACCTTATATAGACAGGTGTGCCTTTCCAAATCATGTACAACCAATTGAATTTACCACAGGTGGACTCCAATCAAGTTGTAGAAACATCTCAAGGATGATCAATGGAAACAGGATATACCTGAGCTCAATTTTGAGTCTAATAGCAAAGGGTGTGAATACTTATGTAAATAAGGTATTTCTGTTTTTTTATTTTTAATAAATTATCAAACATTTCTCAACCTGTTTTCACTTTGTCATTATGGGGTATTGTGTGTAGATTGATGAGGAAAAACATTGATCTATTCCATTTTAGAATAATGCTGTAATGTAACAAAAGGGAAGGGTTCTGAGTACCTTCTGAATGCCCTGTACATACTTTACAATAGTTTGCTGAGACTGTGAGCTAGATTATAGGCTGGAAGTTGCAGTGGGGCTGGTGTGTAACGGAGACTGCAAAACAGTCAGCACAGACACTCATGGTACATCCATGGTATCTCACTTCCTTCTTTTGGGCTGATGGCTGGCAACATGGGAATGCCAGAGTTCCATCTGTAGATTCTGTACTGCCTGTTGTTCCAGACCAGCGTACAGACCAGCGTACAGACAGACTGTCACTGTAATAATGTATCAGACAGACAGACAGACTGTCACTGTAATAATGTATCAGACAGACAGACAGACTGTCACTGTAATAATGTATCAGACAGACTGTCACTGTAATAATGTATCAGACAGACAGACAGACTGCCACTGTAATAATGTATCAGACAGACAGACAGACTGCCACTGTAATAATGTATCAGACAGACAGACAGACAGACTGTCACTGTAATAATGTATCAGACAGACAGACAGACTGTCACTGTAATAATGTATCAGACAGACAGATAGACTGCCACTGTAATAATGTATCAGACAGACAGACAGACAGACTGTAACTGTAATAATGTATCAGACAGACAGATAGACTGCCACTGTAATAATGTATCAGACAGACAGACAGACTGTCACTGTAATAATGTATCAGCCAGAAAGACAGACTGTCACTGTAATAATGTATCAGACAGACAGACAGACTGCCACTGTAATAATGTATCAGACAGACAGACAGACAGACTGTCACTGTAATAATGTATCAGACAGACAGATAGACTGCCACTGTAATAATGTATCAGACAGACAGACAGACTGTAACTGTAATAATGTATCAGACAGACAGATAGACTGCCACTGTAATAATGTATCAGACAGACAGACAGACTGCCACTGTAATAATGTATCAGACAGACAGACAGACTGCCACTGTAATAATGTATCAGACAGACAGACTGCCACTGTAATAATGTATCAGACAGACTGCCACTGTAATAATGTATCAGACAGACAGACAGACTGCCACTGTAATAATGTATCAGACAGAGAGACAGACTGCCACTGTAATAATGTATCAGACAGAGAGACAGACTGCCACTGTGATGTTGTGTAGACATGTCCTGGCACACGGTTGCTCCCTGAAGCTGAGGGCTGATACAATACAGGATGAGGTAGGAGATATTGGTTCTTTGTGTTGGCTAACGCCTGTTGCCTGTCTCACGGCTCACTGCTCAGAAAGGAACAGGCTCTGATGCTCTTCTCTAAATACACATTCTTCCCTTTTTCAGGAGGAATTGCTTTAGCAACACATTTAGTTTGAGTCAGAATCATAGGATATTGGTTGTTTAATTTCCTGTACTGATTATGAATGAGTGTCTACCTGTACAGTCAACCTGAGAGTGTGTTATCGGACAGTCCAGTGTATTGTGTCTGTGGTTATATTGATATATTGTAACCTTTTTCATAATTATGTTTCTTTTTGTGAATGAGACTTCTGGATAGAAAATACAGAAATATTGTGAAGGGGTTTTTGACAGCTGTCAAACTTCAGTACATCTTTGCACAAATGACTCATATCTCTCGGCTTTGGCTAAGTACTATCGAAGTGTGAGATCTATTTGTGAGACCTTGATTGCTTACAGTACGGAAAGCATACACAGTGCCATAGTGCTTTGACTTAGAGAATTTATGGTATTCCCTTTGTGTCTCTAACTCTCTGCAGGAGAAAGAGAAGGCTCAGGGGAAAGATAAAGACCCCAAGGAGAAGGAGAAAAAAAACCTGAACGGCCATCTCTTCAGCTCTGTGAACCCAGCCCCATCCTCAACCTGCCACCAATGCAACAAACCCATTATCACTAAAGAAGCCTTCCTCTGCACCAGTAAGACAACAAATCTGAGTGTTTATGAGAAACCAGACTCCACATAATTATTTAGTCTCTCTGTTCCATGGTAAGGGACCACTGCTCTAGTTTTAGTGCCATTTACCACACCTCAATACCCCTTATTCCTTTACATGGTGATTACATAGGCCTACCCTTGGTGCTGCTTTGGACCTGTTTTGTGTGTATTTTGAAACTTTGAAACTATGCTGTCTCCGTAAGTCAGTAGATTCAGTACTTTAAGGTATGTTTTCAGGGGCTCAAGCCGTGTTTTCCATCATTGTGTAATGTCTGGTGGTGGAACATCCTACGTTAGCTCCAAGTAATGTGACAAAATGGTGACTGGTTATCCTGTTTATTCATTCAGTCTAGTCACTTTACTGAAACTGCTCCACATTAAGCAGGACACGGGAAATTCTCTATATCCAGGGTCTATCTGCAGAGAGCTAAAGAGGATGTTGTTTATTCTGGGGCCATCAGAAGTGGACATATATAGGAACTATGTCGCTGCAGTAAATTCATTCCTCCCACCATCTCTGTATGGCCAGCAGCATGCATTAGAAGAGCAGAGTAGACCACTCCCAATACTTTTTCTCAGAGCTACTTTGTTTGTTGTCAGTCTGTCTGAAGCGTGATGGACTGGGTGGGTCTGTCCCAGTGAATAGGAGTTGGGTGGTTAGAGGGAACCAGAGTCAGGGGAGGGATGTGCCCCTCGGCCCAGTCAGTCCTCTCAACGTTTCAATGGGTTGCATCACCCTGCCCCTGGCCCCTGACGCAGCTGGGAAGATGTCAACTCTACTCTTACATCCCGGCTATCTCTCTCTCTCTCTCTCTCTCTCTCTCTCTCTCTCTCTCTCTTTTCTTTCTTCCTTTCTTCCACTGGCAGAGAATGTGCTGTAAGCCCTATATGGGCTTCCTTTGCTCATTTCTCAAAAGTGACTTCGTTTTTGTCACACAGATACACAGAATTGTGGCCCACATCGGGTTTGACGAGCAAAGACCTACATTTGAAACCAGCCCTTCATTTTGACAATTGACATAATTATTCAGATTTTTTTTTTTCTTGATCAGTGATTTTGATCCTTATCTTATCTAATAGTAAAATAGGGCTTTGTGGAGAGTCAATGAGTTCTTTCTGAAATATGAACTAATAGAGTGTAGTGTCTAATGGAGAGCTGCCTCCTCTCCAGTGGTGGAAAAAGTACTCAGTTGTCTTACTTGAGTAAAAGTAAAGATACCTTAATAGAAAATGACTCAAGTAAAAGTGAAAGTCACCAGGTAAAATACTACTTGAGTAAAAGTTGTAAAGTATTTGGTTTTAATATACTTAAGTATCAAAAGTAAATAGATTTACTAAAAATATACTTAAGTATCAAAAGTAAATAGATTTACTAAAAATGTACTTAAGTATCAAAAGTAAAAGTACAAACGATTTCAAATTCCTTATATTAAGCAAAGCAGACGGCACCATTTTCTTGTTTTTTTTTATTGGCGGTTAGCCAGGGGCACACTCCAACACACAGACATAAACAAAGCATTTGTGTTTAGTGAGTCTGCCAGATCAGAGGCAGTAGGGATGACCAGTAATGTTCTCTTGATAAGTGTGTGAATTAGACCGTTTTCCTATCAAAATGTAACGAGTACTTTTGGGTGTCAGAGAAAATGTATGGGGTAAAAAGTACATTATTTTCTTTAGAAATGTAGTGAAGTAAAAGTATAAATAGTTAAGTAAAGTACAGATACCCCAAAGTAGTACTTTTAAAGTATTTTTACTTAAGTACTTTACACCACTGCTCCTCTCTCTGTTCTCTCAGACTCATTTTGAGAGATTCGATCTGTGTTTGACACACAATTTAAAAAATGGACACACACCGTGTTGCACAGCACAGTCCCCTCTCACTGTTTAAAACCTCCAGCTGGGAGAGAGTAATAGCACAGTCCCCTCTCACTGTTTAAAACCTCCAGCTGGGAGAGAGTAATAGCACAGTCCCCTCTCACTGTTTAAAACCTCCAGCTGGGAGAGAGTAATAGCACAGTCCCCTCTCACTGTTTAAAACCTCCAGCTGGGAGAGAGTAATAGCACAGTCCCCTCTCACTGTTTAAAACCTCCAGCTGGGAGAGAGTAATAGCACAGTCCCCTCTCACTGTTTAAAACCTCCAGCTGGGAGAGAGTAATAGCACAGTCCCCTCTCACTGTTTAAAACCTCCAGCTGGGAGAGCTGGGAGAGCCTGCTCATTGTTGTGTTTCTCCCCTCTTCCCAACTCTTTCTTCCCTGAAGTGTTGTTGTGTTGGTGTTGTTTGGATGGGCTTGACTGGAGGTGGAGTGGAACACTTTGAACTCTATGGTCTGTTCCTACTCTACACTTAGTCTTGATTCCTCTGTTTTATGTTTTATGTTGTTAGGTCAACTGTTTATATGGCGCCTGCTCTGAACACCCCTCACCTTAACCTGGGTGTGTCTGCTAACTGTATTCAGCAAACAAGACTTTGTAGTTGTTCAGAGGTCAGACATGGAGTGCTGGAAGAGGTACTGTAAGACACTGTACCCTGTCTGAAAAGGGAAACTAGGCAGAAACATAGAAAATATGTTTTTCTTTACAGAACATCATACCATTTTGGGACTTTTTCTAATTCTTTTATGCAGCCTAAAATGGGATGGAATCTGGATGAAGACATTTTCTCAGTGTACAGATTAGAGTTTCCTCTTGCTGCCTGTTTGTTTCTATAGTTCAGGGTGGTTCAGATGAGCAATGTTGATTTGGTATGAGTCACATCACCAAGCTAGCAGGTTTTTTACACTGTTGTGTGATCTTGTTGCATTGAAATTACATTATTTACAATAGTAGCAAGTAGCAACGTTGTGACCTGATGAAGGAGCAGAGTGAGATGGGTAGACCATACTACTCTGCTTTTCCTGCAGTCTTTAACAGATGTTTCTACCAAATCTTTGTCCTAATGTTGTTTTTCTTCTGATGATTTCAGACTGCAATGCACAGGTCCATAAGGGCTGCAGAGAGCGTCTTCCTGTGTGTGTCCAGGTCAAAATGAAGGTAAGCTTGCCGTCAGCTGTCTACAACGCTACTTTGTTCAAACACACAGGAGCAGAATGCATCTGTGCGGGATCAGTCTCTGTCTATCGTGAATGAATGGGTAACAGACTTGTTAATGGCATTGATGTATTGTAATACACTACTGTATTTTTCAGCAGCAGAAGCAGCAAACGGTGCCAGATTCTGAGTCCATATCCGGAGTCGTATTGAGAAGTAAATGTAATATATTTATTTGTGCAGTTCAGATGTACAGTTGAAGTAGGAAGTCTACATACACCTTAGCCAAGTACATTTACAATTCCTGACATTCACAATATCTGACATTTAATCCTAGTAAAAATTCCCTGTCATAGGTCAGTTTGGATCACCACTTTATTTTAAGAATGTGCAATGTCAGAATAATAGTAGAGAGAATTATTTATTTAAGATTTTATTTCCTTCATCATATTCCTAGCGGGTCAGAAGTTTACATACACTCAATTAGTATTTGTTAGCATTGCCTTTAAATTGTTTAACTTGGGTCAAATGTTTTGGGTAGCCTTCCACAAGATTCCCACAATAAGTTGGGTGAATTTTGGCCCATTCCTCCTGACAATTCTGGTGTAACTGAGTCAGGTTTGTAGGCCTCCTTGCTCGCACACACTTTTTCAGTTCTGCTTTTTCAGTTCTGCCCACAAATGTTCTACAGGGTTGAGGTCAGGGCTTTGTGATTGCCACCTTTTATACCTTGACTTTGTTTTCCTTAAGCCGTTTTGCCACAACTTTGGAAGTATGCTTGGAGTCATTGTCCGTTTGGAAGACCATTTGCTTTAACTTCCTGACTGATGTCTTGAGATGTTGCTTCAATATATCCACATAAATTTCCATCCTCATGATGTGAAGTGATGATGTGAAATTTTGTGAAATGCACCAGCCCCTCCTGCAGCAAAGCACCCCCACAACATGATGCTGACACCCCCGTGCTTCACTGTTGGATGGTGTTCTTCAGCTTGCAAGCCTCACACTTTTTCCTCCAAACATAACGATGATCATTATGGCCAAACACTTCTATGCGGTTTCCTCCAGCATCTTCACAAGGTCCTTTGCTGTTGTTCTGGGATTGATTTGCACTTTTCGCACCAAAGTACGTTCATCTCTAGGAGACAGAACACGTCTCCTTCCTGAGCGGTATGACGGCTGTGTGGTCCCATGGTGTTTATACGTGCGTACTATTGTTTGTTCAGATGAATGTGGTACCTTCAGGCATTTGGAAATTGCTTCCTTGGATGAACTAGTCTTGTGGAGGTTTACAATTTTTTCTTCTGGGGTCTTTTGATTTTCCCATGATGTCAAGCAAAGATGCACTGAGTTTGAAGGTAGGCCTTGAAATACATCCAGGTACACCTCCAATTGACTCAAATGATGTCAATTAGCCTAATAGAAGCTTCTAAAGCCATGACATAATTTTCTGGAATTTTCCAAGCTGTTTAAATGCACAGTCAACATAGTGTATGCTTCTGACCCACTGGAATTGTGATTATAAGTGAATAATCTGTCTGTAAACAATTGTTGGAAAAATGTATTATGTCAAGCACAATGTAGATGTCCTAACCGACTTGCCAAAACTATAGTTTGTTAACAAGAATCTTGTGGAATGGTTGAAAAACGTGTTTTAATGACTCCAACCCAAGTGTATGTAAACTTCTGACTTCAACCTTGTCTGTCTCAATCTATGCATTGTTAATATTTCCCCCCCCCCAAAAATCCCAAGTACTGTATATGTTTTTATGTACAGTATTTATTTGACTTTGTGCATGTAGAATTCCTGATATCCTAATGAGCTGTACTACTTTACATGCTAACTGTATTCGTGTGATCAGCTACATCATCGACATCGTCTCGGGAGCGTCCGTGGTCTGCCATCTTGTCCCCTGATGACCAGGCCATGGTTACGGTGGCAGCGGTGGTGCCTCGCAGGAATCACAGCATCCTCCCCTTTAACAAAAGCAACCTGTCCAAGAGCATCTCCATCAGCAACATCGCAGGGTGAGACACAACGCCACTCAATCACCAACCAACTCACTATCGCCCCTTACATACTAGGGTTGTACAAACGGTGTACATTTTCATGCTGACACACATCAACAATACTGTGTACTCACAAGTGTTGTGTCAAATGCATTGTACAACCAGAGTGTATACACAACTTATGTTATCACTGTAACAGTCCCTCCTTCACTAACTCTGTTTCTCTCTTCCACCCTGTCTGTCTGTCTGTCCATGCAGGCCATTGATGGATGAGATGCCACTGAAGGGCCTGAAGTACCTGTCCCAGTCCACAGACTCACTGCACAAGACCTCCAAGGTCAATGAGTCCACTGAGTCTCTCACTGATGAAGGTACGGTAGTGAGCTGGAGAGTTATCACTGTGACAAAGCCTGTATTTGCTGTACTCTCTTTGTGGGGATCGGTTCAAAGGTGTGAGCAAATGTGACATGTTCGGATTTCTTCTGTTTTCAGCTGTTGTTTTGCATGACTTTGTATTGGTCCAATTTACAGCATATGTGAGTGTAGGAGAGCATATGAATGCTTACAGTACATACAGTATAGCCACTCCTGCCCCGTCCAAACGAACTGTTCATGTGTGTTTTATGTGTGTTGTCCTAGGGACTGAGATGATGGACAGCCAGCTGATGGGAGAGTTTGAGGCAGAGTCTAAGGATCTTGAGGCAGACTCCTGGACCTTCACTGTGGACAAGAAGTATGTGAAGGGGCTCAAGAAGGAGGTGGTGAAGAGACAGGACGTCATCTATGGTAGGAGGGCAACTCTCCCAATCCCACTCATTCCTTCATATGTTCCCATCCTTTGTTTCAGTCAAACAATTCATTTATTAATTTAATAGGATATCTGTGGGACTAATAGTAAAGATTTGTCCATTTTACTTTTAAAATGTATTACCTTTTAATGTGGTATAAACACAACCAGTCATCATGTTCTCAACTGATTGTCAAACAATCACTTCAATAGGCTCCTCCTGTAAGCCTGTCTACTCGAAAATCATTCCTACATCCGTACACTGCACTGTACATCCGCCATTTGATGAGTGGAAAGAGACATCTGTTAAGGCGCCTGCATACTAGGTTCACTTTGTTCTTGTTCTTGCCGAGGAGGTCTTAGTCGCTTAATTTTACATCAAACTAAGATGTTCGGTGCATTATTTCTCATGTGAAATAATGTGCATGAAAACTAGTCGTCTCTTGTTGAATGACAAGAAACACTTCATTGAAGAATCCCGTTCATAGTTCCCACTCCTACTAAGAGTATTACTGTTGAACAATCACCAACGAAGGGGCGTAGACTTCGTCTACCGGACTTCGACTTGCCTCAAGAAAACAAATGGTGTACGAACAACCGAAAAAAACCTGCTGAACACCAAAACCAACAGAAACGCAGTGGTGGAAAAAGTACCCAATTTTCATTCTTGAATAAAAGTAAAGATACCTTAAAAGAAAATTACTCAAGTAAAAGTGAAAGTCACCCAGTAAAATACTACTTGAGTGACAGTATAAAAGTATTTGGTTTTAAATGTACTTATGTATCAAAAGTATAAATCACAAAAAATTCCTTATATTAAGCAAACCAGACGATACCATTTTCTTCTCTTTTTTTTTTAAACGGATAGCCAGAGGATAGCCACAGTTCAACACTCATACATCATTTACGAACAAGCATTTGTGTTTAGTGAGTCTGCCAGATCAGAGGCAGTAGGGATGACCAGGGATGTTCTCTTGATATGCACGTGCATTAGATCATTTTCCTGTCCTGCTAAGCATTGAAAATCTAACGAGTATTTTTGGGTGTCAGGGAAAATGTATGGAGTAAAATGTACATTATTTTCTTTAGGAATGTAGTGGAGTAAAAGTAAAAGTTGTCAAAAATATTACTAGTAAAGTACAGGTACCCCAAAAAACGACTTAAGTAGTACATTAAAGTATTTTTACTTAGGTACTTTACACCACTGCAAAACGACACAAATGTTTTCATAATATATGCGCTGTTTGGACTGGGAAGCATGCGACAGGCTTTACAAAACACCCCAACATGTAATGAATGACATTCAGTGATGGTCATTCATTAGACTTAACCTGAATGAATGGGTCCACTGCTGTCCGCGTGCATCTCCATCTTGGCCACTCACCTCTGCCTTCGCAAAATGACACCTTTGTCGTCGAACCACACCGCATTTCGGAGCGTATTACACATTCACACATTTTTTTCATGCGACTGACATGTGGTAATGATAAATAAAAGTGTAATAGCTGACAGTTTTATTTGCATCTTTGTTTAATTATTGTGATAGGGCCATGTTTAACCGGTACGGCGTATCCCCACTAGTTATTTTAACGGTACTCTGTACCGGACCTTACCGGCTTACTTTCACCCTGGGGTTAAACACAATGTGAGGAGGGTGTTGTTAATTGGGATGTTGCACTATAACCCATTCTCTACTTCTCCGTCCTACCCTTCCCTTCCTGTCTCTCTGCAGAGCTGGTCCAGACAGAGATGCACCACGTACGGACGCTGAGGATTATGTCTGAGGTGTACAGTAAGGGCCTGCAGAAGGAGTTGCAGCTGGAGGCCCTCACGGTGGAGCGGGTGTTCCCCATGCTGGACGAACTCCTGGACCTACACACAGACTTCTTCACCCACCTCCTGGAGCGCAAGAGGGAGTCTTCAATCGAGGGTCGGGATGACGGGAGCTTCCTCATCCACAAGATAGGAGACGTCCTTGTCTCACAGGTTAGCAGGGGGAGACCGTTTGACGGCATTAGGGGTTTAGTGATCGTTGTGTAAATGTTGACTAGCAGACTAACCTGTAAGTTAATCTTCGATGGGTTGTCTGGTCTTTAGTTCTCAGGGCCCAATGCCGACCGCATGAAGAAAGTCTACGGGAAATTCTGCAGTCGCCACAATGAGGCGGTTAACTTTTATAAGGAGCTTCACACCAAAGACAAACGCTTCCAAGCCTTCATCAAGGTAACTAACTGCTCTTTGTTGTACATGGTTATACCCTCTACAACCACTGTGATTATTATTATTTGACCCTGCTGGTTCTGTTATGATCTCCACCCGGCACAGCCAGAAGAGGACGGGCCACCCCTCATAGCCTGGTTCATCTCTAGGTTTCTTCTGCTTGCTGTTTGGGGTTTTAGGCTGGGTTTCTGTACAGCACTTTGTGACATCAGCTGATGTAAGAAGGGCTTTATAAATACATTTTATTGATTATAAGCAGTATGAAAAACATAACTTTATCCACCAGGTGGTGCCACTGCACTGTTGTAATTTTATTGCATAAATCTGCAGTTGTTTGAAACAGAATATTCATATATGAATTGGATCTGTCTGTTTTTCAGAAAAAGATGAGCAGCACAATCGTCCGAAGACTAGGCATTCCAGAGTGTATCTTATTAGTGACACAGCGAATAACCAAGTACCCCGTGCTACTACAGAGAATACTGCATCACACCAAAGGTGAGGCCTGGTATTCTCTATTCCTTGAATGGCACTCGTACACTTACTTTGTGAGAAAGAGTGGTGATGTCTCTCCCTCTGTGTGTGCTGAAGTGACATGCGGGTCTTCTTTCCCTGATGCAGAGAATGAGGAAGACCATGACGATATAACCCAGGCTCTGAGACTGGTGAAGGAGATTCTAAATGCGGTGGACAACAAGGTGAATGAACACGACAAGAAGAAACGGTTGAAAGAAGTGTACAGCCGTACGGACAGCAAGTCCATTCAGAGGATGAAGAGTGGCCAGATGTTTGCACGGGAAGACCTGGTGAGAGGCAGGAGGCTGCTGCATGATGGACCACTGCAGCTCAAGAACTCTGCAGGCAGACTAAAGGGTACGGGATCAGCCTTGTTTATCTCTGTATCATTCGCCTTCTCTGTCTCTCGCTAGGTTTCTCTTTCTTTCTCATTCCCTCCTCTCTCCCTCTCCTTCTAGTTTTTTCACTCTTTCTGTCCTCAATTTCTCTCACTCTCTCCCTCTCTTGCCCCTCCCTCCCTCCTCCACTGATCCCGACTCTGTTATTTTCCTCAGATGTCCAGGCCATGCTGCTGTCTGACGTGTTTGTGTTCCTCCAGGAGAAAGACCAGAAATATGTCTTTGCCTCACTGGTATGTTATTTTTGTTTTTCCCAGCTCAATGTTTCATATGTACCACACTTTGTAGAGAACTGTGCCCACTTCATGTTACTTTACACCAAGTTTACCTTTCTGTGCTGTTATAACACCAGTCCTTCAAGGTTTATCCAGCTCTATTAATATTGTGCCTCGCAAGGCCGTGGCATTCTAGATGTACATTTTAATGAAGCAGTATATTAGCTTGGTTACACTCTTTGTAGAATCTTATCTTGCAGTTTTTTACCATTCACTTACGTTTGGAGTTTTCATTCAGCTCCCCTTTCCTTGGGCTTTACATTGAATTTCCCTATAGTAGCTTCCATAGAAACCTCCCACGGGTCTATACATCCTTCAATAGAAATCTGGTCTATACACCCTTCAATAGAAACCTGGTCTATACATCCTTCAATAGAAATCTGGTCTATACACCGTTCAATAGAAACCTGGTCTATACACACTTCAATAGAAACCTGGTCTATACACCGTTCAATAGAAACCTGGTCTATACACCCTTCAATAGCAACCTGGTCTATACACCCTTCAATAGAAACCTGGTCTATACACACTTCAATAGAAACCTGGTCTATACATCCTTCAATAGAAACCTGGTCTATACACACTTCAATAGAAACCTGGTCTATACACCGTTCAATAGAAACCTGGTCTATACACCCTTCAATAGCAACCTGGTCTATACACACTTCAATAGAAACCTGGTCTATACACACTTCAATAGAAACCTGGTCTATACACCGTTCAATAGAAACCTGGTCTATACACCCTTCAATAGCAACCTGGTCTATACACCCTTCAATAGAAACCTGGTCTATACACACTTCAATAGAAACCTGGTCTATACATCCTTCAATAGAAACCTGGTCTATACACACTTCAATAGAAACCTGGTCTATACACCGTTCAATAGAAACCTGGTCTATACACCCTTCAATAGCAACCTGGTCTATACACACTTCAATAGAAACCTGGTCTATACATCCTTCAATAGAAACCTGGTCTATACATCCTTCAATAGAAACCTGGTCTATACACCGTTCAATAGAAACCTGGTCTATACGCCCTTCAATAGAAACCTGGTCTATACACCCTTCAATAGAAACCTGGTCTATACACCCTTCAATAGAAACCTGGTCTATACGCCCTTCAATAGAAACCTGGTCTATACACCCTTCAATAGCAACCTGGTCTATACACCCTTCAATAGAAACCTGGTCTATACATCCTTCAATAGAAACCTGGTCTATACACCCTTCAATAGAAACCTGGTCTATACACCCTTCAATATAAACCTGGTCTATACATCCTTCAATAGAAACCTGGTCTATACACCCTTCAATAGAAACCTGGTCTATACATCCTTCAATAGAAACCTGGTCTATACACCGTTCAATAGAAACCTGGTCTATACGCCCTTCAATAGAAACCTGGTCTATACATCCTTCAATAGAAACCTGGTCTATACACCCTTCAATAGAAACCTGGTCTATACATCCTTCAATAGAAACCTGGTCTATACACCCTTCAATAGAAACCTGGTCTATACATCCTTCAATAGAAACCTGGTCTATACACCCTTCAATAGAAACCTGGTCTATACACCCTTCAATAGAAACCTGGTCTATACACCGTTCAATAGCAACCTGGTCTATACACACTTCAATAGAAACCTGGTCTATACATCCTTCAATAGAAACCTGGTCTATACACCCTTCAATAGCAACCTGGTCTATACACCCTTCAATAGAAACCTGGTCTATACGCCGTTCAATAGAAACCTGGTCTATACACACTTCAATAGAAACCTGGTCTATACACACTTCAATAGAAACCTGGTCTATACATCCTTCAATAGAAACCTGGTCTATACATCCTTCAATAGAAACCTGGTCAATACATCCTTTCACCTCCATTCTCTCTCTCTCTCTCTCTTTCCTCTCACTCCATTCTTCCCTCTTTCTTTCCCCTCCATCCCGCTCTCCCGTCCCCCAGGATCAGCGGTCCACGGTGATCTCCCTGCAGAAGCTGATTGTGCGTGAGGTGGCTAACGAGGAGAGGGGTCTGTTCCTGATCACAGCGGGAATAGAGAAGCCAGAGATGGTGGAGGTGCTGGCCAGCACCAAGGAGGAACGCAACACCTGGATGCAGCTCATACAAGACGCCATGCACTCCATGTGAGTCAGTTAGACAGGAACACACATAGAAATATAATGACTAGAATGGGGAAAACCCATCAGACCACAGCAATTTGTTTATTATAAAAAATATCTGGAATTCTATATCAATGGGAACACACACATTGTGTACCCACAAATACACAAATATATACGCAGAACATGTTTGTTTTATACTCCACATGCAGTGTAAATGGTTTGATTGATGGAGGATTGTGTGTGTTAACAGAGAGAAGGATGACGATGAGGGAATCCCCAGTGAGACCGAGGAAGACAAGAGACTGCTAGAGACCAAAGCACGGGAGATTAGAGGTAAAACACCTGTTCTGTTTTTTTCATCAAATTCTGTATAACCTGAAGGATATCCTCTGTCAGTGTTGTGTATGACAGGTATTAACCACAGTGTGTGTCTCTGTTCCTCTCAGAGCTGCTGAGGAAGAAGGATGAGCAGATCATGAGTCTATTGGAGGAGAAGGTGAAGGTGTTCAGGGACATGTGTGAGGGACCAGCAGAGGAGACCAGACCAACCCAGTCTATCAGGACCAAAATGCTGTTTAGAGCCACCCCAGATGACATCACCAAGGGAGAGCCCATCATGAAGGATGCCCTGAGGGAAGGTGAGTCAGAGTGGACAGTCCTCTGGCAGAGACCAAACACAACACAGATGTCCCTTTATTCAATCAGTGGTCACCTATTGAATTACCTGGACACATGGCCAACCAGTGATTCGCCCCTAAAGACACACAGGACCAATCAGAAACAATCAGGAAATTACCCGAAAATACCCCTAATATAATATAATGCCGGTAGCAGCTGAAAGACCAAGGCAGAGAGATTACAGAATAGTGCCGAAAACTCATTGTTGGCTAAAGCCAGAGTGATATATGGTTACTTGTCATAGTTATTTATATCAGCGTTTTCTCTCTGTAGACAGCGATAGAATCAATACAAATGGATTGCTTTAACACTGCAGGTTGAGTAATGAGCCAGATATTTATATTTTTTCTCATTTTCTCCTGGTTCCCTTAGAAACCCAGTTTATGGAGGTCTGTCCAGGTTTCTTCAGCTACCTAGAGTAGTGTGTGTAGTCGTTACTGAAATCATACAGGATGCTGTGTGTACATGTAGCCAGTTAAGGGTCACAAGACCTGGCAAATAGTAATAAAAAACAACACACAACTGTGAATGATTTTATGTCATGTTCCGGCATGAATACAGAACTAGAGTGCAGGTCCTATCCTTATGTGTGTAATGTGTGTGTGTGTGTTTCAGTGGAGACTCTCCATGTGCTGGTGAATGGAAGTCTGGGCGGGGCCGTGGGGCAGCAGGTGTCCAGTACCCAAGATGCATCAGGGGGCAGTGTGGGGCCAGTGTGTCTGCCTCGGCGCGCTGAGACCTTCGGTGGCTTTGACAGCCACCAGATGAACATCTCCAAAAGTAAGGTCACATCACTCACTCCTACTCCCTCTCCCTATGTACCTTGACTGCCTGTCATACTGTAGCTGAGCTGTGGGATAAAGGTCTCTTTTTATTCCAGACGGAGAGAAAGAAGAGGGGGATGACTCATTAGACCTTCGGAGGACTGAGTCAGACGGTGTGTTAAAGAAGGTAATTACAGTAACTGTACAACTCAGAGGTGTATGTGTGTGAGTCACAGCAAATGAATGAAAGGAACAGAGGAATGCTTGAAGACCAGCTTAGACACACACACACACACACACACACACACTTTGTTCATTAACTCCTGGCTATTCTTTATAACTATTATTTCCTAACCAATGCCATCAGGAAGGATTTAAACTTGTATGTGTCTCAGTAGGCCTGGTCCGGTCCCCCATCACCACCACTGACATTAACAGACAGACATTATCCCAGCCCGAGGCCCTGGGCTGGCTGAGCTGAGCTGGTCCATATTAATAAGGCTCCATTAGGCTAGGTGATGCCCCCGGGCTGGGCTGAAATGTGTGGGAGCAGTCCTGTGCTTTTAATGCCTACAATCTCCTCTGCTCAGGCCGCCCCGCCAGGCAGGTGGGATCAATCTCTTCCTTTGAGGGGGTGATTAACGTGACCCCTCGCTTCAGCAGCTCTGTTAATATCTCAGTAACTAACTGCAGCTGTACTTGTCTTCTTCCACAGGGGGGCAACAACAACCTACTGCTACTGCTCAAGAGGAACAGTGAGGTAGGTCTGACTCCAACGCTATGTTACACTACCAGCATACTGTACATCCCTGACTGACTGGCTGGCTGGCTGACTGAGAGAGGCATCACTACCTGTTCCCACAGACAGGCCTCTAGTTGCCGCTGTACTGTATTATGTTATTTCATAGGAAGTATTTTATTGTGTGTATGTTCCTACTGTGTAACCATACACAGGTACATGTTTATGATCTCTCTTCTCGTCTTATAATGTAGCAGGTCCTCCAGAGTGTCACACACCTCCATGACCTCCTCAGCACACTGCAGGTATATCCACTTCTCCTCTCTTTCATACGATGTTCTCCTCGCTTCTTCATGTTTCCTATCCTCTTTTATTTGATAAATCACGCAAAGCTGTTAAAAAGCACACTGACATACAAAAACTGTCCATTAGTATGCATGTCAATACAACTTCATGTGTTTATAACCATTGTTACTGTCCTCCTGCAGGCAGTGGTGGTGCAGCAGGACACCTTCATTGAGGACCAGCGTCATGCTCTGGCTGAGCGGCCTGCCTCGCGCCACTCCTCCACCTCCTCCCTGTCCTCCTCCTCCTCGCGGCCCAACTCCCTGATCGAGCAGGAGAAACAGCGCAGCCTGGAGAAGCAGAGGCAGGAGGTGGCCAACCTGCAGCGCCAGCAGGTGGCCCACGCTGATGAGAGGAGGAGGAGGGAGAGGGAGTGGGAGGTGAGGGAGTCGGGGCTGGGCGACAGGGAGGTGCAGGTGAAGGAGCAGGAGGAGGAGACAGTGAAGAGGCGTAGGCAGATGGAGGAGGAGAGGAAGGAGCTTCTAAGGAGGAAGGAGGAGTATCAGAGGGATCTGGAGAGGCTGAGGGACGCCCAGAGGAAGCTGGACAGAGACAAGGAGACGCTGCAGCGGGAGGCTGAGATGGTGGAGCAGATGAAGAAAGCCGAGGTGAGCTGGATCGGCCAACACGGTTCTCAAAGAGGGCTACTGCTCACTGTCTGTTACCTTACATTACAGAAATCAAATAACTATTATTTAACAAAATGTAACCACAATGGACTGACTACACATGGGCCATGTAATGATGGCCTTTAAATAACCCTTTACCATAACCTGGGCTCAAGCCTGAGCTTCTAATTCTAAAACTAGCTCAACCTTGAATCCTAGACATAATCTCTTCCTTCAAAAGTCAGATTCCATCATTAAGTTGCTGTGAGGCTTAAGTGCCTACTTGTTGTTGTATGGTTTGGTTTGATCTGTAGGCAGAGCAGGCACACAGGACCCAGCGGACGCCCTCCACCACCTCAGAGGAGTCCATGAAGTTTCAGAGCTCCACCTCTCTGGATAAAGAGCCTGGAGGAGGGGAGGCAGAGCTGTCTTCCTCCCCCGCCACCAAAGACCCCTTCCTCAGGATGGGCTCCAAGAGGAAAGGGAAGAACCTGAACCCCTTCTCCTCCTCGTCCTCTTCCTCCAACGCCAACTCCAAGGCCCAGAGCAGCACAGAGGGCCAGAACCAAATCCCTAACCGCCTGATGCAGCTGGCCAAGACCAAGGACAAGAAGGAGAAGAAGAAGAAGAAAGGGAAGGGGCAGCAATCACAGCCAGGTACCAGTAGCACCAGCCAGCTACCAGTAGCACCAGCTAGGTACCAGTAGCACCAAACATCTTTGTAAGGAAAAGAGAGCCATGGGAAAAGTTGAGTTACCTGTGCTACGCGCTATACACTGAGTGTACAAAACATTAAGAACACCTGCTCTTTTCATGACATAGACTGACCAAGGGAATTTAGGTGAAAGCTATGATCCCTTATTGATGTCACTTGTTAAATCCACTTCAATCAGTGTAGATGAAGGGGAGGAGACAGGTTAAAGAAGGATTTGTAAGCCTTGAGACAATTTAGATATGGATTATGTATGTGACAGTGTGCCTTTCAGAGGGTGAATGGGCAAGACAAAAGATTTAAGTGCCTTTGAACAGGGTATGGTAGTTGGTGCCAGGCGCTTCGATTTGTGTCAAGAGCTGCAATGCTACTGGGTTTTTGACGCTCAACAGTTTCCTGTGTGTATCAAGAATGGTCCACCACCCAAAGGACATCCAGCCAACTTGACACAACTGTAGAAAAAGCATTGGAGTCAACATGGGCCAGCATCCCTGTGGAACGCTTTTTACACCTTGTGGAATCCATGCCCTGACAAATTGAGGCTGTTCTGATGGCGAAAGGGGGGAAAGGTTCCTAATGTTTGGTATACTCGGTGTATAAGGGATGTTGTTACAGTCTAACTAAAGTCTATGTCCGTCTTTCTTCTCCACAGATCCCGGGAACACTGGGGTCACAGAGTCTCAGTGCGACGGAAAGATCTTCTTCTGCTGATCCCGCTGTCATCCACTATCCCACAATGCCCCACACTCACTGCATCAACTGACTGCCAGACCATGTAGTAGTGTGGCCAGATAGACATGCACCCCATTGACATACTGTACCCTACCCACTGACCTGGACCTGGAGGGGTCGACCATGGCCATGGACAGGATGTACAGCTTGAGCACTTCCTGTGAACTTATTACGGAACCATGCAGACACTTCGCGCTTAGTTGCCACTGAATTGTCAAGGTGTAACTTTTAGATGAAGATAATTTGGGTTTGATTCTGTGGTGAAGCTGCAAGTCTGCTGTGGCATGGATTGGATTGGTATGCATGGGTTGGTTACTTTGGAGTTTGATAGTGTTCAGATATGATTTGGACAGTTTCAGGAATTTTACCATGGCTAGAAGAAGATTTAGCATTCATGAAGTATACAGTAGCTGACATTCGTTTTCTATGTGAAGGGAAGATTTAACAGAGCAGGTGTCGTAGGGGAGTGACTGTTGTAGAATATGCTGCATTTCACAAATGTAAGTATACCCTAATAGCCAATATGACAAAAGAGAGCATACAGTACACCCTATTCAACAATTCCAGTTGAGTGAGTAAAGCTTATGCAATAGTGTTTATTGTCATACTTCTAAAGGTATTGCTTAACACTGGGCCCCATAATGCTTTGTTCCCGCCTGTAAGGAACTACAGCCTCATTTCTCCCATCAGCACTACATCAGTTGTAAAGAAAGGCAACTCAAGGTTAGAGAAGACATGACTAACCACAGAGTTCGAGTTATGAGAAGAGGATGAATGAGTCTGGGAGGAACGGAAAACAAGACAGGCCAAAGAAAGAGAAAGAATAGCTTGTAATGGAGGAGAGAAAGTAGAGAAAAGAGAGAGAGAGATGAGTGACGAAGAGGAAGAGCTGAAGAAAGAGAGTGTGTAAGGAAGCGAAACTCAAAGACATAGTGGCTGACTTGCTTTTGTCGCTATTGTCCACTTTGCAATTGAATATAATGATGATAAACTGTTAGACGTTACGGTTCCAGCTGATTGAATGGGTAGAAGAAACATTTGCGGTGTTTCTATTCCTCCACTGCACACTTGAGTTTGAATTTGTGAACCATTTTATTTGTCAATCACTGCAATGCAATACTGGCATAGGGTTTGAAGGTGATGATAATATTCACTCTGTTACAAGTGGCAAGACTTCCTGCTTTACAATGAGTGACAATCATTCAATGTACACAGCCTAAATCGAAATCCAGACTGATTAAGGGATATCTATCTCACAAGAATGGATTTACAGACAAAAATTCTGATACAATTTTGGGGTAATATTTTAATGCTGATATTGGAATAGATGAATCTAGCCCTGACCAACCATTCCCATTGGAATTACACTGATACTGTATATCTGCCTGCAGGACAGGCTGTTCGTCCATTAGTCAAACCAAAGCAAACCTTTCCTCTGGACAAAACCCCACATTTCCCTATTTTCCCTGCAGTCTGCTCTAGTATTGGTAGCCTGTGGTACCATAAGCTCTCTTGTGCCTCTCAAATAGTCCAGAATAATTCATGTCCCTGTATTTTCTTCATTGATATTTTTCCGTCCATGCTCCAGTCTGGGGTTTTGATCCATATAACCAGTGGTTCATAATGCGTAATATTTCAGTTTTGTCGTTTCTCTTTACTGCTGATGAGCAGAATTTAAAATGAAAGCACAGCAAAGTCCTCTTCTGACTCTGTAAAACTGAAATATGGTGCTAATCATCGGTCACATAGGCTGTGTTTACACCCAATTCTGATCTGTTTATCACTAATTGGTCTTTTGACTAATCAGATCAGCTCTAAAAAAATATATATATGGTCTGATGGGTAAAAATACAAATTAGTGGAAAAAATATCAGAATTAGGTTGCCTGTGTAAATGCAGCCTAACTGCTCTGCTTCTTCTTGTCTGCGTTGGTTTATCTTGTTTTGACCATCAGATGGCGCTGTGGCAATCTTCATAATTCACCAATACTATCTACTCTGTTCGATTTGTCATCTTGATATTTCACAACAATTCCCCCTGGTCATATATATGCAAAGTGAATCACCACGTTAGCATGGTGTTTCATGGCCTTGTTTAGTGATTTTATAAAAGTGAAAGCATAGGGAGGGATCATTGGTTGATTGATTGGTTCATTCACATTTACTGACTTGCCTTAATAGACATATTCCGCTTTTGACAGGTGTGAACGTTCTTAGACCCTACCCTTTATCACTTGATATTCTTCTGGGAATATCTGCTAATCATCCCTTCAACAACAACTGTCATGGCCGTCTACAGTATAGATGTTGAGCAGTGCTTCAGTAGCTCTGAAATGTTGTACATGACGCATTGTGGCAAATGCAGAGATAGGGGAGACCATTATGCTCAAATTGAAATGCACTAGAATATTAGCCAGCATCTGTGAGGAGTTGGAGTGGGTTTTACAGTTATACTGTATACCAGTGCTTTTAAAGTCATTTGTTGTTTGTACTAAAAAGGTACAATTTGTATTTCTTGCGGAATTTCATGTAAAAATAAAAAATAAAAGGGCAAAGCAACCATTATGTAAATATGTGTCATGTACAAATTTAACTTTTAAAGTATTGTTTGTGGATTTTTGGATCGATTTAAGCTTTTTATAATGAGGCTTTATTTATCAGTGTCCTCCCTGTTTTGGAGGTATAAAATGTAAATTCATTTTTCTCTTAATAAATAACTATTATTGTTTGTCAACTGAGATTTGTGTCTGTGTCTATTTTCTCCCCCTGTCTTTGTGTGTTAATTGCCTCTAGGCCACACATAAGGGCCAGTCAAGCAGGACAACTGCACGGATCGTGTTTCACAGTTTTTGGGTGAATGTTGGCCTTAATTGACTGTCTGATGCCAGCTGCACAGAGGGTATGTTTGATTTAACCACCCGTTACTTTCTTTCTCTCTCTCTGTCTCTAAGATCCTGTGCTGTCTAGTTTGACGAGGTACCTCGCGAAACTGCCATTCCTCTGCCGGGGACGTTGTCTTTCTTTACGCTTGTGTGTTCCACTCCATGGACAAGATAGAAATGTACTTGTCTTTTTCATCCACCTCACTGACAGCTCTGTAGGCTGAGAGTGGCTTCAGGAGGAATTCTGTGGTAGAGGGTGTGGCGGAGTCCACTTCTGGATGTGACTAGCCCTGCCTTTGTCAGTGACAATAAGTGACCCTGCCCAGCTGGCCTGCATCGTACTGCACTGCGCCGAGGAGAAACACAGGACTTCAAGGTACGAGGATGGGAAGATAAACTGTCTAATCAGATCCATTCAATCTATCAGTTTTTAACTAACACATTATGCTCTCTATTTCTGCTTTCTATTATTTTGTCCCAGATGAGTATCCATATTTGACTTTGAACGTTTTTTGGGATACGAACAGCTTTATTAAGCCGTGATGAGCATTCTCTAGCAGCTGCTGTGAAATGCCCCACTTTCAGGTCCAGATCTATATAATTCCCAAAGCTCCAGCCTACAAGATGTCTGCCATTATAACTTCACCTAAGCACATATTCATCTTTGCTAGTATGACCTTTTCAAAGTGCTTCCAAATCCCCCTGGCCCTCCCTCCCTCAACTGCAGTGGAAGAATGACTGGGCAACCTGTCACACCGTTAGAATGTGAGCAGAAGAGCAGAGATTTGGCTTGTAAAGGATGATATTATCATGCATTGCTCACTGTCAGTAGTGACCTTTATCTAGCTCCTGGTGCCAATTGGTGTGTAACGTGAAAGAGCCATTCTAGACTGCTCCATCTGGGGGAAGAAAAGAAAAAGGAACAAAACAAAAGAAACCTGAGTCTTTATTGTGTTCTGTGTCGACGGGCATATAAATACTGTCGGTATGTTCGCTAGAACAATAGTGGCAGACTGGTGTTGTGCTCCGATATGGGCATGAGTCATTATTCTCCTTTTACATATTATAGTACAAACATCAATGATCTGCTCACCGTGGTCGTCAACTTACAGTATGTTATGGCAACCTATCTGCCTCAGTTGAGTACGGAAACCTGTGTATATATAACATGGGAAACACCTTGATACCAGATGAAGAATATACTGATATACTGATCTTAGAGAACGTAGAGGCATCAAAGAAACATAATACATATTAAGATGTATTAAAGAGGCCAGCCTGTATGGTATTGAGCTATTTCAATATGATAATAACTTTAATGAGACAGGCGGTCATCTCAGATGGATGGCTGACTGATGTCTTTGTTTTACAATGAAAGCTGTATAACTTGCCAGCCTGGGTTTCTACAAGCCAGTACCTCGTAAATCTCACAGGTGTCACGTTCTTTTGTTCATTCCATATATATCACATTGGAGGCAGGACAGTGCAGTGCCTCCCTGTCTCTCCCATTCCCCCACACACCACGCAGGCAGCACCCTATGGGTTATTATTGAACTCAATCACTGTCTGATGGAAATGGGAGGCAGAGGGTCTGAAGCCATTTCCATCCATCTCTGGGCCTCCTCTCCCCGGGGGCAGCGATGATGAGACTAGGGTTCATAATTTACCCCCTCAGCGGCTCCCACCATCGGCAAATCATATTTCACCTAGACTCTTAAAGGTTCAGAACTAAATTGCTTCCGCTCTGCAGCTCTTTCTCTCTCCTTCTCTTCCTGTTTTACTCCCTCCCTCTGTTCCTCTCTCCTCCTCCACCTTTCAATCTCTATTTCTGCTAATTTGTTCTCTATACCTGATCTGCAGAATATTTTTCTTTTTTTGCCTTTTCCATTAATCATAAATGATGGCATTAGGGCTATATTGATCCCGTTGGAGTGGCAGAGAGAGAAGGGATAATAATGCTCATCCAGAACTTCTGCTTCTTTTTCAGGCTGTTAAATGAACATGTCTTTCTTCTGAACCAGAACTCATTTTTTGTAAGGTACATGCACTTCAAAAGCACTTTTCCTCCCTGCCCATTATTGGTTGTCTATGGCCTCCCACTGTGCTGTAGCAGTCAGGCACATTCTTGGTGTGACATGTGAGGGGTTTGGTCATCATCTTCTGTGCTCCAGCAGATGCTGCCCTTCTCTGCATGCTCTGTAATTTTGCTGTGTTTTCCCCAAAGACCGTCTTCTACTCACCAGCCCACCACAACCAGGCACTCCCCCAATTCTCCTCCAACATCCCCTAGCTCTGTGGGGGGGGGGGGGGGGGGGATTATGCAAGATGCACACACACAGGCCACAATAGAATCTGTGGTTTGTAGCCGCAGCTGAAGGAATTCAATTGTTTTCGCTCCATTACGGCTGTCAACAAGGGTATTTTAATGTGCCGGTTCACTGGGAGCTTAGCACTCGCTCTGCCATTGGCGCTGGACTAGCGGGGGCTTTGGAAGCTTCTGGGATTGTGTGTGCATTCATTAGCACTAGGCTGACCAGGCACTGCAACCAGCTACTGGTGAGCAAGCAGGAAATTTCAATCACTGGGGCACAACAATAGATCAAAGGGCCTGCCAGGCCAGTTGAAAATGTGAGAGTCCATTGGGCTCCTGGTGAACATGCTCTTTGAGAGAGAGAGGATGAGTTCATCGGCATGCCGATCAGGGGTTCCAGGCTCCACCATGTTTCTGATGGAGCGTTGTTCTGCTCTGTCCTGAATAGACCAGACGGACTGCTCATTGATCTTACTGGGCCTTCTGGGGGAGCTGCACTACACAGCCCACTGGGTGTCATCTGACCAATTACCACAGCCCTCTGTGTCTGTATGTAAATAGAGTATTTTGAGGAAGTGCAGTATGTTGTGTCGGTTGGCCTGTCTGTATGTTCTGTTGATGGGTGTTAAAAAAGAAAAATATTAATGGGTGTGTTTTGTGCTGGCATTAGCTTGAGTAATGGGTTTCTGGTCAAATGCAGATGTATAGAAACCCCTGGAATGCTGCATCCAGAGTAGTGAATGCCACAGTCCATGGTCTGGGTGCACAAACAACTGTAGTCAGCTTTTTCACCCCCAGTCACAGGGCAAGCAGCTGTAGGGCCTTGTTTGTGATCTAATTACTACACTTATCCAGAGCGACTTACAGTAGTGCATGCATACATTTTTATACTGGTTCCCTGTGGGAATCAAACCCACAACCCTGGTGTTGCAAGTGCCATACTCTACCAAATCAGCTACATGGGACAACAATTACCTATTGGATTCTGTCTTCAAATATACTTATTCATGTCACCATTATAGAACATTGATTACTTTGCATATATAAGACATTTACAGTATATGTTAGGGGTAAATGAAGGTTGAATACAAACTTTGTGTAAGGAGAGTTACTGTGTGAGACAAGGGGAAGTACAGAAAGTTAATAGCTGTGCAAACATGTCATTGAAGAATATGAATATTTCTAAGGAAGGAGGCGAATGTCACGCCCTGACCGTAGGGAGCTTTTTATGTCTCTATATTTGGTTTGGTCAGGGTGTGATTTGGGTGGGCATTCTATGTTCTTTATTTCTAGGTTTTGTGTTTCTATGTTTTGGCCGGGTATGGTTCTCAATCAGGGACAGCTGTCTATCGTTGTCTCTGATTGGGAATCATACTTAGGCAGCCTGTTTTGCCACCTTAGGTTGTGGGATGTTTTTTTTTTTTTTTTTTAGCTCTGTGTAGCCGTCAGAACGTGACGGTCGTTGTTGTTTTGCTTAGTGTTCAGTTGTAAATAAAGTATGAACATTTACTACTCTTCCTCTTCCGACGAGCGTTACACCGAAGAGTGAAGAGTAACAGTCTAGTCTCAGTTCCAGATGCTGTAGAACTACGATAAGGATGGGTGTGGAACTAAACTCAATAAGGTCAGCATTTGAAGAGAGAAGAAACCTTTGGGAGGGGGGCCAGAGGACTTAGGCAGGGCCATGACAATACCAGTAAGAAGAGCAGACTGAGTTTCTGCCTAGCAACAGAGAAGGATTGTTTATCTTAGGTATAAGTATTTGCTTCTGTGACTTGTATGTTGTGCTTGCAGCTGAGGCACCCATTGGGTTGAAACTTGGTTTGAGCTTTCACTAGTTGTCTGTTTGAGTTTTTACTCTGTTAAACAAATATTTATCTCCACCAGTTTGTATATGCACCTCAGTGGTCACCAAACTTTTCTGAGTCAAAATCACTTTGAGTCAAAATGTATGTTGACAAATTAACTTTTAAGAAGGCACAGCTGTTAAATTAAATGCATTCCAGGTGACTACCTCATGAAGCTGGTTGAGAGAATGCCAAGAGTGTGCAAAGCTGTCATCAAGGCAAAGGGTGGCTACTTTGAATAATCTCAAATGTATAAAATGTATTTAGATTTGTTTAACACTTTTTTGGTTACTACATGATTCCATGTGTTATTTCACAGTTTGATGTCTTCACTATTACTCTACAAAAGGTGTCCAAACTTTTGACTGGTACTGTATATATTTGAAAAATGTCAGGTAGGCTATATAATCACACCTGTAATAGATTAGTTGTTATATTACTTGTGGGGAACAGCTGAGTGAGCATACATTTAAGTCATTTGTATTTTATTTGTATTTTACTGGGCTGATGGTGCCTGCAGCTGATAGTCAGTCTCATCCTCAGTCAGCATCTCAACATCCCTCCGTTCTCCTTTTCCTCTACTGTGTAATGGCTCTCGTTGAAAGGAGTTGACCAAAGCGCAGGGTGGAAAGTGTTCATGATATTTTATTTTCAAAAAACACTCAAACAAAATAACCAAAGTGAAAACGAAATCGCACAGTTGTGTCATGTACAGACACTAAACAGAAAACAAGATCCCACAAAAGGCAAATGACAACTTATATGTGATCCCCAATCAGAGACAACGATAGACAGCTGCCTCTGATTGGGAACCACACACAGCCAATAACAAAGAAATAGAAAACATAGACTTTCCCACCTGAGTCACACCCTGACCTAACCAAACATAGAGAATAAAAAGGATCTCTAAGGTCAGGGCGTGACACACTGACCAAAAAGGTACACTGTTTTCCAGCTGATGGTGAATCTTGAGTCGCATCGCATTATTTCTGCCTCATGCACAAATTCATGTTGTTGTTACTCCTATGAGCAGAGAAAGTGAAATTCCTCGATATTAAAAAAGTCCCAATCCGCTAATAACAATGCAACCAAGCCTATTGATACACTTTCCTACTTACTCATTACAGCTGCAATGCTGGTTGTAGAGTGAGTGGAAGAAGATAGAACTCACATTTTATGGCTTATAAAAGTGTTGAATGAATTGCGTTGACAGTGCTGAGAATGAACTTAAACATGAATTCGCTCATAAAAACAAAAGCTCTTTGCTGTATTCGCTGACATTCTCGCTCTAGTTTTTATTTTTATTTTTATTTAACCTTTATTTAACTAGGCAAGTCACAATGACGGTCTACCAAAAGGCAAAGGCCTCCTGCGGAGACGGGGGCTGGGGTTAAAAATAAAAATATAGGAAAAAACAGACATCACGACAAGAGAGACACAACAACACTACTTAAAGAGAGACCTAAGACAACCTGGCATGGCAGCAACACATTTCATCATGTAGCAACACCACATGACAACATGGTTATTTATTTCACCTTTATTTAACCAGGTAGGCCAGTTGAGAACAAGTTCTCATTTCCAACTGCGACATGGCCAAGATAAAGAAAAGCAGTGCGACAAAAACAACACAGAGTTACACATAAACAAACATACAGTCAATAGCACAACATTTCTTTTAATAGAAAAATCTATGTATAGTGTGTGCAAATATAGAAGAGTAGGGAGGTAAGCAATTAATAGGCCCCAGATGCGAAAATAACTATAATTAAGCATTAATACTGGAGTGATAGATGTGCAGATGATGATGTGCAAGTAGCGATACTGGGGTGCAAAAGAGCAAGAGGATAAGTAACAATATGGGGATGAGGTGGTCGGGTGTGCTATTTACAGATTGGCTGTGTACAGGTACAATGATCGGTAAACTGCTCTGACAGCTGAGGCTTAAAGTTAGAGAGGGAGATAAGACTCCAGCTTCAGTGATTTTTGCATTTCGCTACAGTCATTGGCCGCAGAGAACTGGAAGGAAAGGCGGCCAAAGGGAGTGTTGGCTTTTGGGATGACCAGTGCAAAATACCTGATGGAGCGCGTGCTATGGGTGGGTGTTGCTATGGTGACCAGTGACCTGAGATAAGGTGGGGCTTTACCTAGCAAAGACTTATAGATGACCTGGAGCCAGTGGGTTTGGCGACGGAAATGTAATGAGGGCCAGCCAACGAGAGCATACAGTTCGCAGTGGTGGGTAGTATATGGGGCTTTGGTGATAAAACGGATAGCTATGTGATAGACTACATCCAGTTTGATGAGTAGAGTGTTTGGGACTATTTTGTAAGAGACATCGCCGAAGTCAAAGATCAGTAGGATAGTCCGTTTTACGAGGGTATGTTTGGCAGCATGAGTGAAGGAGGCTTTGTGTCACGCCCTGACCATAGTTTACTTTGTATTTTCTATGTTTTGATTGGTCAGGGTGTGATCTGAGTGGGTATTCTATGTTTCATGTCTTGTTTGTCTATTTCTATGTTCAGCCTGATATGGTTCTCAGTCAGAGGCAGGTGTTCGTCATTGTCTCTGATTGGGAACCATATTTAGGTAGCCTGGGTTTCACTGTGTGTTTGTGGGTGATTGTTCCTGTCTATGTGTTTTTCACCAGATAGGCTGTTTTAGGTTTTCGTTACGTTCATCACGTTCTTTATTTTGTAGTGTTTGCATTGATTCGTGTTTTACGTTTGTTCATTAAAACATGGATCGCAATCTACACGCTGCATTTTGGTCCGACTCTCCTTCTCATAAAGAAAACCGTTACAGAATCACCCACCACAAAAGGACCAAGCAGCGTGTCAACAGGCAGGAGCAGCGCGAGGAGACGCGCAATAAGGATTTCTGGACATGGGAGGAAATCCTCGACGGGAGAGGACCCTGGGCTAAACCAGGGGAGTGTAGCCGCCCAAAGGTGCAGCAGGAGAAGAGGCAACAGGAGCAGCCCAAAGAGGGGGTATGGACTTGGGAGGAGATCGACAGGTGGGCGGCCGACCCAGGGAGAGTGCCGGAGCCCGCCTGGGATTCGCTGGAGCAGTGCGAGGAGGGTTACCGTAGAATGGAGGCGGTGAAAGCAGAGAGGCGCTGGTATGAGAAGGCAGCACGGCGACGCGGATGGAAGCCTGAGAGGCAGCCCCAAAAATTTCTTGGGGGGGGGCTAACAGGGAGTATGGCTATGCCAGGTAGGAGACCTGAGCAGACTCCCTGTGCTTACCGGGGGGCTAGAGAGACCGGACAGGCACCGTGTTATGCAGTGGTGCGCACGGTGTCTCCAGTGCGGGTGCATAGCCCGGTGCGGTATATTCCAGCTCCGCGTGTCTGCCGGGCTAGATTGAGCGTCGAGCCTAATGCCATGAAGCCGGCTCTACGCAGCTGGTCCCCAGTGCGTCTCCTTGGGCCGGCTTACATGGCACCAGCCTTGCGCTCGGTGTCTCCGGTTCGCCTGCATAGCCCAGTGCGGGCTATTCCACCTCGCCGCACTGGCAGGGCGACCGTGAGCATTCAACCAGGTAAGGTTGGGCAGGCTCGGTGCTCAAGAGCTCCAGTGCGCCTGCACGGTCCGGTTTTTCCAGTACCACCTCCACACCCCAGCCCTCCGGTAGCAGCTCCCCGCACCAGGCTTCCTGTGCGTGTCCTCGGCCCAGTACCACCAGTGCCAGCACCACGCATCAGTCCTACAGTGCGCCTCGCCTGTCCAGCGCTGCCAGAGCCTTCCTCCTCTCCAGCGCTGTCGGAGTCTCCCGCCTGTTGAGCGCTGTTAGAGCCTTCCTTCTCTACAGCGCTGTCGGAGTCTCCCGCCTGTTTAGCGCTGTCAGAGCTTTCCGCCTCTACAGCGCTGCCGGAGTCTCCCGCCTGTTCAGAACTGCCAGTTAGCATAGAGCTGCCAGTTAGCATAGAGCTGCCAGTTAGCATAGAGCTGCCAGTTAGCTTAGAGCTGCCAGTTAGCAAGGAGCTGCCAGTCTGCAAGGAGCTGCCAGTCTGCATGGAGCTGCCAGTCTGCATGGAGCTGCCAGTCTGCATAGAGCTGCCAGTCTGCATGGAGCTGCCAGTCTGCAAGGAGCCGCCAGAGCTGCCTGTCTGCAGGATGCCGCCAAAGCTGCCAGTCTGCAAGGAGCCGCCAGAGCTGCCAGTCTGCAAGGAGCCGCCAGAGCTGCCAGTTAGCATGGAGCAGCCAGGGCCGCCAGTCAGCATGGAGCAGCCAGGGCCGCCAGTCAGCATGGAGCAGCCAGGGCCGCCAGTCAGCATGGAGCAGCCAGGGCCGCCAGTCAGCATGGAGCAGCCAGTCAGCATGGAGCAGCCAGTCAGCATGGAGCAGCCAGAGCAGCCAGTCAGCATGGAGCAGCCAGAGCAGCCAGTCAGCATGGAGCAGCCAGAGCTGCCAGTCAGCATGGAGCAGCCAGTCAGCATGGAGCAGCCAGAGCTGCCAGTCAGCATGGAGCAGCCAGTCAGCATGGAGCAGACAGAGCTGCCAGTCGACCAGACTCTTCCAGATCTGCCAGTCGTCCAGACTCTTCCAGATCTGCCAGTCGTCCAGACTCTTCCAGATCTGCCAGTCGTCCAGACTCTTCCAGATCTGCCAGTCGACCAGACTCTTCCAGATCTGCCAGTCGACCAGACTCTTCCAGATCTGCCAGTCGTCCAGACTCTTCCAGATCTGCCAGTCGTCCAGACTCTTCCAGATCTGCCAGTCGTCCAGACTCTTCCAGATCTGCCAGTCGTCCAGACTCTCTCAGATCTGCCAGTCGACCAGATTCTCCCAGATCCGCCAGTCGACCAGATTCTCCTAGATCCGCCAGTCGACCAGATTCTCCCAGATCCGCCAGTCGACCAGATTCTCCCAGATCCGCCAGTCGACCAGATTCTCCCAGATCCGCCAGTCGACCAGATTCTCCCAGATCCGCCAGTCGACCAGATTCTCCCAGATCCGCCAGTCGACCAGATTCTCCCAGATCCGCCAGTCGACCAGATTCTCCCAGATCCGCCAGTCGACCAGATTCTCCCAGATCCGCCAGTCGACCAGATTCTCCCAGATCCGCCAGTCGACCAGATTCTCCCAGATCTGCTAGTCGACCAGGATCTGCTGAAACCGCCAGCCAGCCAGGTTCTGGTAGTTTCTACTACCTGCCTGGGCTTCCTCTCAGTGCTGAGCTTCTTCTCAGTGCTGAGCTTCCTCTCAGTGCTGAGCTACCTATCTGTCCCGAGTTACCTCTGTCCCGAGCTGTCCCTCTGTCCCATGTTATCATTGTGGTGGGTAACCTATTTAGGGACGTTTAGGAGGGGGATTAAAACTGTCATGGAGTGGGGTCCACGTCCAGCGCCAGAGCCGCCACCGCGGACAGATGCCCACCCAGACCCTCCCCTATAGGTTCAGGTTTTGCGGCCGGAGTCCGCACCTTGGGGGGGGGGGGTACTGTCACGCCCTGACCATAGTTTACTTTGTATTTTCTATGTTTTGATTGGTCAGGGTGTGATCTGAGTGGGTATTCTATGTTTCATGTCTTGTTTGTCTATTTCTATGTTCAGCCTGATATGGTTCTCAGTCAGAGGCAGGTGTTCGTCATTGTCTCTGATTGGGAACCATATTTAGGTAGCCTGGGTTTCACTGTGTGTTTGTGGGTGATTGTTCCTGTCTATGTGTTTTTCACCAGATAGGCTGTTTTAGGTTTTCGTTACGTTCATCACGTTCTTTATTTTGTAGTGTTTGCATTGATTCGTGTTTTACGTTTGTTCATTAAAACATGGATCGCAATCTACACGCTGCATTTTGGTCCGACTCTCCTTCTCATAAAGAAAACCGTTACACTTTGTTGCGAAATAGGAAGCCGTTTCTAGATTTAATTTTGGATTGGATATGCTTAATGTGAGTCTGGAAGGAGAGTTCACAGTTTGTTTTACATGTATTTTTATTTCACCTTTATTTAACTAGGTAGGCCAGTTGAGAACAAGTTCTCATTTACAACTTTGACCTGGCCAAGATAAAGCAAAGCAGTGCGACAAAAACACGGAATTACACATGGGATAAATAAACGTACAGTCAATTACACAATAGAAAAATCTGTATACAGTGTGTGCAAATGAAGTAAGGAGGTAAGGAAATAAATAGGCCATAGTGGCGAAGTAATTACAATTTAGCAATTTACACTGGAGTGATATACATTGGGGAGAACAAATATTTGATAACCTGCAAAATCGGCAGTGTTTCCTACTTACAAAACATGTAGAGGTCTGTAATTTTTATCATAGGTACACTTTAACTGTGAGAGACAGAATCTAAAACAAAAATCCAGAAAATCACATTGTATGATTTTTAAGTAATTAATTTGCATTTTATTGCATGACATAAGTATTTGATACATCAGAAAAGTAGAATTTAATATTTGGTACAGAAACCTTTGTTTGCAATTACGGAGATCATATGTTTCCTGTAGTTCTTGACCAGGTTTGCACACACTGCAGCAGGGATTTTGGCCCACTCCTCCATACTGATCTTCTCCAGATCCTTCAGGTTTCGGGGCTGTCGCTGGGCAATACGGACTTTCAGCTCCCTCCAAAAATGTTCTATTGGGTTCAGGTCTGGAGACTGGCTAGGCCACTCCAGGACCTTGAGATGCTTCTTCCGGAGCCACTCCTTAGTTGCCCTGGCTGTGTGTTTCGGGTCGTTGTCATGGTGGAAGACCCAGCCACGACCCATCTTCAATGCTCTTACTGAGGGAAGGAGGTTGTTGGCCAAGATCTCGCAATACATGGCCCCATCCATCCTCCCCTCAATACGGTGCAGTCGTCCTGTCCCCTTTGCAGAAAAGCATCACCAAAGAATGATGTTTCCACCTCCATGCTTCACGGTTGGGATGGTGTTCTTGGGGTTGTACTTCCTCCAAACTTGGAGAGTGGAGTTTATACCAAAAAGCTATATTTTTTGTCTCATCAGACCACATGACCTTCTCCCATTCCTCCTCTGGATCATCCAGATGGTCATTGGCAAACTTCAGACGGGCCTGGACATGCGCTGGCTTGAGCAGGGGGACCTTGCGTGCGCTGCAGGATTTTAATCCATGACGGCGTAGTGTGTTACTAATGGTTTTCTTTGAGACTGTGGTCCCAGTTCTCTTCAGGTCATTGACCAGGTCCTGCCGTGTAGTTCTGGGCTGATCCCTCACCTTCCTCATGATCATTGATTCCCCATGAGGTGAGATCTTGCATGGAGCCCCAGACCGAGGGTGATTGACCGTCATCTTGAACTTCTTCCATTTTCTAATAATTGCGCCAAAGGTTGTTTTCTTCTCACCAAGCTGCTTGCCTATTGTCCTGTAGCCCATCCCAGCCTTGTGCAGGTCTACAATTTTAACCCTGATATCCTTACACAGCTCTCTGGTCTAGACTGTAAAAGAGTGATCACTAAGGTCATGGTTTTAAACGTTTAGAAATCTCTTTTTTTAACGTCTGCTACATTACTGCAGACATGGAAATCTGAGACATCCGATTGGCCAGCAATAGGCCTATAGAGCACTTGATTTGCTCTCCGGGTCCACCGGGAAGGCTGATTTTGAACCTTCAGACACATAAAATGGGAACACTTCGCCTACCCGGTGCGCAGTGCACCTGAATCGGGTGGACCTACTGCAAAAAGTGTAATACAATTTTTTAAAAATAGGAACGCAAGGCTTTATCGTTGGGTTTTTTACAGAAATATTTAGCGATCGACTAGGAATGCCTTGGAGATTGACAAGTCGATTGTGATTGACCAGTTGATGACCACTGATGTAGTTCTCTGTCTAGAAGTTTTTAGTTTCAAGGTTGTGACCGTTAACTTTAAATGGGACTTCTGTTTAAAACAAAAATTGATGAATGTAAATATTTTGTAGACTTTGATTTAGATGCTTCCTATTGGGCATAACTCCATGGTTACCAGGCTGTTGACACACAATGGCCAACATCTCCTCAGTGACAGCTGCTTGGCAAATACCACCCTGTAATGAAAAAGAGGAGAGAAAGAAGACAAACATGTTGCTTGAGAGAAACTTGGCTGGAGGTCAGAGCCATAGGCAGGGCAGGGCACCTTGACTAGTCTGAAGTATTGGAATTTCATGATCTGACCACTCAAGACTTCTAGTCATTAGGCATTCAAATTGTTTAGCCTACTTTGAATGGGGTAGAGGAATTGTCTTCTGCACAGCAGGTTGACACAAAAATAACATATGGAACTGGTGGGATTGTTCATTATATTCATTCTAACAGTATGTACAGTATACAACATAGTATTCTCCCCTTTCACTTTCAAGAAATGTATTTTGTTATCAATAATTCATAATTGCATTTTGAAGTAAGACAAACTATCTTGAAAACCGAAGTGAAACCTGTTGATTCATGTCTGTAGGGGGAAAATATGCTATAGGTTTAAGCCAATCAGTGTCCTTTTTTACTGAACATCACTGCTAAATGCTTTGGAATGGAATGAAGCGAGGAGAGGACAGGAGTCACATTCTCTGAAGGAGCATTGTGAGGACGCTAGGGTTCTGACATCTCAATGTTAAGTCCCAACTCAGACCATGCCAGGGCCCCAGTCAGCCTATACCAAGGTCCCAGGCAGGCAATTTAATGAACAACTACAATCACACACCTGATAGGCTATGGATAGGACCAGGAGTGTTTCTTCCACATGTAAACTAACCAGGAAAAACTCTGGGACCTAGTTTTAGCCTTTGATAATAATTCTTAACTAGTTGTCCTGGTCACTTAAGTCTCTCATTAAAAAGTACGCCATAGGGCACACTGATTCTGCTATGTTCACATCCCTACATACAGCGGACCATATGGCATGCAAATACCTTGAAACAGTTTGATAAAGTGAACATTTCAAACACAGCGGACCATATGGCATGCAAATACCTTGAAACAGTTTGATAAAGTGAACATTTCAAACACAGCGGACCGTTTTTTTCCTTGAGGACCCAACACCGGCACATTTTGTCATTCAAGGCCCCCACACCAGCCCATTCAAGGCCCCCACACCAGCCCATTCAAGGCCCCCACACCAGCCCATTCAAGGCCCCCACACCAGCCCATTCAAGGCCCCCACACCAGCCCATTCAAGGCCCCCACACCAGCCCATTCAAGGCCCCCACACCAGCCCATTTATTCCTTGAGGCCCCGATTATTAGCCAGATATTTATCATTTTGTGCAAAAAAAACTAGTTAGACAGGCCCACTAGGCAAAACATTATCCAGCCTATCTGGCGTTTCGGTCTGCCCCTGCCAGACTGTAATATTTGCTATAAAGTGCACTATTTATCTATAAGCTATGGCTCACCAAAGGGGTGGAAGCCAAGTCAGTCCAGCTCCTGCAGCAGCTTAGAAACAAACATTGTTTTTGGAGAGAGTTTATTATTAGTAAGTTTCATATTCATAACCGTAGACATAGTAATGCATCTGCCACCTGTAGACATAAATTGTAGGAATGCATCTGGTTGGTCAGTCTGATCACACAGCCATGAAAGCCAGTCCTCTCCCGTCCTTGTCAGCCGGGTCCAGAGCATGATTGATTGATTACACTTGGAAGACCAGTGGCCAGGGAGATAGGAGTAATTAAGCCTGCTAATAGGGTGTGACTAATGAAGATGAGAGATCAATCTAGAGAGCCTTTCACTACTTAACAATGGCATTCTCTGTCTGCTCCACATTTGTCTCTTCTTTTTGGGTTCCTTTGTGATAACGGACGTGTTTCCACTCCATCAATTACTTCTTGGGCTTTAAATCCAGACAGAGAGTGTGTCTCAATACGAACAGAGAACAGAACGGCCATTGAGTATCAAAAACAGCATGTTCACCATTGCCAGCCTTTGATTTCCCCCAGACACCCTCAAGCGTGTTATATATATTTTTTATGCTAGATGTTGATAAAGATTAAACATCTTTTTCATATTGTGTCACAGTGGAGGGAGTCAGTTTCGTAGATTGTGTTGTTCCTCTTACAAATAGGCTTGTATAATGCCCATCCCCTCTCTCTCTCCCCTATCCTGCTCCCCTCACAGTCCAGCCACAGGAGGAAGGTGACAGGTAATAGAAAGCAGGGTGTTATTATTATTGTGGAGAGGAACCTCAATCTCAGACAAGTGCCGACATTTGTTGTCAGGTCATGTGTGTATGTTCCCATCAATGGTTGAACAATGAACACTAATGGCACTATGCACTCAGATAGATAGGCTGTTTTTCACAGAAAGGATGAGTGAGTGAGACAGAGAGAGACAGAGGACCAATGGTGTGCCACCCCCTCCTCTCCTTCATTCTTTATCCATCCATATCTCTGAGTCTGCCAATGGTCATTTATAACCTATTAGAGATCCATAGGGATCTGATAGGTTCAACGGTTGGGCTAAAGGATTACACAGCAGCCATTCTCAGTCTGTTGCTGTTGCATATGACATTATTGATTTGATTTATAACAGTGATGAAACACTCACCACATAGAAACATCCCAACCAAGCTACTGTACTAGTACTGTGCTGATTCTGTATACAGTGCATTCAGAAGGTACTCAGACCCCTTGACTTTTTCCACATTTTGTTATTTTACAGCCTTATTCTAAAATTGATTCAATTTGTTTTTTCTCATCAATCTGTACACAATACCCCATAATGACAAAGCAAAAAATAATCCCTGAAATATCACTTTACATAAGTATTCAGGCCCTTTACTCAGTACTTTGTTGAAGCACCTTTGGCAGCGACGACAGCCTTGAGTCTTCTTGGGTATGACGCAACAAGCTTGGCACACCTGTATTTGGGGAGTTTCTCCCATTCTTCTCTGCAGATCCTCTCAAGCTCTGTCAGGTTGCATTAGAAGCATTGCTGCACAGCTATTTTCAGATCTCTCCTGAGATGTTTGATTGTGTTCAAGTCCGGGCTCTGACTGGGCACTCAAGGACATTCAGAGAGTTGTCCCGAAGCCACTCCTGCATCTTGGCTGTGTGCTTAGGGTCGTTGTCCTGTTGGAAGGTGAACCTGCTCTGGAGCATGTTTTCATCAAGGATCTCTCTGTATATTGCTCTGTTATTCTTTGCCTCGATCCTGACTAGTCTTCCAGTCACTGCTGCTGAAAAACATCCCAACAGCATGATGCTGCCACCACCATGCTTCATCGTAGTGATGGTGGCAGGTTTCCTCCAGACGTGACGCTTGGAATTCAGGCCAAAGAGTTCAATCTTGGTTTCTTCAGACCAGAGAATCTTGTTTCTCATGGTCTGGGAGCCTTTATGTGCCTTTTGGCAAACTCCTAGCGGGCTGTTGTTCCTTTTACTGATGAGTGGCTTCCGTCTGGCCACTAACATAAAGGCCTGATTTGTGGAGTACTGCAGAGATGGTTGTCCTTCTGGACGGTTCTCCCATTTCCACAGAGGAACTCTGGAGCTCTGTCAGTGACCATCAGGTTTTTGGTCACCTTGCTGACCAAAGCCCTTCTCCCTCGATTGCTCAGTTTGGCCGTGCGGCCAGATCTAGGAAGAGTCTTGGTGGTTCCAAACTTCTTCCATTGATGAATGATGGAGGCCACTGTGACAATCCTGTTTCTGAGCTCTACGGACAATTCCTTTGACCTCATGACTTTTGCTCTGACATGCACTGTCGACTGTGGAACCTTATATAGTTATTTGTACTCTGATTGAATGACAGGAATCTTTCATATCCATCATATATCCTCTTCGGATCCCTGTGGATCAATGTTCATTATGAGGAGATGCATGACCTTCGAGTGTTTCTAAAATTCCATGCCAGACCAGTAATACGGTGTCTTTGATGTGAATACAGTTTTATAATGAATCCATCCCGTTTCCTGTTTCCCCTTCCCTCTGACAGTACAGCGTGTTCTCTCTCTATGATTTCATCTGAAAGGTGTGAAAGTGGATGGTACCCTATGCTGACGCACGGCAACACCTCGCGTGTGAAACTACCGTAAGTTGTTTTCTAGATAGTATCCTCTCAGAAATCTTATTTTGTCACTCAATGTTTGTGTGTGCCTGTGCTGTGTTCTCTCCTTTTCTTAATAGAATTTCTCCACATTTTACCCAACATCTGACCAAATACTTTTCTTTGGCCTTCATGGAAACCTAATATCTTAGCTGTGATCACCGTCAGTCATTGTCATTCTCCAGCTAGCAGGGAAGTGGTTCCTGAACTTTTTCACTATTGTCACGTTTACATTGCCTTCAGAAAGTATTCCTACACCTTATATTATTCCACATTGTGTTGTGTTACAGCCGGAATTCAAACTGTACATCTATAATCTCACCCATCTACACATAATAATCCATCATGGAAAAGTGAAAACATGTTTGTTTTTTTACATTTTTGCTAATTTATTGAAAATGAAATACAGATATATTGAATTTACATAAATATTCACAACCCTGAATCAATACTTTGTAGAAGCACCTTTGACAGTGATTACAGCTGTGAGTCAGCTCCATTTTTTCTTTATGCTGAAAGACTCCCCAGTCCCTAACGATGAAAAGCATACCCATAACATGATGGAGCCACCACTATGCTTGAACATTCGGAGAGTGGTACTCTGTAATTGGATTTGCCCCAAACATAGCTCTTTCTATTCAGGACAAAAAGTTCCTTTTTCTCAATTTTTGCAGTATTACTTTCGTGCCATGTTGCAAACAGGATGCATGTTTTGGAATATTTTGTATTCAGTACAGGCTTTCTTCTTTTCACTCTGTCAATTAGGTTAGTAATGTGTAGTAACTACAATGTTGTTGATCCATCATCAGTGTTTCCTATCATAGCTATTAAACTCTGTAACTGTTTTAAAGACACCATTGGCCTCATGGTGAAATCCCTGTGCAGTTTCCTTCTTCTCCGGAAACTGCTTCAGGAAGGATGCCTGTGTTTTTGTACTGACTGGGTGTATTGATTCACCATCCAAAGTGTAATTAGTACCTCCACCATGCTCTAAAGGATTTTCAATCCCTTCTTTGCGAGGCGTTGGAAAACCTCCCTGGTCTTTGTGGTTGAATCTGTGTTTGAAATGCACTGCTCGACTGAGGGACCTTACAGATAATTTAATGTATTTGTTACAGAGATGAGATAGTCATAAAAAAATAATCAACACTATTATTGTACACAGAGTGAGTCCATGCAACTTATTATGTGACTTGTTAAGCAAAATTTTACTCTTGAACATATTTGGGCTTGCCATAACAAAGGGGTTGAATACTTATTGACCCAAGATATTTAAGCCTTTCATTTTTAATCAATTAGTAAACATTTGAAAATAAGAATTGCACTAAACGTAATACATGTTAAATTCAGGCTCTAACACAACAAAATGTGGTAAAAGCCAAGTGTTGAGAATACTTTCTGAAGGCACTTGTATTTCTACGGGCACAAGCACTGTCAATGAGACAGTGCTTGTGCCCGTAGAAATACAAGTGCCTTCAGAAAATTCAGAGAATTCTGTGTCTTCAGAAAATTCAGAGAATTCTGTGCCTTCAGAAAATTCAGAGAATTCTGCAGGTTTAAAGCTTATTTCCTGCAATTCCATACATTTTGCCATGGTGTGGACATTTATTTATTTTTTTTCATTTAAAAGCTAATTTAAAGTTAATTTCCTGCAATTATACAACATTTGCCATTGGGTGGAGAGAACATTTTGCAGTTTTAAAGCTCATGTTTGTTCATGTGATATTTGAGTGACCAACATTACAACAAAATCAATGGGTTAAAATCCTAGCTAAAAAAAAGGCTAGTTGATCTGGACATTTCTGAAAAGCTATAAATATAAGGTCTGCAATGACTGGCATGACAAGAGACAAACTGCTGATGCACTACCCAACTTCGAAATGGCACTTTACTCTCCATCCAGTGTCATTACACGCTGTGACACAGTAATAACCATGTATGATGTGCCATAACAGCTGACATTACTTGTCATAACATGTCATAATATGGTCATAACACTGTCATGACCTATATAGTTACACCTGTTGTGACATATATTGCATTATTTTATGGCTGGTTGTGACACCTAAATAAGAATGTCAAAACCCAAATTATTCAAATTGGTTTTTCCCCTGCCAAGAAGATTCCTTTCATCTGAAAGTATTTTTCTCAGTTCATTTGTTTTTTTTTTTCTAATGAATTCTTTACAGTCATGTTTTTTCCCCATCATATTTTAAATAACTTTGTGACACTGTCATTGAAGCATTACGACCATCCTGTGTCACTTTCCTTGGAATAAGAAAATACATTTTATGACACTGTCAAGAAACATTATGACCATCATTATCATATAAGCCGAATAGGCCTATCATGTACATGCCAGTCATAAGTCAAAAAAAAGGGTGTGTTGTCCTGCTGCTGAAATCTGCTCCTGCAGTCATCCCACTCATCAGCAACAGAGCATTGGGGTAGGTGCATGTCTGACATCAATGTGTGTGCAATTACAATTTAAGTTTACATTGCCAAAGCAAGTGAAATAGATAAACAAAAGTGAAATAAACAATAAATAATTAACAGTGAACATTACACTCACAAAGGTTCCAAAATAATAAAGATGTGTCATATTATGTCTATGTATGGTGTTGTAATAATGTGCAAATAGTTAAGTACAAAAGGGAAAATATATAAATACCGTTGAAGTTGGAAGTTTACATACACTTAGGTTGGAGTCATTAAAACTTGTTTATCAACCACTTCACAAATTTCTTATTAACAAACTATAGTTCTGGCAAGTCGGTTAGGACATCAACTTTGTGCATGACACAAGTAATTTTTCCAACAATTGTTTACAGACAGATTATATCACTTATAATTCATTGTATCACAATTCCAGTGGGTCAGAAGTTTACATACACTAAGTTGACAGTGCCTTTAAACAGCTTGGAAAATTCCAGAAAATGATGTCATGGCTTTAGAAGGTTCTGATAGGCTAATTGACATAATTTGAGTCAATAAGTGTACCTGTGGATGTATTTCAAGGCCTACCTTCAAACGCAGTGCCTCTTTGCTTGACATCATGGGAAAATCAAAAGAAATCAGCCAAGACCTCGGAAAAGAAATAGTAGACCTCCACAAGTCTGGTTCATCCTTGGAAGCAATTTCCAAACACCTGAAGGTACCACATTCATCTGTACAAACAATAGTACGCAAGTATAAACACCATGGGACCACGCAGCCGTCATACCGCTCAGGAAGTAGACGCGTTCTGTCTCCTAGAGATGAACGTACTTTGGTGCGAAAAGTGCAAATCAATCCCAGGACAACAGCACAGGACCTTGTGAAGATGCTGGAGGAAACAGGTACAAAAGTATCTATATCCACAGTAAAACGAGTCCTATATCAACATGACTTGAAATGCCGCTCAGCAAGGAAGAAGCCACTGCTCCAAAACCGTCATTAAAAAGCCAGACTACAGTTTGCAACTGCACATGGGGACAAAGATCGTACTTTTTGGAGAAATGTCCTCGAATCTGATGAAACAAAATAGAACTGTTTGACCATAATGACCGTCGTTATGTTTGGAGGAAAAAGGGGGAGGCTTGCAAGCCGAAGAACACCATCTCAACCGTGAAGCACTGGGTGGCAGCATCATGTTATGGGGGTGCTTTGCTGCAGGTGATGCTGGTGCACTTCACAAAATAGATGACATCATGAGGGAGGGAAATTATGTGAATATATTGAAGCAACATCTCAAGACATCAGTCAGGAAGTTAAAGCTTGGTCGCAAACGGACAATGACCCCAAGCATACTTCCAAAGTTGTGGCAAAATGGCTTAAGGACAACAAAGTCAAGGTATTGGAGTGGCCATCACAAAGCCCTGACCTCAATCCTATAGAAAATTTGTGGGCAGAACTGAAAAAGCGTGTGCTAGCAAGGAGGCCTACAAACCTGACTCATTTACACCAGCTCTGTCAGGAGGAATGGGCCAAAATTCATCCAACTTATTGTGGGAAGCTTGTGGAAGGCTACACGAAACGTTTGACCCAAGTTAAACAATTTAAAGGCAATGCTACCAAATACTAATTGAGTGTATGTAAACTTCTGACCCACTGGGAATGTGATGAAATAAGTAAAATCTGAAAAAAATCATTCTCTACTATTGTTCTGACATTTCACATTCTTAAAATATTGGTGATCCTAACTGATTGGTGATTGGTGATCCTAATTGAATTAAGACAGGGAATTTTTACTAGGACTAAATGTCAGGAATTGTGAAAAACTGAGTTTAAATGTAGTTGGCTAAGGTGTATGTAAACTTCCGACTTCGACTGTATAATTTAATATGGTCAATGTAATTAATTAAACATACTGTTGACACGTAGGCTATGGTGTAATGGAATGTTTTGCCTCGTGTTGTAGGCTTTGTGGGTTTTGAGACTCTTATGTAGGAGTCATAACCGGCCTTAAAATAACGCAATATATGTCACAACAGGTCTAAATATGTGTCATGACAATGTTATGACCATATTACAGTTAATGACAAGTTATGTCAGCGGTTATGACATATTATGATGTGTTGTGACACTGAGTGTCAAGTAAAGTGTTACCATTCATTCTACTATTACAACTTTCAAGAGTGGGACCAAAATTACAGCTTGGACAGCTTCAGGCGAGTATTATCCCAGACATTCCGGTGGTTACCCCTCTAAACACTGGGTTTATACCCTGTCCCACCCCCTCCTCAGGACAGTTATAATACCTAGTCACAGTGTCATACGACTGTTATACAAACACACAGCTACTAGGACTGGACAGACTGACGCCCTGAGCCCACCCCCCCCTCGGCCCCAGCAGTTGGCTCGGTCTGGCCATATAACCTACTGTTGGAGGGAGAGGGATGGAGAGGAGGAGGGAGGGAGCAGCAGCTGTATTTACCCTGAACACCGCAGTAGACAATGTGACAGGGTGGTTACGTGAGCCATAGTAATGTGTTCCACTGAATTACAGTCAGGGGAAACCAGGGAGAGAGGAGAGGTCACTCAGAGAAGAAGGGGAGAGGAGACTAAAGAATAACAGCAGTATGGCTGCTCTGATGCCCGGGTTTTCAGGATACTGTTCTCCAGCTATTATGGCAAATAGATTACTGTGCACCAACAGTGACCTCTTGACGATTATTGTCACAACACCTGAACACCATACTTTATACATTACTTTATTAATGACCTTATAATTTGCTAGTGTCCTTTGCACTGTGTCCTTTGCAGTGGCATGCTATATATGACACATTTACCGTAAAGAGCTTACATTATGCTATGATGTATTATGACAGCATTCCTACAGTTTTCTTGAAAGGCACCGTGCCCTTTCATCATCTGTATAGCGTAGTGATTCAGCATATAGCAGGGTTGGGTTCTAAAGTGCAGAGTGATCTGATAAAGGACAGGAATGCCAGGTAAGGTCCATTAGGGTGGATGTGTTATGCTGCATATCCTGTCTTTGACACACTGGCTCTGCTCTACTCTACTCTGGCACCAAGGCTGGCTGCTGTTGATTTCCAGAGGTAGAACAACTCCTCTCAGAGAGTGAGAGAGAGCCAGCAGCTTCTCTCCTCTTCTCCTCTTTCCACTCGTCTCCTCTCTTCTCTTCACTGCTCCGTACCCCAGAGATCTCCCTCCAACAGGCCGGGTATCCCACCTCTTCAAAGGCTGTTAATTGCATTGTTAAAAATGTGTGGGATGACTCATCTGTCCAGGGGACCACACCTCTCTTGTCTCCTGTCATGTCCTGACCAGGCCTGTCCATCGGGCCCCTGGGAGCCGCGGTGCTCTGGCTGGTGCATGGCCCTGTTCACTGCAGACTGTACTGTACCTACCTTGACTAACAAGAGGCCTTGTCCTGTCACACAACTGTTGGCAGGAGGGGAGGGATGGGAGACCTTTGAGGTTCCATCCACATTAGAGTATACAGTATACAGAGTCCTGAAATGTGGAAGTGGAATCCCTGCATAGCGCACAGAGCACTGTAAGTATAGTGCTCTTCCAGTGACATATTTACCATATTTGGGGAGTCTATAGAGCAAGACTACAAAATGGAAAGGAAGAATACTGCCCAATGGGCACACCACGCCATTTAAACTTGGATAATTGGGTAATACATTATATATACAAAAGCATTTGAACACCCCTTCAAATAAGTGGATTTGGCTTATTTCAACCACACCCTTTGCTGACAGGTGTATAAAATCGAGCACACAGGCATGCAATCTCCAAAGACAAACATTGGCATTAGAATCGCCTTACTGAAGAGCTCAGTGACTTTCAATGTGGCACCATCATAGGATGTCACTTTTCCAACAGTTTGTCAAATTTCTGCCCTGCTAGAGCTACCCCAGTCAACTGTAAGTGCTGTTATTGTGAAGTGGAAACATCTAGGAGCAACAACAGCTCAGCCGCGTAGTGGTAGGCCACACAAGCTCACAGAACGGGACTGAGTGCTGAAGCTCATAGCACGTAAAAATTGTCTGTCCTCGGAAGCAACACTCACAACCAAGTCCAAACTGCCTTTGGAGGCAACGTCAGCACAAGAACTGTTCGTCGGGAGCATCATGAAATAGGTTTCCATGGCCGAGCAGCAATGCCAAGAGGCTGGAGTGGGGTAAAGCTTCCCGCCGTTGGACTCTGGAGCAGTGGAAATGCGTTCTCTGGAGTGATGAATCACACTTAACCATCTGGTAGAATCTGGGTTTGGCAGATGCCAGGAGAACGCTACCTGCCCCAATGAACGGTGCCAACTGTCAAGTTTGGTGGAGGAGGAATAATGGTCTGGGGCAATTTTTTATGGTTCGGGCTAGGCCACTTAGTTCCAGTGAAGGGAAATCTTAACATTACAGCATACAATGACATTATCAACGATTCTTTGTGGCAACAAAGTTTGGGGAAGGCCCTTTCCTGTTTCAGCATGACATGCCCCCATGCACAAAGCGAGGTCCATACAGAAATGGTTTGTCGAGATCGGTGTGGTAGAACTTGACTGGCCTGCACAGAGCCCTGACCTCAACCCCATCGAACACCTTTGGGATGAATTGGAACTCCGACTGCGAGCCTGACCTAATCTCTCAACATCAGTGCCTGACCTCAATATAAACTATTGCGGCTTAATGGAAGCAAGTCCCCACACCAATGATCTAACATCTAGTGTAATGTCTTCCCAGAAGAGTGGAGGCTGTTATAGCAGCAAAGGGGGGACCAACTCCATATTAATGCCCATGATTTTGGAATGAAATGTTCGACGAGCATACTTTTGGTCAAGTAGTGCATTTGGTTGAGACTTTGATCAATAAGACTACAACCTATGTTCACCCACTCAAAAATACAGCCAAAAGTTAGTTGAATTTCCAATGTGGTATCACTATGCTTCCAACCATCTAAAAGTACAACCAAAATTAAATGGAAAAACTATTTTTTTGACAGATTGCTTGTTTAGTTTTCATACAAATGTCTATCACTGCACTTTCAATCCTTTAAAAGCATAGCTAAATTCAAATGGGAATACTACATCAGATATTTTGTTTATTCATACAACAGATGTTATCACTATGCTTAATCTAATAGAAGAACCAAATGACTTGGATGGATTGCAGTTGAGATTACATTATAAGTGCAATGTGCAGGTGATTAATGCTGTTCGAGATTCTGCACAGATTATTACAGGAATTGTGAAGATCTCCACAGACCTGTAACCACCTAGGCATGCTCTCTTGAACATGCCCACTTTATATGGTTTCATAAGACATTTAGAGTTACAGTAACCTCGAAATGTGGCCATGGATGTGTTACTAATTTTAAAATAGAATGTTACATTAGTTTGTAAAATAGCCTTAACTTCAGGCTTTTTACTGTATTACAAAAGTAATATTGAAGTGTGTTTGGTTGACAATGCAACCAAATATCAACAATTAAAGGAGATGTAACTACTGCTTGGATAGTTCCATCTGAGACACTGGCTTAATCCCATTCTTAAATTTGTATTTTAGGTTGAGTTGGAAACATGAATCCAACATATAAATTGTTAACTTGTCGACAAGTAAATAAGCTATTGTACCCTATTGTACCCTCCATGTAGAACCCTCCACAGAGGGTTCTACATGGAACAAAAAAAGGGTTCAACCTGGAACCAAAAAGGGTTCTCCTATAGGGACAGCCAAAGAACCCGTTTTTTTTTGTATTGTCTATTGTTAGTTGATTTCTGAGTTAAATTGAAACTATAGCTGTTGATGACTTTACAAATTATATATGAGTGATAAAGTATGGCCACATTTCATTCGCTCTGATAAACCTACCCTTAGGAATGACTTCACTAGAAACTGGGAATCTATTTAGTTTTTAATTGGAGATCTCTCAATAATCATTCTCACTATAGCACATTGGTAATAGTCAGTGACAAATATCATATCTAAGCTGGGCTTGGTTAAATCCCTGGATGGAAGACCAAATGGATAGCTGTAGATAGATCAATTCTCCAGTAGGAGGTGCTGCCCGGTCTATCATTTTTGTCTGGTAATGGATATAACGTTGAAAATCTGACATTGTTCTAAAGGTACAAATTTTACATATTTTATTCAAGATTTGTCTATGTTGAAATTTGGTTACCATGATGACATAATCCTGTGGTTGAAATTTCACCCTCAAACAACTATTTTCAAATCCAAGGTTTTTTCCACGTAGATTCCATAATACATTTACAAATTACATTGGTGATAACTGATGACTTCCATGCTCTTTCTACAGTATTCCTCTCGGGGTAGAACATCAGGCTACACTTCTTCAGGTTGTGCTTTCTATAAGAGGACGCATCAAACCCCCACTGGGCCCTGTTCACACGCTGAGTCTGTGGCTGACATGACTGCCTCCAAAATATCTTTCTTCGATGAGGTGTGAGGCTTGAAACAACTCCCCCATTCCCTTCCTCCCTCCTCCCTTCTACCCACTTCACATCTCCCCTCTCCTGCTCTTTCACCAGTGAACATGGTTTACATAACATGATTCTCACTCACGAGAAAATGGAAACAGCAATGCAAACAATGACAACAAACAAAGTGTCCTACTTTAAAAGGCAGTGCAGCAAAGAGTGACTAAACCCTGTGCTCAGATTCATTCTTCTGTGTGCTGTTGACGTGTGAACACTGTTCTCCCCTGGCATGCTGTTCCTCTACTCAGCTGTGTACTTGAAGATAATCTCTCAAGGATTAGCAAAAATTAAAGTTTTATATTGTACTTTGTTGTGTGTGAGTGTGCGTGCATGGGATTGTGCGCATGCGAGTGTGTGCATGCATGTGTGTGAGAGAGAGCGTGTATATGCATGTTTGTGAGAGAAAGTGTGTGTAAGACAGAGTGTGAGCATCCAGCACAAGCTTTGTTGTTTCAGCACTGCTCTGGGAGGTCACCTCTGATTTTACAGCTTCATTTCTCGCATAGTTCCTTCCCACACTTGGCACGTTTACTGCCAGACAGACAGACAGATGACATTACCCCAGAGTAATGCACAGAGATCCTGGGCTGTCGAGCCCTGGGCTTACCTATACCCGGCATCTCCACTCTTGTTATGTAAATTTGACAATCTTAACCTGGGTGGAGCGTGTCACAGCATGTTTCTGTGGAAATGCTATGTTCGCTCCTACATTCCCCTCTCTCAAGCTGTCATTACACAGTAGGCAATACAGTAAGTCATGTTCAGAATTTTCTCAGCAGGTTTACATAAAATGATTCACTTAACCGTAACAAATTATGAAAGAAAATATAAAATATGAAATGATCCACTGAACATGTAGCAATGTAACTATACTGTTATATGGGATTAGATTAGGAGAGAGCAAAGAAATACATCACTTTTTGAAGATCACAGTAGTATCGGAGATAAGTAAAGTTCAGGCAAGGGAGACGCTGATGACTCGCCAGTTTCTCATTAACTCATTTGGATATGACCACTGACTAAGGTAAGTTCCAACAGAAACCCTCCCATGTAAACAGTCCTGGTGTGTCCTGAGGTCAGGTTGCCTGTATTGTAGTGGTGTAGAGGGGGAGGGTCCTGTAGAAAGTAGTGAGCTCAGTCCCAGCAGCAGCAGCGATCAGGTCTTATTTATTACACTGGCCTCTGAGTTATAGTGGAGCAATAGCTGAATAAGGAAGTGTTGCCACCATCAATCTGTGTATTTGTGTAAACACAGAGACTCCGTGTACAGCTTCTGCTTCTGCAACTAGAGCACTGTCTATGAATTTGAAGGGGTTCTATTTCAAGTCTGTATGTAGGCAGCAGCCTCTCTTTGTTAGTGATGGCTGTTAACAGTCTGATGACCTTGAGATATAAGCTGTTTTTGGTTCCCAGCTTCGATGCACCTGTACTGACTTCACCTTCTGGATGGTAGCGGGGTGACCAGACAGTGGCTTGGTTGGTTGTTGTCCTTGATGATCTTTTTGGCCTTCCTGTGACATTGGGTGCTGTAGGTGTCCTATAGTTTGGCCACGGTGATGCGAGAGCCCTGCGGTTGTGGGCGCTGCAGTTGCCATACCATTTTGCATCTGTAAAAGTTTGTCAGGGTTTTAGGGGACAATACACATTTCTTCAGTCTCCTGAGGTTGAAGAGGCGCTGTTGCGCCTTTTTCACCACTCTGTCTGTGTGAGGTGAACCATTTCAGTTTGTCCGAGATGTGCCGAGGAACTTAAAACTTTCCACCTTCTTCACTGCTGTCCAGTCAATGTGGATAGGGGAGTGCTCCCTCTGCTGTTTTCTGAAGTCCACGATCATCTCCTTTGATTTGTTGATGTTAAGTGAGAGGTTGTTTTCCTGACACCACATTCCGAGAACCCTCACCACCTCCCTGTAGGCTGTCTTGTCGTTGTTGGTACTCACGTCAGCCATGGAGAAGGAGAGGGAGGAAACACAGCCCTTAGTAGTTGGCCATGTTGGTGGCACTGTATTATCCTCAAAGCGGGCAAGGAAGATGTTTAGTTTATCTGGAAGTAAGACGTCAGTGTCTCTGACGTGGCTGGTTTTCCCTTTGTAATCCGTGATTGCCTGTAGACCCTGCCACATACGTCTTGTGTCTGAGCCGTTGAATTGCGACTCCACTTTGTCCCTATACCGACATTTCGCCCTGTTTGATTGCCTTGTGGACGGAAAAACTACACTTTTTGTATTCAGCAATATTCTCAGTCATGGTTAAATGCGATGGTTCGTGCTTTCAGTGTTGCGCGAATGCTGCCATCTATCCTGTCACGTCCTGACCTTAGTTCCTTTTTTATGTCTCTATTTTAGTTTGGTCAGGGCGTGAGTTGGGGTGGGCATTCTATGTTTTTGTTCTATGTGTTATAGTTCTATGTGTTTGGCCTGGTATGGTTCCCAATCAGAGGCAGTTGTCAATTGTTGTCTCTGATTGAGAACCATACTTAGGCAGCCTGTTTTCCCACTATGGTTTGTGGGTAGTTGTTTTCTGTGTCTGTGTTTTCACCATACAGAACTGTTTCGATTTTCGTGGTTTCACGTTTGTTATTTTGTGTTCAGTAATACATTTAACATTGACACGTACCACAATGCATATTGGTCTGATCCTTCCTATTCCTGTTCCTCAGATGAAGAAGATTGTTACAGAACTACCCACCAAAAAAGGACCAAGCAGCGTGGTAACAAGGAGCAGAGGGTTCTGGACTCCTGGACTTGGGAGGAGATACTAGACTGTAAGGGACCCTGGGCACAGGCTGCGGATATCGCCGCCCTAAGGAAGAACTGGAGGCAGCGAAAGCTGAGCAGCAGCGATATGAGGTAAGACAGCGCAACAGGCACAAGAGGCAGCCCCCCAATTTTTGGGGGGGAGGGACACGGGGAGATTGGCGGAGTCAGGCAATAGACCTGAGCCAACTCCCCGTGCTTACCAGGAGAGGCGTAGTACTGGTCAGGCACTGTGTTATTATGCGTGTCGCCAGTGCGCGCTCATAGCCTGGAGCGCTATAGGCCAGCCCCTCGCAAGTGCCATGCGAGAGTGGGCATCCAGCCAGGGTGTTGGGAGGGTGCCGTTCACTCTATGCCTGCGCTCCGCCCGTGCCGGGCGAATGTGGACATTGAGAGGTGCGAGTGGTATGCACCAGATCTCCAGTGCTCCCCCACAGCCCGGTTCAACCTGTACCTGCACTTTGGAGGGTCCAGGCTAAAGTGGTCATCCAGCATGGAGGAGTGGTGCCAAGGCTGCGCACCAGAGCTCCAGTGCTCCCCCACAGCCTGGTCCATCCGGTGCCTCCTCCACGCACCAGGCCTCCTGTAGGTCTCCCCAGCCTGGTGGGTCCTGTGGCAGCCCCACGCACCAGGCTGTCTCTCCATCTCCTCCCTCCAGGTTCTCCCACCTGTCCGGCGCTTCCAGAGTCTCCCTCCTGTCCAGAGCCGCCCTTCACTACAGCGCTGCCAGAGCCGCCCTTCACTCCGTCGCTGCCAGAGCCGCCCTTCACTCCGGCGCTGCCAGAGCCGCCCGCCTGTCTGGCGCTGCCAGAGCCGCCCGCCTGTCCGGCGCTGCCAGAGCCGCCCGCCTGTCCGGCGCTGCCAGAGCCGCCCGCCTGTCCGGCGCTGCCAGAGTCTCCCGCCTGTCCGGCGCTGCCAGAGACTCCCGTCTATTCGGGGCCCGATGTAAGAGTCCCCAGTCCGGGGTCGGCGACGAGGGTCGCCACTCTAAAGGCGCCACCTAAGTAGGCCATGACTAAGGTGGAGTGGGGTCCACGTCCCGCGCCGGAGACGCCACCGAGGACAGATGCCCACCCAGAGTTTAGGTTTGGCGGCCGGAGTCCGCACCTTTGGGGAGGGTACTGTCACGTCCTGACCTTAGTTCCTTTTTTTAGTCTCTATTTTAGTTTGGTCAGGGAGTGAATTGGGGTGGGCATTATATGTGTTATAGTTCTATGTGTTTGGCCTGGTATGGTTCCCAATCAGAGGCAGCTGTCAATCGTTGTATCTGATTGAGAACAATACTTAGGCAGCCTGTTTTCCCACTATGGTTTGTGGGTAGTTGTTTTCTGTGTCTGTGTTTTCACCATACATAACTGTTTCGATTTTCGTTGTTTCACGTTTGTTATTTTGTGTTCAGTTGTAATACATTTAACATGAACACGTACCACGTTGCATATTGGTCTGATCCTTCCTATTCCTGTTCCTCAGATGAAGAAGATCGTTACATATCCACGGTTTCTGGTTAGGGTAGGTTTTAATAGTCACTAAGGGTAGGCACATTTTGGAGTGGCCTTTTACTGTTCCCAGCACAAGGTGCATCTGTCTAATGATCATGCTGTTTAATCAGATTCCTGATATGCCACACCTGTCAGGTGGATTTAATTATCGTGGCAAAAGAGAAATTCTCACTAACATTTGAGAGAAATCAGCTTTTTGTGTGTTTGGAACATTTCTGGGATCTTTTATTTCAGCTCATGAAACATGGGACCAACACTTTACATTTGTTGTTCAGTATATATAGATTGTAAACATTAGTGGGGCATACTGGGCCGAGTATCAAACCTTGGGGAACCCCTTTAAGTAACTAAAGGAACTCAGATTTGACCCCATCTACCTTGATGGCCTGAGTTCTGTCATTGAGATAATTATGAAACCATCGGCAAGCATCAGTACCCAACCCTATTGAGGATAGCTTATTCAACAGAAAAACATGGACTACAGTACCAAAAGATTTTAACAAGCTACAAAATTGCCAGCACAATTCATTATCTAAGGCATTTGCAATTTAATTTGCAACAGCCATGGTGGCCGTAGTGGTGCTTAACTGGCTGGCCAAGACCGGTATGACTACCATTTCTTTCAAATAGGAAACCAGGAATAGGAAATATGAAGCCAAACAGGAAGCCAGAGATAAAATGCTAATTAAAAGCATCACAGATCTTAACTTTTTCAGTAATGATGGAGTCTAAAACTACTTGCTTAGGCAGGGAAGTAGAGGAATTACCAAGCTTCAGTGAATTAACAGTTTTCCAGAATTTAGAGGGATCACTAACAGAGTATTTTTTGGGGTGGGGTTCTGTGGTTCGTATTGACCAGCAGGGATGTTCCTGTCCCACCGCGCACTAGCGACTTCTGTGGCGGGCCTGGCACAATACACGCTGACATGGTTGCCAGGTGTACAGTGTTTCCTGCGGCTGGCTTCCAAGTTAAGAGGGCATTGTGTCAAGAAGAAGTGCAGCTTGGCTGGGTTGTGTTTCAGAGGATGCATAGCTCTTGACCTGTAACTACCAATTGGATAACACGAAATTGGGGAGAAAAAGGGATAACAAAAATAATAAAACCTCTCGAGCCAGCTAAGGCATCCCTGGTTTCTTCGGCAGTGGCACACGGACCCGACTTCACCAACCAAAACAAAAAACAACAAAAAACTCCCTGATGCTTCCAATATTGGTGTGAGGACAGACACTGGGAGAGGGGAAGCAAGTACATGGACTGAATATTTTATAAATAACAGACATGAAACAAAACACGGACAGCGCCTGGACAAGGGAAACATAACGACATGAATGCTGACATGGGGATCAAATTGAGGAATAGACATATAATGGAGGCAATCAACAAAGTGATGGAGTCCAGGTGAGTTCAATGAAGTGCTGATGTGCGTAACGATGGTGACAGGTGTGCGTAATGATGGGCAGCCTGGCACCCTCCAGTGCCAGAGAGGGGGAGGGGGAACAGGCGTGACAGATACGGCATTTCTACCCTATTTGCAGCTCAAATTGTCAGGATTTGCCCAGGATTGTTCAGGTTTTGGTCACTAGATGCCCCCATTGTGCTTTTTTGACCCTTTTGTTTTTCCCTTGTTCTAGTTATTAGTTGCACCTGTGCCTCATTTTCCTTGAATGTATTTAAACCCTTAGTGTTCCTCAGTTCTTTGCTCTGTGTTTGTATGTTAGCACCCAGCCATGCTGTGAACTTTTGTTTCTCTAGTTGGATTTTCTTGAGGTACTCTGGTTTTTTGTTCTTGTTTATTTTTGATTATTCTTTTGAGGTTTGTTTTTTCCCTGCTGTTCTTACCACTTTGTGGATTTTCCTTGTGTCTTGGAGGATATACATGTTTTCTCTTGGAGTTACTTCTGACGTTGTGGATTTATATTTTTGCCTGAAGATTTTTTTCTTTATTAAATCACCGTCTCTAGTACTGCTGTGTCTGCCTCATCTTCTGGGTTCTGCCGACTATTAGTGGCTCAGTTTACTAAGTGACTGTTTCTCACATCGGAGACCTGAGTTCGTAACCAGGTCCTGACACAAATCAATAATAAAATGTAAATCCTCCAACGGTATTGATGTGGGATCTAAAAGTGTGATAGACAACAAACTGAGGGGTGTTGCTTATGGGAAAAAAAATGTTTACCGCCTTATACAAGCTGGTTGGCATCTCCTCCTCAAACAACAACATCCCTGCTCAGTTATGTTGGGAACAGGACTTGGGTGTATCTCTCACTGCAGTACAGTGGGATGCAACATGGAAAAGCACAAAATCGAGGTTGGTACACTAATGCATCTGTTATGGAAATGTCCAGCCGTCAAAAGACTTTGGACTGAGGTAGGTGATATGTTGAATTTTGAATGTACAGTATGTTAGTATGTAGGGTGGACAATATCTAACCTAGAACCACACAACATACAGTATCATTGCATTGGCCTTTCATTCAGTCAAAACAACAAATGGAAAAACCTAAGCCTGTAACAAATAGGAACATCCATTAAGTCATCCAGGAGCATCCTACTAATTCAATTTCCCAGGGAAGGGGGAGACCCTTTCGTGGAGGGATCCCTGCAGAACACTGGCCAGTCGTTTATGGAGAGACGACATGGCGGCAACACACCCATCAGGTTAGAGCGGCGTCCAGCTACTGGAGTAGAAGAGAAAGTATGTGGATGTTTTATTTTGTTATATTTAACTTGTATTTACTTAGGCAAGTCAGGTGATGTGGATTCCCCAGTAGCTTGTGTAAGTTCACTACTTGTTTGCTAAGAGTAGCCACTTCACCTCTGCGAGCAAACAGTTGCTACATTGAAAGTCCGGGGGGACCACGTTATCTGGGAATAAAACAAAATATCACAGCTCCTGCAGCATTGAAACTGTTTGTTAGCGACCTCCATTTCAAACTTTAGGCTAACTGTGCTTCTGAGTCTCTTTTCTTGACAGGAATTTACAAAAAAACATGCATGTCAATCTCTCATGACTCAAAGTGGAGGAGAGATTGACTGCATCACTACTTGTCTTTGTCAGAGGTATTGAAAGTACCAAACTGTCTGTTTCAATCAGTTAAAACACAGCACATACATACCCCACTGAAACAAGACATGCTACCAGTGGTCTCTTCACAGTCCCCAAGTCCAGAACAGAGGCTAAGAAACGCACAGTACTATATATAGCAATGACTACACGGAACTCTCTCCCACCTCAGGTAACTCAAGCTAGCAATAAAATCTGATTAAAAAAAACAGATAAAACAACTCACAGCACAATGAGAGAGAGACACATACACATTCTTAGTAATGTAATAATGGAGCAATGTACATATGATGCACAATGTTTGTATGATGTAATGTTTTATTTCTGACCCTGGGAAGAGTAGCTGCTGCCTTGGCAACAGCTAATGGGGATCTTAATAAAATACTAAATGTTATTATATTTATAAAAGTTATTACATGAATTAACCAGTGTTACTACATACACCATTATTACAGGGACTAATTAATACATTGAGCTTAAATTGAATAAATTCAACTAGAGACCTGGCTCAGCTCACATGTTGTTAATTCTCATGGCTGCTATACATGATTTATAATAGGGGAGGGCAACATGCAACAGTTGTGTCCTGGATGGAATATTTGATTGTCTTTATGATGTTTGGTTCTGAGTTCCAGCTCAAGCTTAAAGTCCATGTATTGTTGAAAGAGATTCAGTGTTGGGGAAGCTATTCTGAAAATATAGTTTTCCAAGGTACCAATTACTTCACACTGGAAGAATTCAGCTACACTAAATCTATCCTTCAGAAAAATATAGTTTATTAACTAAAGATACATTGAAAAAGTAGTTATCTACATCCAAACTACTTTGTGAAAAATGATCATATGCAAATCTAAAATGTCATATAATACAAATAGCAAAAACAGATCACTCTCGAGTCCCTTGTTAATAGGATGTGTTGTTGAGTCTATTAAACACAAACCTATGTTTCAAGTGAAAATGAGGCAGGTATTATGTTAACAAAGAAAGGAAATTCTTGCCTACAATTTTAGAAGAAAAACAAAAAACCTAAAAGGGTTCTTTGGCTGTCCCCATAGGAGAACCGTGAAGAACCCTTTCGGAACCCTTTTTTCTAAGAATGTAGACCCATCTTTACTTTTTGCAAAAAATTAATTTATTAGTAATTCCAGTGGTTTTCTACACCGCTACATGGCAAAATAGTAATTAACTACTGAAAACACTAACTATATTTGAATTTAGTTAAACTACCACCAAGCTACTGCAAAATGGAGTATAGTTACTAGTGGAGCTAAATGTATAGTAGCTCACTACTCCCTATCACTAGAAAGACTACACAATGGTATTTCCAAGTGGCTTTACAACCTTACACAGCTTGCTTCTCTCTCCCCCCCCCCTTAATTTTACCTCTTATACTTTCCCCAGAATTTGTGAGCCATTGTGAATGCGGAAGCTTGCACATTTACAACACAACACTATCTATGTTGTAGCCTACTGTTCAGTGTAGGGTTTGTTGTAATTGTAGTTTTGTCCTCAACTGTTCCTGTTTGTATGCTCTATCCCAGTGGTGCAGTCAGGCCAGTCCTAGTCTGCTGCTCTCTGCTCCACAATGACAACACCAACCACCCCTTACACACAATACTGCTGCAGCCAATCCTCAGCTTGACGTTTAACCTCTCAACTCCCAGGAGTCTGTGTATCCAAGGCACTCACTGAGAGAAGGTCAATAGACTTTCTGCAGAACATGTCTGCATACTAAGCAGTGAGTGCAGCAGACCACTGTCAATCCCATCGCTGGGGAGTGAGATTCGCTGTTCAAAGTGTTTATTTAGTTTTACACAGACTTATAGGGCTAATGGAATTTATTGATTTCACATGTCTCTCTTAATCAGTGGTAAATAAAATATGAGATTGTGGAGTATCTGACAAGCCCTGATCTATGTTTGGCATTAGAGGGAGGAGTGAGTGTGTGAAAGGCTCTCTGTCTTCTTAATGTACACTGACCAAAAATATAAACGCAACATGGAACAAAGATTTTACTGAGTTACATTTCATCTAAGGAAATCAGTCAATTGAAATAAATAAATAAATAAAGCCCTAATCTATAGATTTTGCATGCCTGGGAATACAGATACGCATCTGTTGGTCACAGATATCTTTAAAAAAAATAATAAGTTTGCATCATGCAGTGCATCTCTTTCGCATAGAGTTGATCAGGCTGTTGATTGTGGCCTGTGGAATGTTGTCCAATTCCTCTTCAATGGCTGTTCGAAGTTGCTGGATATTGACGGAAACTGTGACATGCAGTCGTACACGTTGATCCAGAGCATCCCAAACGTGCTCAATGGGTGACATTTCTGGTGAGTACGCAGACCATGAAGGAACTCTGACATTTTCCGCTTCCAGGAATTGTGTATATATTTGTATTCATCTTAAATTATTATCTCACCGGCATGCATTGTTTCTCCACTCAATTGTGTATGTTCATGACATTTCTGGGAAGCTGCCAAACTAGGTTATTAGCCTGACTGTAAGTACATTATAGCCCACAGTATGGTGGTCATCAACAGTGTGGCTCACAGTATATGTCAGATCCTTGTACTTGTACATTTACAGTAGGGCAATTGAGAGATACTGCCTGAAAAAATCGTGTAAACGTTCTTTACGAGCCATAATGATGAACAAAATGTAAACTTTCTCTAACGGTTGCCTGTGCGGCTTGTCTTTCAGTTGCTCTAAATTTTGGACAAAATATCCACAGGAAAGTATTGCTTAACCAACTTTTTAGGGAGCTGGTAGGTATGGTTTGATTAGGCACCAAGGTAAAGTTTGTTTTATATTGGATATTTGGTTTTCACTCATCTATAGCTATTGAACCAAGCATTCCATGAACAATGGGTTGGCAGGTAGCCTAGTGGTTAGAGTGTTGGACTTGTAACTGAAAGGTTACAAGATCAAATCCCCAAGCTGACAAAGTTAAAAATATGTTGTTCTGAAGAAGGCAGTTTACCCATTGTTCCTAGGCTGTCATTTAAAAGAAAATAACTGTTCTAAACTTCTTGCCCAGTTAAATAAAGGTAACAAATCAGGAGAGGATGAAGAACAACATAAAAAAATATATTTTTATTTTTTGGTATATTTAAATCCTAATAAAACATTTTAAAAAGGTGTTGCTTGTTCTCCATCCTACTCTGATATGCCTACCAGCTCTCTAAAAAGTCAGGTAAACAATACTTACCTGTGGATATTTTGTAAAAAATGTAGAGCAGCTGAAGGACGAACCGCACAGAGAACCGGTATGTGCGGTTTGTAATTTAATTCAACATTCTGGCTTGTAGGGAACATTTACATGATTTTGCAGGCAGTATATACAGTTGAAGTCAGAAGTTTACATAAACCTAAGCCAACTACATTTAAACTCAGTTTCACAATTTCTGACATTTAATCCTAGTAGAAATTCCCTGTCTTAGGTCAGTTAGGATCACCACTTTATTTTTAGAATGTGAAATGTTAAATAATTCTCTCTACTATTATTCTATTTCAGCTTTTACTTCTTTCATCACATTCCCAGTGGGTCAGAAGATTACATACACTCAGTTAGTATTTGGTAGCATTGCCTTTAAAATGGTTTAACTTGGGTCAAACGTTTTAGGTAGCCTTCCACAAGCTTCCCACAATAAGTTGGGTGAATTTTGGCCCATTCCTCTTGACAGAGCTGGTGGAACGGAGTCAGGTTTGTAGGCCTCCTTGCTCGCACACGCTTTTTCAGTTTTGCCCACACATTTTCTATTGGATTGAGGTCAGGGCTATGTGATGGCCACTCCAATACCTTGACTTTGTTGTCCTTAAGCCATTTTGCCACAACTTTGGAAGTATGCTTGGGGTCATTGTCCATTTGGAAGACCCATTTGCGACCAAGCTTTAACTTCCCTGACTGATGTCCTGAGATGTTGCTTCAATATATCCACATAAATTCCCATCCTCATGATGCCATCTATTTTGTGAAGTCCATCCTGCAGCAAAGCACCCCCACAACATGATGCTGCCACCCCATTGCTGGATGGATGGTGTTCTTCGACTTGCAAGCCTTTCCCCCTTTCCTCCAAACATAACGACGGTCCTTATGGCCAAACAGTTCTATTGTCTCCATGTGCAGTTGCGAACTGTAGTCTGGCTTTTTAATGGCGGTTTTGGAGCAGTGGCTTCTTCCTTGCTGAGTGTCCTTTCAGGTTATGTTGACATATGACTCGTTTTACTGTGGATATAGATACTTTTGTACCTGTTTCCTCCCAGCATCTTCACAAGGTCCTTTGCTGTTGTTCTGGGATTGATTTGCACTTTTCGCACCAAAGTACGTTCATCTCTAGGAGACAGAACGCCTCTCCTTCCTTCCTGAGCGGTATGACGGCTGCGTGGTCCCATGGTGTTTAAACTTGAGTACTATTGTTTGTACAGATGAACGTTGTACCTTCAGGCATTTGGAAACTGCTCCCAAGGATGAACCAGACCTGTGGAGGTCTACAATTTCTTCTCTGAGGTCTTGGCAGATTTATCTTGATTTTCCCATGATGTCAAGCAAAGATGGACTGTGTTTGAAGGTAGGCCTTGAAATACATCCACAGGTACACCTCCAATTGACTCAAATGATGTCAATTAGCTTATCAGAAGCTTCTAAAACCATGACATCATTTTATGGAATTTTCCAAGCTGTTTAAAGGCACAGTCAACTTAGTGAATTGTGATACAGTGAATTATAAGTTAAATAATCTGTCTGTAAACAATTGTTGGAGAAATGACTTGTGTCGTGTACAAAGTACATGCCCTAACCGAACTGCCAAAACCATAGTTTGTTAACAAGAAATCTGTGGAGTGGTTGAAAAACTAATTTTGATGACTCCAACCTAAGTGTATGTATACTTCCGACTTCAACTGTACCAATGAATTGTGTATTACAGTCTGATTAATCAGACTAGTTGACACCCAGAGTTCTAAAGCTGGGATTGTTCATGTTCAAGTCTTATGAACAGAATCATTTCAGAAGAGATTTACAAGCTGCCAAACAAAGTTCTCCTATGCCAATTATCTAAAATGGATTCATGGTAACACTAAAGGACAGGATTGACATGAATGAATGTACCCAGATAATTGCTCCTTGTCGGATAATACATATTTATTGCTAGCAGTAGCTCAACTCAAATCAAAGTGTATTGGTCAAATACACATGGTTAGTGGATGTTAATGTGAGTGTAGCGAAATGTTTGTGCTTCTAGTTCCGACAGTGCAATAATATCTAACAAGTAATCTAACAATTCCCCAACAACTACCTAATACACACACATCTAAAGAGGTGAATGAGAATATGTACATATAAATATATGGATGAGTGATGGCCGAGTGGCATAGGAAAGGTGCAATAGATGGTATAATGGTGTACTGTATGTACAGTAGATGTTATACATTATGTACATATGATATGAGCAATGTAAGAAAGGCAAACATGAAAGTAGCATTATTTAAAGAGGCATTAGTTAAAGTGACAAGTGATCCATTCATTAAAGTGGCCAGTTGTTGGGTCTCAATGTAGGCAGCAGCCTCTCTGAGTTAGTGATGGCTGTTTAGCAGTCTGATGGCCTTGAGATAGAAGCTGTTTTTCAGTCTCTCGGTCCCAGCTTTGATGCACCTGTACTGACCTCGCCTTCTGGATGGTAGAGGTGTGAACAGGCAGTGGCTCGTGTGGTGGTTGTCCTTTTTGGCCTTCCTGTGACATCGGGTGATGTATGTGTCATGGAGGGCAGGTAGTTTGCCCCTGGTGATGCATTGTGCAGTCTGCACCACCCTCTGGAGAGCCTTGCGGTTGAGGGTGGTGCAGTTTCCGTACCAGGCTGTGATACAGCCCGACAGGATGCTCTTGATTGTGCATCTGTAAAAGTTTGTCAGGGTTTTGGGTGACAAGCCAAATTTCTTCAGCCTCCTGAGGTTGAAGAGGCACTGTTGCACCTTCTTCACCACACTGTCTGTGTGAAGGACCATTTCAGTTTGTCTGTGATGTGTACGCCGAGGAATTTAAAACTTTCGTCCTTCTCCACTGCTGTCTCTTCGATGTGGATAGGGGAGTGCTCCCTCTACTGTTTCCTGAAGTTCACAAGCATTTCTTTTATTTTGTTGACATTGACTGAGAGGTTGTTTTCCTGACACCAAACACTGAGTGCCCTCACCTCCTCCCTGTAGGCTGTTTCTTGTTGTTGGTAATCAAGCCCACTGCTGTTGTGTTGTCTGCAAACTTGATGATTGACTTAGAGGCTTGCATAGCCACGCAGTCGTGGGTGAAGAGGGAGTACAGGAGGGGGCTAAGCATGCACCCTTGTGGGGCCCCAGTGTTGAGGGTCAGTGAAGTGGAGATGTTGTTTCCTACCTTCACCCCCTGGGGGCGACCCATCAAAGTCCAGGCCCCATTTGCACAAGGCGGGTTGAGAGGATACTATGGTCTTGAACGCTGAGCTGTAGTCAATGAACAGCATTCTTACATAGGTTGTCCAGATGGGATAGGGCAGTGTGATGGCGATTGCTTTGTCTGTGGACCTGTTGGGGCGGTAATCAAACTGAAGTGGATCTAGGGTGGCCGATAAGGTGGAGGTGATATGATCCTTGACTAGTCTCTCAAAGCACTTCTTGATGACAGAAGTGAGTGCTACGGGGCAGTAGTCATTTAGTTCAGTTATCTTTGCCTTCTTGGGTACAGGAACAATGGTGGCCATCTTGAAGCATGTGGGGACAGTAGACTGGGATAGGGAGAGATTGAATATGTCCGTAAACATACCAGCCACCAGGACGCGGTAAGGGATGCCGTCTGGGTCGGCAATCTTGTGAGGGTTAACACGTTTAAATGTCTTACTCGCGTTGGCCACGGAGAAGGAGAGCCCACAGTCCTTGATAGCCAGCTGGTCTGCGCATGCTCTGAGGACGTGGCTAGGGATGCCGTCTGGGCCAGCAATCTTGCGAGTGTTAACACGTTTAAACGTTTTACTCACATCGGCCACGGAGAAGGGGGGGTGCAGTCCTTGTTAGAGGTCTGCGACAATGGCACTGTATTATCCTCAAAGCGGGCAAAGAGGGTGTTCAGTTTGTCTGGAAGTGTGTCATCGGTGTCCGTGACGTGGCTGGTTTTATTTTTGTAGTGATTTCCTGTAGACCCTGCCATATACGTCTGGCTGTATTATCGGTGGGGATGTACTGTAGCATGTAGTCATTGAGCAAATGCAATGCCAAAGCATAAGTATTCTGTTAGAAAACATGAAAGGACACTGAAACAAAGCATTTTCTGTTCCCTTCTCTGAACAGTGAGAAAGGTTGTTGATATTTATTTATTCAAAACAGTAGGCATTCATTGCATTTTGAAATCCTGTAAAGTTTAGCAAGACTTAAGTGTTGCTTGAGGGTTTTCTGAACTGGGAAGAGAGGGGTGGATATGCTAAAATATACATAAGTGAAGATCCAGGATTGCTCAATTATGAAGCAGCTTATGAAAACACATGTAACAACTCTGATGCTGCATTTCAATTAGTGAGCAACCTCCCTGTGAATGCTAACATGCTATTAGGGCTATACACAGACCATTTCATGTAGCAGTTTGGAAGTATGCAGCCTGAAAGTAGTTAGGTATAGTACTTTATTATATGGTAACACCTGTAGTCAGGAGTCAATTTGTGTGGGGGTTACAAGGGACGTCCTGGTGCAGAGTGCCACCATCTCAGGATGGAAAACAGCATATAGTGGGAATTGATTACATGGAAAATCAACTAGTTTTATGAACAGTGCCATCCCAATCTAACATGCAGGACAAGCCCACATCCTTGTACACATAAATTAATAAATGAAAAAGGAATGTGATATTTGCTTTCTCTTGTAAAACCCTAAGGGCATTAAAGTATGTGTTGGAGGGAGGGTGATCTTGGATGATATTGGATATCAGCGATGATGAAGGGCAGCAGGTGGTCTGTCCAGACGGCTGAGAGGCAGGTGGGATCGTCTCCTGGCAGAAGACTCACCTTCCACCTGCCCAGAGGACTTGCTACGCTTCCTGGCGATGCCTGCCTGTGCCCTTCATTGGCTGCCTTTGGAACTCCTCCTAAAGCTTCTGGGCTGACAGCCACACAGGCAGATTAGAGGTGAGGGTAAATGTGTCTGTAATGAGCTAAAAACAGAGTTGCAACAACCTTGTGGACATACTGTCACTCTGAGTGTCAGGTTGAGAGATTGGTGAGTGGGTTGGTGTTATTATTTGGATGGGTATAAGGATGAGTGGACATCTCGAATATTCCTATTTCCACTACTTAAAAAGTGGCCGGGGACAATACTTCTGTTTTTAAACTTTCCTTTCAGCTAAAAAAAATAATCTGTGAAATCTACAGTTTGCATTTATTTTCCCTGAGGGGCCAGGACTGAGCTGGAAATATCTCTGTTGTGGTCCGCTTCCACACCTGTCACTCCCAGCCTAATGGGTCATGCTAATAGCTTCTCGCTGTAGCAGAGCAAACGTTACAGGATAAGACCCTTGTATCCCGGGAAAGAGAGGGTTGCAAGGCAAACAGTTATAAATAGAACTCTAAATAATTGATTTAGGCAGACAACATATTCAGCAGAGCGAGGTTTATTGTTACTGTTGCCTTCACTAGGCTAGCTTTAGGGTCTTTATATTGGTGCTCATGAAGGAGGGATTCTATATACAAGTGAAAATACAGAATGGGTAATTTGATGCAGCATACTGCAAGAGTAAGTGTTTTGAATCCTAAAGTAAAATAAAAAATATCGACCGAACTGTGCTTCCAAAAAACCTTGCATTAAATAATGAATCTTAGCTTTCAAGAGAACATATTTCTTGCATTGTTGTTGCTACAGCCAGTGAAGTGGACACCTCCTTCGACTACTTCTACTACTAGGCTGACTTAGCTGTGCCTATTACCTCTTCTATTAACGTTCTCATCAGACTAACCACATCAGAAAAAGGATGAAATTCCGGAATAAATCCCCACTGCTCTTAATCTAACTCTAATTACGATCATAAAATGATTTTGTCTACTTCAAAGCCCTCTGGAATGTCTGCATTAGAGGTGTGACAAATCAGGACGGCAGGCTGAGGCACTCAATTAATCCCCGTCCCTGTACTTATGGAACCAACCAGTAGTCAATGTGAATTAAAAAGTAATTTATTCAAACACTTTAACAGAGTGAATTTATGACAAACCTTTCTACCAGTATTAGGCACAAGGAATTCAGTTCACAAGGAGGCCTTATTACAGTCCTTGAAGGCACCCCCCACATGGAAAAGTAACTGTAGTTTAAAAAAAGTCTTTATCATTTAAAAAAAAAAAATCCCCCCTCCTACGGGGCTTCTGAAGAAAAAGGTTGTAGCTTCTGGGCAGCTATCATTCCACAAATAAACTACAGATATAAACCAAATTCACCCCTGGAAAAATCCCAATATCAAAGCTTAGTACCCTCATTGACATATTATCAAATGTATAGTGCCAAGGTTGTATAACTAAAACACACATCAACCACAATGTACCCAGTGGGTACAGATGCAATTTCAACATCTAGTTTTGATTTTAAATTTAAGTTGTCAACAAATGTGAATTCAACTTGAAATCAACAAGAAATGTCACCATGTGCATTGGATTTAGGTTAAAAGGTGGGTGAAAAAAAGACAATTCCCCTACGTTGATTACTTTTTGCTAATCCAAATCAGTTTTCCATGTTTCCAATGTAATCACATTTAATTTGGGGGTTAAAATGACATGGAAACAATCTTGATTAAACCAGTGAGTAATGGGTATCGTTTCATACCTTCAAGAAATGCTTCAATGATAAGAGGTCAACAATAGCAAATTGTGCTGTGGTGTTGACAGGAGTCCCAGGCTGAATTCATAGATACAAAGTAAATACAGTACAACTGCTTATACTTTAACATGTACTTCCCCTGAAAGTTAGATGATACGTATTGTGTTTCTTTGATATACAGTATCTCATTGTTTTAAAGAGTTGACTTGCAATGTAGTGTAGGGCTGCTTGTTGGATCTGAGTGTCTGCTGAGGCTCATTAACAGTGTGTGCTGAGAGCCTACAGCAAAGAGCTAACAAACAGCACCACATTTTATGATGGAAGGGATAGTGTTCCTGCTTACTGTAGTTAATTAATTGTCATTTACAAAAAACAATCACCCCTTAAGACTACATCGCCTGGGTTCAAAGCTGGGATGATCTAATAGGGGATACTATACTATAGAAATACTGAGCAATAATACCCAAATCGGTTGTCTGTCTATAAAGGGTCTGTTTCTCTCCATGGTCATGAATAAGACTGTTAGGAAGCATGGTATGGATGTCTCATTGTTATGTGAGGGAGAAGATCCAGCAAATGGCATCCCTCTTGGAGGACCTTGTGTTCTGCCGTTGGACCCCTCAGATAATCTGGAACAGTCTTTACCTCCAAGGGGGTGTTTGGCGTAACAGCTATAGCTGGGCGACCCTGGCGGAACCAAACCCTTCACTCGCTTGACACATCTCGTTGGTCTACAGGCAGGCAAGCCTCTGCTAGTCACTATGGCCGGAAACATGTGACATCTGTGAACAGAGAGGCGGATGGATACACAGTGAAACCAAAGTCTCATGTCTCAGAGGCAAAACACTGAAACAGACAAAACAGCGCCAATGAGGAATACAGACTCAAGACATCAACTCAACTTATTGGTTTATTCAGATCCCCATTAGATTTTGCCGAAGCAGCAGCTATTCTTCCACAGATACACTGATAGACAAGAACGGTCACACAAATGTAAAATACAACGATATACAAACAATACAACTAAAGAATGTGTAGACTGTTAGTGTGTGCATAATTTCAGTCCCTATTGTGCCATGAGATGTTTTATACATTTTTAATGGTCATTTTGCTTGAGTAATTGGAGATGGAAGGGAGTTCCATGCGATCATGGCTCTGTATACTAAATACTGTGTGTTGGCATGAATTCGTTTTGAACTTTGACTGTGAAGAGACCCCTGGTGGCATTTATTGTGGGGTCTATATGGGTGTCTGAGCTGTATGTTATTTGATTATGCAGACAATCTGGAATTTTCATCACAGTAATATTTCTCATAAAAACTAGGAGAAGCAGTTCATCTCTCTTAACTGACTTGCCTAGTTAAATAAAGGTCAAATAAAGCGGGAATGACTGGCATGCATATTGTTAATGTTAGTTCTGTATGTGCAATTAAACCCCCTGTAGCTTTAAGTCCTTAGATCACAATATCTACTAAGCTAACGTATGGAATTGTTATAAGTTGGTCATAAAAATGTATCATTTAGCCATTTGATTTAGAATTTTTTAGGACCTATGTAGGTATAAAAAAAAACATTTAACATTGAATACAGCCTTAAAAAAACTGTAAAATCCTATGCTTCACGGAATTGTTGCTGAATGACGACATGGATATTCAGCTAGAAGGATACACTCTGCACCGGCAGGATAGAACAGCACACTCCGGTAAGATGAGGGGGGGCGGTCTGTGCATATTTGTAAACAACAGCTGGTGCACGAAATCTAAGGAAGTCTCTAGATTTTGCTCGCCAGAAGTTGAGTATATTGTGATAAACTGCAGGCCACACTACTTGCCTAGAGAGTTCTCCGCTATACTTTTCGTGGCTGTTTATTTACCACCACAGACAGATGCTGGCACTAAGACCGCACTCAGTCAGCTGTATAAGGAAATAAGCAAACAGGAAAACACTCACCCAGAGGTGGCGCTCCTAGTGGCCGGAGACTTTAATGCAGGGAAACTTAAATCAGTTCTACCAAATCTCTATCAACATGTTAAATGTGCAACCAGAGGGAAAAAATTATAGATCACCTGTACTCCACACACAGAGACGTGTACAAAGCTCTCCCTCGCCCTCCAGTTGGTAAATCCGACCACAACTCTATCCTCCTGATTCCCGCTTACAAGCAAAAATAAAAGCAGGATGCATCAGTGACTCGGTCTATAAAAAAATTATCAGATGAAGCAGATGCTAAACTACAGGACTGCTTTGCTATCACAGACTAGAACATGTTCCGGGATTCTTCCGATGACATTGAGGAATACACCACATCAGTCATTGGCTTTATCAATAAGTGCATTGAGAACATTGTCCCCACAGTGACTGTACGTACATATCCCAACCAGAAGCCATGGATAACAGGCAACATTCACACTGAGCTAAAGGGTAGAGCTGCCGCTTTCAAGGTGCGGGACTCTAACCCGGAAGCTTACAAGAAATCCCGCTATGCCCTACGACGAACCATCAAACAGGCAAAGCGTCAATACAGGGCTAAGATTGAATCATACTTCACCGGCTCTGACGCTCGTCGGATGTGGCAGGGCTTGCAAACTATTACAGACTACAAAGGGAAGCACAGCTGCGAGCTGCCCAGTGACACGAGCCTACCAGACGAGCTAAATCACTTCTATGCTTGCTTCGAGGCAAGCAACACTGAGGCATGCATGAGAGCATCAGCTGTTCAGGACGACTGTGTGATCACGCTCTCCGTAGCCGATGTGAGTAAGTCCTTTAAACAGGTCAACATACACAAGGCTGCAGGGCATGACAGATTACCAGGACGTGTGCTCCGGGCATGTGCTGACCAACTGGCAGGTTTCTTCACTGACATTTTCAACATGTCCCTGATTGAGTCTGTAACATGCTTCAAGCAGACCACCATAGTCCCTGTGCCCAAGAACACAAAGGCAACCTGCCTAAATGACTACAGACCCATAGCACTCACCCCCGTAGCCATGAAGTGCTTTGAAATGCTGGTAATGGCTCACATCAACACCATTATCCCTGAAACCCTAGACCCACTCCAATTTGCATACCGCCCAAACAGATCCACAGATGATGCAAACTCTATTGCACTCCACACTGACCTTTCCCACCTGGACAAAAGGAACACCTATGTGAGGATGCTGTTCATTGACTATAGCTCAGCATTCAACACCCTAGTACCCTCAAAGCTCATCACTAAGCTAAGGATCCTGGGACTAAACACCTCCCTCTGCAACTGGATCCTGGACTTTCTGACAGGCCGCCCCCAGGTGGTGAGGGTAGGTAGCAACACATCTGCCACGCTGATCCTCAACACTGGAGCTCCCCAGGTGTGCGTACTCAGTCCCCTCCTGTACTCCCTGTTCACCCACGACTGCATGGCCAGGCACGACTCCAACACTATCATTAAGTTTGCTGATGACACAACAGTGGTAGGCCTGATCACCGACAACGACGAGACAGCCTATAGGGAGGAGGTCAGAGACCTGGCCGGGTGGTGCCAGAATACCAACCTATCCCTCAATGTAACCAAGACTAAGGAGATGATTGTGGACAACAGGAAAAGGAGCACCGAGCACGACCCCATTCTAATCGACGGGGCTGTAGTGGAGCAGGTTGATAGCTTCAAATTCTTTGGTGTCCACATCAACAACAAACTAGATTGGTCCAAACACACCAAGACAGTCGTGAAGAGGGCACGACAAAGCCTATTCCCCCTCAGGAAACTAAAAAGATTTGTCATGGGTCCTGAGATCCTCAAAAGGTTCTACAGCTGCAACATCGAGAGTATCACTGCCTGGTATGGCAATTGCTCGGCCTGCGAGCGCAAGGCACTTCAGAGGGTAGTGCGTACTGCCCAGTACATCACTGGGGCAAAGCTGCCTGCCATCCAGGACCTCTACACCAGGCGGTGTCAGAGGAAGGCTGTCACGTTCTGACCTCTATTTCTGTTGTTTTGTATTTATTTAGTATGGTCAGGGCGTGAGTTGGGTGGGCAGTCTATGTTTGTTTTTCTATGTTTTGGGGCATTTCTATGTTTTCGGCCTAGTATGGTTCTCAATCAGAGGCAGGTGTCATTAGTTGTCTCTGATTGAGAATCATACTTAGGTAGCCTGGGTTTCACTGTGTGTTTGTGGGTGATTGTTCCTGTCACTGTGTTTGGTGTCACAGGATAGGACTGTTTTGCGTTTTCACATTTCTTGTTTTTGTTAGTTTGTTCATGTGTAGCGATTTATTAAAACATGAATAACCACCACGCTGCGCTTTGGTCCGCTTCTCTTCCTCCTACAGACGAACGCCCTTACAAAGGCCCTAAAAATTGTCAAAGACCCCAGCCACCCCAGTCATAGACTCTTCTCTCTACTACCGCATGGCAAGCGGTACCGGAGTGCCAAATCTAGGACAAAAAGGCTTCTCAACAGTTTTTAACCCAAGCCATAAGACTCCTGAACAGGTAACCAATGCTTACCCGGACTATTTGTATTGTGTGTCCCACCCCAACCCCTCTTTTACTCTGCTACTACTCTCTGTTTATCTTATATGCATAGTCACTTTAACAATACCTACATGTACATTCTACCTCAATAAGCCTGACTAACAGGTGTCTGTATATAGCCTTGCTACTCTTTTTTCAAATGTCTTTCTACTGTTGTTTTTATTTCTTTACTTACCCACACACACACACACCTTTTTTTTGGCACCATTGGTTAGAGCCTGTAAGTAAGCATTTCACTGTAAGGTTTACACCTGTTGTATTCGGCGCACGTGACAAATACACTTTGATTTGATTTACTGCTAGAGCCCATAGAAACGCATTGAATAATTCATAAATAGCAAAACACAGTAAAATAAATAAATAATAAGGAACAAGATTTTGAAGTGTCTGTCCTATATCCGAGAGATATAATAAAACTCAGGTTTGGTCACATTATTTTTGCCTCATTTATCCCATAGGCCCTTTTCGCAATTTTTACAGCCAGGTCCTGGGTTACCTTCAGATGAATCCCCTGAAGCTTGTGTGCGTCGTAGAGCAGATCAACTGACATCTTCATGCATCTTTTGCCTGCTTACCTCGGTTTATTTAAATAAAAAATTTTAAAAAACCTTGCCGATGACAAGCATACCCATAACATGATGAAGCCACCACCATGCTTGGAAATATGAAAAGTTGTACTCAGTGATTTTACCCAAACATAAGGTTTTGTATTCAGAACATAAAATGAATTTCTTTGCCACATGTTTTGCATTTTTACTTTAGTGCCCTATTTCAAACAAGATGCATGTTTTGGAATATTTTTTATTCTGTACAGGCTTCTTTTTCACACTGTCATTTCGGTTAGTATAGTTTAGAAATTACAATGTTGTTAATCCATCCTCCATTTTGTCATATCACAGCCAATTTTACTCTAACTCTTTCCTTCCTCTTGGTTTCCTTCCTCTTCGGTAACTGAGTTAGGAAGGACACCTGCATCTTTGTAGTGACTGGGTGTATTGATCCACCATCCAAAGTGTAATTCATAACTTCATGCTCAAAAGGGATATTCATTGTCTGCATTAATTTTTAGCTGCCCTTTGTGAGGCATTGGAAGACCTCCCTGGTCTTTGTGTTTGATACTCACTGCTCGACTAAGGGACCCAACAGATAATTGTATGTATGGGGTAAATACAGTTGAAGTTGGAAGTTTAGGTTGGAGTCATTAACTCGTTTTTCAACAACCACAAATTTCTTGTTAACAAACTATAGTTTTGGCAAGTCGGTTAGGACATCTACTTCGTGCATGACACAAGTAATTTTTCCAACAATTGTTAACAGACAGATTATTTCACTTACAATTCACTGTATCACAATTCCAGTGGGTCAGACGTTTACATGCACTAAGTTGACTGTGCCTTTAAATAGCTTAGAAAATTCCACAGGTTTTTAAAATGTTTTTACACATAGGAGTTTACAGGTTTTGTTCCAGCCCTTTACCAACACCTCAATCAACTAATTGTGGTCTAAATGTAAGACTTGCACACAGTGCAATCCCCCAAAAGTCACATCTGTATTTTAGAATGAGCGTCATAAATTACAATGACCTGAACAATCTGCATGACAATCAAATAAAAGTTTATTGGTCACGTCACAGATTAGCAGATGTTATAGCTTGTGCAGCGAAATGCTTATGCTTCTAGCTCCAGCAGTACAGTAAGTATCTAACATTGTGATGTTGCACACCCCTGAAACAAATCCTGGGATATGGTGATTGTCCTGGTGGCTGGGGGGTTCTCAAGTTCTTTACATCTGCCAAGGTGTCAGGGTGGGATATCCTTCAACCTGGAACAAGCACAGATAAGAGGGGAGATATTAACCTCACTGCTCAAATTTCAGTGCAGGTACAACCTCTTAATGTGCAATTGTTTTGTTAAGTTTTGCATATTTATAGACTTGATCAAGTTGTTTACATTAAGAGTAGTAAAATAACTTATCCTCTAATTTTAACTAGTAAAGACAAACCCAACGGTACAACACAATATCGTAAGAGAAAGTCAGCAAACGTTAGGTAAACAGACTCAACAGAATGCACAAATAACTTGGCTGGCAAGCAAGCATAGATTGAACAGAACACAACTGGCTGCATTTACATTTTTCCATCAGATGTTGAAATGTCTTACCTCCAAACGAGTCAAGCATAACTGTTTCCTCCTGCTAAGCCAATTGCGTGAAATGCCAATCAGGTGCCCTCTTTAGTCCCTGAAAACAAATGGGAAAACTAATTTGCCACATGTCTTTAGCTGGCTAGCAAATTAGACAATTCATGATAAAAAAATTAAATAACGTCTGGGTCTTCACAATTAACACTACTGAATCTACGATTAGTGTTAATTTCTGGTCACAATTTGTAGACTTGTTTACGTGCTGCTGTGCGGTTTGTTGCTCACCTTACTTTGCTACCTGCCAACTTCACGGTTTCTATTTTTTAATTACCGTTTATATTTGAATTTTTTCTCCTTGCTCGACTTTTTTCATTCCATTTTTTTCCACCCCGGACACTTTATCTGGACGTGGTTCGTCAGGACATAACAATCGGAAAATTGTATTTTTGGGCGACGATTTGCCATTTTTTTTTTATACACCTATATTTAATCTTGATTTAACTAGGCAAGTCAGTTAAGAACACATTCTTATTTTCAATGACGGCCTAGGAACGGTGGGTTAACTGCCTCGTTCAGGGGCAGAAAGACAGATTTTCACCTTGTCAGCTAGGGGAACCAATCTTGCAACCTTATAGTTAACTTGTCCAACGCAATAACGACCTGCCTCTCTCTCGTTGCACTCCACAAGGAGACTGCCTGTTACGCAAATGCAGTAAGCCAAGGTAAGTTGCTAGCTAGCATTAAACTTATCTTATAAAAAACCATCAATCATAATCACTAGTTAACTACACATGGTTGATGATATTACTAGATATTATCTAGTGTGTCCTGTGTTGCATATAATCTGACTGAGCATACAAGCATACAAGTATCTAAGTATCTGACTGAGCGGTGCTAGGCAGAAGCAGGCGCGTAAACATTCATTCAAACAGCACTTCCATGCGTTTTGCCAGCAGCTCTTCGTTGTGCGTCAAGCATTGCGCTGTTTATGACTTCAAACCTATCAACTCCCGAGATGAGGCTGGTGTGACCGAAGTGAAATGGCTGGCTAGTTAGTGCGCGCTAATAGCGTTTCAAACTTCACTAGCTCTGAGCGGGTGGTTGTTTCCCTTGCTCTGCATGGGTAACGCTGCTTCGATGTGGTGGCTGTTGTCGTTGTGTTGCTGGTTCGAGCCCATGGAGGAGCGAGGAGAGAGACGGAAGCTATACTGTTGCACTGGCAATACTAAAGTGCCTATAAGAACATCCAATAGTCAAAGGTTAATGAAATACAAATGGTATAGAGGGAAATAGTCCTAAAATAACTACAACCTAAAACTTCTTCGTAACCCGGGCGACGCTAGGCCAATTGTGCGTCGCCCCACGGACCTCCCGGTCGCGGCCGGTTACGACAGAGCCTGGGCGCGAACCCAGGACTCTGATGGCACAGCTGGCGCTGCAGTACAGCGCCCTTAACCACTGCGCCACCCGGGAGGCCTGTTTTTGCATTATTTTAACCAAATTGAACATGTTTCATTATCTACTTGAGGCTAAATAGATTGTAGTGATGTATTATATTAAGTTAAAATAAGTGTTAATTCAGTATTGTTGTAATTGTCATTATTACAAATATATTTTTTATTTTTTATCGTCCGATTAATCGATATCGGCCCCTTTGGTCCTCCAATAATCGGTATCGGCGTTGAAAAACCATAATCGGTCGACCTCTAATAGGGTTATTGTTATCCAAGTCGGCACCAACGATGTTAGGATGAAACCGTCAGGTCACCAAGCGCAACATAGCTTCAGCATGTAAATCAGCTAGAAAGATGTGTCAGCATCGAGTAATTGTCTCTGGCCCCCTCCCAGTTAGGGGGAGTGATAAGCTCTACAGCAGTTTCACAACTCAATCGCTGGTTGAGAACTGTTTTCTGCCCCTCCCAAAAGATGGAATTTGTAGATAATTGGCCCTCTTTCTGGGACTCACCCACATACAGGACCAAGCCTGGCCTGTTGAGGAGTGAAGGACTCCATCATAGCTGGAGGGGTGTTTTCAACTTATCTACGAACATAGACAGGGCTCTAACTCCCCCAGCCTGCCAGCTTAGTGGAGTCTGCCACTAGCACAGTCAGCGTAGTCAGCTCAGCTATCCCCATTGAGACTGTCTGTGCCTCGACCTAGGTTGGGCAAAACTAAACACGGCGGTGTTCGCCTTAGCAATCTTTACTGGAATAAAGACCTTCTCCATTCCTGCCATGATTGAAAGAGATTGTGATACCTCACATCTCGAAATAGGGCTACTTAATGTTAGATCCTTCACTTCCAAGGCATTTATAGTCAATGAACTAATGGCTGATCATAATCTTGATGTGATTGGCCTGACTGAAACATGGCTTAAGCCTGATGAATATACTGTGTTAAATGAGGCCTCACCTTCTGGTTACAGTAGTGACCATATCCCCCACACATCCCGCAAAGGCAGAGGTGTTGCTAACATTTACGATAGCAAATTTCAATTTACAAAAAAACCCTGAAATGTTTGTCTTTTGAGCTTCTAGTCATGAAATCTATGCAGCCTACTCAATCACTTTTTATAGCTACTGTTTATACGCCTCCTGGGCCATACACAGCGTTTCTCACTGAGTTCCCTGAATTCCTATCGGACCTTGTAGTCATAGCAGATAATATTCCGATTTTTGGTGACTTTAATATTCACATGGAAAAGTCCACAGACACCCTCCAAGGCTTTCGGAGCCATCATCGACTCAGTGGGTTTTGTCCAACATGTCTCCGGACCTACTCACTGCCACAGTCATACTTTGGACCTAGTTTTGTTAACTGGAATAAATGTTGTGGATCTTAATGTTTTCCCTCATAATCCTGGACTATCGGACCACCATTTTATTACGTTTGCGATCGCAACAAATAATCTGCTTAGATCCCAACCAAGGATCATCAAAATTCGTACTATAAATTTATTAAGTATGCTCACTCTTTTTCTCTCTTTCTTTCTCTCTCGGAGGAACTGAGCCCTAGGACAATGCCTCAGACCTACCTGGCCTGTTGACTCCTTGCTGTCCCCAGTCCACCTGGCCGTGCTGCTGCTCCAGTTTAAACTGTTCTGCCTGCGTCTATGGAACCCTGACCGGACGTGCTACCTGTCCCAGACCTGCTGTTTTCAAATCTCTAGAGACAGCAGGAGCGGTGGAGATACTCTGAATGATCGGCTATGAAAAGCCAACTGACATTTACTCCTGAGGTGCTGATCTGTTGCACCCTCGACAGCCACTGTGAGTATTATTATTTGACCCTGCTGGTCATTTATGAACATTTGAACATCTTGGCCATATTCTGTTATAATCTCCACCCGGCACAGCCAGAAGAGGACTGGCCACCCCTCATAGCCTGGTTCCTCTCTAGGTTTCTTCCTAGCTACCGTGCTTCTACACCTGCATTGCTTCTACATTGCTTGCTGTTTGGGGTTTTTGGCTGGGTTTCTGTACAGCACTTTGTGACATCAGCTGATGTAAGAAGGGCTATATAAATACATTGGATTAAATTTGTTTGATTAGTTAGTTTAGTTGTTCATCATAGCTTTCACGTCTGATACGTCCGAGATTCTTTTTAACGCGTAAATTCAGATGACGACACTTGCTTCGCACTCATGTTGGTGCTAGCAAGCAGGCTAGCTATAAGCCAATCCAGTAGGATCTGGCAATTATATTGAGCTTCGATTGGTCAATAGCAAAAGGATGTCGGAGTATTTGCATAAATTTCAGCTTTCCCCCAACTATGGCCCCGCCCTGTTTATGTCCATCTCCCATTTTCGCCGCTCACATCGTCCAACAGTTCCATCGCCCACTTCGCTTCAGTCATTAAAAATGGGCTTCCGTTTTTTCATCGTCCCCAACGCGGATCTTGTGCTAGCTAGCTTGACAACAGGCTGATAAACACCAGTGACTCAACATTGGAAATATGAAATAATTTAAACATTAACATAATTTGGTGAATAAATGTTTTACAGTTGGAAGTGTTATTACTTATCCTTTTGGATTTCTCTCTCCCACGAGGGGACTTATGTCCGCCAGCAAGCAGGAGGATGAATACAAACTCGACAACCCAACCTTCATCAAATATACATACAAGCCCTTATTAAGATAGAAGGGGTGAGGGTAGTCACTAGTTACCACAGCCACAAAGTATGAGTTTCAGCTGAACCCCACCTAGTTCTACAATATCTTTACCTTTTCAATGCACTCACTGTTCCAAAATGTGACTGACCAGTTCAAATCGGTCTTATGTAGCACCATTTGAAATTGAATAAAAGTAGAGACTCAGAGCTACAAAATGGTATATCATACACTGCAATTATGAACAATGGGCAAGTAATTCTGCTTTGAAAGTTGATCAACTTGTAAACTCACTTTTGAGAAAAGGACCAACTGGGAGTTCTCGCTTGTCTACACTCATTCAGCATTGTTCACACCCAATTAAACCAGCCCCACCCATCTCTTTAAGGATTCACATGAGGTCATGTGTTAAAACAGTGAGTAGTGTAGTAAAGACTAAAAAGGTAATAGTAGCCTACAATAAGGAACACATCCAGGTAAACAGTGTCCAGATAAATATTATAGACACTTACCCAGACACAATTGTATAAATTGATGGGTTATGTGAAATAAATGCTATAAACCCCAGCCACATTCAGTGGTAAAAAAAACAACTAAACTGTCACCAGAGTAAAATCATAAATCACTTCAAATTCCTTATATTAAACCAGACGGCACAATTCAATTTATTGGAGTGTGCCCCTGGCTCTTGTCAACACTCAAGACAATTTACAAACAAAGCATTTGTGTTTAGTGAGTGGGCCAGATCAGAGGCAGTAGGGATGTTCTCTTGATAAGTGTGAATTGGACAATTTCTATCAAAATGTAACAAGTAGTTTGGGTGTCAAGGAAAATGTATTGAGTAAAAATAATTTTCTTTATGAATGTAGTGAAGTAAAAGTAGCCCCAAAAAATATAGAAAAAAGTATAGTGTACAGGTACCACAAAAAAAGTACTTTAATAAAAATACTTCACACCACTGCCCAAATTCTTTCACACCAGTACATTTACATACTTTATAAACTGTTTCACAGTATTCCATACATAAGTTAAGGCCATGCAACCTGAGTGAGTTACTCATGTACAGTACATAAAGATGCATGCGCCAAATATTTCTGTAAATGACACTTGATACGGTCACACAATATTGTTGTGGTATGTTACAACCACACATACCAATATTTTGCTAAGTGGGTGGTCTCTACAGACGGTGTAAACTGTGCAGCCAAATGGTTACTTGCATAGTAGCAATATCAGAAATATACATTTATATTAACACTATCTATCAGTGATTGATGAGGTAGTTAGTTATATGTATACAATCAGGGGTAAAGTGGGTGAGAAGCAGGATAAAAACATTTAATATTAGCAGCAACGTATGGCGTGTGTGTTAGGAGAGAGTCATGTGAATAGAGGCACTGCAGATAGTGCTGATGACTGGTCCGTCCAAACCACGCATGAACAAGAGAATGTATATTTTGGAGAGCCTGTTTCGGTCTTGCCCTTGACTTTGGTGCAGGGCATGTGATGTCCATGGCTTCTTCGTTGCAAAACTCCCTGATCTTGTTAAAAATATACATTTGTCTAGTTGTGTCCAGTCCAGATGGTGATTTTATAGGCAGACTATGTGAGGAAGGATGCGCAGAAGCTGAAACATGTTCCCGACCTCCCGGAAACTCCTTGGTGACAACACCAGGCACCAGAGCATCGAAGCTGTAAAACAGGGAATAACAAAAATCAGAAGACACAACCCTGCACAAGATCAATTCACCTCCCAAGTATTGATAAGAATAACCTTAATGAACATATTTTTTTACCTGATGCGCTCTGCTTGCTCTGTGGCAGCAGCCTGAAGTACGGAGTCAGGTGTTGTTGCCAGCCATAGCTTTCCACCAGCACCGTACCATCCTCCAGTCCAACCAGCTGTGTTCACTCTGGTCTTTCTGAAGCGCCACTTGATAAGGCCGAAGCACCAGTCGGGGGCAAACTTGGTGAGTTTTGGTAACTGTATGACTGGTGGATTAGAGTCAGGCGTATTCTACTGATTGATGCTGAAAGACAAATTCCAGATAAATACTTTAGCCTTATTATATAGATGCGAAATGGCATTCTGAGATATCACTACACAGTTCATACAGGGAATGTTAGCTACTGTAGCTAGCCAGCCAGCTGGCTAGCTAACAGCAAGCAATACAAACCGATTGTCATAGCTAGCTAAAGTTAACCCAATAGGTTCAATGTTAGCTAGCTAACATTAGGCTATAACTAGCAATGCAGAACGGCATTCTGAGAACTACACTAACGTTACACACACACGTTAATGTTAGCTAGCCACTTAGCTAGCTAACGTCAGCTGAGGTTAACAGCAAGCTTTAACTTGGGGTCTTTTGTTTAGTCACATTAACTAGCTAAAATATGAAATATAATCCCAATCCAATGAGTAACGTTACTAGCAATACAAACCAATTGTCATAGCAAGCTAAAGTTAAATGAAACTAACGTTATTTGGTTAGCAAGCCAGCCATCAAACTCCAGCTGGCTAGCTAACAGCAAGCTTTTAGCCTGCAATGAAAATGTTAACAAAATTAGAAACATATAATGTCTGAATCTGTAGCTAGATTCTTACCTGTATACATGGATGAAAGCGTCATGGCAGACTACAACCCCTGTGTTTCTGTTTAGTTTACACAGCTTGTTTGGCCGGTTGCGTTCCACCGATTTCAAAACGTGTTATTTTCAGAGTCAGCATTGCATGGCACGATCGTCATCCAGAAAATTTTCCCCACTGACCTTTGTCGATAGCATCTGATAAATTCAGGGCAGCAATGTTATTGAGAGCAGCAGCAAAATATTTGCAGTTCTCCGTGGTTAAAGTTATATCTTTCGAAAACGGCATGACGAGCAGCTCATTATATAGACAAGATGCAACACTGCAGACCAATCCACACTCATCTCTCAGCATGTCCAGCCCACTTGTTATCTCAGCTAATCATGGCTAGTGGGAAGGTTGCCGTCTTTCTGTGGCTAAACCAACTAGGCTCGTAATTTAACAATTTTATTCGTATTTAGAGATTACATAGTTTAAAAAGGCACATGAAAGTTCATATGTTCCAGAAGGCATTTTATGGTTGGCGCACACATTGACTATGTTTTCCTAAGAGGAATAATAACTTTGGACATGTCTGTTCCTATCAAAGTGTATGCCTTATTTTCTGTATATCATGTTGTTTCTACGGTAGCATAACCAAATGTATGCATGTATGGAGCATAATATATTTAGTTTTAAGTACTGGTGAAAAATGATGCGTTCCAATTCTTGCATAGATTGTAATGGATGTGTGTAAAATACTTTGACAGTTGTACTAACCCGAAGCTGTTCGCCAGCTACGTGTGGCACCATGTTTGTTGACATTATACCATGCATTCTGGGTGTCACGTAAACATCTCAGACCAAAGATGTTATAACAAATTCATGTGAAGGGACGGTTCACTCATCTTTGAATGAAGGGAAGGGAATGATCGTAGACACACCCTCTTCAACATGGATACTGCAAACAGACGAAACTCATGTCTTATCTTAAGTTGACTCGGGGAAGAAAAAAAAGTTACATTTTAGATTTTTAAAATTATTTTGATCAATGTTGAGCTCACCCGTGATGTGATTAATTGTAAATTGTAATTGCTATTAGCCAATTCATATTATGGTTTGTCAACCCAAATATGACCGCTTGTGTTAAGTCATTCTTTCCTCAGATAACGCTAAGAATAATGCAGCATACATTTTCCGGTTTGGATGATTGTGTTATGCGGACACAGCTTCTGAGGATGTCTGAACATTGCATGCATCCAAAAATAAACTGGTCACATTTAGGACATTACGTTTCGAAACAATGTTCTAAATAAGCGTTCTAATCACACAAGTTTGAGAGTATGCTGCAGGGACCACTGTATAATGAACACACCCGTGTTAACGACATTGCTAACCTTAAATTAAGCCCAAAAAGCAAATTGTTTTATGAATGTTTACGATATAGCCAATTCTGACTGTGGCAACCAGGGGAGAGAGAGCTGAATGTTGCGAGGATTTCTGGTAAATGTAGGAAACTGCAAAGGCAGAGGAAGCTTGGGGAGAGGATTGCACAATCTTGGAGGGTAAAGAAAATGCTGTTTTATAAAATAAACGGTAAGATATTAAGTGATTTAGCGGGTGTATTTTCACTACAGTACATGTAACGATGCTTGTAATGTATTAAATAAAAATATTTTCCTATAAATATCAGCAATCAAACAATTTCAGAGCACACCGGTGTACTGGCTATCCAGATATCTAGAAGGATAAATCTACAGAAAGTATGGAGGGCTGTTATTTTCATGTCATTCAAATCTGTTCGCACACAAGAATAAAGCCATAAGGTTTCCCTCATGTTGGCATATTTATTGGAAAACAGCAGCATGTTACGGATCTGACTTTTCTGCTGCAATTCTAATTACCACAACGCGTCCAGCTCTGTCTGAATGTATGTTGTTATGTTGTAATTTAAAACGGAGTAAAATTAAAATATCCTGAAAAAAATAAATGGATGCTATAATAGATGTTTTCAAATGATAAATTATTAACCGAATATTCATGTATAATAATGAAAAAATGGTGGAAAAATGGTGTCCATGACTGATGTTCTCATCCTACGCAACATTTGGACTGTTTACACAGAGAATTTTAAATAAAGTTTGATTTTGAATTAAGCAACAAATCTGCCAGTACCTTCAAGATGGTAAGCAGATCTTTATATTTCTCCAGTTAAAAGTTAAACAATCTCGTCAGACCGCGTACACGACAGTATTGATTATCATTACCGATACAGGTAGTTTCCAAAATTTAGGAAAACGTTACGTTTTTAAATCTATTAAAATATAATTCATTAATGTCTAATTATGTACATTGAGTGATAAAAATGTGCTTAGTTATCATGTCTTCTCCATTGTTAGCAAAACATGCTACGGTTCCTCATCCTCCGCAACACCATTCTCACTTACCACTGCAATTTAAGGCTAGTTGTGGTAGAGAGAACTTCTGTTTCAGTAATGAGAATTGAATCATACAGACTATTTAATATATAATGAACTATTAATTAAAATATGATTTACTAACTGTTGATATTTTTCTTTATGTCCTGTTTAATTGCAGACAATCAGCAAGTGACAAAAAGAAAGCTTTACCGTAGGCTGACAAAATTCAGAGAAAGCTTACACCAACCCAGAACTGCTGGAAGAGTACAGAAAGAAGACAAGAGGTTAGGGGTTGGAGAAGTTACAGCAAAAGTAATTAGCATATAGGTCTATAGGAAGCCTATGCCCTCAGTGTCTATAAGAAGTCAATACCCTACAGTGTTTAGAAGTCTACACATGCACGCGCACACATCCACCACACACAGAATTAGTAAGCCATTTAGATACTATAGGATGTCCACACAGTCTGTAAGCCATTCAGTCACTACTATAGGATGTACACACACGTCAGTAAGCCATTCAGTCTTTACTATAAGATGACGTGTCCATAACAGTACGATTTCCCCCATGTTTTGAGACATGCTCATTTCATGCTTCCTTTCCATTTCTAGATATCAAAAACAAAAGCAAAATTGTAAAATCAAGAAAACTCCAGATCTGACAAAGCAGCAACATAAACGAAGCACAAGTGGCAGGAAAACTCAAGAGGTATTACAGAAAAAATAAACATCTAAAAGCTGTATTGGACATAATACCATCAAGCAAGGAAGACAATACACTTCAACATGTTCAAGAGGTAAAATGAAGTTATTCAAAGTCTTCAAGAAGACAGCCTCCTCAAGAGAACTGCCATTCTCACCTCAGCAAGTAAATGCCCCTGCCATCAACTCAACTCCTAAAAGAAGAGACAAGCACCAAGAAAGTCACCCAGAAAGAAGAACCGAAGAATGAAAACAATCCAAATTGAGGTCAAAGTTGCGCTACACAGAAAAGCTGCTGGAGAGGACCAAAGAGATTGTCAACCTAAAGAAAAGACTTGAGATGATGGCCAAGAGGAAGCAGGTAATTGACAACATGGAAGGCAGATAGGTCCAGAAGAAAACTACAAAGAGAGGTCATCAGAGAACATTATTCAATAACAGCCAGAGAAGACTAATGCGCAAACTCATTAGCCGCTTCCTTCATCAAGATGAAGTCTCCACTGTAATAAATGGGAATCCGGAGAAATTCGGAAAAGAGCCAGACACTATGGCAAATATTCATAGAAGTCTGAGAATCCAAGGCACAACCTTTCCAAGGCTCTACTTTCACATCATCATCTGCACATCTATCACTCCAGTGTTAATGCTAAATTGTAATTATTTCACCTCTATGGCCTATTTATTGCCTTACCTCCCTAATCTTCTACATTTGCACACACTGTACATAGATTTTTCTATTGTGTTATTGACTGTACGTTTGTTTGTGTACTCTTGTTTTTGTCGCATTGCTTTGCTTTATCTTGGCCAGGTTGCAGTTGTAAATGACAACTTGTTCTCAACTGGCCTACCTGGTTAAATGATGGTGCAATAAAAAATAAAAATCTTTAAACTTAAGCCACTTTGGATTGGCCAGCAAAGAGTCAGACAGAAACATGTGTTTGCAAAACACATGAAAACTTTGGCTTAAAGAAGCTGCACCAGAGCTTGGGGTCATAGAAACGTCATCCCAAGGGACACTGTACAGGCCAGTGTGTGTAGTGATATGTGCTCTAATGTTTTTTGTATGTGTTTTGTTTTTAGCCTGTTTGTTATGTACTTTTGAAGCACTGCAAAATGAAATTGATTGAACTTAAATCCATGGTTGTGCCAATATGATCTCATTTTCTACATTAAAATGTCATGTTTTTAACTATACCTCAGTCTTAGTATCATTACCAAAATCAACCTCATTTCTGAACCTGTGTCCATTTAATGTTAATTTAATGAATGGAAAAGTTTGCTTTTAAATGCATATGCAGAATCTATACGTCACGTTCTTTCAGGCTTGCCACATTTTGAAAATATGTCAGGTGTCAATGAAATATCAAAAATATTAGGTTGAAGATTGCGGAAGGTGTTGCGGTAATGAGAGAAGTCAGTCAAAATCAAATAAACATTTTAATTTAGAAATATATATTATTTCAGAGTTTCAAGTAACAAATCTTTTTTTTATTTTTTTATGTGAAAATGTATTAGCTTTCCTAATGGTCTTGACGTTTTCAGACCGTTCATGTAATGAGATTAAGGACTTGTTTTGGAAAATATGTTCAAAAAGGTGTTAAATTGTCAGTAAATGTTTTAAATTAATGCTCAAACACTTCAGACCTTGATATTAATGCCTAAAAAGGACATTTGTTGATGCATGTCTTTAAAGATTTAATGTTTGAAATCTTTGAAACTAAGATTGTGAGAATCACCCTAGCATACTCATTTAGCCAACTTAATTCTGTAATTATAATAAAATGTTGCATTACTTACAAATCTCTCACGTCGCGTGCTCAAAATGGAGCCTCTGACAGAGCTGCTTTGACTAAGTGACAATTAGATGCCGACCGATTTAAATCGGCTTGGCAGATTAATTAGGGCCGATTTCAAGTTCTCTTAAATCGGAAATCAGCATTTTTGGACGCCGATTACGAGGAGACTGTGTGGCAGGCTGACCACCTGTTATGAGAGTGCAGCAAGGAGCAAAGGTAAGTTGCTAGCTAGCATTAAACTTATAAAAAACAATCTTAACAATCACTAGTTAACTAAATATGGTTGATGATATTACTAGTTTAACTAGCTTGTCCTGTGTTGCAAATAATCAATGTGGTGCCTGTTAATTTTATCATCGAATCACAGCCTACTTCCATCTTCACCAAACAGGTGATGATTTAACAAAAGCGCATTCGTGAAAAAAGTGCAATCATTGCACCATTGTACCTAACCATAAATGCCTTTCTTAAAATCAATACACAAGTATATATTTTTAAACCTGCATATTTGTAAAAGACTCATGTTAGCAGGCAATATTAACTAGGGAAATTGTGTCACTTCTCTTGTGTTCAGTGTAAGCAGAGTCAGGGTATATGCAGCAGTTTGGGCTGCCTGGCTCGTTGAACTGTCTGAAGACCATTTCTTCCTAACAAAAGACCATAACTAATTTACCAGAATTTTACATAATTATGACATAACATTGAAGGTTGTGCAATGTAACAGCAATATTTTGACTTCTGGATGCCACCCGGTCGATAAAATACAGAACGTTTCCGTATTTCACTGAAAAAAATAAACGTTTTGTTTTCTAAATGAGTTTCCGGATTTGACCTAAGGCTCGTATGTGTGTTTATTATATCATAATTAAGTCTATGATTTGATATAGCAGTCTGAGCAGTGGTAGGCAGCAGCAGGCTCGTAAGCATTCATTCAAACAGCACTTTACTGCGTTTCCCAGCATCTATTCGCAATGCTTGAAGCGCAGCTCTGATTATGACTTCAAGCCTATCAACTCCCGAGATTAGGCTGGCAATACTATAGTGCCTATAAGAATATCCAGTAGTCAAAGGTATATGAAATACAAAATGGTATAGAGAAATAGTCTATAATAACTACAACCTAAAACTTAACTGGGAATATTGAAGACTCATGTTAAAAAGGAACCATCAGCTTTCATATGTTCTCATGTTCTGAGCAAGGAACTTAAACGTTTTCTTTTCTCCATGGCACATTGTTTTTGCCTTATTTAAACCAAATTGAACATGATTTATTTTTTATTTGAGACTAAGTTGATTTTATTAATGTATTAAAATAAGTGTTCATTCAGTATTGTTGTAATTGTCATGAAAAGGGGAAAAAATTAAGTTATATTTATAAAAACGTCCGATTAATCGGAACCGGCTTTTTTGGGTCCTCCAATAATTCGCTATCGGCGTTGGAAAATCATAAAGTGACAATAACAAGCTATTTAGAAATGCATAGTATTTCCTTGTATGTAATGAAGCAATGTCACAGAACTTAATACAATTTTAGACAAAGCCTTTTAATTAAAATAGGCATTTATGTACTCAAATTAGTCTCGCAAGTAAATCAAATACTAACGTCCGTTTGGGTATGCGAATAACTGCCCATCCCTACTTAAACAGCGTCGAACAAGAGACTACGATGAGTTTAGCTTTTTCTGTTGATGAAATAGGTTAAAGCACTTGAGGATAATATTTATGAATAATCCTGCAGATTTAACCTTCAAAGTTTGTAGACTGTCAGACGCTGGACCGCATTCCTTTTAATTCAAAATTAGTAAAAGGCGGAGGACAGGCAATTACCTTTTAACTTGTTCTGTATCAGCCTACTATTGTGTAAGGCTCTCAGACAATATGGAACATGCCCTGGAAGTTGATACCAATAAGGTTTGCTTAACAAGTCTCAATGCTTTGTATTTTTAACATCTCTGCACATCCTGCTTCACACCCCACACGGTGTGGAAGGCAGGCAATTTTCTTTAAAGAAGAAACAATAGCGGATTTGGCATATCACCGGTTCATGGTAATTGTATGATGAAGGATCTCAGCCTCCTATTAGTGTGCTGTGTAACGGCTCATGATATCCTTATCTGGACACCGGTCAAGACTGGAGCAGAATGAACATAGATCTGCTGCATAATGCAATAAGGTTTGAAATTTCAGGGCGGGTAGGGATAGCAACGAGCCAGTGGATTTCAGGAAAGGGAAGTTCAGTGCAATGCCAGCCTGTTCAGACTACTGCCAATATACACTGCTCAAAAAAATAAAAGGGAACACTAAAATAACACATCCTAGATCTGAATGAATGAAATATTCTTATCAAATACTTTTTTCTTTACATAGTTGAATGTGCTGACAACAAAATCACACAAAAATGATCAATGGAAATCAAATTTATCAACCCATGGAGGTCTCGATTTGGAGTCATACTCAAAATGAAAGTGGAAAACCACACTACAGGCTGATCCAACTTTGATGTAATGTCCTTAAAACAAGTCAAAATGAGGCTCAGTAGTGTGTGTGGCCTCCACGTGCCTGTATGACCTCCCTACAACGCCTGGGCATGCTCCTGATGAGGTGGAGGATGGTCTCCTGAGGGATCTCCTCCCAGACCTGGACTAAAGCATCCGCCAACTCCTGGACAGTCTGTGGTGCAACGTGGCGTTGGTGGATGGAGCGAGACATGATGTCCCAGATGAGCTCAATTGGATTCAGGTTTGGGGAACGGGCGGGCCAGTCCATAGCATCAATGCCTTCCTCTTGCAGGAACTGCTGACACACTCCAGACACATGAGGTCTAGCATTGTCTTGCATTAGGAGGAACCCAGGGCCAACCGCACCAGCATATGGTCTCACAAGGGGTCTGAGGATCTCATCTCGGTACCTAATGGCAGCCAGGCTACCTCTGGCGAGCACATGGAGGGCTGTGCGGCCCCCCAAAGAAATGCCACTCCACGCTCCATGACTGACCCACCGCCAAACCGGTCATGCTGGAGGATGTTGCAGGCAGCAGAACGTTCTCCACGGCATCTCCAGACTCTGTCACATGTGCTCAGTGTGAACCTGCTTCCATCTGTGAAGAGCACAGGGCTGTAAGCACAACCCCCACCTGTGGACGTCGGGCCCTCATACCACCCTCATGGAGTTTCTGACCGTTTTAGCAGACACATGCACATTTGTGGCCTGCTGGAGGTCATTTTGCAGGGCTCTAGCAGTGCTCCTCCTGCTTCTCCTTGCACAAAGGCGGAGGTAGCGGTCCTGCTGCTGGGTTGTTGCCCTCCTACGGCCTCCTCCACGTCTCCTGTTGTACTGGCCTGTCTCCTGGTAGCGCCTCCATGCTCTGGACACTACGCTGACAGACACAGCAAACCTTCTAGCCACAGCTCGCATTGATGTACCATCCTGGATGAGTTGCACTACCTGAGCCACTTGTGTGGGTTGTAGACTCCGTCTCATGCTACCACTAGAGTGAAAGCACCGCCAGCATTTAAAAGTGCCCAAAACATCAGCCAGGAAGAATAGGAACTGAGAAGTGGTCTGTGGTCACCACCTGCAGAACCACTCCTTTATTGGGGGTGTCTTGCTAATTGCCTATAATTTCCACCTGTTGTCTATTCCATTTGCACAACAGCATGTGAAATGTATTGTCAATCAATGTTGCTTCCTAAGTGGACAGTTTGATTTCACAGAAGTGTGATTGACTTGGAGTTACATTGTGTTGTTTAAGTGTTCTTTATTTTTTTGAGCAGTGTAATTAGGGCAGGCTGAACAAGCAAAGCCTCGCCACCCCCTATTCTGGGGAGAGGAAGCTGTGTTTAATGTATGTAGATTTGTGAGGGAGAGTCTAGTACTCTCTATGTTCCCTGTGTCTAGCTACCAGCTGCATGGCGTTACAGTTGGAGCACCAGTACATTGGGCCAAAACACCATGTTTCCTGCGACAGTAACATGTGCCACAGAGAGATCAGATTAATATCCACAAAATCTGATGTAGTGCCTCTTCAACAGCCACACAATTAGCTGGTTTAGTTTTTCTGGAAGCAGGGGGTACTGGTTGGCATGGAGTCACTGCTTGTTCTGGCAAATTAACTGGATTACTGATCTAGGCACAGTCACAATGCAGCTACCCAATACAATCCCTCTGGACTGGAGGTAAGAGAAGCAGTAACATAAGTGTACCATGCTTTCAAACACAATGTCACGTGGTGGGACTGGGACACACATGGAGCTGCAATTTTGGTTTAAAAGCAGCAATATGCTAATTTTTGGGCATCCCGACCAAATTCACATAGAAGTGTTATAGATCTTTAATTCTCATTGAAAGCAACATAAGCGCCATTTCTATGCTTCCCGTTAAGTCTAGTTTGAGTCTTAATCTGGCTTAAAAAACTGAAAGTAAAAACAGCTGGAAAATATATTTCACAGAGGTTTACATGGTGCAAATCAAATGTCACATACACATGGTTAGCAGATGATAATTTGAGTGTAGCAAAATGCTTGTGCTTCTAGTTCCAACAATGCAGTAATAACCAACGAGTAATCTAACCTAACAATTTCACAACAACTACCTTATACACACACACACACACACACACACAACACACGTGTAAGGGATGAAGAATATGTACATAAAAATACATGAATGAGTGATGGTACAGAACGGCATAGGCAAGATGCAGTAGATGGTATCGAGTACATTATATACATATGAGTAATGTAGGGTATGTAAACATATTAAGTGGCATTGTTTAACGTAGCTAATGATACATTTTTTTACATCAATTTCTCCATTATTAAAGTGGCTGGAGTTGAGTCAGTATGTTGGCAGCAGCCACTCAATGTTAGTGGTGGCTGTTTAACAGTCTGATGGCCTTGTACCTATGTTGGGCATAAAAATGTCTAAATGAATTATTCTGTCATGGTTAAGAACAAATTGTCATCCAACCCGGTTCCTGGAGAACTACCTTCCTGTTGGTTTTTGGTCCAACCACAGTAACTAACCAGGTTCAGCTTATCAACCAGCTAATTATTAGAATCAGGTGTGCTAGAGTCGGGTTGGAGTGAAAACCTACAGGAACGCAGCTCTCCAGGAACCGGGCTGGAGAGCCCTGCTCTACACGATGCTTGCTTTTTTAATCAAACTGAAATTAGGTGAACTATTAGAATTTTAGCAACCAGGAAATGGCAGAGCAATTTCTGCATAGTGCATCTAACTAGCAAAGCTCCACCAGTGCCATGTAAAGTTTTGGTCCCATGTTTCTTGAACTGAAATAAACAATCCCAGAAATGTTCCATATGCCCAAAAATCTTATTCTTCTCAAATTTTGTGCACAAATTTGTCAAGATAATCCATCCCCCTAACAGGTGTGGCATATCAAGAAGCTGATTAAAACAGCATGATCATTACACAGGTGCCCCTTGTGCTGGGGACAAGAGGTCACTTTAAAAATGTGCAGTTGTAACAATGCCACAGATGTCAAGATTTGAGAGAGCGTGCAATTGGCATGTTGACAGCAGCAAAGTCCACCAGAGCTGTTGCCAGAATTTCTCTACCAGAAGCCTCCAATGTCATTTTAGAAAATTAGGCAGTACGTCCAACCGGCCTCACAACCAGACCATGTGTAACCACACCAGCCCAGGACCTCCACATCCAGCTTCTTGATCTGCGGGATCTTCTGAGACCAGCCACCTGATGAAACTGAAGAATGTTTGTAATAAAGCCCTTGTGTGGGCAAAGAAAAATAATAATTGGATTGGCTGGGCCTTGCTCCCCAGTGCGTAAGCCAGTCTCCCAATTTCAATTGACTGATATCCTTGCGATGAGCCATAACACAGCAAAGCTGAAAGTAATACCTTTCAAAAAAAGGCAGAGATACTATGACAGTTCTCATAGCCATCTGTAATAGTATGGTCAGACAAAATGATTGATACTTGCAAAACAGAGATTGTACAGCTTTTAAAAAAGGAGAACTCGCCCCAGTCATTCACTTTGGAAAGGTTTTAACAAACTGCCTACTTGGAAAGGAAGCATCCTATAATGGTGCCACATTGAGCTCTTCAGTATGGGCCATTCTACTTCCAATGTTTGTCTACGGAGAGTGCATGGGCTCGATTTTATACACAGGTCAGCAACAGCTGGGGCTGAAATGGCTAAATCCACTAATTTGAAGGGGTGTTCACATAATTTTGGCCATGCATCTCAGTGCTAGAGGCGTCACAATAGACCGGATGTGATGCAGCCTGCATTCAAACCAGAGACTGCAGTGACTGACGCCTCTTGCACTGAGATGCAGTGCCTTAGACCGCTACGCCACCCGGGATCCCAGAATTTATAAATCTATTGGGCTCACAAGCAACGACTGAATCAATTATTGTGGTGAGATATGGTTAGGGACCTCAATGGATCTTAAAAGAAATAACTCTCATGCACTTATGGAGATCACAAATATCATGGATACATTAGAACTAGTGGATATATGGAGGCTGAAAAACCCTGACCTAGTGAGATATACAGTGGGGCAAAAAAGTATTTAGTCAGCCACCAATTGTGCAAGTTCTCCCACTTAAAAAGATGAGGCCTGTAATTTATCATCATAGGTACACTTCAACTATGACAGACAAAAAAAAAATCCAGAAAATCACATTGTAGGATTTTTAATAAATGTATTTGCAAATTCCATTCTCATATCTTGCTCTTATTTCTCTTCCTGAGGGTCCCAGTGATCAAATGAAGTGCAGTTTTCTTTGATAAAATCCATTTTTATAGCCTAAATCGAAACATTTTGTAACCCGTTTGTGCCGTGAATTCCATCTATCAATTTTTTACGGAGCATTCGACGTAATTACACACGGTAAACCATCGTTTATCTAGTCATGGTTGGTTTCAGTGCATGCCTCTGGATGTCTGCAACACAGCCAAACGTCATTGTTTTTTTTGCCGGGAGTATTGACCGAAGTGAACGGATTTGAAGACGAGCAATGACTTCCTTGCGCACCAATCATTTTAGCAATGCTTCGTTGATGGACTGTATTTCTGCCCAATGATCTTCTTGAAATCTAGCTGGGTAGATAACCAATGAGCTGAGGTAAACGGCAGAATGTAATGGTTTTGGGTTGGACCACCATTGTTTGTAATCGCACGCGTAACGAACTCCATTCTCGCCTTGACGATCAGAGGAGTTGCTGTAAAGGCTTGTTACGGGCAGCAGTATTTCGGAAAGTTGTATTTTCAACGATTTCATTGAAGATATCATGGCGAATAAATCAGGAAAAGCGAAGTCAAAGTCAAGTGAAAAAGTGAAAGTGAGAGATTTTTTGTTTGAGGAATCTGTTTCTGCAAGGACAGGACGTACTTCTGGACGGGTAAGTGCTAATGCCGTTTTTGCAACAAAAAAATATACATAAAAAATTGCAATGAAATGTGTGGTGTTTGTTTGGTGTGTGTGTGTGTGTGTGTGTGTGTGTGTGTGTGTGTGTGTGTGTGTGTATATATATATATATTTTCCATGACAGATTATATTTTCCATATTTTTATTAAAATGGAATGGAGTAGAACAGCAAACACATATGGCCACTGCGCCTGCTACTCCTCTCCATTTCCATATGAAATAGCCATTGGGTGCTGTTCAGGGGAGGGCAGGCCCACAACAATGGCCAGAGTTGAATGGAACAGCACTTCACCTTAGTGACTGTTCCCTCTGCTCTATACATATGTTTATTTTATGTGATGATAAAAGGCTCATATAACACAAATATATTTTTTAAATGTTCTCTTTCACAGTGATAGCGACTCCGACTGGGAGCCCCCGGTGCCAAGCTGCCCGCTCTACCTCTACCCCCAGTGGTGTTCATATGCCACAGTTCATTAGTGCAGGTATGACTGTGCCTCGGGGCCAAAAGGGCACAGCATGGAGGCGTCGTCGTGTTCTGTGTCGCATGAACTGCACTACTTGTTCAGTTTGCCTCTGCTTTACATCAGAAAGAGACTGCTATGGGATATGGCACAGGCAGCAAATCATTGTGTCAAGGACTTCCAAAGAGTGTACTGTTTAAAAATATATATATATTTTTTCAACATTTTTTTGTGTGTGTGTGTTAGAATTGTTTTTTGATATGTTGTATATAGTTATTTGCACTGTTGTATTAGTTATAGGTCATTTCACCAAGTCGACCACTTGGGTACATTTGGGCAACTTGTGTGGGACACCTGAGTGACTTCATGCTAAATGTCATGTAGCTCACCCATTCCTGAAGTTATCAGTCTGAAACTTTGCACACCTAGTTGCCCTCTTGTGTATCCCATCAAAATTAATCTCCAGCATCCTTTCTAGTACATGTTGTAGCATGTAGTACATGCTACAACAATAAAAAAAACTGAAAACGTATGCTCTTTCTTTCTATTTTCTTCCACCAGATATACTATGTTATATTCTCCTACATTCAATTAACATTTCCACAAACTTCAGAATGTTTCCATTCAAATGACACCAATAATATGCATATCCTTGCCCCTGGGGCTGAGCTACAGGCAGTTAGATTAGGGTATGTCTTCAGGCGGAAATTGAGAACAAAGGGATGCAGCCATAACAGGTTAAACACTGTTTCCCATGCTTGTTCAAAGAACCATAAACAATTAATGAACATGCACCTATGGAATGGTCATTAAGACACTAACCGCTTAAAGACAATAGGCAATTAAGGTCACAGTTATGAAAACTTAGGATACTAAAAAAGGCCTTTCTACAGACTTTGAAAAAGAAAGATGCCCAGGGTCCCTGCTCATCTGCGTGAATGTGCCTTAGGCATGCTGCAAGGAAGCATGAGGATTCCTGATTATCGTCACACCGGAGCCTGTACTCTGGAGTGGGATCGATTTGGAGGTGGAGGGTCCGTCATGGTGTGGGGCGGTGTGTCACAGCATCATCGGACTGAGCTTGTCATTGCAGGCAATCTCAACACTGTGCGTAACAGGGAAGACATTCTCTTCCCTCATGTGGTACCCTTCCTGCAGGCTCATCCTGACATGACCCTCCAGCATGACAATGCCACCAGCCATACGGCTCGTTCTGTGTGTGATTTCCTGCAAGACAGGAATGTCAGTGTTCAGCCATGGCCAGCACCGAGCCCGGATCTCAATCCCATTGAGCACGTTTGGGACCTACGTAGCATGTTCCTGGTCACAGGTTCAGGACTGGTAAAATAAAAATGCACGCCTACTCAGATGCGGCGGTAATTAATGCCCATGCAGCGTTCAATGTAGAATTGTTGATCAATTTAGAAAATTCCAAGGAATGGGCTTAAACTAAATTGAATGTCTGTATATCGAAAAGAGATTTTGGTTTGTAACCCTCAACTTGCCAAATTAAGCCCAGTTTCAAATTATCACTGAGAATAACTGCTTGAGACATGAGACATGAATCACAACGCACTATTCTATTGTTTTTTTTTACTATAAAAAAGGAGTCTTGACCATAGGAGTCCAGGAAACAAGTGTTTTGTCTGCCAAATTAAAAGGGCCACACTGCTGAGTTTACTACCTTTTGGAAGATATTGATAGTTGATATTACGGTTTCAATAATTTAATCATAAAATGGCATACACAAACGTGTTTATTTTTCTTCACCCTTCCCAGAGTACTTGGGGGGGGTACTCGAACAGTCAAAAGGTCAAATGCCTATCCCGATCAGACAGGAAATCTACAGAGATGAGATTAAATAATGAAGTCATGAAACAAATCTAATATAGACACGGAGGCATTTTGGTAAAGTAATGTGAATGAATTATGATTAATAAGTGATAAGTGGTCACTGCCATCATGGGACTATTAATTGTTTTATTCTGCGTTACACTATTCAGCCCACATAAGAGCGCATGTAACTTTTTAAATTTATTTTTTATCTTTTCTAACCAAAGTGTTATAAAATATAGAACAGAAACCGAACCAATCTCAAAAAGCATTAACAGCAAAACTAAAGCAGAGGAAATGGTCATGTGTTTAACGTTGCCCATTTAGTACAGCCATTAAGTATTCTCTACAGTGTGACTGCTTGCGGTGGAAAGTTCTGGTGAAAGAACAGGCAGACTGTAGCCTGAGGTGTGTTGCAGCCTGGCAGGCTCCCTCCGAGGACCCTTTACTGTAGTGGAGCTCAGATGTCTGATATGACTGACTGGGTGCTGGGCATCTATCCTACATCTCTGCAACTTCGTCAAATTGCCCAGGGTATCAGTGGTAAACTCAGATTGGTTCATTAATGAAAGACACCATTACTGTATATCTGTTCAGAATTATGGTCAACCATTATATAGTTGCCTCTGGGTCTGAGGTTCATAAATACATACTTTAAAATATAATAGCATTGGGTGGGAGCAAATTATTCATACAGTATTATTTTGTATAATTTAACCAAGCAAGTCAGTTAATGACAAATTCTTATTTACAATGGACGGCCTACACCGGCCAAACCCAGACGACGCTGGGCCAATTGTGCGCCGCCCTATGGGACTCACCGCCGGTTGTGATACAACCTGGATTCGAACCAGGATGTCTGTAGCGACACCTCAAGCACTGAGATGCAGTGCCTTAGACTGCTGCGCCACTCGGGAGTACTGTAAATAGGTTACTTTAGTTTGCTGAGAGTGAAAGCGATCACGATGTTATAGTATCCCCTTATTTTCTGCTCGGGCGTAATTCAATTAAATCTGAACTCACTGTGGAGCCTAACTACTGAGCTGGAAAACCCCCATCTCCAAGCCAAGCAAGACAGAGACACCTCTTCATAGCTTTAACACTATTTTTTCCTCTTCCTCCCACAACCAACCACTATCACGCTATACAGGAAGGAGTCAGCTGTAAGCCACACTCAGGCCAATAAAAACCATAAGCTCAAGGCCCTGTGGGTGACTTTCACAAACAAATGTCAGGAATGAGAAGAGGATACAGGCCTTTGTACAGTCACCATGTTGAACTGAGGAGAATCCACCCCTAGGACACAGCGAAGCCAAGAGAGGCATCATCCCTCTTTACAGAACTCTTCACAGTAGAGGTCGACCGATTGTGATTTTAACGCCGATACAGATTATTGAAGGACCAAAAAAGCAGATTCCGATTAAAAAAAATATAAAAAAAAAATTAAAAAAAACGGCCGATTTTTTAAATGTATTTGTAATAATGACAATTACAACAATACTGAATGAACACTTATTTTAATCTAATATAATACGTCAATAAAAATCTATTTAGCCTCAAATAAATAATGAAACATGTTCAATTTGGTTTAAATAATACAAAAACAAAGTGTTAGAGAAGAAAGTGCAATATGTGCCATGTAAAAAAGCTAACGTTTAAGTTCCTTGCTCAGAACATGAGAACATATAAAAGTTTGTGGTTCCTTTTAACATGAGACTTCAATATTCCAAGGTAAGAGGTTTTAGGTTGTAGTATTTATAGGACTATTTCTCTATACCATTTGTATTTCATATACCTTTGACTATTGGATGTTCTTATTAGGCACTATAGTATTGCCAGTGTAACAGTATAGCTTCCGTCCCTCTCCTCGCCCCTACCTGGGCTCGAACCAGGAACACATCGACAACAGCCACACTCGAAGCAGCGTTACCCATCGCTCCACAAAAGCCGCGGCCCTTGCAGAGGAAGGGGAATAACTACTCCAAGTCTCAGAGCGAGTGACGTATGAAACGCTGTTAGCGCACACCCAGCTAACTAGCTAGCCATTTCACATCGGTTACACCAGCCATTAGGCTGATAGCGCTGTTTATGACTTCAAGCCTGTGCTTGCGAAGAGCTGCTGGCAAAACACACGAAAGTGCTGTTTGAATGAATGCTTACGAGCCTGCTGCTGCCCACCATCGCTCAGTCAGACTGCTCAAATCATAGACTTAATTATAACATAATAACACAGAAATACGAGCCGTTGGTCATTAATATGGTCGAATCCGGAAACTATCATTTCGAAAACAAAATGTTGATTATTTCTGTGAAATACGGAACCGTTCCGTATTTTATCTAACGGGTGGCATCCAAGTCTAAATATTCTTGTTACATTGCACAACCTTCAATCTAGGTCATAATTACGTAAAATTCTGGCAAATTAGTTCGCAATGAGCCAGGCTGCCCAAACTGTTGCATATACCCTGACTCTGCGTGCAATGAACGCAAGAGAAATGACACAATTTCACCTGGTTAATATTGCCTGCTAACCTGGATTTCTTTTAGCTAAATATGCAGGTTAACAAATACAGTGCCTTGCGAAAGTATTCGGCCCCCTTGAACTTTGCGACCTTTTGCCACATTTCAGGCTTCAAACATAAAGATATAAAACTGTATTTTTTTGTGAAGAATCAACAAGTGGGACACAATCATGAAGTGGAATGACATTTATTGGATATTTCAAACTTTTTTAACAAATCAAAAACTGAAAAATTGGGCGTGCAAAATTATTCAGCCCCCTTAAGTTAATACTTTGTAGCGCCACCTTTTGCTGCGATTACAGCTGTAAGTCGCTTGGGGTATGTCTCCATCAGTTTTGCACATCGAGAGACTGAATTTTTTTCCCATTCCTCCTTGCAAAACAGCTCGAGCTCAGTGAGGTTGGATGGAGAGCATTTGTGAACAGCAGTTTTCAGTTCTTTCCACAGATTCTCGATTGGATTCAGGTCTGGACTTTGACTTGGCCATTCTAACACCTGGATATGTTTATTTTTGAACCATTCCATTGTAGATTTTGCTTTATGTTTTGGATCATTGTCTTGTTGGAAGACAAATCTCCGTCCCAGTCTCAGGTCTTTTGCAGACTCCATCAGGTTCTCTTCCAGAATGGTCCTGTATTTGGCTCCATCCATCTTCCCATCAATTTTAACCATCTTCCCTGTCCCTGCTGAAGAAAAGCAGGCCCAAACCATGATGCTGCCACCACCATGTTTGACAGTGGGGATGGTGTGTTCAGCTGTGTTGCTTTTACGCCAAACATAACGTTTTGCATTGTTGCCAAAAAGTTCAATTTTGGTTTCATCTGACCAGAGCACCTTCTTCCACATGTTTGGTGTGTCTCCCAGGTGGCTTGTGGCAAACTTTAAACGACACTTTTTATGGATATCTTTAAGAAATGGCTTTCTTGCCACTCTTCCATAAAGGCCAGATTTGTGCAATATACGACTGATTGTTGTCCTATGGACAGAGTCTCCCACCTCAGCTGTAGATCTCTGCAGTTCATCCAGAGTGATCATGGGCCTCTTGGCTGCATCTCTGATCAGTCTTCTCCTTGTATGAGCTGAAAGTTTAGAGGGACGGCCAGGTCTTGGTAGATTTGCAGTGGTCTGATACTCCTTCCATTTCAATATTATCGCTTGCACAGTGCTCCTTGGGATGTTTAAAGCTGGGAAATCTTTTTGTATCCAAATCCGGCTTTAAACTTCTTCACAGCAGTATCTCGGACCTGCCTGGTGTGTTCCTTGTTCTTCATGATGCTCTCTGCGCTTTTAACGGACCTCTGAGACTATCACAGTGCAGGTGCATTTATACGGAGACTTGATTACACACAGGTGGATTGTATTTATCATCATTAGTCATTTAGGTCAACATTGGATCATTCAGAGATCCTCACTGAACTTCTGGAGAGAGTTTGCTGCACTGAAAGTAAAGGGGCTGAATAATTTTGCACGCCCAATTTTTCAGTTTTTGATTTGTTAAAAAAGTTTGAAATATCCAATAAATGTCGTTCCACTTCATGATTGTGTCCCACTTGTTGTTGATTCTTCACAAAAAAAATACAGTTTTATATCTTTATGTTTGAAGCCTGAAATGTGGCAAAAGGTCGCAAAGTTCAAGGGGGCCGAATACTTTCGCAAGGCACTGTATATACTTCTGTGTATTGATTTAAAAAAGGCATTGTTTATGGTTAGGTACAGTCGTCCAACGATTGTGCTTTCTTCGCAAATGCGCTTTTGTTTAAATCATCCCCCAGCGTTGCATCGATTATATGCAAAGCAGGACAAGCTAGAAAGTTGTGTAGTTATAACTAGTGATTTTGATTGATTGTTTTTTTATAAGATAAGTTTAATGCTAGCTAGCAACTTACGAGAATGCAGTAGAAGCCAAGGTAACAGACAGGCTCCTCGTGGAGTGCAATGAGAGACAGGTGGTTAGAGCGTTGGACGAGTTAACTGTAGGGTTGCAAGATTGGAACCCCTGAGCTGACAAGGTTCAAATCTGTCATTCTGCCCCTGAACAAGGCAGTTAACCCACCGTTCCTAGGCAGTCATTGAAAATAAGAATGTGTTCTTAACTGACTTGCCTAGTTATTTTATTTTTTTAAAAGGGCAAAAATACCGATTTCCGATTGTTATGAAAACTTGAAATCGGACCTAATTAAATCGGCCATTCCGATTAATCGGTCGACCTCTACTTCAGACACACAGGCAGGGCAAATTAAGCACATCAGTACTCCAGATACATTTTCCATACAGTGTTTCTACCATGTTGGTATTGAAAAGGGTTCACCTAGGGTTCACGATACGGGCTGTACCAAATATTTGATATATTATAATAATCGATTATGCTTATGTTGTATTAATAGAAGGGCAGGGGTTATAAGACCCCACCCTCCTTACATTTATAGGGTCCTAGACTAGAGATTAACAATATATATTCATTATAGAGGTTTAGTATTGTTCCACATGTGTTTTCTAGGCTCTCTGCCTCTTAAGAAACTTTCTGAGAAATGTGTGAATGAAGACAGAACTCTGCAGTGGAGTGTAAGAGATTAGTCAAACATTCCACTATAAAATCAACTTGGACATTTACTGCTAAGCTTTTATATAGCTATATAAACAAGAGTTTGTGTTGAGTAGGCATGGTTTTGGTCTCAGGAGTAGAAGATAATGACGTAGGCAGTGACGTCACTAGCGCTGGACTACGGGTTTAATAAAATAACTTGGGGGACCTTTTACATTTTGCAGAACTTAACAGGAACATAGCGCATGTTTCTGAGTGTCAACTTGTCTGCAATTGCATTAAAGGTTTTAATGATTTAATTAAAGATAGTCATAATGCTAGTTTCACCAATGATTGACAAGGAAACGAACCCCAACAGTATCAAAGGCTTAATATTATGGACCAATGATTCTAATTTCCTAAATTATATTTCATAGAATCATTCCTCATATTGGATTGGATTAATAATCATGACTATTCGACCACCCAAAACCATCCAGTGTAACCCTAGTCCTCACAGGCTGGCTTCTAGTCAGGGGGACAAAAATAAATAAAAGTCCTCATTAAAATGTGAGCGCTTCAAGCGCTGACATCTGATTAAGAGTAAGAGGGTACCAAAATGTCTGACAAGAGGCTCCAGTCGAATCTAAAATGATTAGGATACGCACTTCTGGCATAAAAGGTGCCTACTGAGTACTAACATGCTTTTCTGTTCACTGGTTTGGTCCAACACGATGGCTCAACCATATTGCTGGGGAGGCGAGACTGTCTTAAAGTTCAGGGGCAGAACCAGAGAGATAATTGAATAGCAGGTGGAGTGTGGCTAGATGCGGGCAGGTAGTCTACTCTACCCTTTAACCTGCTGTAGTTGTAAAAATAAATATTTAAAAAATAAAGTAAATAACTGAAACAGGATTCACTGGCCTGCTCACAGACCAAAGCATGTGGGTGTCTGTACTGTGACCACCTCACCTCTGACTCCTTTACAGGGGAAGTTGGTTGCAGTCATTCAACAAATTGTGTTTAGGGAGAAATGGATGTGTGGAGAGGGTGAGGATGTAACAGCAGCTGTAAGTTCAAATCAAAATCTAATTTTATTTGTCACATACACATGGTTAGCAGATGTTAATGCGAGTGTAGCAAAACGCTCGTGCTTCTAGTTCCGACCATGCAGTAATATCTAACAATTTCACAACAACCAGAGAGTCACCCAGCTACAGTCTCCTCTCTCATCAGTCAGTGAGAGAGGAAGGGCAGCCACCCTGGGGATCCAGCCTCTCTAGCCTGGCCCCCAGGGGCTAATTATGAAGCTGGGCCATCTGCTCCTTTGAAATGGAGCCCTATGATGTTGGCTGTAAGGTGAGTGTTAATGATTACACACAGGAGACTAATCCTCAGCTCACAGCACAGGGGTAATGTGAACTAAGTTAGTTGCTTCTGTTCTCACCAGCCTGGTAGATGACTGGACACTGACTTGAGCCTCCCTGTCCCTTGTAGCAACATCATCCATTAAGACTACAGGGGTTATTGGGTTTGAAGGTCTTTTCAGCAATACTCCAATCCCACTATAGTAGCTCAGCACCAGCAAACACACTCACCTACCTCTCAGATAAGAACCATAGCATTGGGTTAAATAACATTGCACAATTCAGGCACATGCATAACTGTAAATAACTGCGATGGTCTCATTTATTCCTGATAAAAACAGGACATCATGTCAGTTTAGGAAACAACTACAGGGCTGTACTTTAGACTATATTTAATGGGGTTAAGGTACATTTGGGATCTACTGGCTTTCACAACTGAACAGCACCCACCCCCATTAGAGTAGCTCTTGGTTGCTCTCTGGTCACGCCATGTAAAACCGATTGAGCCCCAGCATGTTCTCCAATAGGCTAATAGCCAATTGACTGGAAAACCTCTAATGCAGCTCACAAATAAATGTCTGAGTGGCTTACTGCTCTGCTGATCCTGACAGAGGCACAGCGATTTCCCCCTGATAAACCTTCTAGCCTTTACTGCTACTATAGTACTAGCTACCACACCCAAAAACCATCTTCATCCAGGTACTGCAGAGTTTGTACTTTTCCAAATCATTGCTAAGAATAATGAGAATGACTGCAGGTTGTACTCGTCATAGTTTTCAGGCTGGTTGTATTGGTGCTATCTAGGTACCAAGCTAAAGCTAGCTAACCCAGAAGTTGCGGTCGAACAAAATGCTTTATTACCAACGCGGTATTGTAAACACATCGTTCGTGGCCGGTGTTTGCAGACTGTTCTGTACAGCTTTGACAGTGCTACTGTATCTTTTGTGACACGCAAAGACAAACAGTGTTCTATAGTATGTATGCCGTGAAGCTAATAGCAGTGACATCATTACTGTGTAACTCCAGTAGTGCAACATCTGAAAAATACCGCACCTGGTAGTGTGTACCAGTGCTCAACAAGTCGGCAAAAGCCAACATCACCCACGACAGAGAACAGTTGGTTGTCAAGAGCAATGAATTCCATCATCTTGGCTTTTAACGGATTTCGCCCGAGTGGTCTCGCTGAAATTATTACTCTTTCAAATGACTGCTCAATTCACACAGCAGACATTGTTGGCTAGTTTAGGACTACTGTATTGCACTTAGAGCACAAACTGTTACGTGGAATCATTAAATCATGTACCTATGTTATGCACAGCAGCTTTGACATTGCTTTTGCACCTTCCAATATGTTCCGATACCAATATGTTCACCGATATATCGTGCATCCCTACCCCTTTCATTGAGTAGCCACACCTCTCCTCAGCACACAAAATACAATACGGATTCCCGTAATGACTTTAAACTAGAGGTCGACCGATTAATCGGAATGGCCAATTTCAAGTTTTCATAACAATCGGAATTTCCAGGAGCCGAGTTGCCGATTATACCTTTATTTAACTAGGCAAGTCAGTTAAGAACACATTCTTATTTTCAATGGCGGCCTAGGAACGGTGGGTTAACTGCCTTGTTCAGGGGCAGAACGACAGATTTTCACCTTGTCAGCTCGGGTGATCCAATCTTGCAACCTTACAGTTAACTAGTCCAACACAATAACAACTTGCCTCTCGTTGCACAACAGGAGACTGCCTATTACGCGAATGCAGTAAGCCAAGGTAAGTTGCTAGCTAGCATTAAACTTATCTTATACAAAACAATCAATCATAATCACTAGTTAACTACACATGGTTGACGATATTACCTAGCATGTCCTGTGTTGCATATAATCTGACTGAGCATACAAGCATCTGACTGAGCGGTGGTAGGCAGAAGCAGGCGCGTAAACATTCATTCAAACAGCTTTTCCGTGCGTTTTGCGAGCAGCTCTTCGTTGTGCGTCAAGCATTGGCGTTGTGTATGACTTCAAGCCTATCAACTCCCGAGATGAGGCTGGTGTAACCGAAGTGAAATGGCTAGCTAGTTAGCGCGCGCTTACTAGAGGGACGGAAGCTATACTGTTTCACTGGCAATACTAAAGTGCCTATAAGAACATCCAATAGTCAAAGGTTAATGAAATACAAATGGTATTGAGGGAACTAGTCCTATAATTCCTACAACCTAAAACTTGTTACCTGGGAATATTGAAGACTCATATGAAAGCTGGTGGTTCCTTTAACATGTTCTCATGTTCTGAGCAAGGAACTGAAAAGTTAGCACATATTGCACTTTTACTTTCTTCTCCAACACTTGGTTTTTGCATTATTTAAACCAAATTGAACATGTTTCATTATTTACTTGAGGCTAAATTGATTTTATTGATGTATTATATTAAGTTAAAATAAGTGTTAATTCAGTATTGTTGTAATTGTCATTATTTATTAAAAACAAATATCTATATATATATATATTTTTTTGTGTTAAATATATTTAACAGAAAAAAACATATATATAAAAAAAATATATATATATATATTTTTTTGTGTTAAATATATTATATATATTTTTTTTTGTGTGTTAAATATATTATATATATATATATATATATTTGTTTTTAATAAATAATGACAATTACAACAATACTGAATGAACACTTATTTTAACTTAAGTGTTTTTTTAAATATTTTTTTATTTTAAATCGACCGATTAAATCGGTATCGGCCTTTTTGGTCCTCCAATAATCGGTATTGGCGTTGAAAAATTATAAATCGGTCGACCTCTACTTTAAAAAGCAGAATTTAGACAAGCTTAGCAGTCTGGCGTTCACTTATCCTGAGATCAGTCTGCCGAGTGTGTACATATCAACAGCTAGCAGACTTGAGTCGCTTTCACTTGAAAGCCTTTAAAATCTGAATTTGGGGAAATATAGTACACATCTTATGGAAAGTGCTCCATGAATATGTTCAAAGGATTACAATGTATACATTTAACTAATTGAATTCTACCCTGTTTTATTATATCTGATTAATAATGTTAGTTCATAAGAAAGAGGTTGTGTGGCATGGACAAGGGGTAATTGTAAATGATAACCATTGTGGAAGAAGGAATGTATGTGTCTAAAGTAAGCAAATAGAATCCTTAACCGGTTTGAACCGACCCGGCTATAACTCTGGAGATAAAATAAGACAGCGAGAGCGAGAGTTTTCCATATCTGGGGGGGGACTGGAACTGTCAAGTGGTAATATACTGTGGTGAGACTTCAGGAGATAATCCAGATATAGTGTGTAATGTATGTGCGCTAGTGGGTTGGAATGGACTTTAGAAGCAGCTTTGTCCTTGTCGGAGAGCAGGAGGTGCATTCAAGACGCTATGACAAAATGTGAGGTATTTAAACCAATGTACATGGTATTATGACCAGTGCTCTCAAGAATAAACGCTATTGGCCAATTTCGGTTGACTGGTCTTTGTCCATTTTATGCAAATAAGGATCTTACAAATTCTTAGAAACTGACAGAGTATTTTAAATTGGTTAATGAACACATAAGAACTAAATTCATCTAACACTTACCCAGTTCTGGAGACCACTCCTTGTTCATGTCAAGGTTGCTAGGCAGGTAGATGTTTCCAGGTGCTTACAAACGCAGTGGGAATTAGTGAGTAAGGCACTGTGGTTATACTGTTCCAGCTATCAGACGTGGGGTCATAACAGTCTAGAGTCTTGCAGCGCTGCGTCCCAAAGTAGCCCCCCACCACGTACAGTTTGTTCCCAGAGGCCACTGCATGGCAGCTCATTCTTTTAGAAGTCATGTCCCCAACACGAGACCACTGGTTGGTCTCACAGTCAAAGCGGTAGGCGGAGGCGGCGGTGAACTCAGTGTCTCCGCCCATTATGAAGATCTGGCTGCCCAGAACAGCAGCGGCTGTGTATCTCCACGGTTGCGGACATTCTGCTGCGATGGCCCAGCGGTTCTCTAGAGGGTCGTAGCACTGCACCTTTGAGGCCTTGTCTCTGTGTATGGTGGTACCACCAAACACAAACAGCTTTAGCTTGGCGCTGACCACAGCTGCATTGCTAACACCATCTCTGAGTGGCGCCATCATGGTCCATTTGTTGGTGAGTGGGTCATACCGCTCTACCTGTTTGAGGGAGACTGAGGGGGAGGCTGGGAAGATGCCTGCTATGGCAGTGTGGCCACCCACCACATACAGCCAGTTCTCCAGTTCAGCTGAACCATGGCCAAACCGTGCTATCAACATGGGAGCTCCTTTAGACCACTCCTCGTGGACTGTGTCATAGATCCAAACATCCTTGGATACCCCGTTCTCAGAACCCCTCCCCCCAGTCACGTAGACCTTACAGCCAATTGCACAGGCGCTGAACTCTTTCCTGGGACTGGGCAAGACCGACTTGGGAATGATCTCCTTGGCTTTGTGGTCCACCTGGTAGATCTTATCACACATGAAGGTCTGTCCTCCCAAGATGAGCAACGTGTGGCCTGCCTTACGGGGCCGGGCACATGGGCTGGTGACCACCCCATCGTTTTGCAGGATCTTCTTCTTGCACTGCATGGCCTCCTCCACTATCTGCCGGCTCCTCTTGTCTGACATCACCAGCTCCTCGCAGGCCACCGCCTCAATCAGACACTCGGAGGGCAGCAGGGCCAGGCGGATTCCACCCAGCAGCTCAGGGAGGTCGTCTCTGCGGCCGTCCAGGTCGTAGCGCACCCAGCGCATCACAGCATTGAACACGATATGCTCGTCTTCGATCTCCAGCTCGTCGCTGAGGATCAGGTTCAGCAGCTTGTCTTTGTTGAGGCCGTAGAAGTCCTCTGTGTCCCGCAACGCCTCAAAGTGCACCAGGCACATCCGCCAGGAGAGCTCATACAGCTGTTTGCATTGGTGGGCATCAGACAGTAGCATCATACCCAGGCAGTTGGACAAGTGCAGGTTCTTCTCAAGGAATTCCGCAGCAGCGTCTCTGATGTCGTGGAACTGCAGCATGTCTCCCGCCTCCAGCAACGACTCCGCGTTCTCCTCGTTGATGATGACACGTGACGAGTAGGCAAAGTCCAGCAGCAGCTCCAACACCTCTGGATGCACACTGTCTCTGAAGTTCACCTCGTTGTCCAGGCTCTCACGGAGCCCGCCGCTGAACATAGCCTCAAAGTAGCGGCTGCATGCAGCCAGTACCGCCCGATGGCAGGGGAAGGAGCGGTCCCCCGCCCACAGCGTCACGTCAGTGAACATGCACTGCTTGCGGAGGGTGTTGAGGTGAGTGAGCACGCTGTCTGGATGCGAGGGCTTATGGAACAGTGAGATGTTCATGGAGCCCGTGCTGGTCCGGGACTTACGGTTTTCATGGACGCTGACTGACATGGTTTCAGAGACCTCCAGGGAGTCGTTTGTCCTAATTTCTCCAACTACTGAAAAACAAAAACAGAAAATGAGATGCAAAACAAACTGGTGGATATTTTTCCCAACATACAATATACTTCTAAAGTTGAGCTCAATGGGGATTTATTGTTAAATCAAATAAACTTAACAGATTCTTTACATCTACTCATTGGCCCAAAGTTAAGGGCAGACTTAAAATATAATTTGAAAAAAAAAGTATTATTTATCCAACTGATCATAGACAACCAAATGGGGGAAATGTATTCAATTACTAGGCAACATCTAGATCATGTGATAACGTGCTGCTTATTTGAATGCCATTCCTACATTGGAATAATGCCTATTACAACACCTCTAAGCCTAATTGCAGAAAATTGATCATCCTAAAGTGGATATGCCTATTGAATCAAACAAGTTAGGCCTATGATTTTGGTTAGGCTATTTAAATAAATTAGTGCATTTAAAAAAAAAAAATCAAAGTCACTCATGAAAATGAACCGTGCTTAGTAGGTACAACATTATGATATCACTTGATGTCTGAAATTATTCAGCAGTCTCAGCATTTTTTATTAATGGAGCTCACACACACACAGCAGAGAAGGCCCACAGAGTAATGTGGCCAGAATGCGACCCTCAGCTAAATTGCACATTCAAGCCACTTAATGAATCTCCTGAGTAAAGCATAGCCTAATTGTTAAGAGTTTGTGGGAAAGCCTTTCAAAATCAACCTTTCAAAGTAACCAAATCCTATTTATTAAAATTGTAGTAGATGCAGTTCCTAGCCTATGTAATGTCTTATCGATGGCCTACATGCATATTAAATCATAAAGCAGACTCCCTGGCACGTTTCATAGCATATCAGCAGTTGAGCAGGCTTATTAATAACGGTCAGTCAACACAGGGAATCCCTTTTTAAAACGGTCTCTCCCACTTGTCAAAGTCCACAAAACACTAACAGTAATTCATATAAACCAATTCAGAGCTTTCAAACCATTATATACCACAGAGCATTCGATTAGTGAAGTCATTCCAATCTCAGACAAGCAGACATTGCGCTCAATATTCATTAGAATGCTTTTCTTTTTCAACAGAGGGGAAATATCGTGGGGGTGCACACTGCTGCTCAATCACTGTTAGTACTTCTACCACATAGCAACACTCCAATCCCAAAAGGATCAAGTATTCTTTTAACTACATGGCATGGAAACAGACGAGAGTATATAAAAGCCCTGTTTCAGCAACTTAATTTTATAGTAGCAACCCAAGTATGTGTGTGCTGACACGCAGTTTGGGGTCCATAGCAGACAGGTTTGGGTTCAGTTGTGGAAGGTTGGAGGGCACAGGCAGGCATACACACATCAGCAGGGCATTTAAAAATGTCAATGTCAGGTTGACAGGGAACACAATGCAGCAGGTGAGTCACAAAAAAAGATGAGGCACACAGCAAACCATGAAATGTAGTAAATGCAAAGCAGTGCGATTGTCCTGTACCAATTACAACAGCAAACCGCTGATCCAGGCACAGACTGAAGAGGGTTGGGGGGGGGGGGGCAGCATCAGATCCCAAAAAATGCTCCCCCTAGAGGCCGGTCTGATAGAAATTAGGGCTGGGTGATATTTCATGTAGTCAGGAAACATTTTATGCAGCTTGTGAGCTGGTACATTACTTAGGCCAGGGAACCACAAAATGGCCAAAGGAGTTCTGATGGTGGTTTATGTTACTCAAATAAAATAAAAAGTTTATTGGTCAGGCTAACAGTTTTGAAGATGTTATCACAGGTGCAGCAAAACGCTTGGGTTTCTAGGTCCTATAGTGCAGTAATGAAGCAATACAATAAACAACATTTAAACTTTAAAAATTAAGACATATCAGAACGAGCAATATCAGAGTCCGCAATATAAATATGTGAATGGTGTGTGTGTGTGTGTGTGTGTATAGACAGTATGACTAGAAAAGGTGTGTACAGCAGTAGTCATATAGGATGAGCAATGACTAGAATACAGTAAATAAATAAAGTGGGTAAAACAGTACGTAAACATTTAAGTGAGCAGTGTTGACTATGTACATAGGACAGCAGTCCAAGGTGCAGGATAGAGTACCGAGTGGTAGCCGGTTAGTGACAGTGTCTAAGGTTCAGGCCAAGGTACTGGACAGAGGCCAGCTAATGATGACTGTTTAGCAGTTCAATGGTCTGGAGATAGAACCTGTTAATCAGCTATTACTGCCAATAATAACTGCCAGTCATGCCCAGCATGATCAGGACGATGCTGAATCATTCTCTGTGAGACTAAATACCAAACTTCCAGGACATTCACACATGAATGGGGCCTCTTAATTAGATTGCCAATAGGAAACTTAGAAAGAAAAGGACCCTATTTTCCCATCTTGTTTCTTCCCTCCGTAAACATCTCAGCCCTTCTGACTAAAAGCCTTTCCAGGATCTTTTCACATGGTGTTTGTATTCCAGTGCTACTCCCTTTTATTAGACACAGGGAGGATGGAGGAGAACCGAGGGTTCAGGAGTCTGAAGCAGGGAACTTCTCTGCATTTGTGATGCTGAATGGATCACCAGCTGGTTTGCAGTCCTAATAACCAAGAGCTTCTGTCAATCCATAGGGACTCTACATGGCCCATTGGGAAATGGCTGGTGTCTGTGCAACTGAGGGCATGTGGGTTCAAACCCTCACGCTACTTTGACAAGCCAGTGAGTGAGTCTAATGAAAAAGTGTTTGAAAGAACAGCTCCAGGGAGTCAGGGACATTCAAGCCAGGAGCATTCAAAGATGAAAATTCTTCTCTTAGTAGAAGAGTTAATCCTTTATGGCTGAGAAACACTTGTTTGAGGCCACTTTGCCATCCTGTTCCAGATGGACCAGAGAGAAAAGCCAAAGAGTTACATTTTGGACTGAATCTGCCATCTAAAGTGGGATGAATTTATTAATGTGTCTGGTCAGACTTGGAAAATGAAGATTTTAATTGTAAAAGTTGTCATTGTAAATTAACTTATTTTCCACAACTAAGTCTAATAAAGCTATTTTGTTTTACTGCCCAACTTTAAAATTGTTTTAGTCACCAAGGTCCCAGTTTACTCCTAGCCTATTATGCTATAGCCCTGGAATTATGCATTTTGCTTTCAACGTCTCAGTAGGGTGCCAAATAACATTTATTTTTTCAAACTTATTTATGAATGGAAATCAACCCTGTTTAGTGTGTTATGATTATTATTAAACAGAGACATCAAAATACACCCCTATGTGCCAGCCAGCAAGATATAACTACGCTGATAAATCATATTGAAATCCTGGGTGGTGGGCGGCTGGCTACTTTCAAACAAATAACTTAAATAATTATCACGTTAACGAAGTATCACCTAGGCTACAACAGCTGTTGAGTAAATCAATTTAAAATGTTAAAACTCCTATGAAAGTACAAACAAGTTGAATTCAAGACATCAAAAGGTGGCGTGGTTAAATAGCTTCGATTTCCTTCAGACAATTGAACACAAGCCACATGTGGAATCATGACATCAAAGCTGGCATTCCAATAAACGTTGCATTGTAGGCTAGCTAATGAAGTCCGATTATGACGATAGCGAAATTAATTGAAACGCTCACATTGTTAAGGCAAGCTAACCTGACAGTCTTAGCCCCCTAAAATATCTTCAGAATGATCTGGTCAGGCCTTGCACGTTAACGCTAGCTAGCTAATTATCGATGGTTTCGCCAAAGGACTAGCTAACCAGTTAGCAAACTAGCTAACTCGTTAACGTTATTGTTTTTTTTGTCTATTTCTAGAGTACCACCAATTGGTATCAAAGAAACCTGTTTAACCCTATGTTCTGTCAAGCTAACTAGCTAGTTATATGAAAATAAGTTTAACAGCTAATTTGCCAAGCCAGCTAACTAACTAGCAAACAAACTTTAGCTGAAGTAACGACGTCCACCTAGTTACTCCTTCTGTCAAGACTTCAGATGACAAGCTAGCCAACATCCAGATAAACACTTGCAAAGTAGCCTAATAACAATTGACTGCATACTCACATACATATGGTTGTTAAACGGGAATCCAAGAAGTGTATAGTTTCTGGTTGATTGATTAAACCATTTTTTTACTCTAAGTAGTTTAGGTCCTTTCACGCCACTTTGTCTGCAACTGGGTTCGGTCTGAGGTGGGAAATCAAGAAAAAATGCATATCCAGTGGTATGTTTCTTTACCCAATTCCGGCAACCTATTTAATGCAATTCAGCACAACAACCAATAAAATTAGATCTTTGGGTGCGATTTTGACAACTAATAGACCAATCGGATTAAACGACAGAATGGGGTCCGCCCTCTTCCTCTTGGTGGTAACAGCAAAACAATAGCATGCCCACTGACAATTAATGAATTACAGTACATAGATAATTTGTAAGAGAAAGTGGATATCTAGTCAGTTGCACAATGAATGTGTCTAATGCATTTAACCCAATCCCTCTTGCCTCAACCTCTTTCAAGTCTCCCCACAAAGATGAGTGCACTCCCTCTCTCCCTAGCAATGATATTACTCTAAAGGCAAGTCTTGTAAAATTTTCCAGAAAAACTCAACAATGAAAATGAACATGAAGTTCAACCATTGAACAAGGAAAAATACATGTTACTCATTCGGTTCATGTTTTGCACTACATTGACTTAAAAAAAAAAACTTGGTGTGGCTTCATGTCTATAATTTTGCCTTTGTCTAGTGTAGAGTTCCCTCTAGTGGAAGTAGGCCTACAACTGTACACCACTGCAGATATTGTGGCATATAGCCTAGAGTAAATACAACTTCTCTGTTCACAGAAAAGCCATCTCCAAGGGAATGAATAAGGCACTTCAGAAGGAGGTAAGCAAGCAAGGTGCATTATGCAGTCCAATACTCCAATATAGAGTATAGAACTGCAATGATACCCCTTGAATGCCAGAGCGCAGCAAAGAAACATCTCTAATACTGGTACTTGCTAATTAGGGACACTTGAGATCAAGTAGTCAATGTAAGCTGTTGTTTTGAAGGTAACATTTTTTCAACACAAACAAACGTTGTATAAAATATGTTTAATTTTGACCTTTGAAACAAGGTCAGATCTTCAATGTTATATCCACTATCAGAATAAAAGAGAATAAGATGAGCAGCACCTCCTACTGGATAGTTAATCTATCTACAGCTATCCATTATGGTGTCCCATCCAGGGTTTTAACTAAGGCCAGCTCTGCTTAGCTTTGATATTTGTCACTGACTACTACCTATGTGCTATCGTGAGAATGATTACTGAGAGATCCCTTAATAAATAAATAGATTCACTGCTATCGAAGTCATTTCAAAGGGTAGGTTTAACAGAGCAAATGAAATGTAACTTTACTTTATAAGTCATATAACATGAATTATAAACTGGATGGTTTGAGCTCTGAATGCTGATTGGCTTAAAACTGTGTTATAGGGGACCGTATACCACGGGTATAACAAAACACTTATTTTACATTGGTAACCACTTTATAAAAGCAATAAGGCACCTCGGGAGTTTGTGGTATATGGCCACTATACCATGGCTAAGGTCTGTTTCCAGGCACTCTGAGTTGTGCATAAGAACAGCCCTTAGCCGTGGTAAATTGGCCATATACCCCCCCTTGTGCCTTATAGTTTAATGATACAAGGTCTATATATATATATATTTTGCGAAGTCATTAACAGCTATTGTTTTAATTAAATCCAAACTTCAACTAAAAATAGACAATACATATAGGCCTAGGGTTTCAAGATTTGGTTGATTTGAAATGGAATATTTACGTTAATAATGAATATGTTGGATTTATGTCGCCATCTCAACCAAAAATCTAAGTTAAAGAATAGGATTAACTTTATTTAAAGTGCCTTTAAAGTTTGATTTTATGTGGTTCCATCCTTTAACTTAGATTTTTGGTTGAGATAAAGATGTGAATCCAACATATCAGTAATTAATTTGTAAACAAACTGGATATTGAATTGTGTTTGGTTGTCAGTGCAACCAAATGTCAACATTTGAAGGAGATGTATCTAGAGTGTGTTTGGAAAGTATTCAGACCCCTTGACTTTTTGCACATTTTGTTTCATTAGTCCTTTTCCCCTCATCAATCTACACACAATATACCATAAGTATTAGGCAAAAATAGGTTTAGAAATCTTTGCAAATTTACTAAAAATAAAAAACTGAAATATCACATTTACATTAGTATTCAGACCCTTTACTCAATACTTTGTTGAAGCACCTTTGGCAGTGATTACAGCCTCAAGTCTTCTTGAGTATGACGCTACAAGCTTGGTACACCTGTATTTGGGGAGTTTCTCACATTCTTCTCTGCAGATCCTCTCAAGCTCTGTCAGGTTGGATGGGGAGCGTCACTGCACAGCTATTCTTAGGTCTCTCCAGAGATGTTCGATCAGGTTCAAGTCCAGGCTCTGGCTGGGCCACTCAAGGACATTCAGAGACTTGTGCTAAAGCCACTCCTGCATTGTTTTGGCTGTGTGCTTAGGGTCGTTGTCCTGTTGGAAGGTGAACATTCACCACAGTTTGAGGTCCTGAGCGCTCTGCAGCAGGTTTTCATCAAGGATCTCTCTGTACTTTGCTCTGTTCATCTTTGCCTCGATCATGACTAGTCTCCCAATCCCTGTCGCTGAAAAGCATCCCCACAGCATGATGCTGCCACCACCATGCTTCACCGTAGTGATGGTGCCAGGTCTCCTCCAGATGTGACAGTTGGCATTCAGGCCAAAGAGTTCAATCTTGGTTTCATCAGACCAGAGAATCTTGTTTCCCATTGTCTGAGAGTCTTTAGGTGCCTTTTGGCAAACTCCAAGCGGGCAGTCATGTGCCTTTTAATGATGAGTGGCTTCCATCTGTCCACTCTACCATGAAGGCCAGATTGGTGGAGTGCTCCAGAGATGGTTGTCCTTCTGGAAGCTTCTCAATTCTCAGAGGAACTCTGGGGCTCTGTCAGAGTGACCATCAGGTTCTTGGTCACCTTGCTGACCAAGGCCCTAGTCCCCCGATTGCTCAGTTTGGCCGTGCGGACAGCTCTAGAAAGAGTCTTGGTGGTTCCAAACTTCTTCCATTTAAGAATGATAGAGGCCACTCTGTTCTTGGGGACCTTCAATGCTGCAGACATTTTTTGGTACCCTTTCCCCAGATCTGTGTCTTGACACAATCCTGTGTCGGAGCTCTACAGACAATTCCTTCGACCTCATGGTTTGGTTTTTGCTCTGACATGCACTGTAAACTGTGGGACCTGATATAGACAGGTGTGTGCCTTGACAAATCATGTCCAATCAATTGAATTTACCACATGTGGACTCCAATCAAGTTGTAGAGACATTATCAATGGGAACAGGATGCACCTGAGATCAATTTTGAGTCTCATAGCAAAGGGTCTGAATACTTAAGTAAATAAGGTATTTCTGTTTTGTATTAGTAACAAATATCCAAACATTTCTAAAAACCTGTTTTCACTTTGTCATTATGGGGTATTGTGTGTAGATTGATGAGGATTTACATAGTACGTTGCATTGGGGTTGTGCCGCAGAGCATTATGGGGGGTATTTTTGTTGAACTACTTTCATTCTCTGGGGTACAGGAAAAGGTGCAAATAAAACGAGAGTCAACCTCTGCCTGATAACAGTTTCATGAAGTAAGATGAAAAGGTGAGGGCGTTGGGCCCTCATTAACAGGGAGCCTTTTATCAATCCGCCTGTTTTGCTGGCCTGGCCTGCTTTTTGGAAAGTCTGAGCCTTGGGCGAAAGAGGGGTACAGTGACTTGAAGAACATCGATCGTTCAGCTAAACGGCAAAAGCAGGGAGCATATACGATTTAAGTTTCTGGGAAAAACCTGTATCGATCATGACGAAGGTTTGCGTATTCAAAATGCGCAACACAACGAGGAAGTAAGAAGAAACAGGGATGTTCTCAAGCAGTTTATCAACACCACTGAGTTTTTGGGCATGCAATAATTGGCTTTAAGAGGACACGACGTAGGAAAGTTCCGCTAACAAGTGCAACCACAATGAGCTTGTAGCGGTAATTGCACGTTACGATACTTTACTTGCTGAACATATGGAACTTTCTACTGTCTTTTCTGGGATGTCGAAATCAATTCAGAATGATTTGATAGTTTCATTGCATCATCCATTAAAAGTTTAAAAAAGATAACACATGATCACTCCAGACAGACACAAGCAAAAACTCATTAAATAAAGGTTGCAGGAGCCTAGGCTACACCTAAACATTTGAGATTTAACTTGCTATATGGGATGAAAACGAGAGCATTTTTTTGTGTGATCAACTGTAGGCTACTAATAAGAGCAGATGCATCCATTTGCTGTCCATTTGGTCAGGGTAACTAAATGGTAACGTTATGTATTTATAGTCAATTTGTGTGTCAGGAGAACATGTGAATGTGATCAAATTTGGTTTATATTCAAAATTGGGCTGGCTAGGCTGCCTATACGTTTTCAATCCAAAATTATTAACTGGGATGAATCAATCAAGATAATAGTCATGAGGCCTACAGTTGCATAGGCCTGCATGATGCAATCATGCATAAAGCAAGCTCAGGCCCATGAGTTCTATTGTTTATCAGTTGTTGTTTCTGTGTCTGGGTAGAGGAAATCTCCCACCTTACCTAGTCCAAATATAAGGTTGCTTGACAGAAAAAATTGCCCCCAACTCTGGGACCTATGGTGCCACCAGTCTGCTTGCTGTTGTCAGTTATCGTCAGGTATGTGAATGATCAGGGCTCTTTTCAGGAACGTTTCTTGGGCTACTTTGATGTGTCAGGCAGGCGAGATGCGCTGTCTTTGTTTAACTTCATGGACAAACTTGTTGTTCAACCCTACAGTGGCGCATAATAGAATGTATTTGTATTTCCAGCTAAGTCCCCTCCTGTTCCCTGATTTAAGAAGTGATGACCATTCAAATCCACTACCATTGTCAACTCTCTCCTGACATGAACTGAAGCCACGTCTCATGTGCCCGATCATCCACTGTTACATTTAATGTTTCCTCTTTAAGCACTGTGAATACCCCTATCAATTTTCTCTCATTACTGTATGTAGTCAATCACATACACAATCACATTATTACACATCAATGATTTTACTCCTTGCTCGAACTAAGTCATTCTTAGCTCTTTTGTCTAACTGTGTAGTGTGTTGTGTTATTGTTTTTTGTCTTCCCAGAGTCCTGTACTGCACTTAAGTCAAGCCTCTGAACACCTCAACTCATTCCTCATACCCTCATTCAATCACTGCTGTGATCCCTTCCTAAAACGGTGTAAGTAGCCCTCACATTCCCATTCCCCATAATATTGTGCTATAAATGTCTTTATTAAATGCTTTATGTTAAAATAATTACTCTTAGACGATTTTTGCAACACACTTTGACATCTCTGTGCGTTCCCGCCGTATACCGTGGGTCTCCCATCCTCCTCACTTTTTCTAGTCATCAGCCTCCACTGATCCATGGCCACATATTGAGGTTACTGTGACTATAAATGTCTTCTTATGTAATCATAGAAGCCTGTATGTTCAAAATAGCAGGTTAGAGGTCTGTGGAGATTTTTGTAATTGCTATAAATATCTGTGCAGTATCTCAAACAGTATTGATCACTTGCCCTATGTACTTTGAATGTAATCTCAACTGGAATCCATCCAGGTCATTTGGTTGTGCTATTAAATCAAGCACATTAAGTTGTTCTATCCATACAAAATATCTGACATTGCATTCCCATTTGAACTTTGCTTTTAAATGGTTGAAAGCGCGGTGACAACTAAACCAAAAATCAGACATTGTTTTTGATTGGGAATTTGGTTGTGTTTTTAGATCGTTGAAAGCATAGTGATAGCACATTGGTAATTCAACAAACTTCTGGCTGTGTTTTTGAGTGGGTGAATAAAGGTTGAAATCTCATTAATAAACGTCTCAACGAAGTATTACCCAAATGTCCATGTTGAAATGATGTGGTGTGTCCAGTGGGACACAACCAAGCCCTTTTCAAACCTCAATGGTTGGCCATTATAGCATGAAGAAACATAGAAGGGGGAGGGCGATGACTGAGGATACATTTGAGGACATGGAGACACCAACCTTTCCCCTTGGACCCCTATCTCTTCATTGTTGGCAGACTGGATGGAACTGCTAATGGGAGCTGAGGAACTGTAACAGAGTTAAGAACATAACTGCATTACTCCACAGCTAGCTTGAAGTGCCGCTGATGCAGCCAAGCACAAGTTACTTTTTGTTTACATGTTGTCAAGGAGGGCGGTCACATGTGTTGCAAAGCAGAAGATCAGTGGTTCGAGCCCAGAATGGGGCAGTCGGACAGTGGAGTAAGCTAAGCTGTTAGCAGCACACTGACCCCTGCAACACAACCATGCTTGATATGTGCTGTAGTATCAGACCGAGGTGTGCTCCCAAATAGTACAGTAAGTTGCTGGTCTTCATATGGCCCCAGCAGTCTTCTAAGAGCCATACTGGATCAGGTTAGGTTCAGGGTGCTGAGTGGGGTGTTTCTCACAGCTGATAGTAAAGTAGAACATTTCAGGTAATTGAGCTTGTTGTGGTTCGGCAGCAGTCCTTTATTTAGATGTCTGATACCTATCAGTGAAACTGAATAATGTGTTGAGAACAGCCTGTGATCTGGCACCAGATGGATTATCAAAATACATCTATGGAAGTAGGCAAGATTTGAACAGCTGGGAGGGGTATTTGCACCGTTGATTGCCATATTATACAGCCGATTTGGCACCAATGGTCCTTTTTTTCAGAAAACAATGTTTATTGCGTAATGGTTTCATGGCGTGGCTCATAGTTTGTGAGCAGATTCTCATATTTGTGATTGACAATGGTGTTCTGGTTTTCCAGGAGAATTCTGTGCATGGAGGCAGAAAAAATGCCAGTGCATCCCGAATGAAGGCAGCAAACAATGTACCAGGCCAGCTGTGGTTTACAACCTGATAGCAATATTTGTTGGACTACCAATAAATGTATTGGTGAATTGCATGCATTGAATTGCATCCATCTATTCTGCCAACATTGCCTTAGTGTACGTCATGCAACATTGAGTCAAATATGACCTATTTTTAAAACCTTGTATGAAGTTGGTTTTGTAGCATGACCTGGACATTTTATATTTTTTACTGATATTATGATTGTCTGATATTATGATCTGTCAAGTAGTTAAAACGCTGACAGTTCCACTTTAAACTTTAGGTCACCGGTTACTTTGTGTGCTAAACATGAAATGCTTTTTGCAATTTTTTTATTTAAACTTTTATTTAACCAGGTAGGCCAGATGAGAACAAAACTCATTTACAACTACGACCTGGCCAAGATAAAGCAAAGCAGTGCGACAAAAACAACAACACAGAGTTACACATGAACAAATGTACAGTCAATAACACAATAGAAAAATCTATGGATAGTGTGTGCAAATGTAGAAGATTAGGGAAGAAAGACAATAAATAGGCCATAGAGGCGAAATAATTACAATTTAGCATTAACACTGGAGTGATAGATGTGCAGATGATGATGTGCAAGTAGAGAGACTGGGGTGCAAAAGAGCAAAACGATAAATAACAATATGGGGATGAGGTAGTTGAGTGTGCTATTTACAGATTGGCTGTGTACAGGTACAGTGATCGGTAAGCAGCTCTGACAGTTTATGCTTAAAGTTAGAGAGGGAGATATAAGTCTCCAGGTTCAGTGATTTTTGCAATTCGTTCCAGTCATTGGCAGAAGAGAACTGGAAGGAAAGGTGGCCAAAGGAGGTGTTGGCTTTGGGGATGACCAGTGACATATACCTGCTGGAGCATGTGCTACGGGTGGGTTTTGCTATGGTGACCAGTGAGCTGAGATAAGGTGGGTCTTTACCTAGCAAATACTTATAGATGACCTGGATCCAGTGGATTTGGCGACAAATTTATAGCGAGGGCCAGCCAACGAGAGCATACAGGTCGCAGTGGTGGGTAGTACATGGTGACAAAATGGATGGCACCAGTTTGCTGAGTAGATTGTTGGAGGCTATTTTGTAAATGACATCGCCGAAGTCAAGGATCAGTAGGATAGTCAGTTTTACGAGGGTATGTTTGGCAGCATGACTGAATGAGCCTTTGTTGCAAAATAGGAAGCCGATTCTAGATTTAATTTTGGATTGGAGATGCTTAATGTGAGTCTGGAAGGAGAGTTTACAGTCTAACTAGACACCTAAGTATTTGTAGTTGTCCGCATTCTCTAAGTCAGAACCATCCAGAGTAGTGATGCTAGTCGGGCGGGCGGATGCGGGCAGCAATCGGTTGAAGAGCCTGTATTTAGTTTTACCAGCATTTAAAAGCAGTTGGAGATCACAGAAGGAGTGTTGTATGGCATTGAAGCTCATTTTGAGGTTTGTTAACACAGTGTCCAAAGAAGGGCCAGATCTATACAGAGTTGTGCCGTCTGCGTAGAGGTGGATCAGAGAATATCCAGCAGCAAGAGAGACATTGATATATACGGAGAAAAGAGTCGGCCCGAGAATTTAACCCTTTGGCACCCCCATAGAGACTGCCAGAGGTCCGGACAACAGGCCCTCCGATTTGACACACTGAACTCTATCTGAGAAGTAGTTGGTGAACCAGGTAAGGCAGTCATTTGAGAAACCAAGGCTGTTGAGTCTGCCGATAAGAATGCGGTGATTGACAGATTTGAAAGCCTTGGCCAGGTCGATGAAGACGGCTGCACAGTACTGTCTTTTATCGATGGTGGTTATGATATCATTTAGGACCTTGAGCGTGGCTGAGGTGCACCCATGACCAGCTATGAAACCGGATTGCACAGCGGAGAAGGTACTGTGGGATTCGAAATTGTCGGTGATCTGTTTGTTAACTTGGCTTTCGAAAACTTTAGAAAGGCAGGGCAGGATGGATATTGGTCTGTAATAGTTTGGGTCTAGAGTGTCTCCCACTTTGAAGAGCGGGATGACCGCGGCAGCTTTCCAATCTTTTGGAATCTAGGATGATACGAAAGAGAGGTTGAACAGACTGGTAATAGGGGTTGCAATAATGGCGGTGAATAAGTGTAGAACGACAGGGCCCTGATTGTCTAGCCCAGCTGATTTGTATGGGTCCATGTTTTGCAGCTTTTTCAGGACATCTGCTATCTTGTTTGGGTGAAGCAGAAGCTGAGGAGGCTTGGGAAAGTAGCTGCGGGGAGTATGGAGAGGTTGGCCGGGGTTGGGGTAGCCAGGAGGAAAGAATGGCCAGCCGTAGAGAAATGCTTATTGAAATTCTCGATTTCTGTGGTGACAGTGTTTCCTAGCCTCAGTGCAGTGGGCAGCTGGGAGGAGGTGCCCTTATTCTCCATGGACTTTAGTGACCAAGGGCTATTTCTGTTCTTAGTTCTACATTTTTTGAAAGGGGCATGCTTATTTAAGATGGTGAGGAAATTACTTTTAAAGAACGACCAAGCATCCTTTACTGACGGGATGAGATCAATATCCTTCCAGGATACCCGGGCCAGGTCGATTAGAAAGGCCTGCTTGCAGAAGTGTTTTAGGGAGCGTTTGACAGTGATGAGGGGTTGTCATTTGACCGCGGACCCATAGTGGATGCAGGCAATAAGGCAGTGATCGCTGAGATCCTAATTGAAAACAGCCGAGGTGTATTTGGAGGGCAAGTTGGTCAGGATAATATCTTTGAGGGTGCTCATGTTTACGGATTTAGGGTTGTACCTGGTGGGTTCCTTGATTATTTGTGTGAGATTGAGGGTATCTAGCTTAGATTGTAGGACTGCCGGGGTTTTAAGCATATCCCAGTTTAGGCCACCTAACAGAATGAACTCTGAAGATAGATGGGGGGCAATCAATTCCAATCTGGTGTCCAGGGCACAGCTGGGAGCTGAAGGGGGTCTATAACAAGCGGAAACTTGTTTCTGGAGGGAAATTAAATTAGATGCTTGAACTGTTTGGCTATAGACCTGGAAAGTATGACATAACTTTGCAGGCTTCCTCCCCCTTTGGCATTTCTATCTTGACGGAAAATGTTGTAGTTGGGGATGGAAATCTCAGAATTTTTGGTGGCCTTCCTAAGCCAGGATTCAGACATGGCAAGGACCTCAGGGTTGGCGGGGTGTGCTAAACCAGTGAGTAAAAAAAACTTAGTGAGGAGGCTTCTGATGTTAACATGCTTCATGCATGAAGGCTTTTACGGTTACAGAAGTCAACAAATGAGAGTGCCTAGGGACACACATGGCCTGGGTTAACCTCTACATCACCCGAGGAACAGAGGAGGAGTAGGATGAGGGTACGGCTAAAGGATATCAAAACTGGTCGTCTAGTGCGTTGGGGACAGAGAATAAAAGGAGTAGATTTCTGGCCGTGGTAGGATAGATTCAAGGCATAATGTACAGGCAGTGGTATGGTAGGGTATTGGTACAGTGGAGGTAAACCTAGGCATTGAGTGACGATAAGAGGTTGCATCTCTGGACGCACTAGTTGTGCTGGGTGAAGTCACCGCATGTGTGGGAGATGGGACAAAAGAGGTATCTGAGGCATGTTGAGTGGGACTAGGGGCTCCACAGTAAACACAGTATACTGTAGCTAAGAAAGGAATTCTAAGTGTATGTTGTGTAGTAAGCTGTTAGTAGCCCATGTGCCTCACCCTAATAATTTGGTCCCGTTTCCCAACCTAATTTTGCTTACTGTTCTGACTTGGTGGTGCACATGTAGCCTATAACCTGTTTAAGAGAAGTGTAATCATCGAATATTGTAAGAGCTTTCATTGTCTGCTTATAAGCCCCTTTTTTATCCTATGGTTCTGACTTGGTGTACAGGTAGAATACTGTAAGAACGGCCCATGTTCTTAATTCTGTTGGTGTACATTTAAAAAGTGCTGAACAAATAGTTATTTTGACTACGTCCATCCTAGCTCGCTCATTGTCTTTATCGAAATGACGGATTGCCTCTTATCCGCTAGGCGTCTCCTTATGCCATAGTTTCTACATCTCAATTGTCATTAGGAACCACATTTGTTTAAGCAAGTTATCCATATCAGCTATGTTTTTTTAAAGCAATAAATAAGGCTGAATTAACTGTTTCGCTGCCAGACAAGGCTCAGCTGATAGTCAGGTGTAGCAGTGGTAAGATGTTTGGACTATGCTGTTGGGACAGCTTTATGTAGTCCCTAACAGTGTGTGGGCACCGTTTGTCACCATTATAGTGCAATTAATGTATTGTTTAGTATTGTGTAGTGGGTTTGCTGCCATGCATCTGAATTGTTTATTTTTTGGTTTGGCCCCACCAAGATATACATGCTAAAATTACATCTGAGAATAGGCATTGGTATGAAGCTGAAAAAGGAAATTAACATGAGCAACATTATATTGCCCTGGCTGTGTGTTTCTGGTCGTTATCATGCTGGAAGACCCAGCCACGACCCATCTTCAATGCACTTACTGAGGGAAGGAGGTTGTTGGCCAAGATCTCGCGATACATGGCCCCATCCATCCTCCCCTCAATACGGTGCAATCGTCCTGTCCCCTTTGCAGAAAAGCATCCCCGAACAATGATGTTTCCACTTCCATACTTCACGGTTGGGATGGTGTTCTTGGGGTTGTACTCATCCTTCTTCTTCCTCCAAACACGGCGTGTGGAGTTTAGACCAAAAAGCTCTATTTTTGTCTCATCAGATCACATGACCTTCTCCCATTCCTCCTCTGGATCATCCAGATGGTCATTGGCAAACTTTAGACGGGCCTGGACATGTGCTGGCTTGAGCAGGGGGACTTGCGTGCGCTGCAGGATTTTAATCCATGACGGCGTAGTGTGTTACTAATGGTTTTCTTTGAGACTGTGGTCCCAGCTGTCTTCAGGTCATTGACCAGGTCCTACGATGTAGTTCCCAGTTAGGGGGAGTGATAAGCTCTACTGCAGAGTCTCACAACTCAATCGCTGGTTGAAAACTGTTTTCTGCCCCTCCCAAAAGATAGAATTTGTATATAATTGGCCCTCTTTCTGGACTCATCCACAAACAGGACCAAGCCTGACCTGCTGAGGAGCGACGGACTCCATCCTAGCTGGTGGGGTGCTCTCATCTTATCTACCAACATAGACAGGGCTCTAACTCCTCTAGCTCCACAATGAAATAGGGTGTAGGCCAGGCAGCAGGCTTTTAGCCAGCCTGCCAGCATAGTGGAGTCTGCCACTAGCACAGTCAGTGTAGTCAGCTCAGCTATCACCATTGAGACCGTGTCTGTGCCTCGACCTAGGTTGGGCAAAACTAAACATGGCGGTTTTCGCCTTAGCAATCTCACTAGAATAAAGAACCCCTCCATTCCTGTCATTATTGAAAGAGATCATGATACCTCACATCTCAAAATAGGGCTACTTAATGTTAGATCCCTTACTTCAAAGGCAATTATAGTCAATGAACTAATCACTGATCATAATCTTGATGTGATTGGCCTGACTGAAACATGGCTTAAGCCTGATGAATTTACTGTGTTAAATGAGGCCTCACCTCCTGGCTACACTAGTGACCATATCCCCCGTGCATCCCGCAAAGGCGGAGGTGTTGCTAACATTTACGATAGCAAATTTCAATTTACGTTTTCGTCTTTTGAGCTTCTAGTCATGAAATCTATGCAGCCTACTCAATCACTTTTTATAGCTACTGTTTACACGCCTCCTGGGCCAAAATACAGCGTTCCTCATTGAGTTCCCTGAATTCCCATCGCACCTTGTAGACATAGCAGATAATATTCTAATCTTTGGTGACTTTAATATTCACATGGAAAAGTCCACAGACCCACTCTAAAAGGCTTTCGGAGCCATCATCGACTCAGTGGGTTTTGTCCAACATGTCTCTGGACCCACTCACTGTCACAGTCATACTCTGGACCTAGTTTTGTCCCATGGAATAAATGTTGTGGATCCTAATGTTTTTCCTCATAATCCTGGACAATCGGACCACCATTTTATTACGTTTGCAATTGCAACAAATAATCTGCTCAGACCCCAACTAAGGAACATCAAAAGTTGTGCCATAAATTCACAGACAACACAAAGATTCCTTGATGTTCTTCCAGATTCCCTCTGTCTACCCAAGGACGCCAGAGGACAAAAATCAGTTAACCACCTAACTGAGGAACTCAATTGAACCTTGCGCAATACCCTAGATGCAGTTGCACCCCTAAAAACTAAAAACATTTCTCATAAGAAACTAGCTCCCTGGTACAAAGAAAATACCCGAGCTCTGAAGCAAGCTTCCAGAAAATTGGCACGGAAATGGCGCCACACCAAACTGGAAGTCTTCCGACTAGCTTGGAAAGACAGTACCGTGCAGTACCGAAGAGCCCTTACTGCTGCTCGATCATCCTATTTTTCTAACTTAATTGAGGAAAATAAGAACAATCCGAAATTCCTTTTCGATACTGTCGCAAAGCTAACTAAAAAGCAGCATTCCCCAAGAGAGGATGGCTTTCACTTTAGCAGTAATAAATTCATGAACTTCTTTGGAAAAGATCATGATTATTAGAAAGCAAATTACGGACTCCTCTTTAAATCTGCGTATTCCTTCAAAGCTCAGTTGCCCTGAGTCTGCACAACTCTGCCAGGACCTAGGATCAAGAGAGACGCTCAAGTGTTTTAGTACTATATATCTTGACACAATGATGAAAATAATCATGGCCTCTAAACCTTCAAGCTGCATACTGGACCCTGTTCCAACTAAACTACTGAAAGAGCTGCTTCCTGTGCTTGGCCCTCCTATGTTGAACATAATAAACGGCTCTCTATCCACCGGATGTGTACCAAACTCACTAAAAGTGGCAGTAATAAAGCCTCTCTTGAAAAAGCCAAACCTTGACCCAGAAAATATAAAATACTATCGGCCAATATCGAATCTTCCATTCCTCTCAATTTTTTTTGAAAAGGCTGTTGCGCAGCAACTCACTGCCTTCCTGAAGACAAACAATGTATACAAAATGCTTCAGTCTGATTTTAGACCCCATCATAGCACTGAGACTGCACTTGTGAAGGTGGTAAATGACCTTTTAATGGCATCAGACCGAGGCTCTGCATCTGTCCTCGTGCTCCTAGACCTTAGTGCTGCTTTTGATACCATCGATCACCACATTCTTTTGGAGAGATTGGAAACCCAAATTGGTCTACACGGACAAGTTCTGGCCTGGTTTAGATCTTATCTGTCGGAAAGATATCAGTTTGTCTCTGTGAATGGTTTGTCCTCTGACAAATCAACTGTAAATTTCAGTGTTCCTCAAGGTTCCGTTTTAGGACCACTATTGTTTTCACTATATATTTTACCTTTTGGGGATGTCATTCGAAAACATAATGTTAACTTTCACTGCTATGCGGACGACACACAGCTGTACATTTCAATGAAACATGGTGAAACCCCAAAATTGCCCTCGCTAGAAGCATGTGTTTCAGACATAAGGAAGTGGATGGCTGCAAACTTTCTACTTTTAAACTCGGACAAAACAGAGATGCTTGTTCTAGGTCCCAAGAAACAAAGAGATCTTCTGTTGAATCTGACAATTAATCTTAATGGTTGTACAGTTGTCTCAAATAAAACTGTGAAGGACCTCGGAGTTACTCTGGACCCTGATCTCTCTTTTGAAGAACATATCAAGACGACTTCAAGGACAGCTTTTTTCCATCTACGTAACATTGCAAAAATCAGAAACTTTCTGTCCAAAAATGATGCAGAAAAATTAATCCATGCTTTTGTCACTTCTAGGTTAGACTACTGCAATGCTCTACTTTCCGGCTACCCGGAAAAAGCACTAAATAAAATTCAGTTAGTGCTAAATACGGCTGCTAGAATCCTGACTAGAACCAAAAAAATTGATCATATTACTCCAGTGCTAGCCTCCCTACACTGGCTTCCTGTCAAAGCAAGGGCTGATTTAAAGGTTTTACTGCTAAACTACAAAGCATTACATGGGCTTGCTCCTACCTATCTCTCTGATTTGGTCCTGCCGTACATACCTACACGTACGCTACGGTCACAAGACGCAGGCCTCCTAATTGTCCCTAGAATTTCTAAGCAAACAGCTGGAGGCAGAGCTTTCTCCTATAGAGCTCCATTTTTATGGAACGGTCTGCCTACCCATGTCAGAGACGCAAACTCGGTCTCAACCTTTAAGTCTTTACTGAAGACTCATCTCTTCAGTGGGTCATATGATTGAGTGTAGTCTGGCCCAGGAGTGGGAAGGTGAACGGAAAGGCTCTGGAGCAACGAACTGCCCTTGCTGTCTCTGCCTGGCCGGTTCCCCTCTTTCCACTGGGATTCTCTGCCTCTAACCCAGGGGCTGAGTCACACCGTCCTTGGGAGGGGTGCGTCACCTGAGTGGGTTGAGTCACTGATGTGATCATCCTGTCTGGGTTGGCACCCCCCCCCCCCCCCCTTGGGTTGTGCTGTGGCGGAGATCTTTGTGGGCTATACTCAGCATTGTCTCAGGATGGTAAGTTGGTGGTTGAAGATATCCCTCTAGTGGTGTGGGGACTGTGCTTTGGAAAAGTGGGGGGGGTTATATCCTTCCTGTTTGGCCCTGTCCGGGGGTGTCATCGGATGGAGCCGCAGTGTCACCTGACCCCTCCTGTCTCAGCCTCCAGTATTTATGCTGCAGTAGTTTATGTGTCGGGGGGCTAGGGTCAGTTTGTTATATCTGGAGTACTTCTCCTGTCCTATTTGGTGTCCTGTGTGAATTTAAGTGTGCTCTTTCTAATTCTCTCTTTCTCTCTTTCTTTCTCTCTCTCTCTCGGAGGACCTGAGCCCTAGGACCATGCCTCAGGACTACCTGACATGATGACTCCTTGCTCTCCCCAGTCCACCTGGACGTGCTGCTGCTCCAGTTTCAACTGTTCTGCCTTATTATTATTGGACCATGCTGTTCATTTATGAACATTTGAACATCTTGGCCATGTTCTGTTATAATCTCCACCCGGCACAACCAGAAGAGGACTGGCCACCCCACATAGCCTGGTTCCTCTCTAGGTTTCTTCCTAGGTTTTGGCCTTTCTATTGAGTTTTTCCTAGCCACCGTGCTTCTACACCTGTATTGCTTGCTGTTTGGGGTTTTAGGCTGGGTTTCTGTACAGTACTTTGAGATATCAGCTGATGTACGAAGGGCTATATAAATATATTTGATTTGATTTCTGGGCTGATCCCTCACCTTCCTCATGATCATTGATGCCCCATGAGGTGAAATCTTGCATGGAGCCCCAGACCGAGGGTGATTGACCTTCATCTTGAACTTCTTCCATTTTCTAATAATTGCGCCAACAGTTGTTGCCTTCTCACCAAGCTGCTTGCCTATTATCCTGTAGCCCATCCGAGCCTTGTGCAGGTCTACAATTTTAGCCCTGATGTCCTTACACAGCTCTCTGGTCTTGGCCATTGTAGAGAGGTTGGAGTCTGTTTGATTGAGTGTGTGGACAGGTGTCTTTTATACAGGTAACAAGTTCAAACAGGTGCAGTTAATACAGGTAATATGAGTGGAGAACAGGAGGGCTTCTTAAGGTCTGTGAGAGCCAGAATTCTTACTGGTTGGTAGGTGATCAAATTCTTATTCTTATCTTAAATGAATTACTTAGAAATCAAACAATGTGATTTTCTGGATTTTTGTTTTAGATTCTGTCTCTCACAGTTGAAGTGTACCTATGATTAAAATTACAGGCCTCTCATATCTTTAAGTAGGAGAACTTGCATAATTGGTGGCTGACTAAATACTTTTTTGCCCCACTGTACATGCTTTGTAAGTAGGAAAACCTGCAAAATCGGCAGTGTATCAAATACTTGTTCTCCCCACTGTATCTGTATAAATTGTGACTTTTAAAGGTTTTCGTAAAAGGAATTGCAAAATGTTGATATTGTACTGGGAACTTTGTGTAATACACCATTCATTTTGAGTGCCATTACAGATTTTATTTTGTAGTTTCTCTTTTCAAGTGTATAAAAATAACTGGTGTTTCTTTCACTCTCTTAAAACCATTATGCTCTTGATCTGACAAAGGCACCCTTTGCCAGATCTGAGTAAAGCTGTTCTAATTCTATTTGTAAAGATTTAAATACGGACTCTTCTTCTTGGAATAGATTATCTTTCTTTAGAAAACTGTCAAGCTTTCTCCTCAAATATTTTTCTCTTAGGTTCTTCAGGTGCTTCAGCTCTTTGGCACGTTTAATGGCAACAACTCTAACATTATATTTGAAGAATTCCCATCTCCTTCCATGACCCAAGTCTTTTCTTGCAAAAATATATTTGGCTATCGATTTGATGTTGCCAATGAAAATAGGATCTTTCTGTGTTGTTTAATTTCCAATATCCTTGAATACCTTTTAGATTTTTTAGTAGCTGTACCGGTTTTCTTCTGTGGACGAAGGATCGGACCAAAGCGCAGCGTGGTTAGAGTTCAACATGTTAAATAAAATAAAGACCATAAACGTGAACACTACAAAATACCAAAACAACAAATGTGAAAAACCGAAACAGCACCTATCTGGTGCATAGACACAAAGACAAAAGACAGGAAACAACCACCCACAAAACCCAACACAAAACAGGCTACCTAAAAATGGTTCCCAATCAGAGACAATGACTAACACCTGCCTCTGATTGTGAACCATATCAGGCCAAACATAGAAATAGACAAACTAGACATACAACATAGAATGCCCACTCAGATCACACCCTGACCAAACAAAACATATAAACATACAAAGCAAACTATGGTCAGGGCGTGACAGTATCTTGTAAATTCAGTGATATCAAATGATGATCAGAAAAGGGAGCCAACTGATGATCTACATCTATAACAAATTGTAACAAAAAGGGGTAAATTAGGAATAAATCTATTCTACATTTTCGTGACATAGCTTTGTTGGTCCTGGTATAACCCTTTGCATCCATTTTGAAGTAATATCAGCCATCATCAACAGAGAAATCCCTGCGCAATATTCTCATGATATTGCTATTTGGAGAGCTTTGATTCAGTCTAGGAGGAAAATGATCAGCAGTCATCAGGTGTTTCGTTAAAATCCAAGTATTTGTTGCGTAAATCCTGTAATTTTATGGTAAATTGGGCAAAAAGGTCTTATTTGGAGCATGTGCGTTATGACCATACACATTACAGATGATGAAAATAGCATTATCAAGTTACTATGACCGAGTGGCTCAGTGGTCTAAGGCATCTCAGTGCAAGAGGTGTCACTACAGACATGAGACAAGACAGTCCGGGTTAGTGGTAATGAATTCAGGTCATTAAGCCGTTAAAGTACACCAGAACTGGTGCACGGAATGAGCAGCAGTACCGGGGGAATGCATGACAGTACCCCCTCCACCCACCGACGGTAAAAAATACCTGGTCACGAAGCATCCAGGATGTCCACCGCAGAAACCCAGCACGGCTTCTCTGTGCCATACCCTTCCCAGTCGATGATGTACTGGAGACACCCCACCCGACGCCTCAAATCCAGAACTTCAGCGACGGAGTACGCCAGACCTCCCTCAATATCCAGAGGAGGTGAGGTGTCACTGCGGCCAGACTCAGCGACAGGACCAGGGACCACTGGCCTGAGGAAAGACACATGAAAAGTCGGGTTAATGCGGTAATCAGCAGGGAATTGCAAACGGTACGTTACCTCATTAACCCTTGTCAGGACTTTAAAACAGCCACACAAACCTTGCGCTCAGCTTCCAGCAGGGCAGGCGGGGGGGCAGGTTCCGGGTGGAGAGCCAGACCTGGTTGCCTGGAAAGAAAACGGGCGCCGTACTGCAGTGGCGGTTGGCCAGTTCCTTGTGCCGACTCACAGCCCGCTGGAGACGAGTGTGCGCAGCAGTATCCTCTGCGCGCCGAAACCACTCCTCCACCGCAGGGACCTCGGTCTGGCTCGAATGCCAAGGTGCCAGGGCCAGCTTATACCCCAACATGCACTAGAAAGGAGTGAGGTTAGTGGAGGAGTGGCGGAAGGGAATTCTGCACGTACTCAGCCCAAGGTAGAAAATCCACCCGCTACCCGGCCGGTCTTGACAGTAACACCTCAGGAACCTGTCCATTTCCTGATTGACCCTCTCCACCTGCCCATTAGCTTGAGGATGGTACCCGGAGTTAAGACTGACCGTAACACCCAGGCGTTCCATTCACGCCTTCCTTACGCGTGAGGTGAACTGAGGACCACGTTCTGACACAATGTCCTCCGGGATCCCGTAGTGCCGGAAGACATGCGTAAAAAGAGCCTCCACAGTTTGCATGGCCGATGGGAGCCGAGGCAGAGGAAGGAGGCGACAAGCTTTGGAAAACAGGTCCACAACGACGAGAACGGTGGTGTTCCCCTGGGAAGGGGGAAGGTCAGTGCCAAAGTCCACCGTGAGGTGAGACCAGAGTCATTGTGGAACCGGCTGGGGAAGGAGCTTTCCTAAGGAAGGTGTGTGGGTGTCTTTGACTGAGCACAGATGGAGCAGGAAGAGACTTCAATCCTGGTGTCCCTAGCCAAGGTGTGCCACCAGTACTTCTCAGACAGGCAGGTGATGGTACGGCTTATCCCAGGATGACGCAGGCACCTTGGTCCTCCTCTCTATCTCTATTTACAGAAACACCCACCACAAAAGGACCAAGCAGCGTGGTAACGGGCAGCAGCAGCGATCGCAGGACTCATGGACTTGGGAGGAGATTCTGGACGGCAAGGGACCATGGGCACAGGCTGGAGAATATCGCCGCCCCAAGGCTGAGCTGGAGGCAGCGAAAGCCAAGAGGCGGTGGTGTGAGGAGGCAGCACGGCGGCGCGGCTGGAAGCCTGAGAGGCAGGGGGGCACACGGGGAGTGTGGCGAAGGCAGGTAGGAGACCTTACCAGAGAGAGAGAGGGACCGGGCAGGTGTGTGTGCATAGCCCGGTGCGGTACATCCCAGCGCCTCGTATCGGCCGGGCTAGAGTGGGCATCGAGCCAGGTGCCATGAAGCCGGCTCAGCGCATCTGGTCTCCCGTGCGTCTCCTCGGGCCGGTGTACATGGCACCAGCCTTACGCATGGTGTCCCCGGTTCGCCAGCACAGCCCAGTGCGGGCTATTCCACCTCGCCGCACTGGCCTGGCTACGGGGAGCATTCAACCAGGTAAGGTTGGGCAGGCTCGGTGCTTAAGAGCTTCAGTGCGCCTTCACGGTCCGGTCTGTCCGGTGCCACCTCCACGTACCAGAGCTGCCAGTCTGTCCTGAGCCGCCAGAGCCGCCAATCTGTCCTGAGCCGCCAGAACTGCCAGTCAGCCAGGAGCCGCCAGATTCGCCAGTCTGTCAGTAGCCGCAAGAGCCGCCAGTCAGCCAGGAGCCGGCAGAGTCGCCAGTCAGCCAGGAGCCGCCAGAGCCGTCAGTCAGCCAGGAGCCGCCAGAGCCGTCAGTCAGCCAGGAGCCGTCAGAGCCGTCTGTCAGCCAGGAGCCGCCAGAGCCGTCAGTCAGCCAGGAGCCGCCAGAGCCGTCAGTCAGCCAGGCGATGCCAGAATCGCCCTTCACTCCGGAGCTTTGTTTGTTTATTTACCACCACAGACAGATGCTGGCATAATTTTTGCTTGTAAGCGGGAATCAGGAGGTTAGAGTTGTGGTCGGATTTACCAAATGGAGGGTGAGGGAGAGCTTTGTACGTGTCTCTGTGTTTGGAGTACAGGTGATCTAGATTTTTTTTCCCTCTGGTTGCACATTTAGCATGTTGATAGAGATTCGGTAGAACTTATTCAAGTTTCCCTGCATTAAGTCTCCGGCCACTAGGAGTGCCGCCTCTGGGTGAGTGGTTTCCTGTTTGCTTATTTCCTTATACAGCTGACTGAGTGCGGTCTTAGTGCCAGCATCTGTCTGTGGTGGTAAATAAACATCCACGAAAAGTATAGCTGAGAACTCTCTATCTAGGCAAGTAGTGTGGTCTGCAGTTTATTACAATATGCTCTACTTCAGGTGAGCAAAATCTAGAGAATTCCTTAGATTTCGTGCACCAGCTGTTGTTTACAAATATGCACAGACCGCCCCCCCTCGTCTTACCGTGTGCTGTTCTATCCTGCCGGTGCAGCGTGCATCCCGCTAGCTGAATATCCATGTCGTCATTCAGCCTCGATTCCGTGAAGCATAGGATATTATAGTTTTTGATGGCCCGTTGTTAGGATATTCGTGATCGTACCTAGTCTAGTTTATTGTCCAATGATTGCATGTTGGCGAGTAATATTGACGGTAATGGCAGCTTTCCTAGTTGCCTTTTGCGGGTCCGGACGAGTGTTAGTGTTCAAAAACTGGAGAGTTGAGACCAAATCACGGACGTTGGACAGAGTGGATTTCAGTTGTAACAAAAGACAGTTTTAATGAGTCAGAGATATCTTGTCCCGCAGTTTTACGTGCACGGACCTAGTTCACATAACTCGGCAAGGAGCCAGGTGAAAAAGAGAGCCTATACAACGGTTACATTCATTTTTATACATAGAATAAAGTAGGTGGAGTCTTGTCGTTTCGGTCTTCTTGACTGGTCGGAGGGTTGGAGGCGGGCCTTGCTCTAGCCAGAGCAGAAGCCCCATTGGTGCACAGCAGAGCCTTATCCTGAGCATCCGACCAATAGAGGGGGTCAGTCTTGTGGCTGGGTGTATGTGTTCTTACGACGGAATGTCTTTGTTTATATGAGCTATGTGTATGAATACTTATATAACAAATCCCTCTCTTCACGTCTATTAGACGTGAAAACTATAGCAGAAAGGTGGCGGTTGCAATCGTGGGTATACATAAGGTGGTGCTCCTAACCTTGTCTGGTTTGCATGGTGGGTCTGTAGGTGTAGTGCTACGTTTGGGACGGGAGTGATTGGAGGGAGTGATATCAGGAAAGGAGTTAGGGACATGTGTAGGGGTTGGTGTACGTGATGTGGCAGGGTGAAATAGTTGTTCAATTAACCATGTGAAAGTCCTAGGGTTACTCCAAATATCAGTAGGAATATCACAAATAAGGGACCAGATATCCCCAGCCTCACCCAGAGAGGGAGAAATTTCCCTCTAACTGGGCGAGGTTCCCTTCTCAGGGGAGGCGGAGTTTGATGCCGCATCACCTGAGGAAGGAGTGTCTTCATTTGGAATCGAATTTAGGCCGCTCAAATCAGCTCTGACTTCAGTCAGTGTTCTAGAAGGAATTGGGGCTGGGGTGCAATGTGTAAGGCGGTGCCAAGGTGTGCCTGATTTACCTTTGACCTGGACTGAGTGTGAAGTAACCTCCTTCACTTCGTACGGTCCAGTCCACCTGGGTTCCAGCCACTTTCTCTTGTGGACTGTAACCCTCACCCCGTCACCAACCTTTACCTTCAGTAGTGGCGTGTCCCCCGGCAGCTCCCCCTCCTGGACCTTGTGAACCTGGGTAGAGAGTGCTGCAGAGAGAACCGTCAGTTTTTTCACATAATTAGACATTACAATTTGTTGTACATCAAGGGCGGGCATATGACCTCCCTCCCTTGGTGGACCATGCATGACTCTACCAGTCATTATCCCATGAGGCACATACTTTAGCTATCTTAGCTTTTGCTTTTGGTTTGACGTTCCACCAGATTTTGGGATTGGGGCCTGTACACAGATCCAAATCTGTGGGTTATGCCAAATCTTTCTTCCACCTGTCTCAGGTGTTTGTTAAATGTGAGCCATTTGTCAAATTTGATTTGTCTTGGGATGACATACCTGGGTATTAGTTTGGTTTGTAGCCACTCAAAGACTGACCTAGCATCCTCCCCTTTTGTTAGTATTGCCTCAACCCATTTGGAGAACCTATCTACTATGACTAGGAGATAGAGTTTGCCTTTAGATACATTTTCGGGGCCCATGTCGGTGTAGTCTATACTAATATCCTGAAAACATGCATTAGGTATTACGTATGAGCCCATTGGTGTTCGATATGGTTTCTTTGGGTTGTGTCTGTCCCAACCATTGCATTCGTCACAAAATAAATCATCGTCATAAAATAAGTCAGTCATATTTTTTATGTGACGGTGCCACCAGATGTGCGAGGCCTTTTTGGAGGGTCTTTAGTTTGCCTTCGTGTGTGGGGCCATGTGTTTCGCATAAAAGTTCTGGGTCCATCAGTGTGGCCTGCTTCATGGGCATGGGCTGAGTCTGTATAGATATTCAGTCTTTCCTTTTCCTCTGATGAGGACCTGCGTCAATCCGATGATTTCAGCTAATTTGGCCGATGCTGGTTGAGGGATGATGGCTGATTGAAGGGTGACATGTGAACCGTCTGGGAGTTGCTGTTTCCTTCTTCTGCCGTGGGTGGTGGGCATTTTTATGGCCAGGGGATGGTGTTCCCAGTCATTCCCTGGAACTGCGGTTGGTTGTATGCGGGTTGCTGATGCATGGGTGTGGGTCCTGGTTGCTGATGTTCGTACTGTTGAGGTCTATTTCCACCCCTTTCCTTCCCATATGGACCTCTCGTAGAGTTCCACTGGCGTTGTTGTGGTGTGAGTGGGTATGGACACTCTCGTGAGTAGTGCCCTGGAGTTCTACAGTTGAGACAAACCCCTCCTCTTGGATGGCCTGGTATCCATTGCGGCTGGTATGTAAATTGTGGTTGCGGGGGATACCAAGGCCCCGGGTTGGCTGGTTGAGGACCGGCCTGCTGTTAAATCATCTGGGAGATAGTCTGGGCCACTATTTGAGAGATGTCTGTTTTGGTGCCTGTCTCCTTCGTTTCTTCCGCCACCATCTGTTTCTTAGATTTTTCTCCTTGTTGTTCTTCCTTCAATTGGAGTTTCAGGAGTTGTACCTGGAGGGACTGCACCTGGCTCTCAGCACCCCCTCTTTCCTTGTTGTGCTGGGTCACATGGTGGTGCACATGAGTGTTGAATTGGGTCAGAGGAAGTGCAATCAACCCTACCGTTCCTCTGAGTTTGGTTTTAACATCTCCGGGACACCCGTTGACCACCATTTCCTTCCACATGCTGAGTGTGGTATCAGTGTGATCGAATGGTTCTTCGTGGACTGATCTCCATGTGGTCTTAGCCCTGTCCAGGTATGCTGCAGGTTGCTCACCTGGGTTGATTGTAAAGGAGGATAAGGTGGCATGGTTTCTTTCTGTAGGGTATGCTCTCCGTAGAACTTCCCATAATCTGGTACGGAAGTGGTCTATGGGCAGTGTTGGGGCCCGCCATCCAAGGTCAGCTGCTGTCATGAGGGCCTCCATGGTTCCGTGGTCGGTGGCTCTTGCTAGAAGTGCTTTCATGTCTCCTAGGCAGAGTTGCAGGCCTGACGTAAGTGTCTGCAGTTGAAGTAGCCACGCTGAAGCTCCTCCATGTAGGCTAGGCATCTGTCCCATCAGTGTTGTTAAATCAGTCATTTTCCAGGGCTGGTACTCCACAGTGTGTGCATCACCTGGTGTCGGTCGCAGGGGGTACTGTCCTGCCATCTCCTGCTCTCGCTCTCTTCTATCAGCAATTCTGGAGGACCGACGGAGTGTTTCGGACCCCATTGATTCGGTAACTTTGGTTACTGTTCCTCTCATTATGCCTTCCACACGGTAGGCTCCCTCTCTGTTGTTATCTTGGTTAGCTATTAGCTCCCTGAGTTCCTTAGCTCGAGCTATTGATGATTTCAGCAGCTCCTGCATCTTAGTCACGTTTGGAGCTCCCATCGGAGCTGGGGTGAGCACCATGTCAATTTCTTCTTCGTTTTCGATATCCATGTTCTGATGACAGTCCTCCCTATCCGTCTGATAGAAGTGGTTTGAATCTAATCTTGTTTGTAGGTGTCCTCTGGTTTCAGAGGTGAGAGAGTTCACAGAGGAGCATTGCGGCCGCCGTTCCTGGGGGAGGTCTCCTGCTCCTGGAATCCCAGTTTCGAACTGTTCACATACCATATGGCCAGCCGTTATCCCCAGGGTAATTTCCCCTTTTAACTCCCCTTGGTCTATTCTCAGAACTGGAGCCTGTATTGTGGGAGGTGCCCTGGGCAGGAATGGGTTGTGTGACGGGCTCCGGTGATTTTGTCCCTTTGAGTATGGCGGGGGCTGAACTGCCTCCATTGTCAATTGTGGATATAGTGAGGGAGAAACGGCCACAGGGGGAGCCGTGGGCAAGTTCTCAGGCGGAGCTTTAACATCCCCCGACGCCACAATAGCCACGCACAACATGTCTGGTGTGTTTTTTGGTAGTACCCTCCTACTCTCCTGTATGGCCCATGTACCTATCTTGAGCTCCCCCTCCGCTCTCTCTCTCTCTCGTACCTACTTTTTTGAACCTGTGTATCTTGTTTCTCTCCGCCTCACTCGCTTTTGCATGCTCTACTGCGTCCTCTAATTCTGTCTGCATATCTTGGAGTTTCCCCCCTGTAGGTGGTCCTCCGCTAAAATAACCTGCTTGTGTCCATCTTATCCGTAATCCTTTCCACACTTTCTCCACTTTCCCATACTGTTCTTTACCTCCCGCTCTATCAATCATACTCTGATCTAAATATTCATTGAATTTTAGTTTGGGCGTGGTAGCTGCAGACATTTTATCTAGTTCGTCTGATAATGTGTATAATGCGTTATTTAGGTATATTCAATCCTTACTATGTGGTGTTTATTTCTATCGTTGTATGCTTAGATATACTGCTGTACTGGCAATGGCTTATCTCTTCTACCCCCACCCTCGCATACAAAGGGGGTTATCAGTATGTGACGTCCGCCACGTGTCTGTTTCTCCGGTATTTTATTTGAATTTGTTCAGCGATTCGTTTAGGTATTTTCTAAAAATGATTCGGCGATTTCCTTTTGGAACAATATTTCAGTAAATATATGCGGTTCTATAACAATTTTCAGAGTAATTCTAGCTCTTTAGGAAATATAGATAGAATTTCTAGACAACTAAGAGTTGTTCAGTGAATTATTTAAATACTTTCTGTAAACAATTCGGTAAATTCCTTTATGAACTTTTATCAGTAAATTCGAGCGATTCTATAGCAATTGTCAGAATAATTATATATCTTTAGGAAATATGGATAGAATAGAAAAACCCCAAAATCAGTGTGTAGCTTTTAGCGTCTGTCAAACAAAGTCTGTACTAAGCTCGGCGGCTTATTTAAATACTTTCTAGAAACAATTCAGCAAGTTCCTTTATGAACTTATATCAGTAAATTCCAGCGATTCTATAGCAATTGTCAGAATAATTTTAAACTTTAGGCAATATCAACAGGAATGAAAAAAAAACGAAAATCAGTATTCCAGCCCGGCTGCTGTCAATCAAAGTTGCACGGCCATTCGATACTAAGGTGGCTTTGTCTATCAGCACGTGTGCCTAATAGCCCAGTTACGTATCCCAACCTACTCCGCGACAAACGTTTCTTTCAATTTAATTTCCCCCATCTCCAAATCATGGAATGTCAACTCTGGTTCATATTATGTTTATTGTTTGATGTGTAATAGCCACATCATTCCCGATCTCTGTCTTGTGGAAGGCCAAACTTACATATCCTATATCTATTCGACTACACCTCTAACATAACCAATTAAACAGTTTACAACTTATTCAATAGGATCTTTTACATGCAGATTCAGTCGATCTATTAATTAACTACACCTCTAAGCACAACCAATTAAACAATTTAGAACTTATTCAATAGGAACTTTTACATGCATACTACACTTCTAAACCACAACCAATTAAACAGTAAGCACTTATTTAATAGGATCTTTTACATGCATACTACACTTCTAATAAAAGGCCAATTGATAAAAAATAAAAATACAAATAAAAAATAAAAACGAGCAAAACAAGATCTCCCCGATCAATGTCTTAGGTTCTTATGTAAAAATTTGGGCACCGATTCATACTCACGCCCAGTACTTTCTGATCAAAATTTGGTTTAGGCTATAATACAATATGCAGATTTCGATATAACGGGCTCTGCTCACCTTATATAGAGCGCTCCGATCAGATTTCCTGAGGCAAGATGAATGGCTGGGGAAGTCACTCTTCCGTCTGATTTTTTAGCCGTGATCAGTCTCGTCCTCTCACACTAACTTATAATAGAACCAAACTCTGCTACCAAGTTTGTTAGTGTTCAAAAACTGGAGAGTTGAGACCAAATCACGGACGTTGGACAGAGTGGATTTCAGTTGTAACAAAAGACAGTTTTAATGAGTCAGAGATATCTTGTCCCGCAGTTTTACGTGCACGGACCTAGTTCACATAACTCGGCAAGGAGCCAGGTGAAAAAGAGAGCCTATACAACGGTTACATTCATTTTTATACATAGAATAAAGTAGGTGGAGTCTTGTCGTTTCGGTCTTCTTGACTGGTCGGAGGGTTGGAGGCGGGCCTTGCTCTAGCCAGAGCAGAAGCCCCATTGGTGCACAGCAGAGCCTTATCCTGAGCATCCGACCAATAGAGGGGTCAGTCTTGTGGCTGGGTGTATGTGTTCTTACGACGGAATGTCTTTGTTTATATGAGCTATGTGTATGAATACTTATATAACACGAGGCATCCGGCTCTTCGTCCTCTGCATCTTTTCCTTTTGCAAATAATTGGGATGTCTGCCCTGTGGGGTGTTTGGAGAATATCGTGTGAGTCCTGCTTGTTGTTGTTGTCTTATCCGAGGTGAGTGATCGCTGTCCTGATATCCAGAAGCTCCTTTTTTCAGTAAGATACTGTTTCAGAAATATTATGTACAAAATAATTTACAAATATCGCAAAAAACCCACATAATAGCACAATTGCTTAGGAGACCGTAAAACAGCGGTCATCTCCTCCGGCGCCATTTTAATGAACTTGATGGTCTCAAATAATCGTTTTACGCTTTGCACTTCAAAGTAAATCTCAGCTCTGTTAAAATACACTAATATGCCCCACAAACATTAGACAATATTAATAAAAACCAAACTCAAACTGCTGAAATAAGTAAATGATGGATGTAGTTTTACTTATACAGGGTTGTTAATTTAATCTATTCAAACAGACCCCATTTCAAAGGAAACAAGCACTCATGAGGTGTGGCCAATTACTGGGTGTAGCCAACACAACTAAACACATTTAACAAGATAGAGTTTTGTTGATGCTGAGAAGAACAGAATGAATATGTTATTAGATAACATTCTTTCAACTTTACTAAAGTTTTATTGTGGTTTTTAGGAAGGTTTTCTTAACGTTCTGAGAACGGAATGCATGTTTTTAAATAACATTACTAGAACGTAGTCTAACGTTAGGAAAGTTTTCTCAACATTTTCGGAACAATTTTAGAACATGACTACCTCTCTTGGATATGTGGGAGGGTAGTGTCCTACTTGGCCATAAGCCAGAGAAAATGCAGAAATTCCTATAAAAATCAAGCTTTCATGAAATCACACATGTAAGATACCAAATTAAAGCTACACGTGTTGTGAATCCAGCCAATATGTCAGATTTCAAAAAGGCTTTTCGGCGAAAGCAAACGATGCTATTATCTGACAAAAAAAACATATTTCAAAACATATTTCAACCCTGCAGGCGCGACACAAAAATCAGAAATAAAAATATAATTCATGCCTTACCTTTGACAAACTTCCTCTGTTGGCACTGCAATATGTCCCATATACATCACAAATGGTCCTTTTGTTCGATTAATTCTGTTCGTATGTATCCAAAATGTCCATTTATTTGGCGCGTTTGATCCTTAAAAACACCGGTTCCAACTTGTGCAACGTGACTACAAAATATCTCAAAAGTTACCTGTAAACTTTGCCAAAACATTTCAAACTACTTTTGTAATACAACTTTAACTTTTTAAAGTAAATAATCAATAAAATTGAAGATGGGATGATCTGTGTTCAATACAGGAAGAAAACAAACTGAAGCATGCTTTCTGGTCATGCGTCTCTATCAAACAGTACACATGAAGTGACCCTCGTTCAAGATGGCCGTATTTCTTCATTACACAAAGGAATAACCTCAACCAATTTCTAAAGACTGGTGACATCCAGTGGAAGCGGTAGGAACTGCAAGCAATTCCCTTAGAAATCAAGATTCCCAATGAAATCAGTGACATCAAAAAAAAAATGTATGTGGAAGATTGGTGAATTGCAACAGCAATAGGCTGCATTCAAAACAAAATCAAGCCCCTCCCTCGCTTTCCATTTCCCCGTAACATGGCGGAGACTCGCACTTGAGCCTTTTACTTTCGGTTTTGGTCCACCAACTTCAAATAGCTATAAAAACAATCATTTTTGTTATTGAAAAATACATCTCACAGCGATTTTGATGGTACAATGATTCCCCACACTGTTGTTTTCTCACATAAACTGAAATTTAGCGAATAGTGTAGAATTTCATCAACCAGAAAATCATTGGCCACTGCCACTTGACCCGATTTCCACTATATAACACAGCCACAAGGTCAAAACAGCTTTCCCATTTTGACAACAAATGTCGTTCCGGCGGGAGAAATCAATAGATTTATACTGTTAGCACTAAGCCAGTGTGCCCTAGGAGGAAGTCCACTGTGAGCAGCTCACCCTGTACTAACGTAAATAACATGAGCACATCTACTAAGCTTCCCAGTAAAGCAATGAAAGCAAGTAAGAATCCCAGAAGAAAAGTGCTCAAAATATCCCACGTTAATATATGTAGCTTAAGAAACAAGGATCATGAAATCAATAATTTGCTAGTAACAGATTTTATTTTACCTTTATTTATTTAGGTAAAATAAAATCTGTTACTAGCTAATTATTAACAGATGACATTCATATTCTGACTATCTCTGAAACTCACTTAGATAATACCTTTGATGATACAGTGGTAGCAATACAAGGTTATAACATTTATAGAAAATATAGAAATGCCAATGGTGGAGATGTTGCTGTTTATATTCAGAACCACATTCCTGTAAAGATTAGAGACGATCTCTTGTCAAATACTGTTGAAGAAATATGGCTACGGGTTCATCTGCCTCACCTAAAGCCCAATCTGGTGGGAAGCTGCTATAGACCACCAAGTGCTAACAGTAAGTATCTGGATAACATGTGTGAAGTGCTTGATAATATGTGTAATATCAAAAGAGAGGTGTATATTCTGGGTGATTTAAATATTGACTGGCTTTCCTCAAGCTGCCCACTCAAGAAAAAGCTTCAAACTGTAATCAGTGCCTGCAACCTGGCTCAGGTTATGAGTCAACTTACCAGGGTAGTTACAAACAGCACAGGAATGAAATCATCAACATATAATGATCACATCTTTACTAATGCTGCAGAAATTAGCTTGAAAGCAGTATCCAGATCCATTGGATGTAGTGATCACAATATAAGTTGCCATATCTAGGAAAACCAAAGTTCGAAAAGGCTGGGCCTAATATAGTGTATAAGAGGTCATGCAATACATTTTGTAGTGATTCCTGTTATTGACGTTAAGAATATGTTGGTCCGTGGTGTGTAATGAGGAGCAAACAGACACTGCACTTGATAGATTTATGAAATTGCTTATTCCAGTTGCTAATAAGCATGCACCCATTAAGAAAATGACTCTAAAAACTGTTAAATCCCAGTGGATTGATGAGAAATTGAAAAATTGTATGATTTAAAGGGATGAGGCAAAAGGAATGACAAATAAGTCTGGCTGCACAACCGATTGGCAAACTTATTGCAAATTGAGAAATCGTGACTGAACTGAATAAAAAGAAGAATAAACTACACTAAACCAAGATTAATTGAATAAAGAATGATAGTAAAAAGCTTTGGAGCAACTTAAATTAAATTCTGGGAAAAAGATTAACTCAGCTCCATCATTCATTGAAACAAATGTCTCATTCATCACAAAACCAACTGATATTGCCAACTACTTTAATGATTTTTTCATTGGCAAGATTAGCAAATTTAGGCATAACATGCCAGCAACAAATACTGACACTACACATCCAAGTATATCTGACCAAATTTTGAAAGACAAGCATTGTCATTTTAAATTCCGTAAAGTTAGAGTGGAAGAGGTGAAAAAATTATTGTTGTCTATCAACAATGACAAGCCACCGGGGTCTGACAACTTGGATGGAAAATTACTAAGGATAATAGCGGACGATATTATCACTCCCATTTGCCACATCTTCAATTTAAGCCTACTAGAATGTGTGTGCCCTCAGGCTTGGAGGGAAGCAAAAGTAATTCCGCTACCTAATTGTAAAGCCCCCTTTAATTGCTCAAATAGCGTACCAATCAGCCTAATAATAACCCTTAGCAAACATTTGGAAAAAAATGTGTTTGACCAGATACAATGCTATTTTACAGTAAACAAACTGACAACACATTTTCAGCATGCTTATAGAGAAGGACATTCAACAACCACAGCACTTACTCAAATGACTGATGATTGTCTGAGAGAAATTGATGATAAAAAGATTGTGGGGGCTGTTTTGTTATACTTCAGTGCAGCCTTTGACATTATCGATCATAGTCTGCTGCTGGAAAAACGTATGTGTTATGGCTTTACACCCCCTGCTATATTGTGGATAAAGAGTTACCTGTCTAACAGAACACAGAGGGTGTTCTTTAATGGAAGCCTCTCCAACATATTCCAGGTAGAATCAGGAATTCCCCATGGCAGTTGTCTAGGCCCATTATTTTTTCAATCTTTCCTAATGAATTTCCACTGGATTTGAGGAAAACCAGAGTGTCTATGTATGCGGATGACTCAACACTAAACATGTCAGCTACTACAGAGACTGAAATGACTGTAACACTTAACAAAAGAGTTGCAGTTCATTTCAGAGTGGGTGGCAAGGAACAAGTTAGTCCTAAATATTTCTTAAACTAAAAGCATTGCATTTGGGACAAATCATTCACTAAAGCCTAAACTTCAACTAAATCTTGTAATAAATAATGTGGACATTTGTAATGCCCGGGGTGTAGAGGAGGAAGGAGTCAGACGCAGGAGACACAGAGTTCAGAGTAGCGCTACTTCTTTATTCACCAACCAGGTGAAAACAGACGCCACTCAAAACAAATGCCCCAAAAACACAGGGGAACTAAACAGTCCCAAAAACACAGGGGAACTAAAAAGTCCCAAAAACACAGGGGAACTAAACAGTCCCCAAAACACAGGGGAACTAAACAGTCCCCAAAACACAGGGGAACTAAACAGTCCCAAAAACACAGGGGAACTAAACAGTCCCCAAAACACAGGGGAACTAAACAGTCCCAAAAACACAGGGGAACTAAATAGTCCCAAAAACACAGGAGAACTAAACAGTCCCAAAAACACAGGGAAACTAAACAGTCCCAAAAACAACTCACGTTCACGAACAACCGTGACTTACAGGCGTGTATAATGAGTACACATAAAACAATCCTGCACACCCAGCAGGCGGGCCGGCTGGCTAATAAAGCCCATCTAATAAACCTAATTAACAACAGGTGTAACTAATAAACAGACAAGGAGGGGGAGGAAAAGATCAGTGGCAGCTAGTAGGCCGGTGACGACGACCGCCGAGTGCCACCCGAACGTGAAGGGGAGCCACCTTCAGTAGGAGTCGTGACAACATTGAGCAAGTTGAGGTGACTAAACTGCTTGGAGTTACCCTGGATTGTAAACTGTCATGGTCAAAACATATTGATACAATAGTAGCTAAGCTGGGGAGAAGTATGTATATGATAAGGCGCTGCTCTACCTTCTTGACAGCACTGTCAACAAGGCAGGTCCTACAGGCCCAAGTTTTGTCAGACCTGGACTACTTTTCAGTCGTGTGGTCAGGTGCCACAAAAAAGGACTAGCAAATTTAGGCATAACATGCCAGCAACAAATACTGACACTACACATCCAAGTATATCTGACCAAATTTTGAAAGACAAGCATTGTCATTTTAAATTCCGTAAAGTTAGAGTGGAAGAGGTGAAAAAATTATTGTTGTCTATCAACAATGACAAGCCACCGGGGTCTGACAACTTGGATGGAAAATTACTAAGGATAATAGCGGACGATATTATCACTCCCATTTGCCACATCTTCAATTTAAGCCTACTAGAATGTGTGTGCCCTCAGGCTTGGAGGGAAGCAAAAGTAATTCCGCTACCTAATTGTAAAGCCCCCTTTAATTGCTCAAATAGCGTACCAATCAGCCTAATAATAACCCTTAGCAAACATTTGGAAAAAACGACGACCGCCGAGTGCCACCCGAACGTGAAGGGGAGCCACCTTCAGTAGGAGTCGTGACAACATTGAGCAAGTTGAGGTGACTAAACTGCTTGGAGTTACCCTGGATTGTAAACTGTCATGGTCAAAACATATTGATACAATAGTAGCTAAGCTGGGGAGAAGTATGTATATGATAAGGCGCTGCTCTACCTTCTTGACAGCACTGTCAACAAGGCAGGTCCTACAGGCCCAAGTTTTGTCAGACCTGGACTACTTTTCAGTCGTGTGGTCAGGTGCCACAAAAAAGGACTTAGGAAAATTGCAATTGGTTCAGAACAGGGCAGCACGGCTGGCCCTTGGATGTACACAGAGCTAATATTAATAATATGCATGTCAATCTCTCCCAGCTGAAAGTGGAGGAGAGATTGACTTCATCACTGCTTGTATTTATGAGAAGTATTGACATGTTGTATGCACCGATCTGTCTGTTTGAACTACTGGCACACAGCTCGGACACCCATGCATACCACACAAAACATGCCACAAAATGTCTCTTCACAGTCCCCAAGTCCAGAACAGACTATGGAAGGCGCACAGTACTAAATAGAGCCATGACTACATGGAACTCTATTCCACATCAAGTAACACATGCAAGCAGTAAAATTAGAATACTAAACACCTTATGGAACAGCGTGGACTGTGAAGCAACACAAACATAGGCGCATACACACACGATAGCATATACGCTATACACACACATACACATGGATTTTGTACTGTATATATGTGGTAGTGGTGGAGTAGGGGCCTGAGGGAACACAGTCTGAATGTATTGTGATGTTTTTAAAATGGTATAAACTGCCTTAATTTTGCTGGACCCCAGGAGGAGTAGCTGCTGTCTTGGCTTATGGGGATCCATAATAAATACAAATAGGCAAATATCACCGGCAATCATAACACTGGCGGGTAAGTAATACCATGAAACACAATTGACATTTTCTGTTATTAAAGTGCAAAAATTCTAAAGAATCCTGAAACCTGTAGGAAATGTTATGCTGAAGTACTGTTACTCCCACAGAAGAATGTCAAACCATTTGAAAAACGTTACTAGAAATTGAAATCATATTTACTGGATGACTGTTTTTTTTTTTTTTTTGCTCTGGTTCCTGACACCTAGTCTGACAGTAAAAAAGGTTTGTGGTGTGGCAGTGAGTTATGTCTGTTTAGTTACTGAGGCAGCATTGCTTTAAACATTGTTCATTCGTACTGAGGGTTTGTATCCTAGATATGTTGTGAATGGAACAGGCCCATGGTTTTCCTCGATCGCCCTGGAAAGTTCAGGTTGAATAGTTTGGCACATTAGGGTCGTGTTTATTTTGATTGTTGCCATATCTCTTGCAAGCTGCCACAATTCACTGCACAGGTACAGTGAAACAACTGCATATGCGTTGCTTTGACTTATCTTACATAATTATGATTATTGATTACAAAAGTTTTAGTTAAAAGGATAAATGTGTTGCCTGTCTGCATATTGTATATCCCATGCAATTTTGATCTATTTCCATTCCACTATTTGTGTTGTGAGGAAGGCACAGGAATTGCAAGCATGTTGAGTTTTGGAATCTCGCCAAAGATAGATTAAACACACACACACACACACACACACACACACACACACACACACACACACACACACACACACACACACACACACACACACACACACACACACACACACACACACACACACTCTCTCTCTCTGTAACAGAGTGTGCTTAACCTGGAGCCCACAAGCTGATCTTGATGACAAGGGAGTGTGCTGGGTGATTTACTCCCCCTACACTCTAGAGTTCACTTATCCGTGTCACTGTTTGACATTTGGGCTGTGGTTCAATGGTAGAGTTAACGCACAAGGGCATTTTTAACACAGCCAGGTGTGTTGTTCCAGTCATAGCTCAATGGGTGGGCTGCCCCTGACACACACACACACACACACACAAGTAAGAGGAAGGGGAACTGACTGAGGCCCCATTTTACATGTGTCCTTTATTCCCCTTCAGGGTTTAGAAACAGCACAAGCCATGCACAGCTTTTTACCTGGAATGGAACCCTAAGAGAGATGGGTAACTAATCCTGCAGTGGTAAGCTGGATGTGCATCCTTGATACAGTATGTCTTGTGCAATAACATTTCATGCTGTTACGTACGCCTCTTGGATGAGGGAATGCAACACCCTGACACATCTCAACTCCCTGTGAAGTGAAAAAGTATGTGATCGTAGGTGCGGGGAAGGACGACAGAGGCAGATTAAATACTGTTTACAGGGAATTTATTATTCCTTAACAAGGAAATGTGGGAAAAGGGTCTGGACAGAACCAAAGCAAAGAAAGTACAAATTAAAACCTTTAGCACCACCTGGCGCGCTAACCAAAATACAGGGGGTGGTCCGCCCAGGTCTTACCTACTGTGCATAGACAGATTAAGAAACTCAGCAAAAAAAGAAAAATGTCCTCTCACTGTCAACAGCGTTTATTTTCAACAAACTTAACATGTGTAAATATTTGTATGAACATAACAAGATTCAGCAACTGAGACAAACTGAACAAGTTCTACAGACGTGACAGAAATTGAATAATGTGTCACTGAACAAAGGGGGGGTCAAAATCAAAAGTAACAATCAGTATCTGGTGTGGCCACCGGCTGCATTAAGTACTGCAGTGCATCTCCTTCTCATGAACTGCCCCAGATTTGTCAGTTCTTGCTGTGAGTTGTTACCCCACTCTTCCACCAATGCACCTGCAAGTTCCCAGATATTTCTGGGGGGAATGGCCCTAGCCCTCACCCTCCAATCCAACAGGTTCCAGATGTGCTCAATTGGATTGAGATCCGGGCTCTTCACTGGGCACAGCAGATCACTGACATTCCTGTTTTGCAGAAAATCACGCACAGAACGAGCAGTATGGCTGGTGGCATTGTCATGCTGGGGGTCATATCAGGATGATGTCTTCCCTGTAATGCACAGCGTTGAGATTGCCTGCAATGACAACATGCTCAGTCCGATGACGCTGTGACACACCGCCCCAGACCATGACGGACCCTCCACCTCCAAATCAATCCCGCTCCAGAGTACAGGCCTCGGTGTAACACTAATTTCTTCGACGATAAACGCGAATCCGATCTTCACCCCTTGTGAGACAAAACCACGACTTGTCAGTGAAGAGCACTTTTTGCCAGTCCTGTCTGGTCCAGCGATGGTGGGTTTCTGCCCATAGGCAACGTTGTTTCCGGTGATGTCTGGTGAGGTCCTGCCTTACAACAGGCCTACAAGCCCTCAGTCCAGCCTCTCTCATCCTATTGCGGACAGTCTGAGCACTGATGGAGGAATTATGCGTTCCTGGTGTAACTCAGGCAGTTGTTGTTGCCATCCTGTACCTGTCCCGCAGGTGTGATGTTCGGATGTACCGATCCTGTGCAGGTGTTGTTACACGTGGTCTGCCACTGCGAGGACGATCAGCTGTCCGTCCTGTCATCCTGTAGCGCTGTCTTAGACGTCTCACAGTACGGACATTGACTCATGCCTTCTTGCAGCATGCCTAAGGCACGTTCACGCAGATGAGCAGGGACCCTGGGCATCTTTCTTTTGGTGTTTTTCAGAGTCAGTAGAAAGGCCTCTTTAGTGTCCTAAGTTTTCATAACTATGACCTTAATTGCCTACCTTCTGCAAGCTGTTAGTGTCTTAACGATCGTTTCACAGGTGCATGTTAATTAATTGTTTATGGTCCATTGAACAAGCATGGGAAACAGCTTTTAAACCTTTTCGAATTAAGATCTGTGAAGTTATTTGGATTTTTATGAATTATCTTTGAAAAACAGGGTCCTGAAAAAGGGACTTTTCTTTTTTAGCTGAGTTTACTATGGGTTATATATGCCCGCAGGCCTCTTGCCTAAACCCCCCCGGGAACAAATGAAACAGAATAATTTATCAATAATTTACATGAACACTTTCAATTAACCAAAAACACAAAGTCCTATTGGCGTACACATACCTCTGAAGGAGTGGCTACAAAATAATATCAACAAAACTTTCCCTGACCATCAACCACCTGACATAAAAATAAGCTCTCCTCCCTGAGGGAGGAACACTGGGTTTTATCAAGCTGGAGGAGTTGGTAATTGAAGAGACAGCTGTTTCCCCTGACAAGAGGGAGGGATCAGATTTCCAATCAGCAATGGGGCCGACCAATCAGCTGCTTTAGGATTCTAGAAAGCCATTTCCTGAAATACACACACACATACATGCATATAATTGTTTTATGTCACAGACATTATTATTTTTGTATCAGTGCAAGCATGGACCCCAGCATAGATTTGAATTTCACATTGTTAGCTTACATGCTACTTAGATATGTGATTCTAATTCATTGATGGGTTCAGTTTAATTAGTCTGCATGCCATTGCCTCTCCCAACTTCTGTCTCCACAATAAACTCTGCAACCACCTATGCGCTTGCAAGATTTTTAGCTTACTGATATCTAGCCTAGTAGTTTCAATGTAAATCTTCCCAATTACAGTTGATTCCTTATTTAATGAGGTGTGTAGGAAAGTTCGTAGTTTCTATAAAAAGCAGTTGCTCTTCAATGAGGCAACGGCATGCAGACTGTTAACTAATACTTTACATACTCTAAAGTATATACAGTATATACAGTATGGTGTCAGCTATTATGCCTTCTTGGCAATATTTACAGTAACAAATGGGCTGCCGAGTGGTGCAGCGGTCTAAGGTACTGTATCTCAGTGCACGTCTTTGCTAGGTAAAGCTCCGCCTTATCTCAGCTCATTTTTTCCCAATTCCTGGCATTTAATCCAAGTAAAAAATTCCCTGTTTTAGGTCAGTTAGGATCACCACTTTATTTTAAGAATGTGACATGTCAGAATAATAGTAGTAGAGAGAATTATTTATTTCAGCTTTTATTTCTTTCATCACATTCCCAGTGGGTCAGACATTTACATACACTCAATTGGTATTTGGTAGCATTGCCTTTAAATTGTTTAACTTGGGCCAAACGTTTTGGCTAGCCTTCCACAAGCTTCCCACAATAAGTTAGGTGAATTTTGACCCATTCCTCCAGACAGAGCTGCTGTAAGTCAGGTGTGTAAGGCCTCCTTGCTCGCACATGCTTTTTCAGTAATGCGCACATTTTTTTTATTCTATAGGATTGAGGTCAGGGCTTTGTGATGGCCACTCCAATACCTTGACTTTGTTGTCCTTAAGCCATTTTTCCACAACTTTGGAAGCATGCTTGGGGTCATTGTCCTTTTGGAAGACCATTTACGACCAAGCCTTAACTTCCTGACTGATGTCTTGAGATGTTGCTTCAATATATCAACATTTTTTCCTCCCTATTTTGTGAAGAGCACCACCCCTGTGCTTCACGATTGTGATGGTGTTCTTCGGCTTGCAAGCATCCCCCTTTTTCCTCCAAATATAACAATGGTCATTAGGGCCAATAAGTTATATTTTTGTTTCATCAGACCAGAGGACATTTCTCCAAAAAGTATGTTCTTTGTCCCCATGTGCAGTTGCAAACTGTAGTCTGGCTTTTTTTTAGGTGGTTTTGGAGCAGTGGCTTCTTTCTTGCTGAGCCGCATTTCAGGTTATGTCAATATAGTACTCGTTTTACTGTGGATATTGATAGTTTTGTACCTGTTTCCCACAGCATCTTCACAAGGTCATTTGCTGTTTTTCTGGGATTGATTTGCACTTTTCGCACCAAAGTACGTTCATCTCTTGGAGACAAAACGTGTCTCCTTCCTGAGCTTTTTGACAGCTGTGTGGTCCCATGGTGTTTATACTTGCGTGCTATTGTTTGAACAGATGAAGGTGGTACCTTCAGGCATTTGGAAATTGCTCCCAAGGATGAACCAGACTTGTGGATATCCACAATTTATTTTCTGAGGTCTTGGCTGATTTCTTTTGAATTTCCTATGATGTCAAGCAAAGAGGCACTGAGTTTGAAGGTAGGCCTTGAAATACATCTACAGGTACACCTCCAATTGACTCAAACAATGCCATTTAGGCTATCAGAAGCTTCTAAAGCCGTGACATTATCTTCTGGAATTTTCCAAGCTGTTTAAATGCACAGTAAACATAGTGTATGTAAACATCTGACCCACTGGAATTGTGATACAGTGAATTATAAGTGAAATAATCTGTCAGTAAACAATTGTTGGAAAAATTACTTGTCATGCACAAACTAGATGTCCTAACCAACTTGCCAGAACTATAGTTTGTTAACAAGAAATTTGTGGAGTGGTTGAAAAACGACTTTTAATGACTCCAATCTTAGTGTACAGTTGAAGTCAGAAGTTTACATACACTTAGGTTAAAGTCATTAAAACTCGTTTTTCAACCACTCCTCAAATTTCTTGTTAACAAATTATAGTTTTGGCAAGTCGGTTAGGACATCTGCTTTGTGCAGTCCTTTTTCACCTTTGTTTTATGACAGATACTAGGTTTAAATGTGACCTAAATATAACTGCTGGAGCCAAATCAGGAATTTACTATCTGATCACCTTGTCATCAGTTTTGACCTGAGGAACTGGATGTTTAACCTACTAAACGTACATGATATGCTTCAGCAATTTCTGAACCAGTAAGCAGTAATTTGACGTTTACAGCCTCAATCTCCGAGCAAAGCCTTACTCATTCTCAGCTACAGGTTGTAGGCTAGATTTAGGAGTGGACATGCTTTATGATTTGACACCTGTCTCTCTTAGTGTGTTAGGTGCAGGGATAGGAAACATTGATGTGATGTAAGCTGTTTTAGTAAAAGTAGAGTGCTTACCAATGATGGTTGAGATGGGGCCTCTGGGTGTGATGACTAGCAAGATGTGTTTCACATCATAAAGTGAGTAGCCCAGGAGATGGTGTAACTTTTCAGATGACGAGACAACCTGATCACCTGTGTTATTTTCCAGGGCGTTTTATTTGGTGCTCCTGGTCATGGAGAGCAATGAGAGCAGAGGCACTGTCTGGATGCTAGTATCACTACAACTAGGCCTATAGCTATTACATGGCTCAGAAATGATGTGAAATATTTGGATTCTCACTTTAGCTGGATTACAATATTTTATGAGGCATGCATGTATCTTTATAGGAACAATGTCTTTTTCATCCATTACATTTCAGAATTATACAGCTCATACTGCCATTAATGTTTTATTGCCTGCATATACTTGATGACTGTATTCAATGCCCTTTTTGGTGTTGGGGGGGGGGGGGTGAAGATGATTTTCACTGCACACATTTCACAGGCCAAACTAATTGGAGAACATTGTTGATGTTTAATAACATGTGAGGTGTCTGTCTACATATAAAGTTATACCATTTTGTTAAAATGATAGGGTCAGCCATTTGGTGCATGATCACATATTGGCAAATAATAGTTTAATATCAATCCCCTCCCTCACTATAATTATATGTTACAACATACGCACCCCTTGGGTTCATCGTAGGTTCATACAAGTTTCCTTGACTTGAGAAAAAGTGCAGCTGGCCTCTTTTTTTCTTCAATGTGAGGAAGAGCGTGTACCTGGTTCATGCTCTAAAGGCTGCTTACGGTGTAATAAAGTTATCAGATCCTAGCAGCTGGCTGCTCTCCTCTCTGGTTCCTCCTCGGCACAGCCAGTTTCATCTCCCTGCCAGTGGGCTGCTGTCCTGTCTTGTGTCATCAACAGGGGTGACAGGGAGAAAAAGACATGGCTGACTTCTCAACCTCACTGGCGTCTCCATTGTGATGCCACCAACACGTACAGTACAGGAAGCCTATACATCAACCACATAAGCTATACGCTTAAAAAATACCTGCTCTCACACAGGCATATAGCACTCATTCTCTATCCCCCTCAAATCCACACACGTTAGATCCTCAGATCGATTAAGTTATTTCTGATTTATTGCTGCATTTGCAAGTCAATGGCTGGCGAAGTTACATCCATGCACCTACCTTCCATTGAAGAAATTAATATTAGCTCTTTATTTCATCTGATTAGCGGTTGCATGTCAAGCACATGTTTAGAAACGGCTTACAGCAAGATAATATTTCACAACAGCTGATGTGGTTTGTGAATATGTTAAAATATGATGGTCTATATGTATATAGGCCTAGCTATACACTGAGTGTACAAAACAGAGACACTGTTGGGAGTGAAAATCCCAGCAGAGCTGCAATTCTTAACACAGTCAAACCAGTGCGAATGGCACCTACTACCATACCTCATTCAAAAGCACTTAAGTCTTGCCCATTCACCCTCTGAATGGCACACATACACAATTGTTATGTCTTTACTATCATTAAATTAAGACTTTTAGTTTTTATCAAAGATACTCTGTAATTAGTGTTACGCGATTAAACTGATTAATCATGTAACTGTAATTAACTAGGAAGTCGGTGCACCAAGGAAAATATTCAGATTACAAAGTTATAATTTTCCTAATATAACTTTTCAGATATTTTATTTCTGATCAATTAGTCTTCTGATTAATGAATTATTTATTTTACTATGAGTCATCGATACATCTTAAAATCATTTATTTACTAACTAAGTAATTCACAGAAATGCATAAACAAACAGTAGATAGTTACACGGAAATGATAACGGAGTTTCCCTGGTGGGATAAACCGGCATCGCGGCTTGGTGTACAAAAGGGAAGTGGGGGTCGACTGAGATAAGACAACACACAGTTGATAATTACAACAATTGACATTCTTATCCTTTGCACATGAACGCTCACTCATTCGGGAACAATTGCAATCAATATGTATATTTACGCTCAGTGTGTCGTCGGGGTCTCTGTTGAAAAGTTTGTTTCTGTTGGAGAGTGTCCGTCCTCTCTCTCTCTCTCTCTCTCTCTCTCTCTCGCTCTCTCTCTCTCTCTATCGTGGTTCGAATGGATAGTTCCGAGTGACATTCATTCATGTCGTTACAGAATAGATGTTTCGGCGGTTTTCGGTCTTCCCGTTCAATGATACCGAATTCCTAGCTGCAGACTAGTAATTAATATCAAAGACTTGTTCTTATTCTGTCGGTATCGATAGTCTAAGAGTTTAACCACGTGGGGTGGTTAAAAGATTCAGCAGTCTGGTCTCAAAACTTTGTCCTCTCGTAATGGAGAGAAACATGGTCTGTTGAGAAATTCTCAAAGTGGGGGTTTTATTCGGGAGTTGCAGAAAAGGGCCTGACCCAGGATGCCCGACCCTAACTGGGCTCATGGGCGGTCCTCTGATTTAGTTAAACTCAAAAGGGAATTGGAGTTTCCTTCATTTAACAGTCCAAAATCACATTACACAATTTTACAAACAGTATCATCCTCACTCATTCATCTTATACATAAATTAGATGTAAACCTCATATCTGAGGCTATTATATAAACAGCGTTATGGTAATGTGGTCGTATTGTCTCCCATGAGTTTCACGAAATTGTACCAAACGGACCAGTTCGTAGCTGGATTCTTCACCGATAGGTTATACCTTCTCCAGAACATAAATGTTGTTCGGACCTCAAGTTCTGTGAGGTGAAAGAAATTCCTTTGTTCTCTATGAAAATTCACTCTGTCTCAATACTGTGGCCATGAGGAGATAATCTCCTCCGGGAATTTACGACCTCTCTGACCAAAGCAGCCTGTGTGTAGGAGACAGGGAGAGGGGTATGGGGCTTGCTGTACCGAAAGAGGGCAACGTCATGACACAATCCATGTCTCAGCGGTGTCAAGGCTTAAAAATAATTATTTAACCTGTCTCCTCCCCTTCATTTACATTGATTTGAAGTGGATTTAACAAGTGAAATCAGTATGGGATCATAGTGTTCACCTGGATTCACTTGGTCAGTCTGTCATGAAAAGAGCTGATGGTCCTACTGTTTTGAACACTCAGTGTGTGTTGTATGTACAGTAGAGTTTTATCCACCCTATTTCTTATTCATTCTTATTCAAGCCCTGTGTCCTACCCTTCAGCCTGACCCCCTGAGATCTTTGAAGCCTTAGCTCTCTCCCCTTTCCCATCTTAATTGTTTGCTGTCACCCACCCAGCCTACTGCCAACTCTTTAGCCCATGAACTTCACAATGCCCTTTGCTTCACCGTTAAAAGTTCACAGCATTAATCCCAACCTGTCCAAGGAATCCTGTCTGTCAGCATTTCCCGCTATGGGTCCTGCTACAGGTCCAACAGACAGTTGTGATTGATCTCTGAAGATAGCAAAAACATGGCCGTGGCTTAGCATAGCGGAGAGAGTATTACATAACATTTTGTGTCTCCTTATGTTACGGGGTGAAAACAGTTTTCATGGGCACACAAATCCGTAGTACTACTTCAAAAAAGATGCAAAACACACACACACAAACACTGCACATTGTTATAAAACTTCTACAAAACACACTAAATTTGTCATTATTGAGCTACCTCACATGAAGCCTAGAGTGAAAAAAAATAATAAATACACAATACTCACCGAGACAAGGAACTGTAACTGCTGCTCAGGGTCAGCTGGCTGGCTTTAAGTCATGGGAGTGCACCTTCTAAAAAACAATGGTTGAACACCTCTCCAAACATAGAACGTTATAAGGGCACAGAGCGAGACCCATATGCAGACACAGGAGGCAGATGGTTCGAGTTTCTGATATTTAATATAATCCATGGGGCAGGCAAGAGAATGGTCGTGGACAGGCAAAAGATCATAACAAGGTCAGAGTCCAGGAGGTACAGAATGGCAGACAGGCTCGAGGTCAGGGCGGACAGTATGGTCAGGCAGGTGGGTTCAGAGTCAAGGCAGGCAAGGGTCAAAACTGGGAGGACTAGAAAAAGAGAGATAAGAAAACCACATTGGTTGACTTGACAAGACAAAATGGTAACAGACAAACAGGAAACACTGGAAAAAAATACCCAGGGACTAAAGGAGAAAACGGGTAAACCCTGGAGGTGAGTGGAGACAATCACAAAAACAGGTGAAAGAGACCAGGGCGTGACCAACATAACCTGTAAGAGAGCAGCACAAGCCATCATGAGTCATGATTCATCTACATCACCTGAAGCCTGGAGTAAAAAAAAGAGATGCTATAATATCCACAATACTCACTGAAACATAGAACTGTCTAACTGCTGATCAGGGTCAGCTGACTGGCTCCACTCTGTCAAAGTATTGGATAGCAATATTACAGACAGGAAAAAGAGACATTAGAAATGTATGAGTAAAATAATGGTAAGTGAGCAAGTTATAGGAAATGTGTCGCAACTACCTTATTGGAGGAGCAATTTTCTCAACAGCTTGCTTTTCTCTGCAACTCATCATGTCAGTATCCAGGGCCATTAGGAATTCTTCTCAGTGGCCATCAGCATGAAGGCCTCTAGGTGTTCTTGTGAGATAGTGCTCCTGAGTCTGCTCTTTATATACTTTAAAGTAGAGAAACTTTGCTCACAAGCTACCTGTGTAACTGAGAAGGTGAGTAAGAACTTGTATCCAAGGCCAAGGATATGGTATGCATCAGTCAGCAGGTTGTACCGTGTCAGAATCTGGTAACAACACAGTGGACATTCTTTGCAGGATGAGCAACATTTATTCTTCATTTCCACCTCATCTTCATTTCCATCAGGGCCATCCTCCACTGTCCTGGTCATGTATTCCTCCAATCCTGAACTTTTCAGTCGTTCACACTGCAAATTGTCAACAGTTGCTCGGCTATCAAATCGAAGCAAACATTTGCTGAACTCTTTAAGGGCTGTCCCTGGAAGACCATTGGATGTTATTGAGGGAGAAGTTTCTAGAGTCCAGAAGGGCTAGGTCAGCATATACATGTAGAGTGCCATGAGACAGTATCCATAGGCGCTTTCTATTTGTGACTGTATCCATAATTTGATTATGGACTTTCTAGGCACTCTCTGCCTCTGTCAAAGCTTCATCTTGAGACATCTCTCCAGACATGATTTTCTTCTTTCTTGCCCTTTTCTGTGGCAGAGTGGCTTCCACCTCCTCCAGCTCTGTGTCCTCATCCTGTTAATGAATCTTCTTATTTGCAAACTGAACAAATGTGTCTATAGCTGCCTTAATGGTGTCAGTCTCTTGACATGCCTTTCAGGGTTTCCTGTGTAGCCACAACCACTTGATCGGCAGACAGGATGTCCATCCCACTTGTCTGCAGGTATCCAAATAAATATTTGAGCTGTCAGTTTTGTCTCATACCAGAGAAGAGCCTCAGTAAATCCTCTTGCCTTCACCCAAACAGTTGTCTTCATGTTGGCCTGTCCTTGTATGGCTGATAGTGTGAGGAGTACTTCAACATAGAGACCCTGGTCTGGTTTTCCAAAGGATCAAAATACCTTTTCCAAAGCACTATCCTTAGTCCACCAGCAAGTTTCTCAGATTGGAGATAGGTGTCTGTGTCGCGTGTCCTGGCTCTTCTTCTCTCTTCTTCTCCCAAACATCCATCCTTTGGTAGGATTCACACAGCAATGTCTTTCAAGCAGACGTCATACTTTCCCAGCAGTATTATCATCTCCAAGAAATTACCGTGATCAATACTGGTGTCCTCTAATGTATACACAGCCTCAGACGGCATCCCCCTGTAACTGCCAATGACTTTCATGTCTACAACACATTCCAGCACCTGCCTTCTCCTGCATACCTGCTCTCTGTGGGAAGACACCTGACTGCCACTGAGCAGACTTTGAATGTCTGCTCTGGAGGACCTTAAAAACCTTAAAGGACCTTAAAAAGTATTAAAAAGCACTACTTATGTGCATGTTGCTCTTCTCATGCTATTCTACCCATTGGGGAACATGTTTCCAATCCGTCATTCCACTCATAATAATACTGCTGTCAGTAGGCTTAGCAAATGCCATACAAATTGAACACATGGCTTTCTTTGTAAAACAGAAAACCCTCTGTACCACAGTTTTTATTTTTTATTCCTGCATAGGATGGAAACCATTTTTTTGTTTGCTTTTAGGTCATCTGACTTGGGTCTCTTGAAATAATCCAAAGTTGGTCTGGTATCCTGGCTTTCCCTGACTCCTCACTTCTACTGAAACTGGACTGGGCCTGTCATCAACATCAATGCTCACTTCCACTGAAACTGGACTGGGCCTGTCATCAACATCAATGCTCACTGAAACTGGACTGGGCCTGTCATCAACATCAATGCTCACTTCCACTGAAACTGGACTGGACCTGTCATCAACATCAATGCTCACTTCCACTGAAACTGGACTGGGCCTGTCATCAACATCAATGCTCACTTCCACTGAAACTGGACTGGGCCTGCCATCAACATCAATGCTCACTTCCACTGAAACTGGACTGGGCCTGTCATCAACATCAATGCTCACTTCCACTGAAACTGGACTGGGCCTGTCATCAACATCAATGCTCACTTCCACTGAAACTGGACTGGACCTGTCATCAACATCAATGCTCACTTCCACTGAAACTGGACTGGACCTGTCATCAACATCAATGCTCACTTCCACTGAAACTGGACTGGGCCTGTCATCAACATCAATGCTCACTTCCACTGAAACTGGACTGGGCCTGTCATCAACATCAATGCTCACTGAAACTGGACTGGGCCTGTCATCAACATCAATGCTCACTTCCACTGAAACTGGACTGGGCCTGTCATCAACATCAACGCTCACTTCCACTGAAACTGGACTGGACCTATCATCAAACTGGATATGAATAAAATAATATATAAATTGACTAATAAATGCCCAATTGTGAAAAACTAAAAAAAACACTGCAGCATCCCCACTATTTAATATCAAGTGAATGAATGAATGACGACGCAACACGTTTTTTTGTGTGGCTTTACTCGCCGTTCACACCGGACTGTTAGCATAATGTTGAGTTTCAATGCGTTGTCTAGTAAGAGGTGAAGTGGTAGGAACCGTGGTGATGAGGATCATAACTACAGTAGCAAATCACTGTAGCCATATTCTCCTGCACAAAATATGAATTTGAGAGGGAAAGGACTTGATTGGTTTTACAATTGTAGCTCCCTTCAGTAACCACGAGCACAACAGTTCCTTGATTTTAACTGGCGGCTTTATTCTGTAGTTTTAGTCAGAATGATCACCTTCAGTGAGAACTATAAAGTAAATGAAAAATACAGTTAAGCACACTCTTACAACCTTATCTTACGAGTGACTTATTAGCTTGGTATAACTCTGAAGTGCTTACATACATAACAGTTTAACCGGCGTTATAACGGGTTCAGATTAAACACATGAATAAAGGAAAAATACCTAATTGGCTGCTTATTACAGAAGGGAGGAAATCAAACTTTACACTTATTATTCCTGGCATGAATTCACACTTCATCCTAACATACACTCTTCAACCTTTATGAACTACACCCTATGACATGAAAACTTAGCTAACGCAGCGCAGCATTGCCTTCCCTCCAAAAGTGTGTTGCTACAATAAGGATCCCCGTTACAACAGTATCCGCACAGCGGACACGTAAACAATTCAAACAAAAGACAACGACATAACCTGTAAGTCTAACTGTCAGTTACAACAATATGTATACTATTTGCAACCAATGGCTGTATAGACATTAAATAAAATTAGGTAATTAACGTTTGTATATGTCTAATGCAATTTAGCGTTTAGAACAACAGGGCAAAAGCAATCAGAATCAAATGAAAATGCTTATTTTAGCTAAGTAAAATGTATACGACAGTAAATCACTGATACTCAAGTGATTGCCTTTTCCCACAAAATCCCCACAGGATGGCGAAATCTAGGCATTCAGAGCTTTGTTAGGCGTCAGATTTGAGTTTTTCCGCTAGCCGGTTTGAACACCCAGTTACTGTATGTCTTTACCTTAATTATTTATTTCTGGTACATTTACACAGCAGTAGCTGACCAATAGTATTTGCATTTCACTCAAGTTCTGATATAACATGTTGTATTTGTAACACATTTAGGCACATATCTACCGCTTCGGCTGCACTATCTTTGTCTTCGCTGTCCTCTCCGTCCACTCTTTTGATTTTCTTTTAACCTGGAACCAGGTTAACTAGCACTTCAATGTTAGCGTCAGTGGCAATGGTACAAGTACTACTACTACTACTGCTGAAAAAGTAGGTTTTTTATTTATTTATTTACTTGCATTTGACTTTTGACTCTTTTTGTCTCTTAACTTTTCAACCCCACCCTACTGTTTTTTTTTACTTTACTTTTCCATTTTCTATTGTAGCTAGTTTTCGAGGTGTGTGCGAGACAAAGGGGGTGGGGCAAGGGTTGCATAAACGTTAGTTTGGAATAGACCAACGGGCCAGGGGGAAAGGGGGGTTGACCATGTGTCGCTTTTTTCAACATTTTTATTAGTCTAACAAAATGTATAATGCAGCCGGCCCAGAGATTGACCAGCCCACCTGGAATTCTCCTGGTGCTCCCAGTGGCCAGTCCACTAATGTTTGTGAGGAATGTCCAGAATATTTTGGTGTCTCATTCATTATGCCAGTGAAGACAGTTGTGCCTAGATCCACATTGGATCTAATATCCCTAGTGAATTGAGGTTGATCATCTGTTGTTGTATGCTTAATTTACAGCATGGTCTCATTAGATATAACAGAAAACATCCAGGTAATATGTCATGTTTTTGTGCCTCGGATTGGACACCGATTCTATTGTGTGCATGTGTGTAGGATAGCACAACACCCAACGCTATTCCTATTACTTATTCTGGATATAATGACAAAAAATGACACAGCCTCGTGGGCTTATTCACATTATGATCTGGTAATGAAATTAGAGGACAAATACATTTTGTTTTCCATGTTACACCTGCAATTTTAAACAATACAAGGGGCCTAAATTAGCCTACTTGAATTTAAATGTGGAGCTCAGAAATGCAAGTACTGGAATAGACCTACCTTGAAACTCAATTTGGTGCTGGAAAAGTCCTTGTAATTATTGTAGCCAATTTATACGTTTTCCTGCTCCCTTATTATCCATGATTTCATTTTTTAAAATCCGTTTTGTAAGAGATGTGGCCACTTTCGTTTGTTTACTGCTGCTTCAATTGAAGGGTGTTGCGCTACTCTGTTACGGTGAAACCACATGCGGTTCTTATGAGGACGACCACGTCTAATGTTGGCTTCAGGTTGGTGTGATGCACGCAATGTATGGTCACATTTGTGTTTTTGTATTGTTTCTTTGGTCACATTTGTGTTCATGTATTGTTTATTTGTATTGGGGAGAATGCTTTTACTGAAATGTTAATGATACCGCTATTCATGGCTTTATTTTGTGTATCTGTGTCGCCCACATAGGCTACACAGTTGTATCAAGTTGGTTGGATGTCGTTTGGGTAGTGGAACATTCACACAGGTAAACTGTTGAGCGTGAAAAAAATCCAGTAGCTTTACAGTTCTTGACACAAACTGGTGCGCCTAGTACCTTCTACCATGTCCCGTTCAAAGCCACTTAAATATTTTGTCCTGCCCATTCACCCTCTGAATGGCACACATACACAATCCATGTCTTATTGTCACAGGGCTTAAAAATGTTTTATTTTTATATACTGATTTTGAAGTGGATTTAACAAATTTCACCAATAAGGGATCAAAGGTAGCCTAGTGGTTAGAGCTTTGGACTAGTACCTGAAAGGTTGCTAGATCGAATCCCTGAGCTGACAACGGAAAAATCTGTCTTTCTGCCCCTGAACAAGGCAGTTAACCTACTGATCCTAGGCCTTCATTGAAAATAAGAATTTGTTCTTAACTGACTTGCCTAGTTAACTAAAGGTTAAAAAAAAATGCTTTCACCTGGATTCATCTGGTTAATTTATATCATGGAAAGAGCAGGTGTTATAAACATTTTGTATACTCCGTATTGGGGATGCACAATATATCTGTAAGCATATCGGAATCGGACGATATTAGCTAAAAATGTCGGCATCGGAAAATGATGTCATGGCTTTAGCAACCAGCTTCTGGCTGGTGGGTGGGGTGCTCGTGGAGAGGACGGTAAAGTAAATCATACCAACAGATCTCAAAGATTGTCGAATCCCTCAACACACAGATGCAGTCGAATGGCCGGGAGCTCACAGAGTACCTGGAAAAATACAACATCTGATTGGTGGGAGAAAGGGTGGAAGGCCAGGGCAAATATGCAGCGTCCTCCAATGGGGGCGAATGGAGCGAGTCTATAGGCGGTGCCAGCGTTCTAGTTTCGTAGCTTTGTGTAAAGGCTTTAGTAAAATAGGAAATTGTGCAAAATGCCATCAAGCATTGAGTCAGCACAGACCCTGAAAGGCATGTCAAGGGCCCGAGTTTTACGTATGTCTTGAATGAAGGTTATAAACTAATGTTACAAGGGCCAGATTCTCAAGACCATTCAATTAGTCTTGAATCCTTTTCACCTATAGTTAAACAAAACGTAAGCCAACAATTTACTTACTCTGGTTTATTTTCTCTTCAGACATGAACAAGCCTTTCGCCTTTTACTCGAGGCAGTGTTTCATCAAAATCTTACGGGATGATAGTTGTATTAAACAACATGCCTTCTTGGGGACCTTATATTGTCTGTCACATTTATTTGATGTTTATTAATACTCTGTTGTCATATTTCAATGTAAATTATGATCATATTGTTGGCGTTTTGTCTTTGAGAGGTTTGTGTCTGGCATGCCATAGAACAACACATGCAAAAGGAATGACAATCTGATTGGGAAAGCACTGTTCATCACAACACACCACATCATTTTGATCTGTTTCGGAAAGAAACATTGCTCTGAGCATTGGTTTTAGATGGATAACATAAAAAATGTGTCAGAAATGGCACCCTATTTCCCACATAGTGCACTACTTTTTTCACACCTCCAGTCTGATACAGTACTGGTCTTAAGTGCCCCCAAAGGATCTGAAGTACACTGTCCTAGCCTACATTAACTTTCACCTTGTAGTTGTGGAGAATTATTTTTGTTTGTTTTTGTTCATGGTAGGAATACAAATAATAATTTTATTAATATATTATTCAGTCCATGCGGTTTGCTGGTTACTGTTTTAGGCATTTATGAGCTGGCCTGCCAGCAGTCTTATACTGTGGGGACCATTTCGTGGGTGAAGACAACATGAAACCTACCTGGACAACATCTTCCGATACACTGTTCTCAACAGAGGACCTTCCTACCAGCTGTTATAAACAACAGTGCTATGGCATGCCATACTCTGGAGCAAGTAAGGTATAGAGTACCCAAAAAACAGCACACAAATGGTGTATAGTGGGGGCAAGACTTGGGGCTATAAATAAGTTTTGAATGTTTTTTTTGTCTTATTTTGTTTCTAGTTTTTCATTGTGACTTTGTATTCGTGCAAGAAGGTGTCAATTTGATGTGGTTATTAGGCAGGGTTTCATGTATAAGTACTATGTGACATCTGCGGATGTAAAAAGGGCTTTATAAATAAATGTGATTGATTTAGAGAAGCTTCCGATAGGCTTATTGACATAATTTGAGTCAATAGTGGATGTATTTCAAGACCTACCTTCAAACTCAGTGCCTCTTTGCTTAACATCATGGGAAAATCAAAAGAAATCAGCCAAGACCAAAAAATTGTAGACCTCCACAAGTATGGATCATCATTGGGAGCAATTTCCAAATGCCTGAAGGTACCACATTCACCTGTACAAACAATAGTACGCAAGTATAAACACCATGGGACCACGCAGACGTCATACCGCTCAGGAAGGAGACACGTTCTGTCTCCTAGAGACGAACGTACTTTGGTGTGAAAAGTGCAAATCAATCCCAGGCCCTTTACCACGATACATGGTTATAGGTTTGGTTGATCACACCTCTAATACGGGCAGCTTAAAATAAAAACCCATTTAATTTTCAACACTTCAATGCAGAGTATGTAGCTCTCTGTCAGGACGGACGTCAGGTCCCTGCTAAGGCTTTCCAACCTCAATTTAATAACAACATATCTGTGCGAGAAATTTATAATCTATTCCTGGCTACCGGGAGGCATCTAAAAGATCTCTCTTTACCTATTAAATGATTTTGCAGAGGATTACACATTGTATGCTTTCAATTTATCCCCTGATGATGATACCTCAGGAAATGCGTTTCTGTGCACCTTTAGCCTTTACCGTTAGAAAGATTGTTTATGCATGCTCTGATTCAATCTTGGAAGTGAATACCCGAAGACAGGTCTTAGTAGATTATTATTAAGGATCGTTGAGCAAAGGCATGAATACCCAAGAGTTGGAAGGGCTCATGAGCCGACTGATTGGACATTTGGGGGGTGGAGTGTTGGCTTGTGATGAATTACCTATTGAGAAATGGCCGGAGCGGCCTACCATGTTTATTGTCAATACCCATCCTAAACATGTTATGTCTTTGTTTTGTATGGTCAGGTTAGTATGGTCAGAGCGTGAGTTGGGTGGGTTGTCTATGTTCCTTTTTCTATGTTTTGGAATTTCTGTGTTTGGCCTGGTATGGTTCTCAATCAGAGGCAGCTGTCAATCGTTGTTCCTGATTGAGAACCATACTTAGGGAACCTGGTTTCACTTTTGAGTTGTGGGTGATTGTTTCTTGTGTCTGTACCACACGGGACTGTTTCGATTTCACGTTGTTATTTAGTATTTTTATAGTGTTCAGTTTTATATATTAAAATGGACACTTACCACGCTGCGCATTGGTCCAACATCTCTTACTCCTCGTCAGAAGAAGAGGACAATTGTTACAGACAGGCTCTCTTGCACGCTCCATCAAAGCTCTGTACGTTGTCACTCCAGCGGCCAGCGCCGTAATTGTTCACGATTTTGAAAAAGACTGTCCAGCTTATTCATAAGGGTTATGAATATGGGATAATCAATCCATTTAAAGCTAAACACCGGCATAAAAAAGTTTACATCCTTGCATGCTTTAGAAAATACATATGAACTGACAGATTTCATCGCATTTGCGCTCTCAAATTGTTCACATGCTAAAATTGTCACTTTGGAGTCAGGGCTATACGCCATTGAAGCGATTCTTAGGGCCTTCAGATCACTGCGTCCGCAGACCAGTTCTTCCAGTGCATATCCGGGGAGAGTTGTACCGCTCAGGGCCTGTTCAATTTGACAGAACGCAAGCCTAAGACATATGTCCCTCACTCGTACCCAAAACTCCTTTAAAACATTCTGGGGTCTCACACAAAACTTCCTTGAGGCTTTTGTCATTGGGTTCATGACATGAGACGCATAGCACCCCGAGAATTGGCCTAGGAGACATCATTTTCTGTTTAATATTCTGGGTTTTATTTTAAAAATCTTGTTTAGTGTTCTGGGGCCACATGTCTTGTTCTGGGCTTTATTTATAATGTGTCTGCCACACTCAATACCCCTGGACATTCCTGTTTCATAGACAACAGCTCTATGGTCAATATAACAGGGGGTGGGGGGGCCATACTCTTTGAAATGTTCAAACACATCCCCCCCAATTCAAAGAGGTCCCTAGACATCAATCATCATGACAACTTAACCTCTTGAAACTAGGGGGCACTATTTTCATTTTTGGAAAAATAACGTTCCCATTGTAAACGGGCTATTTTGTCAGGACAAGATGCTAGAATATGCATATAATTGACAGCTTAGGATAGAAAACACTCTAAAGTTTCCAAAACTGTAAAAATATTGTCTGAGTATAACAGAACTGATATTGCAGGCGAAAGCCTGAGAAAAATCCAATCAAGAAGTGACTCATATTTTGAAACTGCGTTCCGATGCGTCCCTATTGAGCAGTGAATGGGCTATCAACCAGATTCCTTTTTCTATGTATTCCCCAAGGTGTCTACAGCATTTTGACGTAGTTTCATAACACTTGAATTTTCATCAACATTTTTAATTAGTATTTTTGTGAATTCATGTGGCTCTCTGCAATATCACTGCATGTTTTGGAATGACTGAACGTAACACGCCAATGTAAAATAAGATTTTTGGACATAAATATGAACTTTACCGAACAAAACATACATGTATTGTGTAACATAAAGTCCTATGAGTGTCATCTGATGAAGATCATCAAAGGTTACTGATTAATTTTATCTCTATTTGTGCTTTTTGTAACTCCTCTCTCTTTTCTGTGAGCTGGTGGTGACCTAACATAATCGTTTGTGGAGCTTTCGCTGTAAAGAATTTTGGAAATCAGACACTGTGGCTGGATTAACGAGAATTGTATCTTTAAAATGGTGCTTAAAACTTGTATGTTTGAGAAATTAGATTTATGAGATTTCTGTTGATTTGTATTTGGCGCCCTGCAATTTCATTGGCTGTTGGCGAGGGGTTCCGCTAGCGGAAATTTCAAATTGGCATGTTCTGTTTCTAAATGTCTGTGCAAGACTGAAGGTTTCATAGAATCGTGAGATAGTACTTTTGCACATATAACGCACTGTGGCTGAGGAAAGGCACTACTCCCAATTTAAGCGAACTCCAAATCAATGTAGTTCTCATCATATTTGCGCCTCTTCGATGGTCCAACGTCCCTGTCTGTTCTTCGGTAAGGAGACTGTAGATCTTCGGCTGCATCAGATTCACAACTATCAGTGTCCATACTAAACTCAGCAAAAAAATAAATGTCCTTTCACTGTCAACTGCATTTATTTTCAGCAAACTTAACATGTGCAAATATTTGTATGAACATAATAAGATTCAAAAACTGAGACATGAACTGAACAAGTTCCACAGACATATGACTAACAGAAATGGAATAATGTGTTCCTTGATCAAAGGGGGGGTTCAAAATCAGAATTAACAGTCAGTATCTGGTGTGGCCACCAGCTGCATTAACCTGTTATGGCTGCAATCCCGATATCGGGATCGATATGACAACTACCAGTGAAAATAGAGGGCGCCAAATTCAAACCACAGAAATCTCATAATTACAATTCCTAAAACATACATGTGTCTTATATCATTTTAAAGCTATTCTCGTTGTTAATCCCACCAAATTGTCCGATTTCAAATAGGCTTTTCAGCCAAAGCACTACAAACGATTATGTTAGGTCTCCACCAAATCACAATAAGCACAGCCATTTTCCAGCAAAATATAGCATGCACAAAAAGCATAAATAAAGACAAAATTAATCACTAACCTTGAATTATCTTCATCAGATGACACTCATAGGACTTCATGTTACACAATACATGCATGTTTTGTTTGATAAAGTTCATATTTATATAGCCAATTACATTGGCTATTTAGATTCACTAGTTCCAAAAACATCAAGTGATTTTGCATAGCCACATCGTTTCAACAGAAATACAAGTTATACACATGGAATTATAGATATACCTCTCCTTAATGCAACCGCTGTGTCAGATTTCAAAAAAGGTTTACGGAAAAAGCAACCCATGCAATAATCTGAGACGACACTAAATTAGCCTCCATGTTGGAGTCAACAGAAACCAGAAAATACATGATAAACGTTTTCTTACCTTTGATGAAGTTCATCAGAATGCAGTCCTAGAAATCCCAGGTCCACAATAAATGCTTGATTGTTCGAAAATGTCTGTTATTTATGTCCAATTAGCTACTTTGGTTAGAGCGTAAACAATTCCAAAGTCACAAAGCGCGTCCACTATAACGTGACGAAATGTTCAAAAGTTCCGTAACAGTCAGTAGAAACATGTCAAACGATGTACTGAATCAGTCTTTAGAATGTTGTTTACAAATATCTTGAATAACGTTCCAACCGGAGAATTATAATTACTTCAGATGAGCGGTGGAACGCAAGTCCTTCCCATGTGAAAGCGCCTGGTGAAAGCATGGTCCACTCATGGCTGTGGTGACTATTTCCTCAATCGACCCCCCCTTCACATTAGAGTCATCAGACAAAGTTCTATTGACTGCTGACATCTAGTGGAAGGTGTAGGAAGTGAAAACTCATCCATATCTCACTGTAATTTCAATGAGACCTTGGTTGAATATCTGCCACCTCCCAGAAAAAAAACAGGAAGTGGAATTTCTCCGGTTTTTGCCTGCTATATGAGTTCTGTTATACTCACAGACATAATTCAAACAGTTTTAGAAACTTCAGTGGTTTCTATCCAATACTAATAATAATATGCAAATATTAGCAACTATGACTGAGGAGCAGGCCGTTTGATATGGGCACCTTTCATCCAAGCTACTCAATACTGCCCATGCAGCCATAAAAAGTTAAGTACTGCAGTGTGTCTACTCCTCATGGACTGTACCAGATTTTCCAGTTCTTGCTGTGAGATGTTACCCCACTCTCCCACCAAAGCACCTGCGAGATCCCGGACATTTCTGGGGGGAATGAACCTAGCCTTCACACTCCAATCCAACAGGTCCCAGAAGTGCTCAATAGGATTGAGATCCGGGCTCTTCACTGGCCATGGCAGAACACTGACATTCCTGTCTTGCTGGAAATCACGCACAGAATGAGCAGTATGGCTGGTGGCATTGTCATGCTGCAGAGTCATGTCAGGATGAGCCTGCAGCAAGGATACCACACGAGGGAGGAGGATGTCTTCCCTGTAACGCACAGCATCGAGATTGCCTGCAATGACAACAAGCTCAGTCCGATGATGCTGTGACACACCGCCCCAGACCATGACGGACTCTCCACCTCCAAATCGATCCCGCTCCAGTGTACAGGCCTCGGTGTAAGGCTCATTCCTTCAACGATAAACGCGAATCCGACCATAACCCCTGGTGAGACAAAACCCAGACTCGTCAGTGAAGAGCACTTTTTGCCAGTCCTGTCTGGTCCAGCGACGGTGGGTTTGTGCCCATAGGCGACGTTGTTGCCGGTGATGTCGTCTAGTGAGGACCTGCCTTTACAACAGGCCTACAAGCCCTCAGTCCAGCCTCTCTCAGCCTATTGCGGACAGTCTGAACACTGATGGAGGGATTGTGCATTCCTGGTGTAACTTGGCAGTTGTTGTTGTCTTCCTGTACCTGTCCCGCAGGTGTGATGTTCAGATGTGCCGATCAAGTGCAGGTGTTGTTATACGTGGTTTGCCAATGCGAGGACGATCAGCTGTCCGTCCTGTCTCCCTGTAGCGCTGTCTTAGGCATCTCACAGTATGGACAATGCCATTTATTTCCCTGGCCACATCTGCAGTCCTCATGCCTCCTTGCAGCATGCTAAGGCACGTTCACGCAGATGAGCAGGAACCCTGGGCATCTTTCTTTTGGTGTTTTTAGAAACAGTCAGTAGAAAAGCTTCTTTAGTATCCTAAGTTTTCATAACTGTGACCTTAATTGACTATCGTCTGTAAGCTGTTAATGTCTTAACGACCGTTCCACAGGTGCATGTTCATTCATTGTTTATGGTTCATTGAACACACATGGGAAACAGTGTTTAAACCCTTTACAATGAATATCTGTGAAGTTAGTTGGGTTTATGAATTATCTTTGAAAGACAAGGTCATGAAAAAAATATGTTTCTTTTTTTGCTGAGTTTAGCTGGGTGATACATTTATTTATATGTTTAAAGTAATGATTAAAGTATTCCACCCTGAAATCATGTAATTGTATGAAATGTGTTAGAGTCATAATTTAATAATGTGTCTAACTAGACCATTGTGTTGCTATTTCGCAATATGAGCTGGTTAGAGTTGAAACATTCAAGGCCAACTGAACTGTCGACTTGTGATAACTCTGAAACAAAATAACAAGAAAGAGGACTCCCCAACTTAGGTAGGGGGAGTAACTGTTAGGAATGGCTAGGCTTGTACAAGCTAATGAGAAGTTATGTGTTAGTATTGTGGAAAAATACAGCTCACCTAAAGAGAGGTGAAGTAATTTAAATTGATTTTTATTTGGATTTCATGCAATGGACGTACACAAAAAAATCAAAATTAGTGAAGTGAAATGAAAAAAATAACTTGTTTAAAAAAAAAGAAATGGAATAGTGGTGCGTGCATATGCATTCACCCCCTTTGCTGTGAAGCCCCTAAATAAGATCTGGTGCAACCAATTACCTTCAGAAGTCACATAATTAGTTAAATAAAGTCCACTTGTGTGCAATATAAGTGTCACATGATCTGTCACATGATCTCAGTATGTATAAACCTATTTTGAAAGGCCCCAGAGTCTGCAACATCACTAAGGAAAGGGGCACCACCAAGCAAGCGGCACTATGAAGACCAAGGAGCTCTACAAACAAGTCAGGGACAAAGTTGTGGAGAAGTACAGATCAGGGTCGGGTTATAAAAAATATCAGAAACTTTGAACATTCCACTGAGCACCATTAAATCCATTATTAAAAAATGGAAAGATTATGGCACCACAACAAACGTGCTAAGAGAGGGCCGCCCACCAAAACTCACAGACCATGCAAGGAATTAATCAGAGAGTCCACAAAGAGACCAAAGATAACCCTGAAGGAGCTGAAAAGCTCCACAGCAGAGATTGGAGTATCTGTCCATAGGACCACTTTAAGTCGAACACGCCACAGAGCTGGGCTTTACGAAAGAGTGTCCAGAAAAAAAGCAATTTCTTAAAAGCAACAAAAAAAAAATGTTTGGTGTTTGCCAAAAGGCATCTGGGAGATTCCCCAAACATATGGAAGAAGGTACTCTGATCAGATGAGACTAAAATTGTGATTTTTGTCCATCAAACCCAACACCTCTCATCACCCTGAGAGCACCATCCCCACTGTGAGGGCATGGTGGTGGCAGCATCATGCTGTGGGAATGTTTTTCATCGGCAGGGACTGGGAAACTGGTCATAATTGAAGGAATGATGGATGGAGCTAAATACAGGGAAATTCTTGAGGGAAACCTGTTTCAGTCTTCCAGAGATTTGAGACTGGGACGTGGGTTCACCTACGGACAATGACCCTAAGCATACTTCTAAAGCAACACTCAAGTGGTTTCAGGGGAAACATTTAAATAACTTGGAATGGCCTAGTCAAAGCCCAGACCTCAATCCAATTGAGAATCTGTGGTATGACTTAAAGAATGCTGTACACCAACGGAACCCATCCAACTTGAAGGAGCTGGAGCAGTTTTGCCTTGAAGAATGGACAAACATTCCAGTGGCTAGATGTGCCAAGCTTACAGAGACATACCCCAAGAGACTTGCAGCTGTACACTCGTGGCCAAAAGTTTTGAGAATAAAACAAATATTAATTTTTACAGAGTCTGCTGCCTCAGTGTCTAGATATTTTATTCAGATGAAACTATGGAATACTGAAGTATAATTACAAGCATTTCATAAGTGTCAAACACTATTATTGACAATTACATGAAGTTGATGCAAAGAGTCAATATTTATATTGTTGACCCTTCTTTTTCAAGACCTCTGCAATCCGCCCTGGCATGCTGTCAATTAACTTCTGAGCCACATCCTGACTGATGGCATCCCATTCTTGCATAATCAATGCTTGGAGTTTGTCAGAATTTGTGGGTTTTTGTTTGTCCACTCGCCTCTTGAGGATTGACCACAAGTTCTCAATGGGATTAAGGTCTGGGGAATTTCCTGGCCATGGACCCAAAATATCGATGGAGAAAATAAAGTAGACAGCACATGTCAAACGTGTCAGGATGACATGTACATGCCCATATTTGGGCATCCGGTCAGGACATCCTGGCGGGAACTTGTCACGTGCTTATGCCCATATATGGGCATCATGTTCCTGTTCTCACGCTTTAGAGGGTGTGTTAATTTATGCATATATTGCATCTATTCTATTAATGCAACTGCTGTGTCAGATTTGAAAAAAAAGCATAATCTGAGAACGGCACTCAGAGCCCAAACCAGCCAGAGAAATATCTGCCACGTTGGGTAGTCAACATTATTCATAAATAGCATTATAATTATTCACTTACCTTTGATGATCTACATCAGAATGCACTCCCAGGAATCGCAGTTCCACAATAAATGCTTGTTTTGTTAGATAATTTCCATAATATATGTCCAATAGCTTCTTTTGTTAGGGCGTTTGGTAAACAAATCCAAAAGCGCGATCTGGTCCAATCCCACAAAACGTTCAAAAAGTTATATTACAGGTCGAAGAAACTTGTCAAACTAAGTATAGAATCAATCGTTAGGATGTTTCTATCATAAAAGTTCAATAATGTTCCAACCGGAGAATTCCATTGTCTGTAGAAAGGCCATGGAACGCAGGTCGCTCTCATGTGAAAGCTCGTGACTGAGATCGAGGCTGCGGGCAGACCCCTTAGTCAAACAGCTCCTATCCAGCCCCCCTTTACATGAGAAGCCTGAAACAAAGTTCTAAAGACGGTTGACATCTAGTGGAAGCCTTAGGAAGTCCAAATCCAAAATAACCCATATCCCACTGTGTATTCAATAGGGGTGAGTTCAAAAACGACAAACCTCAGATTTCCCACTTCCTGTTTGGATTTTTTCTCAGGTTTTTGCCTGCCATATGAGTTCTGTTATACTCACAGACATCAATCAAACAGTTTTAGAAACTCTGGGCACGCTATTCACTCTGGGAACGCTATTCATCTAAAAGTGAAAATGCTGCCACCTATCCCAAAGTTTTTAAGAAAGACATCCTCTTCTGTAAACCACTGGAAACCAGGACAATGTGAGAGGATATTTTTAAAGTACAGGACAGCTTTGTGACATCAAATGGACTTTGATGTTCAAGATGTGTTGGTATCTGTATTGATGGCGCAAAAGCCATGACAGGGAAACATAGTGGAGTGGTAATGCGTGTGAAAGCAGTTGCACACGCAAATTGGGTACACTGCAGCATCCACCGAGAGGCTCTTGCTGCCAAGGGAATGCCTGACAGCTTGAAAGACGTTTTGGACACTACAGTGAAAATGGTTAACTTTGTTTAAGCAAGGTCCCTGAACTCACATGTATTTTCTGCACTAGACAATGATATGGGCAGCAACCATGTAATCTTTTTACAACATACATAAGTGCGTTGGTTATCAAGGGGCAAAGTTTTGACAGGTTTTTTTAAATTGAGAGACAAGCTTAAAGTTTTCTTTACTGACCATAATTTTCACTTGTCTGACCGCTTGCATGATGACGAGTTTCTCACATGATTGACCTATCTGGGTGATGATTTTTCTCGCCTGAATGATCTGAATCTAGGGTGACAGGGACTCTCCAACTATATTCAATGTGTGGGACAAAATTGAGGCTATGATGAAGAAGTTGGAGCTCCTCTCTGTCTGCATTAACAAGGACAACACACTGGTCTTTCCATCATTATACGATTTGTTTTTTTTGCAAATGAGCTCAAGCTTACGGACAATGTCAAATGTGGTGTAGCGAAACACCTGAGTGAGGTGAGTGCACAATTACGCAGGTACTTTCCCAAAACGGATGACACAAACAACTAGATTTGTTATCCCTTTCATGCCCTGCCTCCAGTCCACTTACCAATATCTGAACAAGAGAGCCTCATCAAAATTGCAACAAGCGGTTCTGTGAAAATTTAATTTAATCAGAAACCACTGCCAGATTTCTGGATCAGGCTGCGCCCAGAGTATCCTGCCTTGGCAAATCGCGCTGTTAAGACACTGATGCCCTTTACAACCGCGTACCTATGTGAGAGTGGATTCTCGGCCCTCACTAGCATGAAACTAAATACAGGCACAGACTATGTGGAAAATGATGTAAAGCTGAGACTCTCTCCAATACAACCCAACATTGCAGAGTCATGTGCATCCTTTCAAGCATACCCTTCTCATTAACCAGTTGTTCACCATTTTCGTTGAACAAATAAGCTTTTATATGTAAGATGGTTAAATAAAGAGCAAAATTATTGATTATTATTATTATTATTATTTGTGCCCTGGTCCTACATGAGCTCTTTGTCACTTCCCAAGAGCCGGGTTGTGACAAACTCACACTCATTCTTATATTTAATATAAGTATCGTATAATGTGTGTGTGTGGCAGGCTTACAATGATGGCAAAAAAACTAAATTTGAGAGTGTGCTGACCCTGGTGCTAGAGGGGGTATTCAGCTGGAAGTTGAATATTTGAAGGAGTAGGGGACTATAAAAGTTTGGGAACCACTGGTGTAGGTGATCCATTCACACTTCACCACCATGACTGTTTAGGTGCTGTCTTTCTACAAAGTGCCGCCAAGCGAGACAGAGGGTAGAAGCTCCATCTGTGGCTCCTTGAGTGGATCACAAATAGCACCTTATTTCCCATGTAGTGCACTACTTTCACCAGGGCCCATAGTAGTGCCCCTGATAGGGTGCCATTTGCGACTCAGACCATCACTCTGGGGATTAGTACCCCACCCTACAGAAGGTCTGTCATCTGCTGCTGCTTTTGAACACAGCACCCAAACCCCTGCTGGGCCCAGGGCATTCAGTTTCCTGTCCCTGGGCTGGCTGCAGTATTTGGGACCCACACATCGCTGGGTTTTTGTGACCTAAGGGATCTCTCCACCTAACTCATCAGCAAAATTAGATGTCCGAATTATAGGTCCCTGGCTGGATTTTGGGAAATGAATTTGTGTTGCAACTCGATAGCAAGGTCACATAGTTAAAATAGGTATGGAAATGTAACAACAATGTCAATGTCAGTTCTCTCTTTCAAGTTGCCACTGTACAGCCAACATTACAGACAGCAACAGCAGCAGCCTGGCTGAGGTTTTGACGCAGTGTTGATCTTTTCTCCTCACAGAATGCAGGGGACATTGAGAGCTACCTCAATATCGTCAACATGCTGGATGAGCTGCTTTCAGCCGGTGAGTCTTCGTTGTTGATTCAGATTCATAGTACAGATTCATAGTCATTCCATTCAGCTATATAACGCTACAGTACCTCTACTCTCCTTTGATATCTACAGTCAATTACCCTTCTTTGGTTTAGTTGCCTTTAGCCACTGTGTTGTGTGACACAACTTAACTGACATGGATGCAACCCTCATATCTTCATTAGTGACATATGGCCACTAGTTGTTGGAACCATTTTGTTGTCATATTGTGTTCCTGCCATGCTATGTTGTTGTCTTAGGACTCTCTTTATGTAATGTTGTGTAGTGTCTCTTGTCGTGATGTGTGTTTTGTCCTAAATTGTTTTTTAATTTAGTTTTAGTTTTTAGCCCAGCCCACGTTCCCGCAGGAGGCCTTTTGCCTTTTGGTAGACCGCCATTGTAAATAAGAATTTTTAACTGACTTGCCTAGGGGCGATGCTGGGTGATAGGCTTTCTCCATTCATATTCATTGAGATTTTTACTCTTACCCAACCCAAACTAATGAAGCGTTTATGGTAACTGGTGTCAGCAGCATAAGCTGGTCTCTAAAAACAGATTTTGGTCTCAAGCTATTTCGACAAGAATGAGAAGCAAGGGTCAAATTTAAGCGCTGAGTTGTTATGATCTTTCCACCTAATTCACCAGCAAATTTCCGTGTCAAAGGTCCCCAACTAGCTTTTGGGAAGTGCATTTGTGTTTCCACTCAAGAGCAAGGTCGCATAGAAGCAACAGTCGATTTTATATGGTGATGTACGATACAATTTATTTGAGCTTGCATTACTATTTGCATTAGATCCCAAATCACTTTATTTTATTGCTTTCATTATGTTATTGCTAAACAGTACATAGTGTATTTATTGGTCTCATCTGCTTCACGATGAAAGGAAAGCTTTGCTCCTCATGTCAAGGCCTGATGAGCCTGTTGTGTTTGCGCTTCAAAACATACAGTACAGTCATCTAATGAATTCCTTTGACGGGACACTTCACATTTAATGGGTGTCCTCCAATCATAAAAAATTCAAGCTATGAATATTTATGCACAAGGCATTATCCAATAATGCCATTGAAGCTTTTTCCACACTAATTGCTGTGATATTTGTTCACAAACTAGGATTGCTGTGCCTGGTTAAGCAATCTATTCCACTCCTCGGACCGACAGGCAATTCACATGTGTAAAAGCACCATGAAATCATTCAAGCAAATTGACAATTTATGATAATTTGCATTGCATATCATTCAGTGCAAATGTTGCCCTCATGCTACCAAGCAGCATTTATTAATGCCTTCATGTTATTATGGTGATTCTCACTGAGAAGTGTTTTCTTGTTATTTTAAGTGATAGATGAAATAATCAAAACATACAGTATACACAAACTGTTTTAATTCCACTGATCAAATATTTATTTTGCTCGATCACTTTTTCTGCCTCATAGAATGTGAATATTTGCATCGGTGCAAACAGTGTCTGTGGGAGGTCAGTCAGTTTTCAGTAGATCTGTGGGTTACTCATAGCTGTGTGTCTGTGGTGTTTTGTGTGTCTCGGTCAGACCGTCGTATTGGGATGAAGGCAGAGAAGGCCGAGGCTGTGCTGCTGACACTGACTCTGCTGAAACAGAATATCAAATATTTACCAGGAGGACGGCAGCCTGCCTTTGGGTACTCCAGGTCTTCTTCTCTGGTGGATAAATGGTCAAAGTCCTTAAAGCTTCAATCACACTTTACTGCTTTGTCCATCTGATCTTTTCTAAATGTCAACAGTATCCAGAAGTAATACAAAGGTTTCAATGTAACTTTGGGCGTTCAGAGAATATGAAGGAGATCTACATTCTGAAGTGGCGCAAAAACATTTGGCTTGGGTACAGACATATGCTGGTGCCCTTCATTTAGGATAGTAATAAGGATTTGTTAAAAACATACTCTATCTAAATATTGACCAGTGAAATTGTCAAATAACATGTCTGAGGTCACATGGTCAAAGCTGAAGCAGCTTTAAGTCTGATCATTTTTACTATCACTATCAACGGTCAATGAGTTGTTTCTAAATATAAAAGTATTGTCTGTATGCATCATCAATTAGCACTAACCAGTAAAAATGCAATATTCAAAGGACATTAATATCAACGTGTGGCTTTTGTTTACTTTTTTATTTTTCAGTCACCACAGCTACACTGCTGGGACATCATCGAGGCCTGGATGTTATATTCAGACTGATACTCCCTCACACTTCGAGGCACATGTGCATTTTGAATACGTTTCCAATCCAAAAGTATTAACTGGAATGAATCAATCAACATAATAGTGATGACAGATGTAAGTACATTTTTTATAAGACCTACAACTGCATAGGCCTGCATTATACAAACATGCATAAAGCAAGCTCAGCCCTGTGAGTTCTATTGCTTATCAGTTGTTGTCTCTGTCTGGGTAGAGGAAATCCCCCACCTTATCTAGTCTAAATATAATGAATATGAACAAGTATAAGGTTTCTGCAGTTTGACAGGGATTTCACTGCCCCCCCCCCCCCCCCCTTATAGGGTCCAGAGTTTAACTGGTTAGGTAAAAATTGTCCCCCAACTCTAGGACCTATGATGCCACCAGTCTGCTTGCCGTTGTCAGATATCGCAAGGTATGTGGATGACCAGGGCTTTATTCAGGAACGTTTCTTGGGTTACTTTGTGCATCTCGCCCACATGACACATCAGTCTTTGTTTAACTTCGTGGACAAACGTGTTGCTCAAACCTACAATGGGGCAGCTACAATGGAATGTATCTGCTTCATGGATTTCCAGCTAAGTCCCCTCCTGTTCCCTGATTTAAGAAGTGATGACCATTCCACTACACCAGGGACGTCACTAGAGATTCACGGATAGCCTCTTTTAGGGGGGTCTGGGTATACTCCCCCAGGATATGTTTTAAAGCCTCTAAATCTTATTTTCATCATGTATTTTTATAGTAACGCGTGTAAAATCGTTCAAAATAAGGTTAGAGAGAAATAAAATGAGAGAGAAATGTGAAGACATGCAGGTCCTATTATACCATTAGAAAAATACATTTATTTAAATTTCACCCTTTTGTTAATTGTTGCTCAATATTAACCCAATAATTCAGACACGTGGAACATCTTAAACAGTATCATCCACAATGGGGCAAAACTAAATTCAACTAATGAGCTAAATAACATTTAAAAAACGATCCCGAACAAATATTACAACCTATATTACGGAACTGCTCCTCCTGCTTCTCTCTTTTGATGCTTATTTTGTGGGTGGACGCGTCAGAGTGTACCTCCTATTTTTAAAGGTGGCAAAGCAGTCAATAACATTATTGTGTCTTAGTGGCCCAAGCACTTCACCCTCAGTGGACATAGCTGCAAGACTTGTAAGTATTTTCTGACCCATTGTCTTACGCAACCAGGAGTGTAGCCAGCGCAGTGCACTAAAGGACCTTTCACAGGAGCAGCTGCTCACAGGAATTGTGAGGGAAACCTGAATTATTTCCTTCAGAGAAGGAAACGTGATCACCCAGGAGGTTATACACAGCAAGCATATCTTTGGGAGGACATCCAGCCTCTCTTTTCCGGGCAAAAAAGTTTCTGGCCACCAACATCTCTTCTGTTTTAACATCAATACTGTAGTGATTGGCAAACTCAGTTAAGCATGATGAATCAAGGAAGTTTTTTGAGTTGGGGCTATATGCCTGTCTGCCTTTACAATCAAGAATCGCTGGTCAAGCTCACAAACCGTCCTGTCCAAGAAGGGGAGCAACAACTCTGTTTTCATTGTTTGGGAACATGACAATTCTGTGCCTAAACCCAAGGAGGTGCTTTGGTTCTGTCATAAAGTTCTGTGGCAAATGCATCTGTGCGATTGCCTATGAGTGTGTCACATACAGCTTGTTTGCTGAAACAAGCTTCTGCCAGGTCTACAGTCTCTTTCTGGAGGAACTTATGTAGTCCCTCAGTTTTAGAAAGAAGGGACTGAAACATAAGTAGCAAATACATGGTGGAGAAATTATGAAGCTTTGCTCTCAGACAATGGGGGATCCAATGGCAGAGAGACAATCAAAAATAGCAGTTAAAGTGTCCAGGATGGCATTTATGGAACGCAGCTGGCATGCCCAGGAAGTGTGCTGTACAAGTTCAGCTGATGCTATTCCAAGTTTGGACTGAGATTCTTTGAACTTGTGGTGGTTAACTAGGGATGTACTGAAAAACGAATACACGATCCCCAAGAAACTGAAAAACTTAGCAGCTTCCGGAATAGCCCTGCAAGTATGACACAGCACCAAATTAAGCTCATGAGCATAGCAATGTACATAAATTGCCTCCGGGTGTAGCACTCTGAAATGTGCTTGCACACCTCCTTTGGACCCACTCATGACAGCTGCACCATCATAGGTCTGTGCAACGTACTTTAGGCCTGATACCCCTCTCATTTGGAGCTGCTGTTGCAACTCATTTGCTATCGATTGGGCTTCAAGTGACTTGATTTCTGCTAGTGCTAGTAAACGCTCCTTAACGATACCCTCTGTCATATACCTAACACACAGAGCCAACTGTTCAGTCTGCCCATCCCTGGCCTCATCCGCCATAATGGCATACATTCCAGACTTTGACATCTGAGACCATGGTGTCCATAATCTCTTGAGCACAGCATTCGATCATGTCTTTCTGAGATTCTGGAGAGAGATACATTATTGTACCTTTGCAGACAAGGCTCAAACTCCTTCAAAAGCTCCATACAAGAAAGTTCCATCTATTTGTGCTTTCAATAGATTCATCATTGGCACTATCATGGGCAGATGTTAAAATTTGAGCAATGTTCCCATAACTGGTAGCTTTGCCATGCCACTGTCTCTGTCTGTTTGTGCCATTGCATGTTTACCGAAGATAAACAAAGCTTTTTTCCAATTTTTGTAGTAATTACTGGCAAAATTATCAAATTGAATGTTTTTGCCAAAAATTCAAAATGGAAAGCAGAAAGCGGCGTTTTTGTGGACAGAGTACTCTACCCAATTGTATTTCTCAAACCAGCAGTGCTGAAATGCCCGTTTCTGTGTACCGAAACTTTCGTGTGGATATCTCTTCACCTTCACTTGTCTGGGCTCAGTGTCATTGTCACCCAAATTGCTCTAATTTCTGGAAGGTGTTGCTGCAGTGGCTTAATTACTTTCTTTCTCTGGGACTGTTTGTTGCCCCTCCCTGTCTGGATCTGTTTGTTGCCCATCCCTGTCTGGATCTGTTTGTTGCCCCTCCCTGTCTGGATCTGTTTGTTGTCCCTCCCTGTCTGGATCTGTTTGTTGCCCCTCCCTGTCTGGATCTGTTTGTTGTCCCTCCCTGTCTGGATCTGTTTGTTTCCCCTCCCTGTCTGGATCTGTTTGTTGTCCCTCCCTGTCTGGTTCTGTTTGTTGTCCCTCTCTCTCTAGATCTGGTTGTTGTCCCTCTCTCTCTAGATCTGGTTGTTGTCCCTCCATGTCTGGATCTGTTTGCTGTCCCTCCCTGTCTGGATCTGGTTGTTGTCCTTCCCTCTCTGGATCTGGTTGTTGTCCCTCTCTCTCTAGATCTGTTTGTTGTCCCTCCCTCTCTGGATCTGTTTGTGTTCCCTCTCTATCTAGATCTGTTTGTTGTCCCTATCTCTCTAGATCTGGTTGTTGTCCCTCTCTCTCTAGATCTGTTTGTGTCCCCTCTCTCTCTAGATCTGGTTGTTGTCCCTCCCTCTCTAGATCTGGTTGTTGTCCCTCCCTCTCTAGATCTGGTTGTTGTCCCTCTCTCTCTAGATCTGGTTGTTGTCCCTCTCTCTCTGGATCTGTTTGCTGTCCCTCCCTGTCTGGATCTGGTTGTTGTCCCTCCCTCGCTGGATCTGGTTGTTGTCCCTCTCTCAATATATCTGGTTGTTGTCCCTCTCTCTCTTGATCTGGTTGTTGTCCCTCTCTCTCTAGATCTGGTTGTTGTCCCTCTCTCTCTGGATCTGTTTGCTGCCCCTCCCTGTCTGGATCTGGTTGTTGTCCCTCCCTCTCTGGATCTGGTTGTTGTCCCTCTCTCTCTAGATCTGGTTGTTGTCCCTTCCTCTCTAGATCTGGTTGTTGTCCCTCTCTCTCTAGATCTGTTTGCTGTCCCTCCCTGTCTGGATCTGGTTGTTGTCCCTCCCTCGCTGGATCTGGTTGTTGTCCCTCTCTCAATAGATCTGGTTGTTGTCCCTCTCTCTCTTGAACTGGTTGTTGTCCCTCTCTCTCTGGATCTGTTTGCTGTCCCTCCCTGTCTAGATCTGTTTGTTGTCCCTCCCTCTCTAGATCTGGTTGTTGTCCCTCTCTCTCTAGATCTGTTTGTGTCCCCTCTCTCTCTAGATCTGTATGTTGTCCCTCCCTCTCTAGATCTGGTTGTTGTCCCTCCCTCTCTAGATCTGGTTGTTGTCCCTCCCTCTCTAGATCTGGTTGTTGTCCCTCTCTCTCTAGATCTGGTTGTTGTCCCTCTCTCTCTGGATCTGTTTGCTGTCCCTCCCTGTCTGGATCTGGTTGTTGTCCCTCCCTCGCTGGATCTGGTTGTTGTCCCTCTCTCAATAGATCTGGTTGTTGTCCCTCTCTCTCTTGAACTGGTTGTTGTCCCTCTCTCTCTAGATCTGGTTGTTGTCCCTCTCTCTCTGGATCTGTTTGCTGTCCCTCCCTGTCTAGATCTGTTTGTTGTCCCTCCCTCTCTAGATCTGGTTGTTGTCCCTCTCTCTCTAGATCTGTTTGTGTCCCCTCTCTCTCTAGATCTGTATGTTGTCCCTCCCTCTCTAGATCTGGTTGTTGTCCCTCCCTCTCTAGATCTGGTTGTTGTCCCTCCCTCTCTAGATCTGTATGTTGTCCCTCCCTCTCTAGATCTGGTTGTTGTCCCTCCCTCTCTAGATCTGGTTGTTGTCCCTCTCTCTCTAGATCTGGTTGTTGTCCCTCTCTCTCTGGATCTGTTTGCTGTCCCTCCCTGTCTGGATCTGGTTGTTGTCCCTCCCTCGCTGGATCTGGTTGTTGTCCCTCTCTCAATATATCTGGTTGTTGTCCCTCTCTCTCTTGATCTGGTTGTTGTCCCTCTCTCTCTAGATCTGGTTGTTGTCCCTCTCTCTCTGGATCTGTTTGCTGCCCCTCCCTGTCTGGATCTGGTTGTTGTCCCTCCCTCTCTGGATCTGGTTGTTGTCCCTCTCTCTCTAGATCTGTTTGTTGTCCCTCCCTCTCTAGATCTGGTTGTTGTCCCTCTCTCTCTAGATCTGGTTGTTGTCCCTCTCTCTCTGGTTCTGTTTGTTGTCCCTCTCTCTCTGGATCTGGTTGTTGTCCCTCTCTCTCTGGTTCTGTTTGTTGTCCCTCTCTCTCTAGATCTGTTTGTGTCCCCTCTCTCTCTAGATCTGTATGTTGTCCCTCCCTCTCTAGATATGGTTGTTGTCCCTCCCTCTCTAGATCTGGTTGTTGTCCCTCCCTCTCTAGATCTGGTTGTTGTCCCTCTCTCTCTAGATCTGGTTGTTGTCCCTCTCTCTCTGGATCTGTTTGCTGTCCCTCCCTGTCTGGATCTGGTTGTTGTCCCTCCCTCGCTGGATCTGGTTGTTGTCCCTCTCTCAATAGATCTGGTTGTTGTCCCTCTCTCTCTTGATCTGGTTGTTGTTCCTCTCTCTCTAGATCGGGTTGTTGTCCCTCTCTCTCTGGATCTGTTTGCTGTCCCTCCCTGTCTGGATCTGGTTGTTGTCCCTCCCTCTCTGGATCTGGTTGTTGTCCCTCTCTCTCTAGATCTGTTTGTTGTCCCTCCCTCTCTAGATCTGGTTGTTGTCCCTCTCTATCTAGATCTGTTTGTGTTCCCTCTCTCTCTAGATCTGGTTGTTGTCCCTCTCTCTCTAGATCTGTTTGTGTTCCCTCTCTCTCTAGATCTGGTTGTTGTCCCTCTCTCAATATATCTGTTTGTTGTCCCTCCCTCTCTAGATCTGGTTGTTGTCCCTCTCTATCTAGATCTGTTTGTGTTCCCTCTCTCTCTCTAGATCTGGTTGTTGTCCCTCTCTCTCTAGATCTGTTTGTGTTCCCTCTCTCTCTAGATCTGGTTGTTGTCCCTCTCTCAATATATCTGGTTGTTGTCCCTCTCTCTCTTGATCTGGTTGTTGTCCCTCTCTCTCTAGATCTGGTTGTTGTCCCTCTCTCTCTGGTTCTGTTAGTTGTCCCTCTCTCTCTGGTTCTGTTTGGTGTCCCTCCCTGTCTAGATCTGGTTGTTGTCCCTCTCTCTCTAGATCGGTTTGTGTTCCCTCTCTCTCTAGATCTGTTTGTTGTCCCTCTCTCTCTAGATCTGGTTGTTGTCCCTCTCTCTCTAGATCTGGTTGTTGTCCCTCTCTCTATGGTTCTGTTTGTTGTCCCTCACTGTCTGGTTCTGTTTGTTGTCCCTCTCTCTCTAGATCTGGTTGTTGTCCCTCCCTCTCTGGTTCTGGTTGTTGTCCCTCCCTGTCTGGATCTGTTTGTTGTCCCTCCCTCTCAAGATCTGTTTGTTGTCCCTCCCTCTCTAGATCTGGTTGTTGTCCCTCTATCTCTAGATCGGTTTGTGTTCCCTCTCTCTCTAGATCTGTTTGTTGTCCCTCTCTCTCTAGAACTGGTTGTTGTCCCTCTCTCTCTAGATCTTGTTGTTGTCCCTCTCTCTCTGGTTCTGTTTGTTGTCCCTCCCTGTCTGGATCTGTTTGTTGTCCCTCCCTCTCTGGTTCTGTTTGTTGCCCCTCCCTGTTTGGATCTGTTTGTTGTCCGTCCCTATCTAGATCTGGTTGTTGTCCCTCCCTCTCTTGATCTGTTTGGTGTCCCTCCCTGTCTAGATCTGGTTGTTGTCCCTCCGTGTCTGGATCTGGTTGTTGTCCCTCCCCGTCTGGATCTGTTTGTTATCCCTCCCTGTCTGGATCTGTTTGTTGTCCCTTTCTCTCTAGATCTGTTTGTTGTCCCTCTCTCTCTGGATTTGTTTGTTGTCCCTCTCTCTCTGGATCTGTTTGTTGTCCCTCCCTCTCTAGATCTGTTTGTTGTCCCTCTCTCTCTGGATTTGTTTGTTGTCAATCTCTCTCTGGATCTGTTTGTTGTCCCCCCCTCTCTAGATCTGTTTGTTGTCTCTCTCTAGATCTGTTTGTTGTCCCTCTCTCTTTGGATCTGTTTGTTGTCCCTCCCTCTCTGGATCTGTTTGTTGTCCCTCTCTCTAGATCTGTTTGTTGTTTCTCTCTCTCTGGATCTGTTTGTTGTCCCTCCCTCTCTGGATCTGTTTGTTGTCCCTCCCTCTCAAGATCTGGTTGTTGTCCCTCCCTCTCTAGATCTGATTGTTGTCCCTCTCTCTCTGGTTCTGTTTTTTGTCCCTCCCTGTCTGGATCTGTTTGTTGTCCCTCCCTCTCTAGATCTGGTTGTTGTACCTCTCTGTCTGGTTCTGTTTGTTGTCCCTCCCTCTCTAGATCTGGTTGTTGTCCCTCTCTCTCTGGATCTGTTTGTTGTCCCTTCCTCTCTAGATCTGGTTGTTGTCCCTCTCTCTATGGATCTGTTTGTTCTCCCTCTCTCTGGATCTGTTTGTTGTCCCTCCCTGTCTGGATCTGTTTGTTGTCCCTCCCTGTCTGGATCTGTTTGTTGTCCCTCTCTCTCTAGATCTGTTTGTTGTCCCTCTCTCTCTAGATCTGTTTTTTTGTCCCTCTCTCTCTGGATCTGTTTGTTGTTCTTCCCTCTCTAGATCTGGTTGTTGTCCCTCTCTCTCTAGATCTATTTGTTATCCCTCTCTCTCTAGATCTGTTTGTTGTCCCTCCCTCTCTGGATCTGTTTGTGGTCCCTCCCTCTCTAGATCTGGTTGTTGTCCCTCTCTCTCTAGATCTGGTTGTTGTCCCTCTCTCTCTAGATCTGGTTGTTGTCCCTCTCTCTCTGGATCTGTTTGTTGTCCCTTCCTCTCTAGATCTTGTTGTTGTCCCTCTCTCTCTGTTTCTGGTTGTTGTCCCTCCCTCTCTGGATCTGTTTGTTGTCCCTCCCTCTCTGAACCTGTTTGTTGTCCTTCTCTCTCTGGATTGGTTTGTTGTCCTTCTCTCTCTGGATCTGTTTGTTGTCCTTCTCTCTCTGGATCTGTTTGTTGTCCCTCCCTCCCTGGATCTGTTTGTTGTCCCTCCCTGTCTGGATCTGTTTGCTGTCCCTCCCTGTCTGGATCTGTCTGTTGTCCATCCCTCTCTGGATTGGTTTGTTATCCCTCTCTCTGTGGATCTGCTTGTTGTCCCTCTCTCTCTAGATCTGTTTGTTGTTCCTCTCTCTCTGGATTGGTTTGTTGTCCTTCTCTCTCTGAATCTGTTTCTTGTCCCTGTTCATCTGGGGATGCTTGCTCTCTCTCACTTATACAGCTCGCATGTTGGTCTCTGTCTTGCATATAAGCCTCTCTTTCTGCATGACCCTTTAAGATATCATGAACATAATTTATTTATGCCGAACAAAAGTAAGACATATGCTGTCATATGCTGTACAAATTGAACTGAAAGCTTAAACATCTACTTGCTTTTTATATCACTAGCCTTCATCAGACATTCTCCCTTAGCCCTGTCAGCCTCCAGCTTTTTTCCCTCATTCTTGTTTCTGTGTTTTGACATATATTGTTATTAAACTCATATTTACAATAACTCAAGGCTTAATATGTGATTAATCAGTTTAAGTTTTCATTTTCTCTATGTAGAGCCAATCACATACACAATCACATTATTACACATTAATGATTTTACTCCTTGCTCGAACTAAGTTATTCTTAGCTCTTTTGTCTAACTGTGTAGTGTGTTGTGTTATTGTTTTTTTCTCTTCCCAGTCAAGTCCTGTCCTGCACTCAAGTCAAGCCTCTGAACACATCAACTCATGCCTCATACCCTCATTCAATCACTGCTGTGATCCCTTCCTTAAACGGTATAGGTTGCCCTCTCATTCCCTATAATATTGTGCTATAAATGTCTTTATTAAATGCTTTATGTTAAAATAATTACTCTTTGAAGATTTTTGAAATACACTTTGACATCTCCGTGCGTTCTATGCCTATACCGTGGGTCTCCCATCCTCCTCAGTTTTTCAAGTCAGCAGACTCCTCTGAAACTAATGTAACTAATGTAAATGTAAATTAAAGACTCCAGTTAAATTAAACACTCCAATTAAATAATCCAGTGTTTAATTACTAAATTGTAATTATTTTGCCACTAGCCTATTTATTGCCTTACCTCTTTAATCTTACCTCATTTGCACACACTGTATATAGACTTTTTTTCTATTGTGGTATTGACTGCATGTTTGTTTATTCCATGTGTAACTCTGTGTTGTTGTTTGTGTCGCACTGATTTGCTTTATCTTGGCCAGGTCGCAGTTGTAAATGAGAACCTGTTCTCAACTAGCCTACCTGGTTAAATACAGGTGAAATAAAAACAATAAAAATGCTATTCTGTTCTTTGAAAAAAATTGTCTTCGTATTCTGTTACTCAAGATCTTTGTAAACACAACCAAAGGGTTATTTTTCGATAGCATACACTGAGTGTTCAAAACATTAAGAACACTTTCCTAACAACCCCCCCTTTTGCCTTCAGAATAACCTCAATACGTTGGGGCATAGACGCTACAAGGTGTCAAACGTGTTCGACAGGGATGCTGGCGCATGTTGACTCCAATGCATCCCACAGTTGTGTCAACTTTGCTGGATGTAATTTGTGTGGTAGACCATTCTTGATACACACAGGAAACTGTTGAGTGTGAAAAACCCAGCAGCATTTCAGTTCTTGATACAAATTGGTGTTCCTGGCACCTATTATCATACCCCGTTCAAAGGCGCTTAAATATTTTGTCTCACCCATTCTTCTACATACACAATCCATCTCAATTGTCTCAAGGCTTAGAAATCCTTATTTCACCTGTCCTCCCCTTCATCTAAATCAAACCAAATCAAATTTATTTATATAGCCCTTCGTACATCAGCTGATATCTCAAAGTGCTGTACAGAAACCCAGCCTAAAACCCCAAACAGCAAGCAATGCAGGTGTAGAAGCACGGTGGCTAGGAAAAACTCCCTAGAAAGGCCAAAACCTAGGAAGAAACCTAGAGAGGAACCAGGCTATGTGGGGTGGCCAGTCCTCTTCTGGCTGTGCCGGGTGGAGATTATAACAAAACATGGTCAAGATGTTCAAATGTTCATAAATGACCAGCATGGTCGAATAATAATAAGGCAGAACAGTTGAAACTGGAGCAGCAGCACAGTCAGGTGGACTGGGGACAGCAAGGAGTCATCATGTCAGGTATTCCTGGGGCATGGTCCTAGGGCTCAGGTCCTCCGAGAGAGAGAAAGAAGAGAGAATTAGAGAGAGCATATGTGGGATGGCCAGTCCTCTTCTGGCTGTGCCGGGTGGAGATTATAACAGAACATGGCCAAGATGTTCAAATGTTCATAAATGACCAGCATGGTCAAATAATATTAAGGCAGAACAGTTGAAACTGGAGCAGCAGCACAGCCAGGTGGACTGGGGACAGCAAGGAGTCATCATGTCAGGTAGTCCTGGGGCATGGTCCTAGGGCTCAGGTCCTCCGAGAGAGAGAAAGAGAGAAGGAGAGAATTAGAGAACGCACACCTAGATTCACACAGGACACCGAATAGGACAGGAGAAGTACTCCAGATATAACAAACTGACCCTAGCCCCCCGACACATAAACTACTACTGCAGCATAAATACTGGAGGCTGAGACAGGAGGGGTCAGGAGACACTGTGGCCCACTCCGAGGACACCCCCGGACAGGGCCAAACAGGAAGGATATAACCCCACCCACTTTGCCAAAGCTCAGCCCCCACACCACTAGAGGGATATCTTCAACCACCAACTTACCATCCTGAGACAAGGCTGAGTATAGGCCACAAAGACCTCCGCCACGGCACAACCCAAGGGGGGGGGATGACCACATCAGTGACTCAACCCACTCAGGTGACGCACCCCCTCCAGGGACGGCATGAGAGAGCCCCAGTAAGCCAGTGACTCAGCCCCTGTAATAGGGTTAGAGGCAGAGAATCCCAGTGGAAAGAGGGGAACCGGCCAGGCAGAGACAGCAAGGGCGGTTCGTTGCTCCAGAGCCTTTCCGTTCACCCTCCCACTCCTGGGCCAGACTACACTCAATCATATGACCCACTGAAGAGATGAGTCTTCAGTAGAGACTTAAAGGTTGAGACCGAGTTTGCGTCTCTGACATGGGTAGGCAGACCGTTCCATAAAAATGGAGCTCTATAGGAGAAAGCCCTGCCTCCAGCTGTTTGCTTAGAAATTCTAGGGACAATTAGGAGGCCTGCGTCTTGTGACTGTAGCGTACGTGTAGGTATGTACGGCAGGACCAAATCAGAGAGATAGGTAGGAGCAAGCCCATGTAATACTTTGTAGGTTAGCAGTAAAACCTTGAAATCAGCCCTTGCTTTGACAGGAAGCCAGTGTAGAGAGGCTAGCACTGGAGTAATATGATCAAATTCTTTGGTTCTAGTCAGGATTCTAGCAGCCGTATTTAGCACTAACTGAAGTTTATTTAGTGCTTTATCCGGGTAGCCGGAAAGTAGAGCATTGCAGTAGTCTAACCTAGAAGTGACAAAAGCATGGATTAATTTTTCTGCATCATTTTTGGACAGTAAGTTTCTGATTTTTGCAATGTTACGTAGATGGAAAAAAGCTGTCCTTGAAATTGTCTTGATATGTTCTTCAAAAGAGAGATCAGGGTCCAGAGTAACGCCGAGGTCCTTCACAGTTTTATTTGAGACGACTGTACAACCATTAAGATTAATTGTCAGATTCAACAGAAGATCTCTTTGTTTCTTGGGACCTAGAACAAGCATCTCTGTTTTGTCCGAGTTTAAAAGTAGAAAGTTTGCAGCCATCCACTTCCTTATGTCTGAAACACATTCTTCTAGCAAGGGCAATTTTGGGGCTTCACCATGTTTAATTGAAATGTACAGCTGTGTGTCATCCGCATAGCAGTGAAAGTTAACATTATGTTTTCGAATAACATCCCCAAGAGGTAAAATATATAGTGAAAACAATAGTGGTCCTAAAACGGAACCTTGAGGAACACCGAAATTTACAGTTGATTTGTCAGAGGACAAACTATTCACAGAGACAAACTGATATCTTTCCGACAGATAAGATCTAAACCAGGCCAGAACATGTCCGTGTAGACCAATTTGGGTTTCCAATCTCTCCAAAAGAATGTGGTGATCGATGGTATCAAAAGCAGCACTAAGGTCTAGGAGCACGAGGACAGATGCAGAGCCTCGGTCCGATGCCATTAAAATGTAATTTACCATCTTCACAAGTGCCGTCTCAGTGCTATGATGGGGTCTAAAACCAGACTGAAGCATTTCGTATACATTGTTTGTCTTCAGGAAGGCAGTGAGTTGTTGCGCAACAGCCTTTTCTAACATTTTTGAGAGGAATGGAAGATTCGATATAGGCCGATAGTTTTTTATATATTCTGGGTCAAGGTTTGGCTTTTTCAAGAGAGGCTTTATTACTGCCACTTTTAGTGAGTTTGGTACACATCCGGTGGATAGAGAGCCGTTTATTATGTTCAACATAGGAGGGCCAAGCACAGGAAGCAACTCTTTCAGTAGTTTAGTTGGAATAGGGTCCAGTATGCAGCTTGACGGTTTAGAGGCCATGATTATTTTCATCATTGTGTCAAGAGATATAGTACTAAAACACTTGAGCGTCTCTCTTGATCCTAGGTCCTGGCAGAGTTGTGCAGACTCAGGACAACTGAGCTTTGAAGGAATACGCAGATTTAAGGAAGAGTCCGTAATTTGCTTTCTAATAATCATAATCTTTTCCTCAAAGAAGTTCATGAATTTATCACTGCTAAAGTGAAAGTCATCCTCTCTTGGGGAATGCTGCTTTTTAGTTAGCTTTGCGACAGTATCAAAAAGGAATTTCGGATTGTTCTTATTTTCCTCAATTAAGTTAGAAAAATAGGATGATCGAGCAGCAGTAAGGGCTCTTCGGTACTGCACAGTACTGTCTTTCCAAGCTAGTCGGAAGACTTCCAGTTTGGTGTGTCGTCATTTCCGTTCCAATTTTCTGGAAGCTTGCTTCAGAGCTCGGGTATTTTCTGTGTACCAGGGAGCTAGTTTCTTATGAGAAATGTTTTTAGTTTTTAGGGGTGCAACTGCATCTAGGGTATTGCGCAAGGTTAAATTGAGTTCCTCAGTTAGGTGGTTAACTGATTTTTGTCCTCTGGCGTCCTTGGGTAGACAGAGGGAATCTGGAAGGACATCAAGGAATCTTTGTGTTGTCTGTGAATTTATAGCACGACTTTTGATGATCCTTGGTTGGGGTCTGAGCAGATTATTTGTTGCAATTGCAAACGTAATAAAATGGTGGTCCGATAGTCCAGGATTATGAGGAAAAACATTAAGATCCACAACATTTATTCCATGGGACAAAACTAGGTCCAGCGTATGACTGTGACAGTGAATGGGTCCAGAGACATGTTGGACAAAACCCACTGAGTCGATGATGGCTCCGAAAGCCTTTTGGAGTGGGTCTGTGGACTTTTCCATGTGAATATTAAAGTCACCAAAGATTAGAATATTATCCGCTATGACTACAAGGTCCGATAGGAATTCAGGGAACTCAGTGAGGAACGCTGTATATGGCCCAGGAGGCCTGTAAACAGTAGCTATAAAAAGTGATTGAGTAGGCTGCATAGATTTCATGACTAGAAGCTCAAAAGACGTAAACGTCATTTTTTTTTTTGTAAATTGAAATTTGCTATCGTAAATGTTAGCAACACCTCCGCCTTTGCGGGATGCACAGGGGATATGGTCACTAGTGTAGCCAGGAGGTGAGGCCTCATTTAACACAGTAAATTCATCAGGCTTAAGCCATGTTTCAGTCAGGCCAATCACATCAAGATTATGATCAGTGATTAGTTCATTGACTATAATTGCCTTTGAAGTAAGGGATCTAACATTAAGTAGCCCTATTTTGAGATGTGAGGTATCATGATCTCTTTCAATAATGACAGGAATGGAGGTGGTCTTTATCCTAGTGAGATTGCTAAGGCGAACACCGCCATGTTTAGTTTTGCCCAACCTAGGTCGAGGCACAGACACGGTCTCAATGGTGATAGCTGAGCTGACTACACTGACTGTGCTAGTGGCAGACTCCACTATGCTGGCAGGCTGGCTAACAGCCTGCTGCCTGGCCTGCACCCTATTTCATTGTGGAGCTAGAGGAGTTAGAGCCCTGTCTATGTTGGTAGATAAAATGAGAGCACCCCTCCAGCTAGGATGGAGTCCGTCACTCCTCAGCAGGTCAGGCTTGGTCCTGTTTGTGGGTGAGTCCCAGAAAGAGGGCCAATTATCTACAAATTCTATCTTTTGGGAGGGGCAGAAAACAGTTTTCAACCAGCGATTGAGTTGTGAGACTCTGCTGTAGAGCTCATCACTCCCCCTAACTGGGAGGGGGCCAGAGACAATTACTCGATGCCGACACATCTTTCTAGCTGATTTACACGCAGAAGCTATGTTGCGCTTGGTGATCTCTGACTGTTTCATCCTAACATCGTTGGTGCCGACGTGGATAAGAATATCTCTATACTCTCTACACTCGCCAGTTTTAGCTTTAGCCAGCACCATCTTCAGATTAGCCTTAACGTCGGTAGCCCTGCCCCCCGGTAAACAGTGTATGATCGCTGGATGATTCGTTTTAAGTCTAATACTGCGGGTAATGGAGTCGCCAATGACTAGAGTTTTCAATTTGTCAGAGCTAATGGTGGGAAGCTTCGGCGTCTCAGACCCCGTAACGGGAGGAGTAGAGACCAGAGAAGACTCGGCCTCTGACTCCGACCCGCTGCTTAATGGGGAAAACCGGTTGAAAGTTTCTGTCGGCTGAATGAGCGACACCGGTTGAGCGTTCCTACAGCATTTCCTTCCAGAAACCGTGAGAAAGTTGTCCGGCTGCGGGGACTGTGCCAGGGGATTTATACTACTATCTGTATTTACTGGTGGCACAGACGCAGTTTCATCCTTTCCTACACTGAAATTACCCTTGCCTAGCGATTGCGTCTGAAGCTGGGCTTGTAGCACAGCTATCCTCGCCGTAAGGCGAGTACAGCGACTGCAATTAGAAGGCATCATGTTAATGTTACTACTTAGCTTCGGCTGTTGGAGGTCCTGACGAACCACGTCCAGATAAAGCGTCCGGAGTGAAAAAGTTGAGGAAAAAACAAAAATATAAACGGTAATTAAAAAATAAAAAAACGTAAATTTGTCAGGTAGCAAAACAGGTTGACAACAAAACGCACAGCAACTCAAAAACAAGTCTGCAAGTCGTGACTACACTGATTGAAGTGGATTTAACAAATTACATTAATAAGGGATCATAGCTTTCACCTGGATTCACCTGGTCAGTCTGTCATGGAAAGATCAGGTGTTCCTAATGTTTTGTACACTCAGCATATATGAAATGTAATTATTAGACTGTTAGAATGTTGCATTCAAAATGGCTGCCCATTGGTGTAGTTAAGGGGGTAGCGAGGCCCAGCAGCTTAAAACTTCTTGACGCTACCCATCCCTGTCGCGGGATCATTTTCGTCAGCAACCGCTGAATAGGATAGCGCCACAGTCAAATAATATTACTAAAATATTGCAAAACACAGTTTAGCCTTTTGTTAATCCACCTGTCGTCTCAGATTGTGAAATTATGCTTTACAGCGAAAGCAATCCAAGCGTTTGTAAGTTTATCGATAGCCTAGCATAGCATTATGTACACTTAGCATCTGGAAGCTTGGTCACAAAAATCAGAAAAGCAATCAAATTAACCGTTTACCTTTGATCTTCGGATGTTTTCACTCACGAGACTCCCAGTTACACAACAAATGTTAATTTTGTCCCATAAAGATTATTTTTATACCCAAAATACCTCAGTTTGTTTGTTGCGTTATGTTCAGAAATCCACAGGAAAGAGTGGTCACGACAACGCAGAAGGAAATTACAAATAGTCTCCATAATGTCCACAGAAACATGTCAAATGTTTTTTATAATCATTCCTCAGGTTGTTTTCAAAATATATATTCGATAATATATCAACCGAGTGTGTAGGTTTTTCAATAACAGCGGGTGGAACAATGGCTGCTTTACTCTGTAGCGCAAAAACTCACTCTGAGAGCCCCCACCTATCCACTTACGCAATGTGATCTTTCACGCTCATTTTTCAAAATAAAAGCCTGAAACTATGTCTAAAGACTGTTGACACCTTAGGGAAGCCATAGAAAAATGAATATGGTTGATATCCCTTTAAATGGAGGATAGGCATGCATAGGAACAGAAGGGTTTCAAAATAAGAGGCACTTCCTGATTGGATTTTCCTCAGGGTTTCGCCTTCAATATCAGTTCTGTTATACTCACAGACAATATTTTGACAGTTTTGGAAACTTTAGAGCGTTTTCTATCCCAATCTATCAATTATATGCAAATTCTAGCATCTGGTCCTGAGAAATAGGCCGTTTACTTTGGGAACGTTATTTTTCCAAACATAAAAATAGTGCCCCCTAGCTTCAAGAGGTTTTAAGTGTTAACTAAGCTGATTGTGTCTCATGAGTTAGCAAAGTGTAGCCTAACTCGGGAGAGGCAGAAGGGACTTCCTAGTACAGGAGGTTGGTGGCATCTTAATTGGGGAGGACTGGCTTGATGACTGGAGCCAAATGAGTTGAATGGCATCAAATACAAATATGTTCCGTTCTGGCTATTATCATGAGCCGTCCTCCCCTCAGCAGCCTTCGGTGCTTCCTAGTACTGTTAAAAGGCATACTGTAGCACCACTATAAAGCCAAGAACACAAAATAGGTGTATTGTTGCTTATAGACTCAGACATTATTTGTGTTATATACAGTGCATTCAGAAACTGTTCAGACCCTTTGAATTTTTCCACATTTTGTTATGTTACAGACTTATTCTAAAATTGATTCAATAGTTGTTTCCCCTCAATAATCTACACACAATATCCCATAATGACAAAGCAAAAACAGGTTTTTAGAAATGTTTGCAAATGTCAAATGGAAATTCAGAACCTTTACTCAGTATTGTGTTGAAGCACCTTTGGCAGCGATTACAGCCTCGAGTCTTCTTGGGTAGGACGTTACAATCTTGGGGGAGCGTCCCTGCACAGCTATTTTCCGGCCTCTCCAGAGATGTTCGATTGCTTTCATGTCCGGGCTCTGGCTGGGCCACTCAAGGACATTGAGACTTGTCCCGAAGCCACTCCTGTGTTGTCTTTGCTGTGTGCTTAAGGTTGTTGTCCTGTTAGAAGGTGAACCTTTGCCCCAGTCTGAGGTCCTGAGCGCTCTGGAGCAGGTTTTCATCAAGGATTTCTCTGTACTTTGCTCCGTTCATCTTTCCCTCGATCCTGACTAGTCTCCCAGTCCCTTCCGCTGAAAAACATCCCCACAGCATGATGCTGCTACCACAATGCTTCACCGTAGGGATGGTGCCAGGTTTCCTCCAGACTCTTTGAGCCAGGTGTCTACTTCCTAATGCACATAACTATGCAAATAATCTAATTGTTTATTTCCTGCCTTCACTTCTAGCACTTTAATCAATTACTTAATGTCCTGCACTAATGTGTTATCATTTACACACTTTGTCACATTTCCTTTGTCTTAGTATGCCTCTATTTAAAAAATATATATTTTCCTTGAAAATAATTATTCGCTTATTTCACTGTGAATTTTTGGCAGGTCTTATCTTGCCACTGTAGGGTGATCGGCCTATTTCTATGGTTCTGTACGCCTGGAGTTGTTGACTGTTTTTGTGCTTGCCAGTCAGCTAGCAGCTGTTAGCATCCAAAGGCTAGCAGTTTCTTACTGGTTATAAAAACAGATGATTGCCATAATTTTTTCAAATTATTACTGAATTATTTAATGTAACAAATAAAGCATTAAACCTAGTAAACAATTAATTGTAATTCATGTTAACCTCGTAAACAATTTATTTAGACCCTGCGTTTATTTGAAACAGGCATTTATTTGCTGAAATGTGTGCCGTTGCCCTGTTATTACAAGGGACAGGTGGCTATTTGAGTGGCTGTATTTCATTTACATTTTACGGTAGCTAAGAAATACCTATTTTTCCCCTCAATGAACAAGAGAGGTTTTCCATTTTCTAAAACTTAATCTCTTATGAAACTGAACTTTCTCGGGTCGGCACAAATTCAACAATTTGCATAAGTTTGGCATGGCTCAGATTTGTAATTAAATGTGTGCCTTAAAACAAGAGTCCGCCGGGCAGAGAGTGAAGGAACATGCTGAACCTACATTCATCAGAACTTTCCCCAGCAGCTCATTTAGAAGGAAGTAGCTAGGTTACTCATGTTTAATGGAGTTGGATCACGGCAGGGGGCATATGTATTGGCACTGTCTTACTGTGCAAATAGAAAGTAATTATTACTGCCTTTGGCAGCATGGGGGAGTTTGAACACCTGACGTTCTCACTCAATTTTACCAGCCTGAAGTCCTTAATAGATTTTGTTGTGCGAAAGACAGTTTAACTAATCATAATATACAAAAACATGTTTTTTATAATACTTTACAAACACACGCTGACACATTGAATCGCAGGCCCAAATGAGGACAGTATGTGTGTTTGTGCGTGCACGCGGACCTGCGTGTGTGCTTCATTTAGTAATAGTTTAGAAGTGCTTATATCAACAATCCCAGCACCAGCCAGTCAGTGCTTTTCTTACTGAGTGGAATTTATTGTCCATCCATTGGTAAACAGAGTCTGACACTGGTGGCATTTCCGATCCGTCGTTCCCAGCCCACATTCTGGATTGCTGGCATCAGCTCTGAGCTGTGAGCTTTGGGGTCCGGGCTGAGTGTCTCCTGATGAAGGACAGTCTACTGCCCTGAGCCGGCTCTCAGACTCTGGAACCCTGGTGGTTTCACTGTCTTGCTCCTCTTCCCCTCCCATTCTGCTAGCGTCCAGTTCCACTGTTCTCCTCCCTGTGCAGTCCTCCATTCCCCACATGGGCTATAGTTATGCAAATAGCTTGGGATAGTATTTCCTGTATCTGTCTATGCAGAACAGATGCAAACCAGGGCATGTTTACTTACCCATTTCTTATGAGGTTTAAAGAAAAGGGCCTAAACCTTCTTATTCCTCCGTATTACATTAATCTCTCTGTTGTTCGGCAAACAACTGTGAGATAATGAGATGACATGAGCTCCACAGAGAGAGACTGCTGGGAAATTGGACAGGTTCCATATCAACCTGCTGATAGCTACACATCCATGCAGGGTGAAGCACCACACTGTCAATTACAGAGCTCCCTGCTCCCAGCATGGATTCTGATTAAGAATTCTGAAACATGCAGTTATTTGATCACATGCGAAGTAAAACATATGGGTAATAGGAAGAGGCTTATCAGCAATGTACAGTATGTAGTGAACTGTGCCCTCAAAGCCTTTCCCCAGCATGGTATCGAAAACGCAATACTGCCAGATTTCCCTTTTTGCTGCCTTTAGTGTTCAGACTGTACACTATAGGCTGTTTTTGCCCATAGGGAGATCTACAGTACTGTATGGCTGCATCTCAACCACATCCCTGAGGGCTAACAATGACACACACAGCTGGGTTTCAGAACAACAAGCTAGTTGATAAAAGAGGGGCTCCACAGGGCTAACCTGTGGTTATGAGCCGAGTCTCACAAAGGGCCTTAATATGACCAAGAAGCTTTTCTCAGAAGATAATTAACATGACTCTCTGTACCTCTGATGAGCTCCTCTGTGTGAGTGTGTGTGATCATTGATCTGTCCAGAGCCCTGCTTCATATCCCACAGCAAAAACAGCCACAGCAGAGGAACAACTTTATAACCCCTGTTCAAATGTGCTGAAATAAATCAAATTTTTTCATGTGAAATCGGCAGGATAATTTATTTTTCACCACTTAGATCAGTTAGCACCATGGGCTCTTTTGCATACAGCACTGCAAGGTGCCTGTGTTTAACTGTTTAAGTTGCACTGCTTCAGTTTGAGTCGGAGACGGGAAGGTGTGTTAGTAAAACAGAGCATGTTAACTGAATAATTTGTTAAGCTACATGATACTCTGTGTGAGTGGTATTGATGTGGAATCAGAGGGGAAGCACACACTGCTTATCCTTCATAATGGAGCATGTCACAGTAGCTGTGTCCTCTAAATGTGGATCAAAGACAAATCAACAGACAACACTGGCATGACATGTTCTGTGTTCCAGCGGATGCAACACTTTTGTTGTTGTGAATTGCTAGATATTACTGCACTGTTGGAGCTAGGAAGACAAGCATTTTGCTTCACCCACAATAACATATGTGTGTATGTGTCACGGCTGTTGAAGGATGAGGACCAAGGTGCAGCATGGTGAGCGTACATTTTACTTTATTTAAGAAATGACGCCGACAAAACAATAAACATACAAAACAAACTGTGAAGCTTAAGGCTCTGTGCCATCAAACAAAGTTAACTTCCCACAAACACAGGTGGGAAAAAGGGTACCTGTAACGGTTTTCTTCATCTGAAGGAGAGTCGGACCAAAATGCAGCGTGTAGATTTCGATCCATGTTTAATAACACAACGTAACACGAATCAATACAAAAATACAAAACAATAAACGTAACGAAAACCGAAACAGCCTAATACTCGTGCTCATAAACACGGACATATGGACACTAAGGACAATCACCCACGACAAACTCAAAGAATATGGCTGCCTAAATATGGTTCCCAATCAGAGACAACGATAAACACCTGCCTCTGATTGAGAACCACTCCAGACAGCCATAGACTTTGCTAGATCACCCCACTAGCTACAATCCCAATACATACACACCAAAACCCCAAGACAAAGCACACCACAATACAAAAACCCCATGCCACACCCTGGCCTGACCCAATACATGAAGATAAACACAAAATACTTCGACCAGGGCGTGACAGAACCCCCCCCCCTAAGGTGCGGACTCCCGAACACACCTCAAAACAATAGGGAGGGTCCGGGTGGGCGTCTGTCCATGGTGGCGGCTCCGGCGTGTGACGTGGACCCCACTCAGTCAATGTCTTAGTCCCCTCTCCTCGCGTCCCTGGATAGTCCACCCTCGCCGCCGACCATGGCCTAGTAGTCCTCACCCAGAACCCCACTGGACTGAGGAGCAGATCGGGACTGAAGGACAGCTCGGGACTGAGGCAGCTCGGGACTGAGGCAGCTCAGGAGTGAGAGGCAGCTCAGGAGTGAGAGGAAGCTCAGGAGTGAGAGGAAGCTCAGGAGTGAGAGGAAGCTCAGGAGTGAGAGGAAGCTCAGGAGTGAGAGGAAGCTCAGGCAGGTAGATAGATCTACCAGATCCTGGCTGGCTGGTGGTTTCAGCAGATCCTGGCTGACTGGCAGATCCTGGCCGACTGGCAGATCCTGGCCGACTGGCAGATCCTGACCGACTGGCAGATCCTGGCCGACTGGCGGTTCTGGCAGATCCCGGCTGACTGGCGGATCTGGAAGAGTCTGGTTGACTGGCGGATCTGGAAAAGTCTGGTTGACTGGCGGATCTGGAAGAGTCTGGTTGACTGGCGGATCTGGAAGAGTCTGGTTGACTGGCGGATCTGGAAGAGTCTGGCGGATCTGGAAGAGTCTGGCTGACTGGCGGATCTGGAAGAGTCTGGCTGACTGGCGGATCTGGAAGAGTCTGGCTGACTGGCGGATCTGGAAGAGTCTGGCTGACTGGCGGATCTGGAAGAGTCTGGCTGACTGGCGGATCTGGAAGAGTCTGGCTGACTGGCGGATCTGGAAGAGTCTGGCTGACTGGCGGATCTGGAAGAGTCTGGCTGACTGGCTGATCCTGGCAGACTGAAAGATCTGGCTGCTCCATGCTGACTGGCGGCTCTGGCTGCTCCATGCTGACTGGCGTCTCTGGCTGCTCCGTGCAGACTGGCAGCTCCTTGCAGACTGGCAGCTCCTTGCAGACTGACAGCTCCTTGCAGACTGACAGCTCCTTGCAGACTGACAGCTCCTTGCAGACTGACAGCTCCGTGCAGACTGACAGCTCCGTGCAGACTGGCAGCTCCGTGCAGACTGGCAGCTCCTTGCAGACTGGCAGCTCCTTGCAGACTGGCAGCTCCTTGCAGACTGGCAGCTCGGGCTGCTTCATGCAGACTGACAGCTCTGGCTGCTCCATGCAGACTGACATCTCTGGCTGCTCCATGCAGACTGACATCTCTGGCTGCTCCATGCAGACTGACAGCTCTGGCTGCTCCATGCAGGCTGGCAGCTCTGGCTGCTCCATGCAGGCTGGCAGCTCTGGCTGCTCCATGCAGGCTGGCAGCTCTGGCTGCTCCATGCAGGCTGGCAGCTCTGGCTGCTCCATGCAGGCTGGCAGCTCTGGCTGCTCCATGCAGGCTGGCAGCTCTGGCTGCTCCATGCAGGCTGGCAGCTCTGGCTGCTCCATGCAGGCTGGCAGCTCTGGCTGCTCCATGCAGGCTGGCAGCTCTGGCTGCTCCATGCAGGCTGGCAGCTCTGGCTGCTCCATGCAGGCTGGCAGCTCTGGCTGCTCCATGCAGGCTGGCAGCGCTGAATAGGCGGGAGACTCCGGCAGCGCTGTAGAGGAGAAAGGCTCTGGCTGCTCTGAACAGGCGGGAGACTCCGGCAGCGCTGTAGAGGCGGAAGGCTCTGGCAGCGCTAAACAGGCGGGAGACTCCGGCAGCGCTGAAGAGGAGGAAGGCTCTGGCAGCGCTGAACAGGCGACGCGCACTGTAGGCCTGATGCGTGGTGCTGGCACTGGTGGTACTGGGCCGAGGACACGCACAGGAAGCCTGGTGCGGGGAGCTGCTACCGGAGGGCTGGGGTGTGGAGGTGGCACAGGATGGGCTAGACCGTGAAGGCGTACTGGAGATCTTGAGAGCAGTGCTGGCACAGGACGTGCAAGGCTAGGGATGTGCACAGGAGGCCTGGTGCGTGAGGCTAGAACCAACTTCACCAGCCGACTAACACGCACCTCAGGACGAGTATGGAGCGCTAACCCAGGTGCCATCAAATCCGACACGTTCCGTCGGGCGAATTCCATGCAAAAAGCACCAACACAGCAACTCCCTCATTTCTCTCTCCTCCAATTTCCCCATTAACTCCTTCACAGTCTCTGCTTCGCTCACCTCCAACACCGGCTCTGGTTCTGGTCTCCTCCTTGGCTCCTCACGATAAACAGGGGGAGTTGGCTCAGGTCTGAACCCTGACTCTGCCACACTCTCCCTGAGCCCCCCCCCAATACATTTTTGGGGCTGACTCTCGGGCCTCCGTCCGCGCCGCCTTGCTTGCTTCGCAAACTCATTCTCCTATATCCTTCCGCGCACTGCTCCATCGAATCCCAGGCGGGCTCCGGCACTCTCCCTGGGTCGACCGCCCACCTGTCTATCTCCTCCCAAGAAGTATAGTCCATACTGTACTCCTCTTTGGGCTGCTCCTGTTGCCTCTTCTCCTGCTGCACCTTTGGGCGGCTACACTCCCCTGGTTTAGCCCAGGGTCCTCTCCCGTCGAGGATTTCCTCCCATGTCCAGAAATCCTTATTGCGCATCTCCTCTTTGGGCTGCTCCTGCCTGTTGACACGCTGCTTGGTCCTTTTGTGGTGGGTGATTCTGTAACGGTTTTCTTCATCTGAAGGAGAGTCGGACCAAAATGCAGCGTGTAGATTTCGATCCATGTTTAATAACACAACGTAACACGAATCAATACAAAACTACAAAACAATAAACGTAACGAAAACCGAAACAGCCTAATACTCGTGCTCATAAACACGGACATAAGGACACTAAGGACAAACTCAAAGAATATGGCTGCCTAAATATGGTTCCTAATCAGAGACAACGATAAACACCTGCCTCTGATTGAGAACCACTCCAGACAGCCATAGACTTTGCTAGATCACCCCACTAGCTACAATCCCAATACATACACACCAAAACCCCAAGACAAAACACACCACAATACAAAAACCCCATGCCACACCCTGGCCTGACCCAATACATGAAGATAAACACAAAATACTTCGACCAGGGCGTGACAGTACCTAAGTATGGTTCCCAATCAGAGACAACGATGACAGCTGTCCCTGATGAGAACCATACCCGGCCAAAACATAGAAACACAAAACATAGAATGCCCACCTCAACTCACGCCCTTACCAAACCAAAATAGAGACATAAAAAGGATCTCTAAGGTCAGGGCGTGACAGTATGTGAATGTGAACAATACAATTTGATTTGTTTTTGTTTGGCTTGTTGTTTGGCTTGTTTATGCCCTTCACCTCGGCTCAAGATCAACATAACACGCATAACATCATCCTAATTCCGAAGACCGAACTAGGATTCATGGGGATGTAGCTAACATCATTCATAATTAATCTACGTTCACACTGTTGTGGCAGAATATACTGTATGTCTGAAACCCTTAATCAGCAGTTATGTTGCTGGTAATAAATGTTTGTGATTGTATTGACAGAGATTTTGACTTTACTATTGAAGGGGCCTCTGCTTATGTAACCTACATTGCCTTCAGAAAGGATTCATACAGTACCCCTTGACTTATAACACATTTTGTTGTTACAGTCAATTTTTTTTTCAAAATTTACCCGTCTACACACAATACCCCATAATGACAAGTAAAAACATCAATTTAAAAAGAAAAATACAGAGATCTAATTCACATAAAATTTCACACCCCTGAGTCAATACTTTGCAGAAGCACTTTTGGCAGCGTTTGCAGTTGTGAGTCTTTTTGGGTAAGTCTCTAAGAGCCGATTTTACGTCAAAACTGTAACTAGGCCATTCAGGAACATTCAATTTCGTCTTGGTAAATAGCTCCAGTGTATATTTGGCCTTGTGTTTTAGGTTATTGTCCTGCTGAAAGGTGAATTTGTCTCCCAGTGTCTGTTGAAAAGCACACAACCAGGTTTTCCTCTAGGATTTTAACCTGTGCTTATAGCTGTATTCTGTTTCTTTTTATCCTAAAAAATACTCCTTAGTCCTTCCCAATGACAAGCATACCCATAACATGATGCAGCCACTACCATGCTTGAAAATATGAAGAGTGGTACTCAGTGATGTGTTGTGTTTGATTTGCCCCAAACATAATGCTTTGTATTCAGGACAAAAAACATATTTATTTTCCAATTATTTTGCAGTATTACTTAAGTGCAAACAGGATGCATGTTTTGGAATATTTGTATTCTGTACAGGCTTCCTTCTTTTCACTCTGTCATTAAAGTTAGTATTGTCGAGTAGCTACAATGTTGTTGATCCATCCTCAGTTTTCTCATATCACAATCATTACAGATTTTCTCAATTGCTAAAACACTAAAACCCATTGGCTGAACAAAGTTCTCAGTTGCCTGGACTCATTTAGCTAATTATGCAGTCTGTTGTCAATACCTTAAACCATTTCACATGGTAAAACACAATTTGCAGATCTCACAGACTTTTCAGCAAAACTCTAAACACATTCTCATTCTGAAAACACATTCTGCACTCTAATGCACATGGTAAACACAAGTGCAAACAATCAAATACAAATAGGGAAGACATGTCATTGATTGGACACAACCACTCAAAATTGATTTAACCTGTTTCAAATGATGCGACACAACCAATATAAGCCAGTTCAGAGAGCAAACAGGTTGTTGAAGGTGGGAAGTAGAAAGTCTGAGAATGGATAGAATAAACAATGTGAGAGGAGTGCGTATGCGAGGTGGGCGACGAGGAGGAAGAGGAGGAGGAGGGCAAGAAAGAGGAAGAGGAGGATGAAGAGGAAGACAAAGAGTGGAAATATCTGATGAAATCTGAGCAACAGTTATAGACCATGTTCTTGTCCATGGACTGACAATGAGGGAAGCAGGACTTAGAGTGCAACCCAATTTGAGCCGATTTTCTGTGTTCACCATAGTAAGGACATTCAGAGAAGAGAACAGGTACAGGATACTACTGTATTTTTGTAATTGCAAATATACTGTACTACACTATATGCAGCTTTTTCAATAGACATTTGTAAAGTTAATCACTGTATGCATTGTACTGCATGAATATGTTTTGTAACTGCATAACTACTTTTTGTAGAATTGCAAGGCTGCCACATGCAGGTGGAAGGACAGCTATATTCACTCGGGAGCAAGAGGCCGTTATAGTTGGCATGGTCCTTCAAGATAATGCAATACGACTCAGAGAAATCCAGGAACGTGTGATACAAGACAACACACACTTCCAGGGAATCGACAGTGTAAGCATTTACACAATTGACTGTGTCCTCCATCGTAACAGGATGCGAATGAAACAAGTATACAGAGTTCCTTTTGAGCGCAACTCACCAAGGGTGAAAGAACTGCGAGCTCAGTATGTGCAAGTAAGTGTACATTCAGGAACATTTACTGTAATCCAGATTGTCTACAGTACTAACACATACTATATGAATGACCGTACTCTTCAGTACATACAATGTATGTGAATCAGAAGCCTAATTGTACTCTACAGTATAGCACTGTCTCTGTACGACTTACAAAATCCTACATACAGTATGTTGTATTTCTATACAGACAATATTTGACTTGGAATCCTTGGACAGACCCCATGAGTTCATCTTTGTCGACGAAGCAGGCTTCAATCTAACAAAGAGGAGAAGGAGAGGCCGAAACATGATTGGACAGCGGGCCATTGTTGAAGTCCCTGGTCAACGAGGTGGCAATGTCACAATCTGTGCTGTTATCAGCAACCATGGTGTTCTACATCACCATGTTACACTCGGGCCATATAACACCCAGCACCTTCTAAGATTTATTGCCAATCTAAGATATATTTTATTTCAGCAGCAGGTTCAAGAGCAGCAGGGTCAAGAGCTAAATGAGAATCCCATTCCCACCTATGTGATAGTGTGGCACAATGTCAGTTTCCACAGAGCTGCTCATGTAAGGGAATGGTTTAACATCAATGGGCAGTTTATGAACTTGTACCTCCCTTCATACTCGCCTTTCCTGAATCCAATTGAGGAGTTTTTCTCCTCTTGGAGATGGAAAGTGTATGATAGACAACCCTACATCAGAGTAAATCTGCTGCAAGCCATGGATTTAGCCTGTGGTAAAATAGGTGAGGAATCATGTCAGGGCTGTATACGGCACTCAAGAGGCTTCTTCCCCCATTGCCTCAGGAGGGACAATATTGCTTGTGATGTCGACAAAGTCCTCTGGCCTGACCCAGCCCAAAAGCAAGAAGAAACACATTGATCACATGTTTACTCCTTTGATTTTTGTCCCTTTTAGTATTGTATACTGTAGTACAGTGCATTGTAGGCTGTATACTGGGTTGTGCCGTGGCGGAGAACTTTGTGGGCTATACTCAGCCTTGTCTCAGGATGGTAAGTTGGTGGTTGAAGATATCCCTCTAGTGGTGTGGGGGCTGAGCTTTGGCAAAGTGGGTGGGGTTATATCCTTCCTGTTTGGCCCTGTCCGGGGGTGTCCTTGGAAGGGGCCACAGTGTCTCCTGACCCCTCCTGTCTCAGCCTCCAGTATTTATGCTGCAGTAGTTTATGTGTCGGGGGGCTAGGGTCAGTTTGTTATATCTGGAGTACTTCTCCTGTCCTATTCGGTGTCCTGTGTGAATTTAAGTGTGCTCTCTCTAATTCTCTCTTTCTCTCTCTCGGAGGACCTGAGCCCTAGGACCATGCCTCAGGACTACCTGACATGATGACTCCTTGCTCTCCCCAGTCCACCTGGCCGTGCTGCTGCTCCAGTTTCAACTGTTCTGCCTTATTATTATTTGACCATGCTGGTCATTTATGAACATTTGAACATCTTGGCCATGTTCTGTTATAATCTCCACTCGACACAGCCAGAAGAGGACTGGCCACCCCACATAGCCTGGTTCCTCTCTAGGTTTCTTCCTAGGTTTTGGCCATTCTAGGGAGTTTTTAGGCTGGGTTTCTGTACAGCACTTTGAGATATCAGCTGATGTACGAAGGGCTATATAAATAAATTTGATTTGATGATACTATACAATGGACAAATTGTATGGCCTGAACATTGTGCTTCCCATTTATTAACAGTACTGACTGCTCAATAGATTTTGACTAGTTGCAGGTTCATATCAACAAAGCACAATAATTATAGTATCACAGAGACAAAGGACAAGTTTGTGAGATGCAGGGTACAGTACTGTCAAAATAGGGGTACAAGGAGGAGGAAGATCAAAATTGCAAAGAGCAAAGCAGATTAGTAATTTCTGATCAATTTTGAGCTACTATGATAGAACATGTTTTCATTCATCAAAAGACAATGACAAAAAAATATATATATATTTTTTTTAAAATATCAAAGTATCAAATACTTGTTATCCCCACTGTATATACAGTATATCACAAAAGTGAGTACACCCCTCACATTTTTGTAAATATTTGAGTATATCTTTTTATGTGACAACTCTGAAGAAATGACACTTTGCTACAATATAAAGTAGTGAGTGTACAGCTTGTATAACAGTGTAAATTTGCTCTCCCCTCAAAATAACTCAACACACAGCCATTAATGTCTAAACTGCTGGCAACAAAAGTGAGTACACCCCTAAGTGAAAATGTCCAAATTGGGTCCAATTAGCCATTTTCCCTCCCCGGTGTCATTAGTGTTACAAGGTCTCAAGTGTGAATGGGGAGCAGGTGTGTTAAATTTGGTGTCATCTCTCTCACACTCCCTCATACTGACTGGTCACTGGAAGTTCAACATGGTACCTCATGGCAAAGAAGTCTCTGAGGTTCTGAAAAAAAGAATTATTGCTCTACATAAAGACGGCCTGGGCTATAAGAAGATTGCCAAGACCCTGAAACTGAGCTGCAACACGGTGGCCAAGACCATACAGCAGTTTAACTGGACAGGTTCCACTCAGAACAGGCCTCGCCATGGTCGGCCAAAGAGGTTGAGTGCACGTGCTCAGCGTCATATCCAGAGGTTTTCTATGGGAAATAAACTTATGAGTGCTGCCAGCATTGCTGCAGAGGTTGAAGGGGTGGGGGGTCAGCCTGCCAGTGCTCAGACCATACGCCGTACACTGCATCAAATTGGTCTGCATGGTTGTCATCCCAGAAGGAAGCCTCTTCTAAAAATGATGCACAAGAAAGACCGCAAACAGTTTGAAGACAAGCAGACTAAGGACATGGATTACTGGAACCATGTCCTGTGGTCTGATGAGACCAAGATAAACTTATTTGGTTCAGATGGTGTCAAGCGTGTGTGGCGGCAACCAGGTGAGGAGTACAAAGACAAGTGTGTCTTGCCTACAGTCAAAAGGGGAACTCCTGAGGTGCTGACCTGTTGCATCCTGTACAACCACTGTGATTATTATTTGACCCTACTGGTCATCTATAAACAGTTGAACAGCTTGAAGAATGATCTGGCCTTAATGGCCATGTACTCTTATAATCTCCACCTGGCACAACCAGAAGAGGACTGGCCACCACTCAGAGCCTGGTTCCTCTCTAGGTTTCTTTCTAGGTTCCTGCCTTTCTAAGGAGTTTTCCCTATCCACCGCGCTTCTACCTCTGCATTGGTTGCTGTTTAGGGTTTTCAGATGGGGATCTATATAAATACTTTGTGACATCTGCTGATGTAAAAAGGGCTTGATAAATAAATTAGATTAGATTTTCAATGTTTCACTATTTTTATTTTCATGAAATTCACTGAGCAGGAGAGTTCTCCCTTTCCTCCTTTGAGGAGCCTCCTCTGGTTGGATAGCCTGGACTGCAGGCCTTATTATGTGTTGGATAGCCTCAACTCCAGCCCTTATTAAAGGAGCTGATTGTGGACTATAGGAAAAAGAGGGCCAAACACAACCTCATTAACATCGACAGGACTGAAGGTCGAGAGTTTCTATTTCCTAGGCGTCCACATAACCAACAGACAATCATGGTTCCAACACACCAAGACAGTTGTGAAGAGGGCACGACAACACCTTTTCCCCCTCAGGAGACTGAAAAGATTTGGCATGGGTCCCCAGATCCACAAAAGGTTCTATAGCTGCGCCATGGAGAGCATCCATGGTTGCATCACTGCCTGGTATGGCAATTGCTCGGCATCTGACCGTAAGGTGCTACAGAGGGTAGTGCGTACTGCCCAGTACATCACTGGGGCCAAGCTTCCAGACATCCAGGACCTCTATACCAGGCAGTATCAGAGGAAGGCCCTAAAAACTATCAAGACCCTTCTGAAATGCCAAGTCTAGGATCAAAAGGCTCCTTAACAGCTTCTACCCCCAAGCCATAAGACTGCTGAACAACTAAAATAATCAAATGGCCACCCAGAATATTTACATTGACCCCCCCTCCCCTTTGTTTTTACACTGCTGCTACACACTTTTTATTATCTATGTCACTTTACAAATTACCTCGACTAACCTGTACCGCCGCACATTGACTCGGTACCGGTACCCCCTGTATATAACCTCGTTATTGTTATGTCCATTTCTTGTGTTACTTTTTGATTGATTAGATTTTAGTTTTTTTACTTTAGTTTATTTAGTAAATATTTTATTAACTATATTTCTTGAACTGCATTGTTGGTTAAGGGCTTGTAAGTAAGCATTTCACGGTAAGGTCTACTACACCTGTTGTATTTGGCGCATGTGACAAATCAAATTTGACTTGATTTATTGTGTGTTGGATAGCCTCGACCCCAGCCCTTATTATGTGTTGAATGGTCAGTGCCACAGGCTTTGTTTTGACTGTACAATTAATATATTCTCTTGACATCAAACCCCTCAATTAACTGGTCAAAGGTGGCCATTTTATCAAGTCTATTACAAGCCAGTGGGTAAATTGTAATAGTAATGAGCAGTTTTAGCAATTTTGCTAGCGTAGGCAATGGTGAAATACGCATATATGACAAGCAATACTATTGGGATTTAAATGAAGTGTTTTTCATTTTTACATCTTCTTGGATGTTTATAATGCAGATCCCCATGTCTGTGTTTTTACTCAGAGTGATCATCTTTATGAAGTGGTTTAATTGATTTATTTTCTTGCAGCACTTCTATTTCTAACAGCTTCTTCCCAGTCGGATTCACTCAGTTGGAACACAATCATACTCAGTATAACATAATTACACTGAGCTTCTCCACAACTTTACAACTTGTCAGACAATGATTTAATATCACATCTCCCTCACAAGATATTTGCTCAGAACACAATCCATATTAGCTATTGATACTGTAGTAAATCTCACTTTAATATAGGTCCCTGTGTACTTTAACAGAACTGTTATTTCCTTTTATCGTCAGGGGGAATCCTTTTTTTCTCTCCAACAAAATCAAATTACTGTTTTCTCTCGGCATTCAAAATGCGTAAAGGCATGAAAACACACAAGCTCAGCTATTAATCTGCCAGGGAGAGGTTGCAGTCATGCTCTCAGCTCTGTGCGGAGACATCCTCTCTTATAACAGCCAGGCAGCAGTGTTCTAGTCTAACTGTAGGTGGCAGTGTGACACTGTGCCTCACTCAGCCAGCCCATCAGCTCACTCAGCCCCTCAGCTCACTCAGCCCCTCTGCTCACTCAGCCCCTCAGCTCTCTCAGCCCCTCAGCTCTCTCTTTTGTGTATGCAGGCTCTGCACCTGTTGATGCACTGCAGTTGCTTGCTAAATGATTCTGCTTATAAATAACATTAGGATCCTGCTTCTCTCTGAAGCCTATTTTAAGATGTGCACCTAGGTGGTGATGGTGCAATTAATTATCTTACATTCAGCAGCAGTTTCCAGCGCAGTCACTGCTCTTTGTCTGTGCAGTCTTCAGGGAGCTTTATTACCCTTTGTGATGTTATTTTTTCACGGTCCTGTTTTCCTGTTCTTTCAGGGGGATGTGAGTCAGAGGTAGTTAATAACCACTGAACAATTCAACAGGTTTTTCCTTGATGATCAGATAGTTGTGCATTTTATTTCAGTCTAACACATTTAGATGTTGAAGGCTGGATGATGATTCTGTAAAGCTGCTCAGACGACAGCTACAAAGATGACATGAAATGTGAAAAGGAAGATTGCAGATGGATCATATTTTCATGTTGAATTACCAATGTTTAACTGGTTAAACTAGGCTTGAGCTGCATCCACTCTGTGTTGATGCGTTATTTCTGGGCTGCTGTCATGACACCGTTTCTCAATCCATATCTCCATAGGAATACAAAATAAAAAATCCTAAAATATTAAAACAATTAAACTTTCTAGGATTTTCAGATTGATTACATACAAACATTGCCCCTGTGGTTATTATTGGATTAATGTGGATTAGTATGCATCACCTGTGTAGTATGCATTACCTACATACCTGCTCCTAACAAATTGATCTCCAGTCCTGTGGGAGAGTGATCAAACCCATTGCAGTCATTCATATTTTAGAAAGCTGTGTTTGTGCTTTGCAGAGGGCTGGAGCTCTAAGAACCCATGGACCTTATGCTGAGATATAGGGGAGAGAGTGTGTGTGGGAGAGAGAGAGAGACAGAGGGCGGGGGAGAGGGGAGCTCTTGCACTAGTGAGATAATCCCAAGTCCTTACTCATTTGTTTCTATACTCACTCTACACTCCATCTCCTGTGATCATCTGTCAGACTGGGGAGATACACTTCATCACTTCCCATGCTGCCCCAGTCCAACATACAATGCAGTACACACGTCAGGCTGACCTTCACAACACTACACTTGCTCTGTGCACTACTGCAGTGGCTCTATATATTCTCTATCAGCAGCAGAGTGTAGCTCTGGCTCTGGCTTGGGTATTGGCCAGGCCCCAGCTTCTTCATTAGATACAAGGATGCATTATGTTATAAGATCAGCAAGCTGTGTCAATGGGAGTGTGTACATCGTCCTCCCTTTCACTGCACGGTAATGAGGTTCATGGCCATTGTGGATAGTAGATCTAGTTAGGCTTATGTCTATACCCAGCTAACTAAACAAAGCCAGGGCATTTTTATACAGTCCCTTTAAACTCATATTCCTCCTTCAAATATGTAGATGTTGCAGCACTCACTAGAGCTTCGTTATCATACCAGTTGACCTAAAGCGCTTCTTACCGTATTCTTCTGTATTTTTGTTGATACACACAATTGTTCTGCACAATGGTATCATCACGGAGCCTACATGTGTTATAACGCAAACTGCCATAATCTCATTGAGTTTCTCATCTCATATCCATTGGATCAGTCTTCCTGCATTCCACATCTTCTCCAACATCTTCGTCATTATTATAACCAAATGCCACATGTTTTTATTTCATTTCATTATAGCATTGTTTATTTGGCCTCTCAGTGCCAAAATGATGCACGCTCTTATTACATTTTTCTAATAAAATGGACAGTGAAGCATAACATGGAGAAAAATAAAACGCCAGCCAGGATCAATTTTAATATGAATAGCTAATACAGCTGCTTGAAGTAAACATTTACCCAGACCCAGAGAGTAAACAGACAAGGAACTAATGCAAATACGACACGCTTTTTTCTTTGACACTAAGGTGGTTGCTAATATTTAAATCGATGCAACGGTCAAATGTGAATAAATACTTTAAACAATTTAGCACTCAAGCCTTAGCTCTCTGCTGGACATATGATGGATACTATGTTTTGGCTTCAGTTAGACCTTGCCAAATTATCATTGACGAGAAATAGAGGGGGTTCAGACTTCAGAGAGGTAGATAAAGTGATGCCAACAGGAGAAAGTCCTTCACATTTCCAAGTTTATTTCATTCTGTTCTCTTTCACTGAGCTGGAAATGAGGATGTTTGAGTGTTTCTACTGCTATTAAACCTGATAGAAAAGCTTTTCTGTGTCTAGAGAGCTGTGATAAAAGCTTACCCTGCAGATACGTTTGCACATGTCAACTGAATGTTATAGTGTATATTTTTCCGACACTCACACTGTGTACAATGCAATATTTTACATTTTCCAAGAAAAGGTAGCTCTCCTTGTCAAAGTAATAACAGTCATTGATCATCGGCTCAAGATCCTTGACATCACTGCCACGGGCTTGATAAATAGGCCAAGGAAGCATTGCTAAACATAGTGGCTCAATAAATAAATAATATAGCACGGCTATATACTGTAACAACTACTTTGTGGACATTAAAACCTCTACATTTCTCTCTTATTTTCAGAGGCCAATATCAGGACTGCTGTAGCCATGCTCTGCTATATCAGGCATTCCCCAGGGCAGCTGTCTAGGCCCCTTACTTTTTTCAATCTTCACTAATGACCTGGCACTGAGTAAAGCCTGTGTGTCTATGTATGATGATGACTCAACACTATACGTCAGCTAACACAGCAATTGAAATCACTGCAACACGAAGACCTGACGTCAGTTTCAGAATGTGTGGCAAGAAATAAGCTAGATAAATATTTCAAAAATGAAAAGCATTGTATTTGGGACAAATCATTCAATAAACCATAAACCTCAACTAAATCACAGACATTTTCAACCTCTCCCTGACCGAGTCTGTAATACCTACATGTTTCAAGCAGACCACCATAGTCCCTGTGCCCAAGAAAGCGAAGGTAACCTGCCGAAATGACTATCGTCCCGTAGCGTTCACGTCAGTAGGCATGAAGTGCTTTGAAAGGCTGGTCATGGCTCACATCAACACCATCATCCCAGAAACCCTAGACCCACTCAAATTTGCATACCGCCCCAACAGATCTATAGAAGACGCAATCGCAATTACACTCCACACTGCCCTTTCCCACCTGAACAAAAGGAACTCCTATGTGAGAAAACTGTTCATTGACTACAGCTCAGCGTTCAAAACCATATTGCCCACAAAGCTCAACACCAAGCTAAGGACCCTGGGACTAAACACCCCCCTCTACAACTGGATCCTGGACTTCCTGACGGGCCGCCCCCAGGTGGTAAGGGTAGGCAACAACACATCTGCCACGCTGATCCTCAACACGGGGCCCCCTCAGGGGTGTGTGCTTAGTCCCCTTCTATACTCACTGTTCATCCACGACAGCGTGGCCAAACACGCCCCCATTCACATTGATGGGGTTGTACTGGATCAGGTCGAGAGTTTCAAATTCCTTTTTGTCCACATCACCAAAACACTATCATGGTCCAAACACAACAAGACAGTCGTGAAGAGGGCACGACAACGCGTTTTCCCCTCAGGAGACTGAAAAGATTTGGCATGGGTCCCCAGATCCTCAATAGGCTCTACAGCTGCACCATCGAGGTCATCCTGACTGTTTGCATCACCGCCTGGTTTGACAACTGCTCTGCATCTGACCATAAGACTCTACAGATGGTAGTGCATATGGCCCAGTACATCGCTGGGGCCAAGCCTCCTGCCATCCAGGACCTATATACTAGGCTGTGTCAGAGGAAGGCCCACAAAATTGTCTGAGACACCAGTCACCCAAGTCATAGACTGTTCTCTCTGCTACCGCACAGCAAGCAGACTATTTACATTGAGTCCCCCTCCTTTTTGTTTTTACCCTGCTGAAACTTACTGTTTATTATCTATGCATATTCCCTTTACCCCTACCTACACTATAGAGGTCGACCGATTGTGATTTTTCAATGCCGATACCGATTATTGGAGGACTAAAAAAGCCAATACAGATTAATCATCCGATTTTTAAAATGTATTTGTAATAATGACAATTACAACAATACTGAATGAACACTTATTTTAACTTAATATAATACATCAATACAATCTATTTAGCCTCAAATAAATAATGAAACATGTTCAATTTGGTTTAAATAATGCAAAAACAAAGTGTTGGAGAAGACAGTAAAAGTGCAATATGTACCATGTAAGAAAGCTAATGTTTAAGTTCCTTGCTCAGAACATGAGAACATGTGAAAGCTGGTGGTTCCTTTTAACATGAGTCTTCAATATTCCCAGGTAAGAAGATTTAGGTTGTAGTTATTATAGGAATTATAGGACTATTTCCCACTATACCATTTGTATTTCATTAACCTTTGACTATTGGATGTTCTTATAGGCACTTTAGTATTGCCAGTGTAACAGTGTAGCTTCCGTCCCTCTCCTCGCTCCTCCTCGCTCCTCGCTCCTCCCTGGGCTCGAACACATCCCTCCCTGGGCAGGAACACATCCCTCCCTGGGCAGGAACACATCGACAACAGCCACCCTCGAAGCAGCGTTACCCATGCAGAGCAAGGGGAACAACCACTCCAAGTCTCAGAGCGAGTGAAGTTTGAAAAGCTATTAGCACGCACCCCGCTAAGTAGCTAGCCATTTCACCTCGGTTACACCAGCCTCATCTCGGGAGTTGATAGGCTTGAAGTCATAAACAGCGCAATGCTTGACGCACAACGAAGAGCTGCTGTCAAAACGCACCAAAGTGCTGTTTGAATGAATGCTTAAGAGCCTGCTGCTGCCTACCTCGGCTCAGTCAGTTACTTGTATGCTTGTATGCTCAGTCAGATTATATGCAACGCAGGACACGCTAGATAAACTAGTAATATCATCAACCATGTGTAGTTAACCTGTTGCGACGACCAAACCCGGATCCGGGATTCTATTTATAGACCTAAGCTCATTACCATAACGCAACGTTAACTATTCATGAAAATCGCAAATGAAATGAAATAAATATGCTATCTCTCAAGCTTAGCCTTTTGTTAACAACACTGTCATCTCAGATTTTCAAAATATGCTTTTCAACCATAGGAAAACAATTTGTGTAACAGTAGCTAGCTAGCGTAGCATTTAGCGTTAGCATTAGCGTTAGCATTTAGCAGGCAACTATCACAAAAACAAGTAAAGCCTTCAAATAAAATAACTTACCTTTGAAGAACTTCTGATGTTTTCAATGAGGAGACTCTCAGTTAGATAGCAGATGCTCAGTTTTTCCAAAAAGATTCTTTGTGTATTAGAAATAGCTCCGTTTTGTACATCACATTTGGCTACCAAAAAAAAAAAAAAAAAAAAAAAAAAAAACGAAAATTCAGCCCTCAAAACGCGAACTTTTTTCCAAATTAACTCCATAATATCGACTGAAACATGGCAAACGTGGTTTAGAATCAATCCTCAAGGTGTTTTTCCACATATCTCGTCGATGATATATCCTTCGTGGAAGCCTGGTTTCTCCTTGCTCTCAAATGGAAAAATAATTGTACCTGGCTTTGCGCTCTGATTCTGAAACTTCAGAGTGTTTTCTTTCCAAAACGGTCAATAATATGCATAGTCGAGCATCTTTTCGTGACAAAATATTGCGCTTAAAATGGGAACTTTTTTATCCAAAAATGAAATAGCGCCCCTAGAGATCCAAGAGGTTAACTAGTGATTATGATTGATTTATTGTTTTTTATAAGATAAGTTTAATGCTAGCTAGCAATTTACCTTGGTTTACTGCATTGCGTAACAGGCAGTCTCCTTGTGGAGTGCAACGAGAGGCAGGTGGTTATAGCGTTGGACTAGTTCTTGTGACTCCCCATCCCGGATCCGGGAGCGTAATCATCGCATGACACTAATTAGCATAACGCAACAGACATAAATATCCCTAGAAAATATTTATATTCATGAAAATCACAAATGAAATATATTGAGACACAGCTTAGCCTATTGTTAATCACCCTATCATCTCAGATTTTCAAAATATGCTTTACAACCAAAGCTAGACAAGCATTTGTGTAAGTGTATCGATAGCCTAGCATAGCATTATGCCTTGCTAGCAGCAGGCAACCTTGTCACAAATCAGAAAAGCAATCAAATTAAATCGTTTACCTTTGATGAACTTCGGATGTTTTCACTCAGGAGACTCCCAGGTAGATAGCCAAAGTTAATTTTTTCCCAAAATATTATTTTTGTAGGCGAAATAGCTCCGTTTGTTCTTCACGTTTGGCTGAGAAATCGCCCGGAAATTGCAGTCACGAAAACCGGAAAAATATTCCAAATTAGCTCCATAATATCGACAGAAACATGGCAAACGTTGTTAATAACATAACACCTCAAGGTGTTTTTCTAATATCTATTCGATAATATATCCGTCGGGACAATTAGTTTTTCAGTAGGACCGATTGGAGTAATGGCTACCTCTGTATTTTACGCGAGAATCTCTCTCGGAGCCACCATGTGACCACTTACGCAATGTGGCCCCCTACGGCATTCTTCAACAGAAATGCCTAAAACTACGTCACAATGCTGTAGACACTTTGGGGAATACGTAGAAAGCGTAAGCTCGTTGATGGCACATTCACAGCTGAATAGGGACTCATTGGAACGCAGCGCTTTCAAAACCTGGGGCACTTCCGGATTGGTTTTTTCTCAGGCTTTCACCTGCAACATCAGTTCTGTTATACTCACAGACAATATCTTTACAGTTTTGGAAACATTAGCGTGTTTTCTATCCAAAGCTGCCAATTATATGCATATTCTAGCATCTTGTCCTGACAAAATATCCCGTTTAAAACGGGAACGTTTTTTTCTCCAAAAATGAAAATACTGCCCCTAGAGTCGCAACAGGTTATTAACTGTAAGGTTGCAAGATTGGATCCCCCGAGCTGACAAGGTGAATATCTGCCGTTCTGCCCCTGAACGAGGCAGTTAACCCACCGTTCCTAGGCCGTCATTGAAAATAAGAATGTGTTCTTAACTGACTTGCCTAGTTAAATAAAGATTAAATTAACTTCTTGACCATACTTGAGACGCAGACGTCTCAAGTATGCCCCTGGAAATGCAAATGCGCTACGCTAAATGCTAAATGTACTCGTTACAACTCAATCTTTGATCAAAATTCACAAGCAGGGTATTGAATTAAAGCTACACTCGTTGTGAACCTAGCCAGCAAGTCAGATTTTTAAAATGCTTTTCGGCGAAAGCATGAGAAGCTATTATCTGATAGCATGCACCCCCCAAAATGCCAGCACGACACGTAAACAACAGATTTTGCGGTAGCCGGCGCTACCCAAAACGCAGAAATAAAATATAAAACATTCATTACCTTTGACGAGCTTCTTTCTTGGCACTCCTATATGCCCCATAAACATCACTATTGGGTCTTTTTTTCGTTTAAATCGGTCCATATATACCCAAAATAGCTTTGTATGGAAGCTGTGTCATTCAGAAAAAAACATTGTTTTTAAACGCTGCGTAATTTTTTAAAATTAAAAAAGTCGACGATAAACTTTCACAAAACACTTCGAAATCCTTTTGTAATCCAACTTTAGGTATTAGTAAACGTTTATAATCTATCAAAATGATTACAGGGCGATGTATTTTCAATAGGTCTTCACTTGCAAAACAATGGCTGATAATGTCTTCATCAACTACATCCGGGTCAAGACTGGGAAAATGGATGCCAGATAGATGGATTTTCCAACAATTAATTCAATTGAAAATGAGGACAATGGCGCCATGTGTGGAATTTGTATGAATTGCAGGCAGGTCGATATTAAATTCTGTTCTCTTTTAACAACTCGTGGAAGTGACTTATGGAAATTATTTTTAGCTTTCAGAGAGCAGTTTTTCTTGCGTTTTTCAATGAAACACACGATCTGTTATAGTCACAGCCGTGATTTAACCAGTTTTATAAACTTCAGAGTTTTTCTATCCACACATACTAATCATATGCATATACTATATTCCTGGCATGAGTAGCAGGACGCTGAAAAGTTGCGCGATTTTTAACAGAATTTTCGAAAAAGGAGGGGGTAGAAGTAAGAGGTTTTAAGGTGTAAAAAAATATATTTATAAAATGGCCAAATTGATTTCCAAAAATACCGATTTCCGATTGTTATGAAAACGTAAAATCGACCCATCTTAATCTATTATTTTTATTGGCAAGTATGAGATATGGCTTTATCTTTGCAACTATTCCTAGAAGGCCAGCATCCCAGAGTTGCCTCTTCTCTGTTGACGTTGGGACTGGTGTTTTGTCGGTACTATTTAATGAAGCTGCCAGTTGATGACTTGTGAGGCATCCGTTTCTCAAACTAGACTCTAATGTACTTGTTCTCTTGCTCAGTTGTGCACCAGGGCCTCCTACTCCTCTTTATATTCTGGTTAGAGCAAGTTTGCTCTGTTCTGTGAAGGGAGTAGTACACAGCGTTGTACGAGATCTTCAGTTTCTTGGCAATTTCTCACATGGAATAGCCTTATTTCTCAGAACAAGAATGGACTGACAAGTTTCAGAAGAAAGTTCTTTGTTTCTGGCCATTTTGAGCCTGTAATCGAACCCACAAATGCTGATGCTCCAGATACTCAACAAGTCTAAAGGTCAGATGTATTGCTTCTTTAATCAGGACAACAGTTTTCCGCTGTGCTAACATAAATGCAAAAGGGCTTTCTAATGATCAATTTGCCTTTTAAAATGATAAACTTGGATTAGCTAACCCAACATGCCATTGAAACACAGGAGTGATGGTTGCTGATAATGGGCCTCTGTACGCTTATGTGGATATTCCATAATAAATCAGCCGTTTCCAACTACAATAGACATTTACAACATTAACAATGTCTACACTGCATTTCTGATCAATTTGATGTTATTTTAATGGACAAAAAATGTGTTTTCTTTCAAAACAAGGACATTTCTAAGTGACCCCAAACAGAGGAGTGACTTCCTCACTACAGTACTTGTATTTGTGAGAATTATTGACATGTTGAATGCAGCTAGCTGTCCATTTAAACGACTAGCACACAGCTCAGGCACTCATGCATACCCCACAAGACATGCCACCAGAGGTCTTTTCACTTTCCCTAATTGCCTTGGCAGCAGCTAATTTGGATCCATAGTAATATACAAATACAAAATATATAACTACTTCTTTGTTGACATTAAAACTGATTTCTGTCTCTGAGGCCAATGTCAGGACCGCTGTAGCCAAGGGTTATGACTGTCCTGCTGGAGCTGTATGAGGACTGGCACAACAAGGACCCAAGCCATCCCCATCCACCTGGCCTTGCTCGCTGCCTACACCAGACCACCCACTGCAGCGCCGGCAGAGATTCCCTGGTGGCACAGGGGGGCATCAGTCACCTCTTCCACAAAATACAGGTATACCCTCACATAGTTTCAAAGGCTACCTGTCACTGTTATAAGCCATAACTAATATCCCTTACTCTAATTGGTTTCTCTACTCCTTTTTGCTTTCTCTACTCTTTAGAATTTGAAATTCATTTATCTTATTACTTTAATCATATTGGCATTTTATAATTGGAGTTGGTATTGCCTGGCAATTCTGATTGCCCTCGGCAAGTTATTTGCGTATAATACCGAACTTGATTGTAATGCTGGACAGGGCTCCTAATTTGACAGTTAAAAAATAACAACAAACAGGGTTCAGGTTTTGTGGCGTCACTACAGCCTGGGGTTCGATTCCAGGCTGTGTCACCGGGAGGCCCAATGGGGCAGCTCACAATGGGCTCAGCGCCATTTGGGTTAGGGGAGTGTTTGGCTGGGGGGGCTTTATTTGGCTCATTGCGCTCTAGTAACTCCTTGTGGCAGGCCGGGCATCTACATGTCCTCCAACACATTGGTTGAACAGTGTTGAACAGTGTTTCCTGCAACACATTGGTGCAGCTGGCTTCCGGGTTAAGCAAGCGGGTGTTAAGAAGCGTGGCTTGGCGGGTCATGTTTCGGAGGATGCATGACTCGACCTTCGCCTCTCCCGAGCCTGTTAGGGAGTTGCAGCAATGAGACAAGATTGTAATTAGATCGGAATTGGATATCACGGAATTGGGGAGAAAAAGGGGTCAAATAAATAAAAATAACAACAGCAAAAATCTATCCTGATTGCCTAGACACTTTAACCCCTACCGACATGTAAATATTATCTCAACTACCTCGTACTCCTGCACATTGACTCCGTACTGGTACTCCTTGTATATAGCCTCGTTATTGTTATTTATTGTGTTACTATTTTCTATTTTTATTACCAAATAGTTTTACTTTTTAACTCTGCATTGCTGGGAAAGGATTCATAAGTAAGCATTTTTCACTGTAAAGTCTACCCCTGTTATATTCGGCGCATGTGACAAATAACATTTTATTTTATTTGAACAATCTAGGAGGTGACTGTGTGTGTTTTTGTTGTTGTTTGAAAGACCTGCCTGGCCAGTAAAGGTTTGGAGTCTTTGGTGGAGCCTGCTGTTCAGCTGATGAGGAAGTGACATCCTAAATGCCCCCTTCCACTGACCTCCAATCAGTGTTTATACCTTCCCCCTGCATAGGAGGACTACTGACACTGCTCCAAGACCCCAAGGTCTTGGAGCAGGTAGGAACTGAATTTATACATTTCACATCCAGAATGAACAAAGCTGTGGTTGTGTTCATGAAAAGATTGAATTTGGTGGGTAAGCTGATTGCTAGTGGAGTATTTGTTAGGAATGTGTTGGTGCCGATTTCTCATATTTCGACTCCTTCGAAAAGGGTGGTAGTTGAGAATCTACCTCTGTTTATTACGGATCATCAAATCCAGAAAGAGCTGAATCGGTTTGGTAAGTTTGCTAGCGGGTTTCGTGTACTGTCGGCAGGTTTTCAGGCAGATGCCGTTAAGCATATTTTTTCGTTCCAGAGGCAAGTGTTCATGTTTCTGAATAACAATGTGCAACCGTTAAATGTGCATTTTAAAGTGAGGCATGGGGAGGGGCTCTATGCAGGGTTTGCCAGCACAGATGGTGTACGGTGCTTGAGTGTGGCGATTTGGGGCATAAGAGCTTTGCGTGCCCACACATCAAGGCTGTACATAAGGTAGCTGAGGGTACAAGCGCCAGTGGGGGAAATCAAGGTCAATGTGCAGGGGGGCATGAGACGCAGGCAGCAGAGGCTGGGCCTAGTCATGCTATAGATGGTGGTGTAGATGAGGCTGGGTTTAGTCATGCTATGGATGGTGGTGTAGCTGAGGTTGGGTCTAGTCATGCTATGGATGGTGGCAGGGATGTCGCTTGGTCTATAAGTTATGTGGCGATGATATCTAATTAACATTGTATTTAATGTAGTTTTGCTATCTGTGCCAGGCTATAAATGAGACAGATGACATAACATCATGCACATATCTTTTCATACTCAATTGCTTTCATTCAGTAGACCATTGCAAAACAATTATCAGTAGGTCATGTGTGCAAAAGGTGACAATGATCACAATGTCATTGTATTATCCTCAATTTCTCAACTGTAGGCTAGCTAATGACTAACGTTAGATGGATATACAGAAATTCTTCAAGAGAGGCAGTGCCAGCAGCTCTGCCGAAGGCCAATCCGGTGAGAAATTAAGATTTTACCAGTTCAAACAAAAATAAAAACTTAAACTGATTAATCACCTATTAAGCCTTGAGTTATTGTAAAAATGAGTTTAATAGCAATATATGTCAAAACACAGCAGACAAGAGTGAGGGAAATAAGCTGGAGGCTGACAGGGCTGAGGGAGAATGTCTGATGAAGGTTAGTGATATAAAAAGCAAGTAGATGTTTAAGCTTTCAGTTAAATTTCTACAGCATATGACAGCACATGTCTTACTTTTGTGAGGCATAAATAAATTATGCTCATGATGTCTTAAAGGGTCATGCAGAAAGAGAGGCTTCTATGCAAGGCAGAGATCAACATGCGAGCTGTACAAGTGAGAGAGAGCAAGCATCCCCAGAGAAAGAGGAACAGCGAACAGATCCAGAGAGAGAAGGACAACAAACCAATACAGAGAGAGAGGGACAACAAACAGATCCAGAGAGAGAAGGACAACAAACCAATCCAGAGAGAGAGGGACAACAAATCCAATCCAGAGAGAGAGGGACAACAAACAGATCCAGACAGGGAGGGACAATAAACAGATCTAGAGAGGGAGGGAGAACAAACGGATCCAGACAGGGAGGGACAACAACCAGATCTAGAGAGAGAGGGACAACAAACAGATCTAGAGAGATAGGGACAACAAACAGATCTAGAGAGAGAGGGACAACAAACAGATCCAGTGAGGGAGGGAAAACAAACAGATCCAGAGAGGGAGGGACAACAAACAGATCCAGAGAGAGAGGGACAACAAACAGATCTAGAGAGGGAGGGACAGCAAACAGATCTAGAGAGGGAGGGACAACAAACCGATCCAGAGAGGGAGGGAGAACAAACAGATCCAGACAGGGAGGGAGAACAGACCAATCCAGAGAGAGAGGGAGAACAAACAGATCCAGACAGGGAGGGAGAACAAACAGATCCAGACAGGGAGGGACAACAAACAGATCTAGAGAGGGAGGGACAATAAAACAGATCCAGACAGGGAGGGACAACAAACAGATCTAGAGAGATAGGGACAACAAATAGATCCAGAGAGAGAGGGACAACAAACAGATCCAGAGAGAGAGGGACAACAAACAGATCCAGAGAGAGAGGGACAACAAACAGATCCAGAGAGAGAGGGACAACAAATAGATCCAGACAGGGAGGGACAACAAACAGATCCAGAGAGGGAGGGACAACAAACAGATCCAGAGAGGGAGGGACAACAAACAGATCCAGAGAGAGAGGGACAACAAACAGATCCAGAGAGGGAGGGACAACAAACAGATCTAGAGAGAGAGGGACAACAAACAGATCCAGACAGGGAGGGACAACAAACAGATCCAGACAGGGAGGGACAACAAACAGATCTAGAGAGATAGGGACAACAAACAGATCTAGAGAGAGAGGGACAACAAACAGATCGAGAGAGAGAGGGACAACAAACCAATCCAGAGAGAGAGGGACAACAAACAGATCCAGAGAGAGAGGGACAACAAACAGATCCAGACAGGGAGGGATAACAAACAGATCCAGAGAGGGAGGGACAACAAACAGATCCAGACAGGGAGGGACAACAAACAGATCCAGAGAGGGAGGGACAACAAACAGATGCAGAGAGGGAGGGACAACAAACAGATCCAGAGAGAGAGGGACAACAAACAGATCCAGAGAGGGAGGGACAACAAACAGATCTAGAGAGAGAGAGGGACAACAAACAGATCTAGAGAGAGAGGGACAACAAACAGATCCAGACAGGGGGGGACAAGAAACAGATCCAGAGAGGGAGGGACTACAAACAGATCCAGAGAGGGAGGGACAACAAACAGATCCAGAGAGGGAGGGACAACAAACAGATCCAGAGAGAGAGGGACAACAAATAGATCCAGAGAGGGAGTGACAACAAACAGATCTAGAGAGAGGGACAACAAACAGATCCAGAGAGGGAGGGACAACAAACAGATCCAGAGAGGGAGGGACAACAAACAGATCCAGAGAGGGAGGGACAACAAACAGATCTAGAGAGGGAGGGAGAACAAACCGATCCAGAGAGGGAGGGACAACAAACAGATCTAGAGAGGGAGGGACAACAAACAGATCCAGAGAGGGAGGGACAACAAACAGATCTAGAGAGGGAGGGAGAACAAACCGATCCAGAGAGGGAGGGACAACAAACAGATCTAGAGAGGGAGGGACAACAAACAGATCCAGACAGGGAGGGACAACAAACAGATCCAGAGAAAGAAAGTAATTAAGCCAATGCAGCAACACCTTCCAGAAATGAGAGCGATTTGGGTGACAAAGACACTGGGCCCAGACAAGTGAAGCTGAATAGCTACCCACAGAAATACAATTGGGTACAGTACTCTGTCCACAAAAATCTATATAGAGAGAGGGACAACAAACAGATCTATAGAGAGAGGGACAACAAACAGATCCAGACAGGGGGGGACAAGAAACAGATCCAGAGAGGGAGGGACTACAAACAGATCCAGACAGGGAGGGATAACAAACAGATCCAGAGAGGGAGGGACAACAAACAGATCCAGACAGGGAGGGACAACAAACAGATCCAGAGAAAGAAAGTAATTAAGCCAATGCAGCAACACCTTCCAGAAATGAGAGCGATTTGGGTGACAAAGACACTGGGCCCAGACAAGTGAAGCTGAATAGCTACCCACAGAAATACAATTGGGTACAGTACTCTGTCCACAAAAATCTATAGAGAGAGAGGGACAACAAACAGATCTATAGAGAGAGGGACAACAAACAGATCCAGACAGGGGGGGACAAGAAACAGATCCAGAGAGGGAGGGACTACAAACAGATCCAGACAGGGAGGGATAACAAACAGATCCAGAGAGGGAGGGACAACAAACAGATCCAGACAGGGAGGGACAACAAACAGATCCAGACAGGGAGGGACAACAAACAGATCCAGAGAAAGAAAGTAATTAAGCCAATGCAGCAACACCTTCCAGAAATGAGAGCGATTTGGGTGACAAAGACACTGGGCCCAGACAAGTGAAGCTGAATAGCTACCCACAGAAATACAATTGGGTACAGTACTCTGTCCACAAAAACGCGGATTTCTGCTTTCCAATTTGACTTTTTGGCAAAAACATTACATTTTATTATTTTGTCAGTAATGGCTGTAAAAATTGGAAAAAGCTGTTTATCTTCGGTAAACATGAAATGGCACAAACAGACAGAGACAGTGTTGTGGCATGGCAAAGCTACCAGGAAGCTAACAGTCATGGGAATATTGCTCAAATTATAACATCTGCCCATGATAGTGATATTGCAGAGAGAAGGGAGTATCCAAGGAGAATTGTTGAGGTCAACGTTAGGAAGATAGGGACTCTTTCCATGCCAATGATGAATCTATTGAAAGCACAAATAGAGGGAACTTTCTTGAATGTATGGAGCTTTTGAAGGAGTTTGACCCTTGTCTGCAAAGGTACAATACTTCATAAAATGCGACGTATCTTTCTCCAGAATCTCAGAATGACATGATCGAATGCTGTGCTCAAGAGATTATGGACACCATGGTCTCTGAGATGTCAAAGTCTAGAATGTATGCCATTATGGCATATGAGGCCAGGCAGTCTGAACAGTTGGCTCTGTGTGTTAGGTATGTGACAGAGGGGACCGTTAAGGAGCGTTTACTAGCACTAGCAGAAATCAAGTCACTTGAAGCCCAATCGATAGCAAATGAGTTGCAACAGCAGCTCCAAATGAGAGGGGTATCAGGCCTAAAGTACGTTGCGCAGACCTATGATGGTGCAGCTGTCATGAGTGGGTCCAAAGGAGGTGTGCAAGCACATTTCAGAGTGCTGCATCCGGAGGCAATTTATGTACATTGCTATGCTCATGAGCTTAATTTGGTGTTGTGTCATACTTGCAGGGCTATTCCGGAAGCTGCTGAGTTTTTCAGTTTCTTGGGGAACGTGTATTCATTTTTCAGTACATCCCTAGCTAACCACCACAAGTTCAAAGAATCTCAGTCCAAACTTGGAATAGCATCAGCTGAACTTGTACAGCACACTTCCTGGGCATGCCAGCTGCGTTCCATAAATGCCGTCCTGGACACTTTAACTGCTATTTTTGATTGTCTCTCTGCCATTGGATCCCCCATTGTCTGAGAACAAAGCTTCATAATTTCTCCACCATGTATTTGCTGCTGATGTTTCAGTCCCTTCTTTCTAAAACTGAGGAACTACATAAGTTCCTCCAGAAAGAGACTGTAGACCTGGCAGAAGCTTGTTTCGGCAAACAAGCTGTATGTGACACACTCATAGGCAATCTCACAGATGAATTTGCCACAGAACTTTATGACAGAACCAAAGCACTCTGTGGAATTCACAGTATTCCAGAGGCAGATGTAGTAAGAAAGCACAAACAAGGCATAGCAGTGCCTGGGATGGGCAGGATATGCAGGCACTAGAGACTAAGGTGAACTGGGTCAAGAGCAAAGCTCTGTTATGTGGGGCATGGAGGCATAGAGCACTCCTTCTGATTCCAGGGGGTTTGCAGTGGGGGTGGGAAGGGTTTAACATTTTGTGGATGTACCTGGGCTTGGAGAGGTGTATCAGGAAGAACTGGGAGGAGCTGTCACAGGCAGTGGTCAAGGCTGCCCAGGTGGTGGTGGCTCCAGTCCCAAGTGTCATAGAAAGGGGAGGATGCTGATAATCAACAACATGGGGGCATCCTCCCTGTGGTATAAACTGGCTGCGTTCCGACTAAAGGCGGTGCACAGACTGCTGTACCATACTGATGTCAGCTGGAGGGAACCAACATGCGGGCTGCTGAGGAGAGCTGGCGGATTAGGGTTGGACCGGCAGCTGTTCCTCATTGAGTATAGCAGGTCTCTCTGATTTTTTACTCTGCGGTGCTGAGGGCATGGCAGCTGCTAAGGCCCACATGTGGAGCCTGGGATGTGGGTGTGGGAGGAGCCAGTTCTTCCACAATCCAGCCATCCTTTTGAGATCGGTTCAGTCGGCCACCCTGCATAAGTGACTGATGGCAGTGGGTTTAATAAGGCTGGATGACCTGCGGCTGCTGGGGGAGAAGGGGTGGAAAACCCTGGAAGTCCTGGCACAACAAACAGGACTAACAACTTTGGAAGTATGCTTGGGGTCATTGTCCATTTGGAAGACCCGTTTGCGACCAAGCTGTAACTTTTTAACTGATGCCTTGAGATGTTGCTTCAGTATATCCATATCATTTTCCTGTCTCATGATGCCATCTATTTTGTGAAGTGAACCAGCCCCTCCTGCAACAAAGCACCCCCACAACATGATGCTGCATCCCCTGTGCTTCATGGTTGGGATGGTGTTTTTCGGATTGCAACCCTCCCCCTTTTTCTCCAAACATAACGATGGTCATTATGGCCAAACAGTTCTATTTTTGTTTCAATAGAGGACATTTCTCCAAAAAGCACGATCATTGTCCCCAAATGCAGTTGCAAACCGTAGTCTGGCTTTTTTATGGCGGTTTTGGAGCAATGGCTTCTTCCTTGCTGAGTGGCCTTTCAGGTTATGTCAATATTGGACTCGTTTTACTGTGGATATAAAAACTTTTGTACCTGTTTCCTCCAGCATCTTCACAAGATCCTTTGCTGTTGTTCTGGGATTGATTTGCACTTTTCGCACCAAAGTACATTAATCTCTAGGAGACAGAACGTGTCTCCTTCCTGAGCGGTATGACGGCTGCGTGGTCCTATGGTGTTTATACTTGCGTAATATTGTTTGTACAGATGAACGTGGTACCTTCAGGTGTTTGAAAATTGCTCCCAAGTATGAACCAGACTTGTGGATGTCCACAATTTATTTTCTGAAATCTTGGCAGATTTCTTTTGATTTTCCCATGATGTGAATCAAAGAGACACTGAGTTTGAAGGTAGGCCTTGAAATACTTCCACAGGTACACCTCCAATTGACTCAAATTATGTAAATTAGTCTATCAGGCACAGTCAACTTAGTGTATGTAAACTTCTGACCCACTGGAATTGTGATACAGTGAATTATAAGTTAAATAATCTGTCTGTAAACAATTGTTGGAAAAATTACTTGTCAAAACTATTGTTTGTTAACAAGAAATTTGTTGAGTGGTTGAAAAACTAGTTTTAATGACTCCAACCTAAATGTTTGTAAACTTCAGACTTCAACTGTACTGATTAAGTTCCAGGATGGGGCTGGGGCGGGTGTAATAGTGGGGTTTGTGCCTGTTGCTCTGCTCACGGCCTTGTCATATGCCCTGCTGTCATGTTGAGGTCCTTGCCACATGAGTGGTGGGCATGGGGTGTGCGGAAGGGGCATAGGTCTGATATGGGGGGGCATATATAGGGTGTGGCTAGGGTTTGCTTGGGGTGGTCTTAGCTGGTTGGGTTGTGACTGGTGATGCTGTGGTCTGGATGTATGTCCTCTTGGCATGGGTTCTCTAAGTGCAGGTCCTTCGGGAGGTGGTCTCGCTGGTCTGTGCAGGGTGTCTGTTGCTCTGTTGCTCCTGTGTGAGGTGCTGGGGCTACGGATGAGGGTGACATCATTCAGGGTCCTGGCAAAAGTTGGGATTGCCTGGTCGTGAAGGCTGTTCAAGTCCAGGGTGGAGTGGTGGGCCAGGTATACATTAGGTATACATTAGGTTTCTTGCAAAATGCTTGCATTCACCCCCCATATGGTTAAAAATTATTTTGTGGTAGCAGGGTGGAGATAACCACTTGTGCGTTGGGGAAAGTTGACCTCCTTTTTCTCCCCAATTTCATGGTATCCAATTGTTAGTAGTTACTATCTTGGCTCAGGAGAGACTAAGGTCGAGAGCCATGCATCCTCCGAAACACAACCCAACCAAGCCGCACTGCTTCTTAACACAGCGCGCATCCGACCCGGAAGCCAGCCCCACCAATGTGTCGGAGGAAACACTGTGCACCTAGCGACCTGGTCAGCGTGCACTGCGCACGGCCCGCCACAGGAGTCGCTAGTGCACGATGAGACAAGGATATCCCTACCGGCCAAACCCTCCCTAACCTGGACGAAGCTAGGCCAATTGTTCATTGCCCCATGGACCTCCAAGTCGTAGCTGGGTGTGACAGAGCCTGGGCTCGAAACCAGAGTCTCTGGTGGCACAGCTCAGTGCCTTAGACCACTGCGCCACCTGGGAGGCCCTTGAAGAAGCTTTTTCAATCACTCCCTTGAGTGCTGTTGCCAACCTTTCCTTTGTGCCCATGTGAATTATGATGTGGCTGGGGGAACTCAGTCTGTTCCCTGACAACAGCTCCAGGGCATGCCTAGTGTTTGGGCACCAGAGTTTAGCCACTTTGTGTTTCAGAAAAAGTTTATCCTCTCGAATGTATTTGCCATTTGACTCAATGAGGAGCACAATATCTGGATTTTGTGTGTCCTTAGTGGATGTGGGGAGGGGTTGTCAGGAGGGCTGTTCAGAGGTGGTGTGGTCTGTTGGGTTGTCTGTCCCGGGTCTGGGTCTGAGGTGGGCTGTTCTGCTGGCTTGTCTGGGGGAGTGTCCTGCTCTCTGTCACACCTCAGCTTTCGGACCTCGTCCTTTAGTGCCATTTGTGCCTCTTTAAGTTCTCCATCTTCTGCCCTCCATGTCTTGTTGTGGGGGCGTTGTTGTGTTGGTCTGTTTTATGGGTTTGTTCTGTCTAGATTTGTGTGGACTAGATTTGTGTGTGTGTGCAAGACACACACAACAACGCCCCCACACTCGTCTGCAGGACAGTTTGAAGAAGTTTGATCAGCCTCACTCATGATGGGGGAGTCGTCACAGGGAGAGAGCCTTTCCTGCTGTGCTCTCTCTCTTTGATCCCGTAAAAGTCCTGCTGGAACTGCATGAGGATGCCCTGCACCATTACTGTCCCACACTAGTACACGTTGACAGAGGTTGTTTCAATTTCCTCATATTCTGAGTTTCCACCCTGGGGCCAATAAACTCTCTATTGAAATAGGGATAGTGTGCTCTTATAGCACTGTGCATGCCAGGGGATGGTCTGTGTGGAACATTAAGTTGCCTGGTCTGTTCTGTCCTAGCAGCTTGGTAGCTTAGTATACTTATTTACTTAGCTTTATATAACAAAATTACCTAGAGATTGTCTTTTTCTTTTTGGCTTCCGAAGTAGCTTCAGACTGAATATTACTCACTCAGTTTTGTGTTGGATATTATTTCCAGGTTCCGCCGTGCTTCTTCTGCAAGTTTTGGTTTGTTAGAAGTTTTTTCTTGATAGTCCTTGGTAGTAATAGTCCATTTAGGCCATTTTGGCCAAGATCGAGGTTTTAGTTATGGAATTTTGATTTGGATTGAAAGTTTTAATGTTGAGGTTGGTATCCTGTATAAGTCCTTGTGAAAAATGTTAAGTTTATATACATTTATCCAACTCTAATTCTTTATTTTTTGCAGAAGAACTCAGGAGCCCAAGAACTCTCTCTCTCTCTGTCTCTCTCTGTCTCTCTGTGTGTGTGAATCCTATATATGAGAGGAATGTGATATATTTTTTTGTTATTGCAGTAATTGATTGAATATGATGAGCACCATTATCCCATTGTAACACACTGACAGTGACCTGCAGTGAAAAATACTTCCTGGCGTGTTTTGTTATTCAGCAAGCTCAGGTGTGGTTACCCTGTAGCTACACTATGTATACAAAAGTGTGTGGACACCCCTTCAAATTAGTAGATACGGCTATTTCAGCCACACCCATTGCTGACAGGTGTATAAAATTGAGTACACAGCCATGCACTCTCCATAGAAGACATTGGAAGTAGAATGGCCTTACTGAAGAGCTCAGTGACTTTCAACGTGGCAACGTCATAGGATGCCACCTTTCCTAAAAGCCAGTTCGTCAAATTTCTGCCCTGCTGGAGCTGCCCGATCAACTGTAAGCACTGCTATTGTGATGTGGAAACGTCTAGGAGCACAAACGGATCAGCTGCGAAGTTGCAGGCCACACAAGCTCACAGAACTGGACCGGCGAGAACTGAAGCGCGGAACCGAGTAAAAATCGTCTATCCTCGGCAGCCGCACACACGCCTAAGATCACCATGTGCAATGCCAAGCGTTGGCTGGAATGGTTTAAAGCTCGCCACCATTTGGACTTTGGAGCAGTGGAAACGTGTTCTCTGGAGTGATGAATCACGCTTTACCATCTAGCATCCGACCGGACAAATCTGGGTTTGGCGAATGCTAGGAGAAAGCTGCATGCCCGAATGCATAATGCCAACTGTAAAGTTTGGTGGAGGAGGAATAATGGTCTGTGGCTGTTTTTCATTGTTCGGGCTAGGTCCCTCAGTCCCAGGGAAGGGAAATCTTAATTCTTCAGCATACAATGTCGTTCTAGATGATTCTGTGCTTCCAACTTTATAGCAATAGTTTCAGCATGACAATGCCCCCATGCACAAAGCTAGATCCATACAGAAATAGTTTGTCGAAATAGGTGTGGAATGACTTGACTGGCCTGCACATAGCCCTGTCCTCAACCCCATTGAACACCCTTGGGATGAATTGGAATGCTGACTGCGAGCCAGGCCTAATCACCCAAAATCAGTGCCCGACCTCACTAATGCTCTTGTGGCTGAATGGAAGCAAGTTCACGCAGAAATGTTCCAACATCTAGTGGAACGCCTTCCCAGAAGAGTGGATCACTCTTCATCTAACTTGCTTATAAACAGACAGGAGTGAATAAGCAGGCAGCAGTGAAACTCTGAGAACAGGGTAAAGTACAGGATGATCTATCCAAAGGAAATAATATAAATACTCCATGCATTGATGTATGATTTACATGTTGCAGAGCTACAGACTGCCATAGGGCTTTCCAATTTGCCAAAAATCTGAAAAGCCATTGAAAATCTATATTTACAGTTCCAACAACAAGGACATATTTCACAACATTCAAAAGATATATTGTCTGCAACACGGGACATCAACAAGGCCAGTCTGCTATGTTGAAATTGACTGTCTCTAGTTACATCAACAGTGGCACACCTCTAGAATCAGTTAGCGGGCGATTTGGTCCTTTAAGAGCCCCTGTAGCTACCAATTCCTCACACCTCTCTCAGTAATGACCCTCCAAATTGAAATACTTTTATGGCTGCTGTTGCTGTGAGGCAGATTTCAGTTTGACATATTCCTAGCTCATCCTGTTGGAATGGGGGCCTTTCTGAGGAGGTTCTGAATTCTTTCTCCGTGAACCATCGTTCATTCCCCTATCTGTCTGCTGACATGACATGGAGTTGAACTCTTTCATCTGCCAGTCATGTTAGCGGACTAGAACATCAGGGTGAAAGGTCTACAGAAACAAAAGAAGATCAAGTTATTGTTTTAAGGTCAGAGGCATTACTGTAAAATCCATATGCAATAGAAGTGTTTGTCCTTTGTAGAATATAAAAGATACAGGACAAGATAAAAAGCTCTCATATTGTATGTTTAATGATTTGGAGGTATGCATCTATTTGTTTTGGTCACTGTTACAGGTCCGTACTGTGCATTTTACAATTCACATTTTAGTCATGCACATGTATATTACATGTCAGACAGGGACAGATTTCTCATTTACCAGTTTGTTTCATCCTACACAAATTGTTCAGAAGTCTGACACATCTTGAAATGTACGTATTAGTCGTCTTGTATTTTCTTTTTCGCTAGATGTCAACTTTGAAGATGATAGTGACGACGACATTTGAAATGAAGAGGCTGACTGCAGCAAGGAATACGTGAGTGATTTGTGATTGTAGCACACATGCACTCAGTAGTCATGCACGCACACACGATACACACACACACACACACACACAAGCACACATTCACTCACTCAAGCACTCACTGGCATGGGCACAGACATAATCTGACACATGCAATTTTCCTCTGTAATTTCTCCTAAATTAGTAAAATGGGAGCCTATTTGACTGATCCATTACTTGCGAAAAGGCTTGACCGAGGAAGTGTGTGCAGTGAGTTTGATGTGCAGCGATTTCTGACTTCACATTACTTCAATAACAGGGCCTCTGATGCAGGCATAAATCAATGCCACCACCTCGCTGCCTCATTCACACACACACATGGAAGAAGTCGTTCCGGAGCCCCCATTATCCTCCTCTTCCTAATATACTTATTTTATTCTATGTGCCTGACTGATGTGACCAGGACTAGGCACCGCGTGGCTGTCTGTGAATAACAGCATTTGGCATGCTGTAACCCCTACTTCTTGTGGGTAGAGAGATAGGAGGAAGGAAGAGCCATGGTATCAGATCCATACTGACACACCCAAGCAGGCACATCTAACACTCCGGCTGCTCAACTTACAAGTACACTACCGTTCAAAAGTTTGGGGTCACTTAGAAATGTCCTTGTTTTCCATGAAAACATACATGAAATGAGTTACAAAATGAATAGGAAATATAGTCATGATGTTGACACAGTTATAAATAATGATTTTTAATTGAAATAATCATTGTGTCCTTCAAACTTTGCTTTTGTCAAATAATCATTAATTTGCAGCAATTATAGCCTTGTAGACCTTTGGCATTCTAGTTGTCAATTTTTTAAGGTAATCTGAAGAGATTTCACCACATGCTTCCTGAAGCACCTCCCACAAGTTGGATTGGCTTGATGGGCACATTGTGTGTACCATACGGTCAAGCTGCTCCTACAACAGCTCAATAGGGTTGAAATCCGGTGACTATAATGGAGTGGCCAGCACAGACAGAATACCAGCTGACTGTTTCTTCTCTAAATAGTTCTTGCATAGTTTGGAGTTTGTGGAAATGTTAATTGAATGTAGGAGAATATAACACAGTAGATCTGGTGGAAGAAAAGAGAAAGAAAGAGCATACGTTTTCTGTTTTACATTGTTGTAGCATCATCAGCTGGAGTTAATTTTGATGGAATACACAAGAGGGCAACTGTAGGTGTGCAAAGTTTCAGACTGATAACTTCAGGAATGGGTGAGCTACATGACATTTAGCATGAAGTCACCCAGGTGTCCCACACAAGTTTCCCAAATGTACCCAAGTGGCCGAATTGGTGAAATGACCTATAACTATATACAACAGTGCAAATAACTATATACAACATATCAAAAAGCAATTCTAACACAGGCAAAAAAATATGAAAATGTTGTAAAAAATATTAGTAAAAAAATATTTAAAAAAAACAGTAGACCCTTTGGAAGTCCCCTACACAACATTTTGCTGCCTGTGCCATGTCCCATAGCAGTCTCTTTCTGATGTAAAGCAGAGGCAAACTGAACAAGTGGTGCAGGTGATGGGCGACTTCATGCGACACAGAACACAACGACGCCTCCATGCTGTGCCCTTTTGGCCCTGAGGCACAGTCATGCCTGCAGTAATGAACTGTGGCATATGAACACCACTGGAGGCAGGAGTAGAGGGGGCAGAGGTAGAGCGGGCAGCTTGACACCGGGGGCTCCCAGTCGGAGTCACTATCACTGTGAAAGAAAACATAAAAAAAAACATTTGTTACATAAAATAAACATATGTATTGTATAGAGCAGAGGGAACAGTCACTAAGGTGAAGTGCTGTTCCATTCAACTCCGGCCTCAATATATGCCTTTTATCACCACATAAAATAAACATATGTATTGTATAGAGCAGAGGGAACAGTCACTAAGGTGAAGTGCTGTTCCATTCAACTCCGGCTTCAATATATCCACATAACTTTACTTCCTCATGAAGTCATCTATTTTGTGAAGTGCACCAGTCCCTCCTGCAGCAAAGCACCCTCACAACATGATGCTGCCACCCCCGTGCTTCACGGTTGGGATGGTGTTCTTCGCCTTGCAAGCCTCCCCTTTTTTCCTCCAAACATAACGATGGTCATTATGGCCAAACAAGTTCTATTTTTGTTTCATGAGACCAGAGGCCATTTCTCCAAAAAGTACCATCTTTGTCCCCATGTGCAGTTGCAAACCGTAGTCTGTTTTTTTATGGCGATTTTGGAGCAGTGACTTCTTCCTTGCTAAACGGCCTTTCAGGTTATGTCGATATAGGACTCGTTTTACTGTGGCTATAGATACTTTTGTACCTGTTTCCTCCAGCATCTTCACAAGGTACTTTGCTGTTGTTCTGGGATTGATTTGCAATTTTCGCACCAAAGTACGTTCATCTCTAGGAGACAGAACACATCTCCTTCCTGAGCGGTATGACGTCTGCGTGGTCCCATGGTGTTTATACTTGCATACTATTGTTTGTACAGATGAACGTGGTATCTTCAGGCGTTTGGAAATTGCTCCCAAGGATGAACCAGACTTGTGGAGGTCTAAAACAAAATTTCTGACATCTTGGCTGATTTTTTTGATTTTCCCATGATGTCAAGCAAAGAGGCACTGAATTTTAAGGTAGGCCTTGAAATAATGTCACGTTCGTTGTAAGAATTATCAGACCAAGGGGCAGCGTGATATGGTTTCCACATGTTTATTAACTGAAACGCAAAAAAACAAAACAAAGATTGACCGAAACGTGACGACAATGAAGTGCTCACAGGCCACTACACACAAACAAGATTCCACAAAACACGTGGGGAAATGGCAGCCTAAATATGATCCCCAATCAGAGACCACGATAAACAGCTGCCTCTGATTGGGAACCATATCAGGCCAACATAGAAATCAGCAACCTAGATTACCCACCCTAGTCACACCCCGTCCTAACCAAAATAGAGGATAAAAAGGCTCTCTATGGTCAGGGCGTGACAAATAAATCCACAGGTACACCTCCAATTGACTCAAATTATGTAAATTATCCTATCGGAAGCTTCTAAAGCCATGACATATTTTTCTGGAATGTTCCAAGCTGTTTAAAGGCACAGTTAACTTAGTGTATGTAAACTTCTGACCCACTGGAATTGTGATACAGTGAATTATAAGTGAAATAATCTGCCTGTAAACAATTGCTTGAAAAATGACTTGTGTCATGCACAAAGTAGATGTCCTAACCGACTTGCCAAAACTATGGTTTGTTAACAAGACATTTGTGGAGTGGTTGAAAAACGAGTTTGTATGTAAACTAAATGTATGTAAACTTACGACTTCAACTGTAACTAGAAATAAAATGACACATAATAAACAATAGCAGCAGCATATGTGATGAGTCAGAGGTTAGTGCAAAAAGGGTCAATGCAGATAATCCTGACAGCTATTTGGTTAACTGTTTAACTAACTAAGCAGTTCAGGGTCCTGTTGGTTCTGAAGTTGGTGCATCAGTACCGCTTTCCGTTCGTTAGCAGAAAGAACAGTATATGACTTAAGTGGCTGGAGTCTTTGACCATTTTTATGGTCTTCTTCTGACACCGACTGGTATAGAGGTCCTGGATGGCAGGGAGTTCCACGGCAGTGATGTGCTGTGTTGTATGCACTACCCTCTGTAGTGCCTTGCGGTCGGATGCCAAGCAGTTGCCATACCAAGTGTTGATGCAGCCAGTCAAGGTGCTCTCAATGGTGCAGCTGTGGAACTTTTTTAGGATCTGAGGGGCCATGCCAAATCTTTTCAGGCTCATGGGGGGGAGGAGGCTTTGTCGTGCCCTCTTCAAGACAGTGTTGGTGTGTGTGGACCATCCACTACCTTCCATCTTCAGACAAATATATATATACATACATATTTTTTAAGCTTTTCATTTTGCATATACATTTTACATTCACATTTTACATACATGGTACTTTTATATAAAGCAGTCACATAACAATACATTACACATAATAATACATGACCAAACATAAGCTTTTTAATCCCAACCCTCACAGAATCAATAGATCACTCTCAGCCCATCCCACCTATCACCATAGACCACCCTCGTTTGGTTTTAATGTGCCATATATCTTTCAATTGTGCTGTGATGTTTTACATAATTTTTTAACATTTCTAATCGTATAGTATCCACCGATTGTGAGCTAAAGATAAAAACCTTTCCTAAGAGTATTATTATATTATATTTTGACTGACTATGGATTTCCAAATCGCCCAACACTGTTATTTGTAAGGTTACTTTTAAGTGCATGTTGTGATTTTTGTTGTTGTTGCCCTTCCTGAACCTGTGGCCAGAAACAAGCTACATGGGAGCAATATTGAATAAATTATCTATTGATTCTGTCTCTTCGCAGCAAATTCTACAGAGCTGAGATTGTTATGTGCCCCATATACTGTATATAGCATTCTGTTGGTGCCAAGAATTGTGTATAATAATTTAAATTGAAAACACTAAGTGTTGAATCAACTGTTGTTTTTTGTACCAGTTCATAAACCATGTGCCATGGAATCGATACATCGAAAATCTCTTCCCATTTATTTTGCAACCTGTATGGCGCAGCTGTCAACATTTTAGTCCTCAAATAGTATATGTTTCTATTTATGCCAATTCCTTTTAGCCAATTTGTATCAAACAAACAAGTTCCCTACCTTCTCCCTTTTCCACTTGCCTCCTACATTTTGGTGGTAATACTGCAATCAGTTGGTCGTAAATTTGGATTTAGCAGATATTCCCATATATTTTTGATGGCTGCAAATGTGACAACTCCTCCGTTTCTATTCATAACATCATTAATAAATGTAAATTAATAAATGTAAAACCGCCCTCACCTCGATTTGTTCTATATATAGCTATTAAAACATATCACCCCTTTTGAGTTTCTTTGCCCATGACAAAAATATATTTCTCACTCCGTCCTTTTCCAACCAACCTCAAGACTTTCTTAACAGTAAAGATTACACACCAGCTGTTGTTAACAAAGAGACACACAACTCCCCTTGAGTTTCCCCGACACTGCCATTCTGTCCTGCCGATGTTTAGAAAAATCTGCTAGAAGTATATTGTCCATGTCCTTGTTCAGCCTTGACGCCAAGAAACATAGGATATTACAGTTCTTCAGGTCCCATTGATATGATAGTCTCTAACAGAGTTTGTCCAGTTGTTCTCCAGTGATTGTACCTTCGGCGATAGAATGGAAGTTATAAGCGGTTTATGTATTCGCCGACGTAGTCTCGTCAGGTTGCTCACACATCGGCCTCTCTTACGACGCGTTTTTCATTTTCGGGCCTGGTCCGGGGTGAGCGGAATGTCCTGCGCCTCTTACTCGTTCATCCAAATCGAGGTTCGTTATTGCTGTTCTGATATCCAGAAGCTCTTTTCGGTCATAGGAAACGATGGCGGAAAAAGTTAAGATCAGACACACAAAATAGCAGAATTGGTCAGGAGCCCATAAAATGGCTGCTATCCATTGCAGTGTCATTCTTGTGTCATGGCATGATGGAAGGCCTTGTATCAGTGTGGTACTAACCATTACAAGCACCCCATCACTTAATTTGCATAAACACCATTTGTACAAGGAATTTAAGGATAATTTTAGAAAGGAAGATGTAAAATATATGCTTGGTCCTCCTGCTATCCACACTGTCTTGATTATTTTCTCTCTTTGTATCATCTGCTGTTGCTCCTCTCTGTCACAGATGGCACAGCAGAGATAGCATTCATGCTGTCAATTGTCTTGGATTCATTTAATGTTTTCTGAGTGCCATCTTCAAAAAGTAGTTCATGGAAGCAGGTTTCTGGAAGTGATTGCCAGAATTGTTTTTGAGAAGAGACGGACTTGCCGGAGATATTAAGAATTATGGCAACATTTTCCCTGTCTTCTTCGATGGTCATCTCACTGTAGTGGTGTAACCATCTGACACCTTTCATTGACACTAGCACAGCGTTCAACACTGTGGGAATGTTTGAGGGGGGTTGTTACTGTACTGAACAGATTTTCCTGGTTGAATAGTTTAGATCCTTTTACACTCTATTTCTACGACTATATTTATTATGCTACAGTGTAGTCAATGTGGTTACTCATTTTGAGGGGCCATACAAACAGAGGGAGAAGTTTTGGCTAATCAAACAAATTGCTTACTGCAGCTTTCTGAAGAGTGACTAATATAGGCTTTATATATGCACAGAAAGATGGGATTTAGATAGGTCTTGAAATGTTTTTCCACATAATCTGATTCTGGCCTTATTTATATGATAGACTGTTCATGTAATGCAATTGTATTCTATACATATTTTTGTCTTATTGATGACAATGCTTTTATCATTTGTTTCTGAACCTGAAATTATTGGCATTTGTGAGAATCAACAAATGCTTTAGTATCTTTGACATGTAAAATTCGTAGTTGATACACTACATGACCAAAATTAAGTGGACACACTTTAAATTAGTGGATTCGACTATTTTAGCCACACCTGTTGCTGACCGGTGTATAAAATCGATCACACAACCATGCAATCTCCATACACAAACATTGGCAGAGCTCAGAGCACAGTGACTTTCAATGTGGACAGCTGCAACACAGCCTGGGATCGAACCTGGATCTGTAGTGAAGCACCACACGTGAGGCCCCAGTTTGTCAAATTTCTGCCCTGTTAGAGCTGCCCCGGTCAACTTTAAATGCTGTTATTGTGAATTCGAAACGTCTAGGAGTAACAATGTCTCAGCCGTGAAGGGGTAGGCCACACAAGCTCACAGAGTGGGACTGCCGAGTGTTGAAGTGTGTAGGGGGTAAAAATCGTCTGTCCTCGGAAGCAACACTCATTAGCTAGTTCCAAACTCCCCATGGAAGCAACGTCAGCACAAGAACTGTTCGTCGGGAGCTTCATGAAATGGGTTTCAACGACCGAGTAGCCGCACACATGCCTAAGATCACAATGCGCAATGCCAAGCGTCGGCTGGAGTGGTGTAAAGCTTGCCGCCTTTGGACTCTGGAGCAGTGGAAGCGTGTTCTCTGGAGTAATGAATCACGCTTTACCATTTGGCAGTCCGATGGACGAAGCTGGGATTGGTGAATACCAGAAGAACGCTACTTGCCCAAATGCATTTTGCCAACTGTGAAGTTTGATGTAGGAGGAATACTGTTTTTCATGGTTCGAGCTAGGCCTCTTAGTTCCTGTGAAGGGAAATCTTAACGCTACAGCATACAATGGCATTCTAGATGATCCTGTGAGTCCAACTTTGTGGCAACAGTTTGGGGAAGGCCCTTTCCTGTTTCAGCATGACAATGCTCCAGTGCACAAAGCGAGGTACATACAGAAATGGCTTGTCGAGATCGGTGTGGAGGAACTTGACTGGCCTGCACAGAGCCCTGGCCTCAATCCCATGGAACACCTTAAAGATTAATTGGAACATGCTGCGTGGACTTGCCATTCAGCCACAAGAGCATTAATGAGGTTGGGCACTGATGTTGGGCGATTAGGCCTGGCTTGCAGTCTGCGTTCCAACATCTAGTGGAAAGCTTTCCTAGAAGAATGGAGGCTGTTATAGCAGCATAGGGGGGACCAGCTCCATATTAATGACCATGATTTTGGAATGAGATATTCGACGAGCAGGTGTCCACATACTTTTGGTCATCTAGTGTAGATATCCACCTCTTGCTTATCATTATCTCAAGCTGTTTAATTTGTCATTAAAAATGATCTTTGTCAGTCTCTCGTTCTGCTTCCCTCAACCCAAATGTATCCCAAAGTGCAAACCTTTTATTAAACACTCAGTAGTCTAATTAGGCTGTGTGGCGAGTGCCTGGACCAAAACGTTTTTGTTTTTCTTCCTGGATAACTTTTCCAGGTGCAAATAGCAGATTGTGGGAAAGGATGTTTATTTCACTCATTTCACAATTCATTGTGTTCACCCTGGGGAGAGATAAGATATTAGCTCTATTTAGTGTCTTCTTCTGTGCAAAATCTATTTTTGGGGACTTAAAGTGTTTGGCAGTCTGCAACATTTAGGTTGCACAGATGCAATTTTGTCAAGCACTTTCATTTTTGGGAGTCTGAGTTCACATAACATGGTTCTGAATACTTTTAAATTCAGCTTTCACCAGAAGTGTATGTAAATTGTCCCAAGTTAAATTAATATTTCCCTGATGTAAAACTCCTCTCATGAAGAAAAACAAGTAGACTCATGTCATTTGGACGGTGTCTGGTCTGCTGGGCCCTGCTTTCTTAGAGAGCGTGAGAAAGTGTTTTCAGCCACCCTCTGACTCTCTCTCACTCAGTGGGATGGTTGCTGGCCGTTCTCTCCCCTCAAGACCTGGTGGGGTTGTTGAAGGTCAGTGGTCCTCACAGGCATGGCCTGATCAAATAGCCACACCCTCAGGCTCCATCCAGCATGTGTTCCCCTAGCCTCCTGATGGTGGATCTCCCAGACTTTATTATTGTCCTCTGGTGGATTTCTTTAGAGTGCACCCTGCACAGGGATGAAGGAGGGGATGAGGAGGGCTGTGTGGTTGCAGTGGAGACATTTCTCCAGCCCATCTTGTAATCCTGTATTCACAGAGAGGAGGAAAGGAATGGCTGTCTGATGCAGTGCTCCTCTGTGGCTGGCGCCTCTCTTCTGAAGTTGGGGAGATGTGAGGGACCTTGGGGAGTTGGCAATGGAATAGTTATAGGAGAGGGGTAGAGCTAGAGCAGTGTCTGCACCACAGTCTCTCTCCTACTACTGAGAGAGAGGAGGAAATATCAGGGCCCGTTGCTGTGCTGACACACCAAATTGCTACACAGAAAAACTAGGTCTGCAGGTGTATCCCGCTGTTTATATTTAGTTAGGGGAAATCTAGAAGTGTCCAGTCAAATTGCCATATAAGTTAACATGCTGGGTTTAGGCTGACTTCCAGGGTTTATGAAGTCCGCCATTCGCTATAATATTACAGAACTCAAATGTACTTGTTTGTAATGAGTCATAACATGCTTTAGATTACATAATGCTGTACTATATGGCCAGTACCGGCAAATCTAAGAATATATTCTATGCACAGTATTTATTAAAATAATTACAGAACCATAATTAATAAACTAGATTAATGCTGAATGCTTTGTTATTGAAGTGTACAGTAGTGTAACTATATTATACTAGATTATCCTCATTGGATAATCACTCACTGGTCACCATAGCAGCAACAACCCGTAGCACACGCTCCAGCAGGTATATTTCACTGGTCACCCCCAAAGCTAATTCCTCCTTCGGCCGCCTTTCCTTCCAGTTCTCTGCTGCCAATGACTGGAACGAACTGCAAAAATCACTGAAAATGGAGAATCATATCTCCCTCACTAGCTTTAAGCACCAGCTGTCAGAGCAGCTCACAGATCACTGCACCTGTACATAGCTCATCTGTAAATAGCCCATCCAACTACCTCATCCCCATACTGTTATTTATTTTGCTCCTTTGCACCCCAGTATCTCTACTTGCACACTCATCTTCTGCACATCTATCACTCCAGTGTTTAATTGCTATATTGTAATTATTTTGCCACTATGGCCTATTATGGCCTATTTATTGCCTTTACCTCCCTTATCTTACCTCATTTGCACACATTGTACATATACTTTTTCTATTGTATTATTGACTGTATGTTTGTTTATTCTATGTGTAACTCTGTGTTATTGTTTGTGTCGCACTGCTTTGCTTTATCTTGGTCAGGACGCAGTTGTAAATGAGAACTTGTTCTCAACTAGCCTACCCGGTTAAATAAAGGTGAAATAAATAAAATACAATCCTCATTGGATATGTACTGTACTGTCTCTAACAGGAAATTGTTTGAGGACATCCAGCGTCTCCTCTACCCTGAGGACATTATTAATGAAGTTGTGTTTGATCTGGAGGACCCCAGGTAAGTGCTGACTAGTCAGCCACTCTCTGACTGATTCCACACAAGCAGTTATCATATGGCCGTATCCTCCTGTGGATTATTAATGGGTGTCTACCATAGCTGCTTAAAACATCTGCTACCAGGCAGTGAAATACCCTTCTTGGTACTGACCAAATGTTAAAATAGCAATGCACTTTGGTGGGGGTATGTCTGGAGAAAGCACATTGAAGGAGATATTTCTAGGCTCTGCTGCTCCAGACTCATCTATTGATGTGTTAGTTGAATGCAGTGGAAATAGAGGACGTCAGATGAATAGCATGTAAGAGCAGCTACACCAAAGCTTAAATATCAAAATGACCATTACTCTCCTAGCCATCTATACTTGTTGATGTAGTCAAGGTACTCTATATTAATTAACCTCCCCCACCCCCAGCTCCCTGTGCTCTCTTGTTCACTCCAACTCCCTGAGCTTCTTCTCCAAGTTTGAGTGCGGGAACCAGCGCAAAGCCATTCACGTCCGCAGGTACGGTTTTTCATTTGGTTCCAGATCCTTACTGCTTCCTTGCTGAGATCTGACTACAGGCAGTCCATCCCCCTCGGGGCTCATTGATGCTGCATTGGAAATAAAACAGCGTCGCACTAACCTCTCCTTTTGGTTCTGTAAGGAAGGTGTCCCATTGACATATTTCAGATCAAATTAAAGGTTTAGTCTATACCGGGACTGGAATGTCATTAAATAATACAGCAATTCTTTGTAAAATGGCTACACTGTAGAGCAGTTAGAATACACCAGAGAGGGAAATACTTATTTCTTCATAATGTAGACTGTGTCCCAAATTGCACCCCATTCCCTTTTTAGAGCACTACTTTTGACAGGCTCTGGTCAAAATTATAGTGCACTATACAGGGGATATGGTGCCATTTGGGATTCAACTGTAATCTCTGACTTCAACCGCCTGCCTCCTCCTCAGTCACAAGTATGATATGATCCTGAATACGGACGCCAACTGCTCCCAGAACCACAAGTGGTTCTATTTCGAGGTATGGCGGCCAACGTGCCCTATCGCTTCAACATCATCAACTGTGAGAAAGTCAACAGCCAGTTCAACTACGGTAAGCAGGAATAGCCAGGATAAAGACCTCCTCCCTGGATAAGCACTGAGGTAGATGATTGTCAAAATAGATATTTTAGGGTTGGCTGCCCACCCCCTGTGTTGTTGATCTCTCTACGTGTTGGGGGTGGGTTCCCTCAGTAGCTGCCCCTTAAAGCCTCCCTCTCTGTGTGGCTCCCCCCTCAGTCCCCCTCACTGTGCTGCTCTATCCCCCACGCAGGGCTCTCCTTCATTCAGAACCTCACCTTCCCCAGTTCTAAAGCTCAGCGGTGAGCCAGGCCACAATAACACTTGCCGTAAATGTGAAATTGGGTCTATATCCTAGGAAAAAAGTACAATGGCATTTTAAAGTCCCCTATTGAGTATACTTTCTATAGATCTTGACTTATTTTGTACACTCTAGTAAACGGTATGTGCTCTCCGTACTCTGTGCTCCCACCTAACGGTACAACGTTCCTTGTAGTTTATGTTGTGGCATCAATCTGTTCATTAGATTAGTGACATAAAGGGTATAGATAGGCATATGTAAGCTACAGTACAGTACACCTATCTGTCTGTCCCCAGGGATGCAGCCGGTGCTGTACACTGCCAGAGAGGCTCTGGAGGTACGACTCAACTGGGTCAGAACTGCGACTGCGATCTGCTACTACAGGTGAGTGCCGGGAGGACATTAATTTACAAACACTCAAATAGACTGCAGATCCTTTTTAATGATGATTAGAAGAGTGAGCTGTGACATGTAATTTGGTGCGTGAACAAACCATTATTTAGTGATATCCATTGCAAGCAGATTATAATTGCTTTATTGTTCAAGTTAACTTTTACTGGTAGGAATAGGAATACAAGCGTCGCCAGTGCTAACACAATATTAATATCCTTACATAAGACTCCACAATATGCAGTGCATTCGTAAAGTATTCAGACCCCTTGTCTTGTTTCCACATTTTGTTACATTACAGCCTTATTCTAAAATGGATGAAATAGTTTTTTCCCCCTCAACAATCTACACACAATACCCCTTAATGACAAAGCAAAAACAGGTTTTTTGAAATGTTTGCAAATGTATATAAAAAAAAAACTGAAATATCACATTTACATAAGTATTGGGAACCTTTACTCAGTACTTTGTTGATGCACCTTTGGCAGCGATTACAGCTTCAAGTCTTTTTGGGTATGACACTACAAACTTGTCACACCTGTTTTTGGGGAGTTTCTCCCATTCCTCTGCATATCTTCTCAAGTGCTGTCAGGTTGGATGGGGAGCGTTACTGCACAGCTATTTTCAGGTCTCTCCGAAGATGTTCGATTGGGTTCAAGTCCGGTCTGGCTGGGCCACTCAATGACATTCAAATCAAATACAATTTTATTGGTCACATACACATGTTTAGCAGATGTTAATGCAAGTGTAGCGAAATGCTTGTGCTCCTAGTTCCGACCATGCAGTAACATCTAACAAGTCATCTAACAATTTCACAACAACAAAGGAATGAATAAGAATATGTACATATAAATATATGGATGAGCGATGGCCGAACGGCATAGGTAAGATGCAGTAGATGGTATAGAATACTGTATATACATATGGGATGAGTAATGTAGGGTATGTAAACATTATATAAAGTGGCATTGTTTAAAGTGACTAGTGATACATTTATTACATCCAATTTTTTATTATTAAAGTGGCTAGAGATTTGAGTCAGTATGTTGGCAGCAGCCACTCAATGTTAGTGATGGCTGTTTAACAGTCTGATGGCCTTGAGAGAGAAGCTGTTTTTCAGTCTCTTGGTCCCATCTTTGATGCACCTGTAATGACCTCACTTTCTGGATGATAGCAGGGTGAACAGGCAGTGGCTTGGGTGGTTGTTGTCCTTGATGATCTTTTTGGCCTTCCTGTGACATCGGGTGGTGTAGGTGTCCTGGAGGGCAGGTAGTTTGCCCCCGGCGATGCATTGTGCAGACCTCACTACCCTCTGGAGAGCCTTACGGTTGTGGGCGGAGCAGGTTGCCATACCAGGCGGTGATACGGCCCAACAGGATGCTCTCGATTGTGCATCTGTAAAAGTTTGTGAATGTATTTGGTGACAAGCCAAATTTCTTCAGCCTCCTGACGTTGAAGAGGCACTGTTGCGCCTTCTTCACCACGCTGTCTGTGTGGGTGGACCATTTCAGTTTGTCCGTGATGTGTATCCCGAGGATCTTAAAACTTTCCACTTTCTCCACTACTGTCCCGTCGATTTGGATAGGGGGGTGCTCCCTCTGCTGTTTCCTGAAGTCCATGATCATCTCCTTTTGTTTAGTTGATATTGAGTGTGAGGTTTCAGAGACTTGTCCCAAAGCCACTCCTTCATTGTCTTGGCAGTGTGCTTAGGATCATTGTCCTGTTGGAAGGTGAACCTTCAGCCCAGTCTAAGATCCTGAGTGTTCTGGAGCAGGGTTTCATCAAGGATCTCTCTGTCCTTTGCTCCATTCATCTTTCCCTCAATCCTGACTAGTCTCCCAGTCCCTGCTGCTGAAAAACATCCCCACAGCATGATGCTTTCACCACCATGTTTCACTGTAGGGATGTTGACAGGTTTCCTCTGTACATGACGCTTGGCATTCAGGCCAAAAATGTCAATCTTGGTTTCATCAGACCAGAGGATCTTGTTTCTCATAGTCTGTTGCAGGGTTTTTCATGCTCAAACTTTTATTGCGTGTATCAAGAGTGGTCCACCCGCCAAAGGACATCCAGCCAACTTGACACAACTGTGGGAAGCATTGGCATCAACATGAGTAAGCATCCCTGTGGAATGCTTTCGACACCTTGTAGAGTCCATGTCCTGATGAATTGAGGCTGTTCTGAGGGCGAAAGGGGGTGCAACTCAATATTAGGAAGGATGTTCTTAATGTTTTGTACACTGTGTATTATAACATTTTGTAAATTGAGTTTTTTAAATTACATGTCATTTGAGTTTTGTCCATGCCGAAACATCTTCTGCCCATGCCGAGGCCAGAAGAGCTCTTCCTTCTACACCTTGACCTTTACCGTAAACTTCAAACACAACGACGACATTTGCTACCTGGCCTATTACTACCCCAACATCTACTCTGCACTGCAGGTACAGATGTAGGATCTTAGTTTCAGCCAGTTTGCTACAGCAGGAATATAATCCTGCAGCAACAGGAAATTAGAATTATTAAGTGGATTATGTTTAATGGACATTTTTTGTTAGGGCAGATTAACTCTGACATTTTAAAGTGGAAAATACAAACTTTAAAAAGCCTTTTTTAAACCTCGACTACACTACGAGTGTAGATATGGTGTGTGTGTGTGTATGTGTGTGTGTGCGTGCATACACCCACACCAACCTTGAGATAGTCTTGACATTCTCCTTCCAGAGCATGTGGTTATTATGTGTGTGTATGGGCGTTTGGGTGTATGTTGTATTTGAGTCAGCAATTATGCTCCGTGCATTATGGGAGGTAGTTTACAGGCCAGTGCTTATTGCTGTGTTTCAGAGTCAACTGCAGGTGCTGCAGTGGTCAGTGGACCCTCGCAAGGTGTTCTTCAGGCAGCAGAGTCTGTGTAACACACTGGCTGGTAGCGCTCACTATCACCGCCTGCCCCTCCTTCAAAAGCTGTAAGGACCTGCATCAGCTGCGTGAGTCTACGAAGCCATGTCCTGTTGAGCCTTTGTGTGTGTGTGCGCGTTACCTGTGTGTGTGTGTGTGTGTGTGTGTGTGTGTGTGTGTGTGTGTGTGTGTGTGTGTGTGTGTGTGTGTGTGTGTGTGTGTGTGTGTGTGTGTGTGTGTGTGTGTGTGTGTGTGTGTGTGTGTGTGTGTTTGTGTGTGTGTGAGAGAGAACTCATAAGATATAACACAGACAGCTCCTGTCAGAGCTGGAGTTGTGATGTGGAGAATGCAAAAGGTGATAGACTCACCGCATGATACGTGCACTGCTGGAGTCAGAGGAGAAATTCAATAATACTCATACATTCCTTTGAACCCAAGTCAAACTAATGGGCCATATAGAAGGTGAGTGAGAGGACTTTGAGGTTAGACATGTAATCCCTCTGAAGGACAGTGTGTTTATGTCTGGATTTTCCTCATGGCCTTGTGGGCATTATTAATAGGTTGAGGCTAATTCCTTAATGATGATGCTATATAAATGAGACAGAGGCTGGGTGATGGATGTGTGGGGTGACGCTGGGTAGAGAGGGATAAGCTGATCCAAGTGTGGCACACAACCAGGGCCGTGCTATCGGGGAGGGGAGCATTGTCCCCTTCTCAGCCTCCCCTGCCCCCCACCTCCCCTCCCTCCCAAGCCTCTCCACCGTTGCCAGCCCCACCAGCCTCTCCCGAGCCTCTCTCCATCCTCCCCACCCTCCACCTCCATCATGTTTCACCCATCTTTCCTCTGTCCTTCCAGTTCCTGCTGATTAATATTTAGGGAAGAGAGCTGCCGTGCCCTCCCCACAGCCAGCCTGCCACCATTTGGCTGACTGTAGAGGCACAGGAATGCCTTTTCAGATCTGCAGAATTAGTGCTCATAGTAGAAACCTCAAGGGGAGAAAGAATGTAACCCTTGATTGGGTACCTGCTGTTGCAAACCAAAATAATAGCATGGGAAAATTGTGTAGATGAAATGCCTGCCTGAGCTGCAGGACAGTGGAATTATGACATTAACACATGTCGTGGAAATTCAGTTCTGAGAGAGACTTGGTCATTTCTTCAAACAATATTCTTTATTTAATATTGATGAATTGTTGCAATAATGAGGCTGGTCGACTCCACACCCTTGAGTGTTGGACCGAGTAACCTAACCTTTACACAAATGCAGAGTACTATATATAGCTGACACTAATAATGCTCAGTCATGGTTGGTTCAACCCTCCTCATGCAGACCAAGGAGCATCATAAGCAACTCTGGGTTCATCCTGTCATTATCTGCATGTGGGTTGTTATCTTAACCCCACCCTGGCTTAGTTTCCCAGATGCAAGGATGATTTTGAGACAATGAGGGATTGTTCTACTCCTAAGCTATCTCTAGTAAAACACATTCTTGGCTATGTAATGCAGTCTTTAACTAATTTGTCAGCTCAAGCCATCTCCAGTGACCATATGCCCAGATTAGCTGCAGTGAACTAGAGTGAAGCCCATGAAAACACAGACACTAACGGGACAGAAATGTCTTACTGTTAGTTAAATATTAATTGTTAACCATTAATATCAAATCGATCAGTTAAATACGTAATTTGTCTATCTCACACACATCATGGTATTTTGCTGGAGTTGTTGTTATAATCTAGAAAAATCTCCAATCTGATAGGCTGTTCCAAGCCTTTGACAATTCCCTGTCATCTGCAGTAGCCTGGTCACTCACTGAATGAGTGCCATTTTACAAAATAACAATATGCTGAACTGCTCTCTCTCCTCAGATCTGTAACCAGTAGTAAGCACAAACTTCAATTAAGGTTATCTTAAAATAAAACAGGCTAATCTAATATTCCCGCACAAGAGTAATATTGTTTGTCACATAGGTGGACTAGCTAGCTAAAGCGCCTTTGTCACATTCTGACCTTAGTTCCTTTATTTTATCTTTGTGTTAGTTTGATCAGGGCGTGAGTTGGGGTGGGTAGTCTGTTCTTTTTTCTATGTTGTATTTCTGTGTTTGGCCTGGCATGGTTCTCAATCAGAAGCAGCTGTCGATCGTTGTCTCTGATTGAGAATCATACTTAGGTAGCCTGTTTTCCCCATTTTAGTTGTGGGTGATTATTTTCTGTTTAGTGTTTTTCGTCACCTTACAGGACTGTTCGTTTATCGTTTTTGTTGTTTTGTTCAGTGTTCAGTTGTTTTATTAAAATAATGGACACTTACCACGCTGCGCATTGGTCCTCCTCTCTTTCTCCAGAAGACAACCTTTTATAACTCATTTTTGGATAAAAAACGTTCCCGTTTTAAACGGGATATTTTGTCACGACAAGATGCTCGACTATGCATATAATTGACAGCTTTGGATAGAAAACACTCTGACGTTTCCAAAACTGCAAAGATATTGTCTGTGAGTGCAACATAACTGATGTTACAGGCGAAAATCCAACCAGGAAGTGCCCCATTTTTTTGAAAGCCCTGCATGCCAATGACTCCTTATATGGCTGTGAATGAGCTACTAATGAGCTTATGCTTTCTACGTATTCCCAATGTGTCTACAGCAGTGTGACGTCTTTTTACGTATTTATGTTGAAGAATAGCCGTAAGGGACCACATTTAGCAAGTGGTCACATGATGGCTCCCGCAGAAAATCTTGCGTAAAGTACACAAGTAGCCATTTTTCCAATCGCTTCTTATGAGAAACCAATTGTCCCGGTGGATATTTTATCGAATAGATATGTGAAAAACACCTTGAGGATTGATTCAAAACAACGTTTGCCATTTTTCTGTCGATATTATGGAGCTAATTTGGAAAAAAGTTCAGCGTTGTAGTGACTGCATTTTCCGGTCGATTTCTCAGCCAAACGTGAAGAACAAACGGAGCTATTTCGCCTACAAAAATAAGATTTTTGGAAAAAATGAACATTTGCTATCTAACTGGGAGTCTCCTGAGTGAAAACATCCAAAGTTCTTCAAAGGTAAATTATTTAATTTGATTGCTTTTCTTGTTTTCATGGAAATGTTGCCTGCTGGTAGCAGAGCCTAGCATTATGCCATGATAAACTTACACAAATGCTTTTCTAGCGTTGGCTGTAAAGCATATTTTGAAAATCTGAGATGACAGTGTGATTAACAAAAGGCTAATTTGTGTCTCAATATATTTCATTTGTGATTTTCATGAATAGGAAAATTTTCTAGGAAGATTTATGTCCGCTGCGTTATGCTAATTAGTTTGAGGCTATGATTACACTCCCGCATGCGGGATGGGTAGTATCAAGAAGTTTTAAAGCCTTCAGAAAGTATTCACACCAGCCCTTGAATTTTTCCACATTTTGTTGTTACAGCCTGAATTTAAAAAATTAGAGATTTTGTGTCACTGATTTACACACAATACCCCAGTGTCAAAATGGAAATATGTTTTCAGTAACAAATCAGTGGTGTGAATACTTATGTAAATGAGATATTCTGTCTAAAAACATGTTTTCACTTTGACATTCTGGGGTATTGTGTGCAGATGGGTTCAAGAAAAAATCTCTTTAACCTTTACGGGATCGGTACCCCTAAACCGGGACGGTTGTTGCTAACGTGCACTAATGTGACTAGAATGACGTTGTATACAACAGCCATCTTTCCAGGACAAAGACATGTCTTATATGGGCAGAAAGCGTACATTCTTGATAATCTAACTGCAGTGTCCAATTAACTGTAGCTATTACAGTGAGAAAACACCATGCTATTGTTTGAGGAGAGTGCACAACAACAACAAAAGCATTTATCACGGAACTGGTTTGATTCATTCACCTCTTAAGGTAAATAATGTACTTAAATGCAGTACTCTTGCTATGATTTGTCATCTTGAGGGTCTCAGAGATAAAAATGTAGCATAGCATTTTGTTTGATAAAATTTATTTTTATGCTCAAATGTTGGAACTGGGGTCTACAGTTTGTACCCACTGCTGTCTCTGGCTCCACACCCACCCTGTCCTGCCATCTAGATGTGTGAAAGTTAGTATATAAGCTAATGATCCATCAACTATGACATTCCTAGGAGTGTGTACACTTTAATATTGTATTACCATAGCATTTTTGTATGTTCTCTATAGTTATGTACTTGAAAATGTATCAATTGACCAATTCGGCGTATTTGGGTCAAACTCCTGGCAGACTTGATAAAGAATATTGTGCAGTAATGTAATTATTCACTGGATCAGTCTGAAACTTTGCACACACAATTTTTTTTGTTTGTATTATCTTTTATCAGATCTAATGTGTTATATACTCCTAAATTAATTTCACATTTCCACAAACTTCAAAGTGTTTCCTTTCGAATGGTATCAAGAATATGCAAATCCTTGCTTTCAGGTCCTGAACTACAAACAATTAGATTTGGGTATGCCATTTTAGGCAAAACATTTTGTTTTTAAATGTCCAATCCTTTTAATATATTTTGAATTCAGGCTGTAACACAACAGAATGTGGAATATGTGAAGGGGTATGAAAACTTTCTGAAGACAAATTAGCTACAGGATTTGAGTCATCTCAGTCGTTTTCGAATAAAACAGCTCAGCTAGCCTATGCGAAGTGGTAGTTCATAACGGGAAACACTCTTTCCACGCCACTTTGATAATGAATTGACTTTTTCGTACCAGGTTAGTAGAATTAACATAGCAAGTTAGTCGACTGAGGTTAAGGTTAGGAAAAGGGTGAAGGTTAGCAAAAATGCTCTCCTAACCTGGTACAAAAATAATTTTGTATCAAATAAAATGTGTGACATGCTTCGTAAACAACAGGTGTAGACTAACTGTGAAATGCTTACTTACAGGCCTTCCTATTAAGGCAAAAAATAAGAAGAAAAAAATTACACAAGGAATAGATATTAATTAAATTAGCATTATCAGCAGCATGAGTGATGAGTCAAAAGAGTTCAATGCAGGTAGTTAAATAGTTAACCAAAAGCTACCTGGACTAACTATTTAGCAGTCTTATGGCTTGGGGTTACAAGCTGTTCAGGGACTTGGTGTGTGGTAGCAGAGAGAACAGTCTATGACTCAGGTGGCTGGAGTCTTTTACAATTTTTAGGGCCTTGCTCTGCACGGCCTGGATGGCAGGGAGCTCAGTCTCACTGATTTGCTGGGCCATACGCACTACCCTCAGAGGCGCCTTGCAGTTGGATGCCAAGCAGTTGCCATTCCAAGCGGTGATGTATCCAGTCAAGATGCTCTCAATGGTGCAGCTGTAGAGCGTTTTGAGGATCTGAAGGCCAATGCCAAATCTTTTCAGCCTCCTGAGGGGGATGAGGCATTGCAATGCCCTCTTCACGACTGTGTTGGTGTGTGTGGACCATCATAATTCCTTAGAGATGTGGACTTCGAGGAAGATGGAGCTCTCAACCCGCTCCACTACAGCCCCGTCGATGTGGATGGGGACATGATCGACTCTCCATTTCCTGTAGTCCACGACCAGCTCCTTTGTCTTGCTGACGTTGAGGGAGAGGTTGTTTTTCTGGCACCACATTGCCAGGTCACTGACTGAGTCCCTATAGGCTGTCTCATCGTCGTCGGTGATCAGGCCAACCACTGTCGTGTCGTCAGCAAACTTAATGATGGTGTTGGAGTCGTGCGAGGCCACGCAGTCGTTGGTGAACAAGGAGTACAGGAAGGGGCTAAGCACAAACTCCTGAGTGGCACCTGTTTTGAGGGTTAGTGTGGTGGATATGTCGTTGCTTACCTTCACAACCTGGGGGGCAGCCATCAGGACATCCAGGATACAGTTGCAGAGAGAGGTGTTCAGTTCCAGGGTCCTGGGCCTAGTGATGAGCTTAGAGGGCACTATGGTGTTAAATGCTGAGCTATAGAATGAACCACATTCTCATGTAGGTGTTCCTTTTGGCAGAGAGTAATGTGGAGTGCAATAGAGGTTGCGTGATCTGTTGGAGCAGTTTACAAATTGTAGTGGGTCCATTGTATCTGGGATAATGTTGTTGATGTGGGCCATGACCAGCCTTTCAAAGCACTTCATGGCTACAGATGTGAGTGCTACGGGGCCATTCTTGGGCACAGGGACTATGGTGGTCTGCTTGAAACATGTAGGTATTACAGACTGGGTCAGGGAGACGTTGAAAATCTCAGTGAAGACCCTTGCCAGCTGGTCAGTGCTCTGAGTACGTGTCCTGGTAAACTGTCTGGCCCGCTGCCTTGTGAATGTTAACCTGTTAAAAGGTCTTACTCACATCAATTAAGGAGAGCGAGATCACACAGTCACCAAGAACAGCTGGTGCTGTCATGCATGGTTCAGTGTTGCTTGCCTCAAAGCGAGCATAGATTACATTTAGGTCGTCTGGTAGGCTCTCGTCATTGGGCAGCTCACAGCTGGGTTTCCCTTTGTAATCTGTGCTATTTTGCATGCCCTGCCACATCTTATGAGCGTCAGGATTCGTATTAGGATTCGATCTTAGTCCTGCATTGACTGTTTTTGATGGCTCTTTGGAGGTCATAGTGGGATTTCTTAGAGTTCGGATTAGTGTCACTCCTTGAAAGGGGTAGCTCTAGCCTTTAGCTCAGTGTGGATGTTGCCTGTAGTCAAATCAAATCAAATTGTATTTGTCACATGCCTTGAATACAACATTACAGTGAAATGCTTACTTATGTGCCCTTAACCAACAATGCAGTTTTAAGAAAGATAAGTGTTAAGTAAAAAATAGATAAGTAAAAAAAGAAAAATAACTAATAACTAAAGAACAGCAGTAAAATAACCGTAGCGAGGCTATATGCAGGGGGTACCGGTACAGAGTTAATGTGCGAGGGCACAGGTTAGTCAAGGTAATTTAAGTAATATGTAAATGTATTTAGAATTAAAGTGACTATGCATAGATAATAAACAGAGAGTAGCAGCAGCATAAAGGAGGGAGTGTGGGGGCAATGCAAATAGTCTGGGTAGCCATTTGATTAGCTGTATAGAAATCTTATGTTTTTGGGGTAGAAGCTGTTTAGAAGCCTTTTGGACCTAGACTTGGCGCTCTGGTATCACTTGCCATGCGGTAGCAGAGAGAACAGTCTATGATTAGGGTGGAGTCTTTGACAATTTTTAGGGCCTTCCTCTGATACCGCCTGGTATAGAGGTCCTGGATGGCAGGAAGCTTGGCCCCAGTGATGTACTGGGCTGTACGCTCTACCCTCTGTAGTGCCTTGCGGTCAGAGGCCGAGTAGTTTCCATACCAGGTAGGGATGGAACAGGTCAGGATGCTCTTGATGGTGCAACTGTACAACTTTTTGAGGACCCATGCCAAATCATTTCAGTCTCCTGAGGGGGAATAGGCTTTGTCGTGCCCTCTTCACAACTGTCTTGGTGTGTTTGGACCATGATAGTTTATTGGTGATGTGGAACTTGAAGCTCTCAACCTGCTCCACTGCAGCCCCTTTGACAAGAATGGGGGTGTTCTCGGTCCTCCTGGCACGACACGGCCAGGACTCTGACCTCCTCCCTATAGGCTGTCTCATCATTGCCAGTTGTGCCTGGCCATGCAGTCATGAGGGAACAGGGAGTATAGGAGGGGACTGAGCATGTACCCCTGAAGGGTATTACAGACTCAGTCAGGGACAGGTTGAAAATGTCAGTGAAGACACTTGCCAGTTAGTCCGTGCATGCTCTGAGTACACATCCTGGTAATCCGTCAATCCCACAACCTTGTGAATGTTGACCTACAGAGAGTGTGATCACGCAGTCGTCCGTAACAGTTGGTGCTCTCATGCATGCTTCAGTGTTGCTTGCCTCGAAGTGAGCATAAAAGGCATTTAGCCCGTCTGGTAGGCTTGCGTCACTGGTAGGCTCGCGTCACAGTAGTCGAGCGTCAAAGCCGGTGTAGTATGATTCAATCTTTGTCCTGTATTGATGCTTTGCCTGTTTGATGGTTCGTCAGAGGGTCCGGGTGTGTGGAGTAAAGGTGGTCTGGAGTTTTTTCAACTCTAGTTGCACAGGTGAGATGCTGGTAAAAATGAGGTAAGACAGATTTCAGTTTCCCTGCATTAAAATCACTGGCCACTAGGAGCACCGCCTATGGATGTGCATTTTCTTGTTTGCTTATGGCCCTATACAGTTTGTTAAGTACAATCTTAGTGCCAGCATCGGTCAGTTATCCATCTTTGCTGTGCCATCTTCCTGGGAAGTGGCATGAAAAGATTGGGTCCAAGTTTGTTATGACTATAGCTAGCTAGATGCAGATAGACGTTCAGGAGTTCATGGCTACATGAGCCAGCTATTTAGCTATTATTACACATGAGCAACAACTCGTGACAAGTTCATTTTCAGACACATTTGTTCAAGTCATAGATACTTTATCCACTGACCACCGAATTTAGTAGGATAACTGATGGAAATGTGGGAGTATTTGACAGCATTTACATCACTACTGCATGGCTGGCTAGCCATGTAGGTAGAGCAGTCATTGCATTACTAGCCAGGCAGATGGAGTTTGTTCTCATTCCAGCTGTCGAGTCTCCAGGTGACTCTGCTGTAATGTTAGGTTGCTAGCTAACGTTAGCGACAAAAGCATTACTAGCCAGCTTGCATAACAACCAACAGAGAGGAAGAGGCAGCTATTTTTACCTGCTAGTACTATATAGCTGGCTAGCCAGGTGGTTATCTAGATGTTATCACATTACTCCTGAGGTAGACTGAGGCCAATTGTATTGTTCTGTAATCATCAGCATAATGGGACTACTTGTTCTATGTGACGTAGTAACATGGCAACAGTCAGAGAAATGGTGGAAGATACATTGTCAGAAGTTAACCGCACTCTCGCAACAAAAACACGGTCGTGTGCATATGCTTACATATAGCTTTACTAAATGTAACCCACTTAAAATAGCGACGAGTTTCCAGGTAGAGGAGACTGTAGGCAATTGTAAGACATTTTTTTTTAAAGAAGAAAAAATTAAAAGTATTTCATTCCATTGCTCAGAGACCACTTGAACTAGGCCAGTCAATGTTTTTACATAATAATCATTCATACCATTTAAAGGTCTGCGAAGTAAGATAGTCGGATCACAATATTGATTTTTAATCCAAATAATTCCAGATGTTACATTTGCCCCCATTCCAGAGACAATTGTCACAGTAGCTGAGTTCAAATGTAACACCTGAAAATAAACCAAATTCACTTAACTTAAATTCACTTAAAAACATTAATGTTTATGAATTATCAGATCATCATAGACATACAGTATATAATGATTTTGCAAGAAATATAATGATTTGTAAGTAGGTAAGACATATTGTATATTCGGTTCCCCTCAAAACATTTGAGTAGTCTGATGGTGACCAAATTATATCTGTTTGCAACTTCTTTGGCACACCTCAGCAAAATAAAATACATATAATTAATGTCTCACCTATCAGGGGTTTAGTATAGATTTGAGATACAGTACACTAGTTCTCTATACATTGTCAGCCTGGGACAAATAATGGAACTTCTCAGTTGTTCCTCAGTGCAGTATGCCAATATTATGATGTACTGTGAGTCATCTAATAAAGTAGCTAGATGCACTAAATGATCGTCCATGTTTTCAACATACAACATGCATCTTCTACGCATCAGTTTGTAATCCCTCTACCACTCTCCTAACACATCAGCCAGGGACCTGTCCTTTTGCAATTTAGTGCTTTTCTGTTATCTCTTATAGGACCATAGTATATTAAGCCGTTTTGGTTTTCTTGTATACACATTCATACACATGTTGTAACATAATAGACAACTAATGTTTGATAATTAAGCCCCATTTAACACTATGCAACTCAATTGCACTGCAGATCACCTCTAGTAGTATAGTAGTTGGCTAACTTAACTCAATATGGTGTTTTTATTCAATTTAGGGCTGATAATAATAGCGACACATGTTAATATAATATGTTAATATAATATAATAATTATAATATATTAATTTTAATATTGTGTGTAGGACATGAATAATTGCTTGCTGCTTAATTGAATGAAGCCTTGTGTTAACTCCTAAGATAAATGACTGTCACCAGTGTCATGGTGAGAAAGGGTCATTTCATTTTATGACATGTCATGGAGTCGTTTGTGTGCTGAGGGAGTCCTGTGATAAGAGCAGCTTGAGTATAAACAACACTGGTATGGCTAAAGTTTTTAAGCTCAGAGTTGAATTTGTTTATTTGCCAAGTCATCTGAAATAGCTGTAAACACAGAGGATGATTCCATAGGAGCAAATAACTTCTTGTGTTAATGTGGGTGGAAAGAAACCGTAGGAGTCACAATAGTTTGTTTTTGTCAACATGATTACTGTAGCCTCATTCCGTATCTGATTGAAACTTCAATTTGATCCAATTTGGTTTGAAATATGCACAATTATGAAACAAATGAAGGCATGTACTGGTAAATTAATCCACAATATTGTTGTTGAGCTTTGAATGTTAAATTGAATGTTGCCTCTGTTTCCGATACATTCTCTATACACTGTTATAGATCTGTCTTGACCTTGGCATTTTCACCATCTTCTCTCTGATTCTCAGTATGTCTCTCCTCGTAGTCGACGAGTCCATCATAACGCTCACATCTATCACACCCCATTGGTCAGATAGCCTGGTCGAGGTCCATTAGGTGAATATAATGACTGATATCACATGAATGATAGGCTTGACTTCCACATCACTCTCAAAACACAAATGTTACCACTGTCAGCAGTGACATTTGGGGAACTAACTTTGGTGGTGATGTGTTTTAGTAAATGAATGATCCGTATGTATTGAGCTTCTGATGATTTCCAGTCATTTCGTCCACTAGGTGTAGGGTACACAATGGAGTGATACATGACTGATGAATTCAATCAGAATGGTGTTTTCTGGGATGTCTGAAATGGGTTTGGATCTGAGCTTTGGGCAATGTTGTTATAGCTCTTTGAATAGGTCGATTTCTTCTCCCTTTTTCATCCTGTAGCTTGACCCAGATATGAATTGTGTGTTTCATACTGTACTGAACTCATACTCATTACATCAACTACAGCGGCAGGGTAGCCTAGTGTTTAGAGCCTAGTGGTTAGAGCGGTGGACTAGTAACCGGAAGGTTGCAAGTTCAAACCCGCGAGCTGACAAGGTCTTTCTGCCCCTGAACAGGCAGTTAACCCACTGTTCCTAGGCTGTCATTGAAAATAAGAATTTGTTCTTAACTGACTTGCCTAGTTTTAAATAAAGGTAAAATAAATCTCATCTCATCTGGATCTCTGTTTCCCTGATAAGTAGACACTAAAGAGGTTATCAGGTCTCAATTAAGCTATTGGAGAAAAACTAGTCTGGCTAAGGGTCCTAGCAATCATCACAAACAACCCCAAACAACCCAAAACAGGTACCCCAAAGTACCCTAAACGACCCCAAGCCAGTTCACTGACTTCCTCCCAGGTACCCCAAAGTACCCCAAACAGGTACCCAAAAGTACCCCAAACAATCCTTAAGTCCCCAAACAGGTACACTGCCAGGTCACTGACCTCATCTCACAACCCAAACAGGTACCCCAACGCACCACAAACAAACCCAAAAAAGAACCCCAAAGTACCCCAAACAATCCCAAAAAAGTACCCAAGGTACACTGCCAGGTTACTGACCTCCTCCCTGTAGGCTGTCTCATCGCTGTCGGTAGCAAACTTAATGATGGTGTTGGAGTCGTGGGTGACATGGAGTACAGAAAGGGTCTAAACACACAACCAGATTGAGGGTCAACGTGGCAGAGTTGTTGTTGCTTTACCACTTTTATCCTATGATTTGTTTTTAAATAAATAATGCCTGTGCATTATTTTATTGGATAAGGCACCTGGAGTGAAAAAAAAGAAACCTTATTGATCATGCATACTGTAAATAATATACACATTTGCATTTAAGATTATATTCTGCCAATATATTCTTCCACCTATATTTTCACTACTTGGCTGCATTCTCCTGGGTCAGATTTTTAGTGACTCGCTCTTGCAGGTTCATGCTCCACAACATCCGTAAATACGACCCTACCTCACAGGGGAAGCGGAGCAGGTCCTAATCCAGGCACTTGTCGTCTCCTGTCTGGACTACTGCAACTCGCTGTTGGCTGGGCACTTGTGCCATCAAACCCCTGTAAATTATCCAGGACACTGCAGCCAACCTGGTGTTCAACCTTCTCAAATTCAATCAAATTTAAATCAATCAAATTTGATTATAAATCCCTTTTTACATCAGCAGTTATCACAAAGTGTTCATACAGAAACCGAGCCTAAAACCCTAGAGAGCAAGCAGTTTGGATGTAGAAGCATGGTGGCTAGAACAAAACTCCCTAGAAAGGCTGGAACCTAGGAAGAAACCAGTCTCCCATGTCACTCTACTCCTATGGACACTCCACTGGCTTCTAGTCGAATCTCACATCAACTACAAGACCATGGCACTTCCCTATGGAACAGCAAGAGGATATTCCCGCCCTACCTAGAGGCTATACTCAAACCCTACACCCCACCCAAGTACTCCATTCTGCCACCTCTGTTCTCTTGGCACTCCCACCCCTACCGCTCATCCCAGTCAAAGCTGTTCTCTGCCCTGGTACCCCTTCCCCCTGAAGCTAGGATAGCAGTGTCTGCTAAATGACCATTTATTTTATTTAAATGGGTACTTTCTGGTAATTTTGGGTACCTGTTTGGGGTATCTGTTTGGGGTTGTTTGGGACACTTTGGGGTTCTTTGGAGTACCTGTTTGGGGTACTTTTTTGGGGCACTTTGGGGTTGTTTGGGGCACTTTGTGGTACCTGTTTGGAGTTGTTTGGGTTACTATATGGCAGTGGTTCCCAAACTGTGGGGGCACAAGGGGTTGGCTGTTCAGCCTCTCGCGCCCCCTACAATTGCAACTTGTAGAATGCACAAGGTGACATTTCGAAATCGGGCAGTGCATCAGCAGTTTTTCTCTTTTTATGTCAGACATTGCAGACACTAGAGAGCTATTTATAACTAGCCCATGTCAGCTAACGTTTTTTAGCTTGGTTTCTTAGCCCATTGATTCTGTTGTAATGGAAATTAGCTTTAAAATTGCAATCCAAAATGTCTACATCCCATGGCAACATTTATAGAATTGCAGGAAATAAGCTTTGATCCTACAAAATGTTATTTCTGCCAACACAAGGGGTGTGAATAGTTTGTGTCATCAACAGTGTTTGTGCCTATAGAAATAGACGAGGCCATGGGGGGCGTGGAATGTTCCCCAATGCTGGAAGGGTGAAAAAAGTTTGGGAAACCCTGCTTTAGGGTAATCTGTTTGGGGTCCTTTGGATACCTGTTTGGGGTGCTTTGGATACCTGTTTGGGGTACCTGTTTGGGTTTGTTTGGGGCACTTTGTGGTTGTTTGGGGCATTTTGGGGTTGTTCGGAGTACTTTGTTGTACTTTGGAGTTGTTTTGTTTACGTTGGTGTACTTTGGGGTATCTGTTTGTGGTTGTTTGGTCTACTTTGGGGTACTTTAGGTTTTCTGTTTAGGGTACTTTGCGGTACCTGTTCTGGGTTGTTTGGTGTGAGTAGTAAGACCCTTGGCTAATGGTAATGGTACACAAGCCTAACACCCAGGCGCATTACAGTATCACACAGAGAGAAAAAAATGAAAAAGTGACCTCCCTTTAGATAACTTTAGAACACACTGTCATGCTAAATGAGATTATGTTAGATAATGAACAATCTCTGAAATGAGCCTGAGCGCATTTGGACTTGAACATATTTAATTAATAAAATGGAAAATTAAAGCTGCATTGATTATAAATGGACAACCCTGATTTGTACTAATTAGACCTGATTTGCATATACAGGAAACGATTAGAGATTGGTTTTGATTGCTCAAGGCTTGCTTTGTACTTCTGCGTGTGCATGCGAGGCAGCTTCTCTCTGCCAATACTGTGTTTGTCTCAGTAGTTGCCATTTGATCAGTTATTTCTTCAATTTAAAGTTTTTGTAACTTTCACTCACAGCTTGTTGCTGCCTCCTCACCTCAGGTGGTGCACAACATACCAGCTGGATGCTTTGAGGGTTTGTTGCTGCACCTGACAGCTATTTTGAGATGGTTTTTAGGGTGTTGAAACTATGAAGAACTGGTCAACAGAGGTTTGGTTATAACTAAACCAAGGCTTTTCCCTGCACAGGAAACCACCGAAGCCACTTTTTGAGCCAGGAACAACCCTGTAAACCAGTGTGAGGAAAAGGACCAGCCTTTGAGTTCTCCCTTTCAACTGCAATCTTCCCTATTAGGGTATGTTTGATCTGTTCTTGTGGACCCAAGTGATGGGGCGGTTTGATAAAAAAATCCTTATGAGAATAGGGACAGACAGAGCTTTGAATCACAACAACATGGAACTATTGGAAAACTCAGACACTTTATCCAGACACGCATTTCACTGTGTTTTATTATAGGAAAGCTTGTCTTCATCTCAGTAACAACAAGTTCACACCAGAACACATGTGGTACATTTCCCTTTCATTTTGGTTTAACCTCTACGGGATTGGGCCTTTCTCTTGCATTTCAAAGATGACGATACAAAAAATATTTTACCAGATCTAATGTGTTATATTCTCCTACATTAATTTCACATTTCCACAAACTTCAAAGTGTTTCAAATGGTATCAAGAATATGCATAACCTTGCTTCAGGTCCTGAGCTACAGGCAGTTAGATTTGGTTATGTCATTTTAGGCTAAAATGTAAAAAAAATAAAGTGTCCGATTTCTTTTAAAAAGCAAGTGTTCCATGGCCAGATGTATTACTTGGTTGGACAGTCACCCAAAGGGAATAAAGTGTGGCACTTAATCACCAAGTTGCTCAGTGAGAAAGCCTTTGATGGAGACTCCAACACCACTTACACCCCATGGGAGATGAAGGATGCCCCTGTCCAAGTGGGTGAGTGGCAGAGTGGGGAGATTGATCAACAACCACCATTAGTCAGTATATAGTGGAAAGGAAAGGAAAGGGGGTTGATGTGGAAGTAGGTTAGCAACCAGACATTTAATGTCAACTTGTTACCTTCACACTTCCACAAACAAGCCATTTCTCTTACATGTTCAGTCTAATGTACAGTCAATTCATAGCAATTCATCTCCAATAAAAGTTGGATAATAGTGCTGCTTGTGGTCCAGTGCATTATAATGTAAGGATAAGTGATCATGGTGAAAGAGAGGCTAATGTTAACCGAAGTGAGGGGCTTGTACATTTTCTGAATGTTTTTGTTGCCTACACTACATGATGAAAACATACTGGCAATATATAATGAAATAAAGCATACTTTAAAGTGGTCCAGGCTTTATATTCAGACTGCCATATGTGGATTTATTCTAAAAGCACAGCCATTGTCTTGAATTATACCATAGAGAAAGTATTCTGCAGATTAACACAGTACAGTACACCCATTGGAAAACATACAAGAACGGGTGCACGTACACACACAAAACACACACATTTCAGGGTATTGTAGATGTTGTCAGCAGGTGGTACGTTTGCTCAGATAGCCAGGAAGCAGAAAGGGATAGAGAGACAAAGAAACACATTTCCAACCCGCTCTCTGTATGACAGTTTGGCTGATGATACCTGTGTGCCAGAGACATGTCCATATCTAAGGGAAAACACACAACACACACAGTCTCTCTACCCACCGCTGAGAATATAGATAACTTGCCTTGGCTTGGCTTGTGGGATTGGCAAGGAGAACTGTTGATGAATCTGATCGCTCGATGCCTTTCAGAACATGCCTACACCTCTCCATGCTTTACACTTTACATGTGCCAAGAGCAAGCTTTATTAGGCTTTGAATAGAGACGATGAATGGAAATGGGGTCAAGATGACTGTAATTATGGAGAGGAATGTGTGAAAGCCTAGCGTGTTAGCCTGTTTGAGTGGCTCTCCAGTTACGAGTTCATTCTAGTGTTGCTGCTTGTTTGATTAATTTGTGCTGTTGCACCATAAGGAGAAATTAGAGCTGAGGAGCATAGTTTTGACTTGTTGAGGAATGTGATAAACTCACAATGGATAGGCTACACACATACTACCTCAAATAAAAGTATGTATGAAAAAGAGAACGCAAACACATTTTCTTCTTGAATCAAAATATAAAATATACATTTTTCCAGTTTTAAGCAGTCAGTTCTTGCAGGGAATTGAGCCCATGCTTCTGGCTGTTGTGATATGTATTACTCAAATCTGATCTTCTGGACAGTTCCATAAGATGCCTGCATCCCCACGCAGTCACTTTTGCAAGTTTAATCTATTTCATTTTGCAAAAAGACAAATTAATCTTTCGCTTTCTGATTTTTTCCTCTCCATTCCATTTATATAATTGCACTCTCTGCATTGTTATGCATTTGGCTATATTCTCATAACGTATCATTGTTGTCAACACAGACAAATTATGTCTCGTTAAATTAAGGCGAAAGTATGAGATTTCTGCTATCGCTCATTTTGTTTCACAAAAACAAATCACTTACTTAAACCTGATTGCTCAGGCTCACAATACTTCAATTAAATATATAAATGAAATGAAGCATAAAGAAGGTGTACACTTTACAGGCCGAGCAGAAACTCATTACTGAATGATCAGTGCAGGAGTCAGAGGAATTTGTCTCTTCCGTGGTTGTCTTTGGCAGCCCTGGTCACAATAGCCAGGCTAGATTAATATTTGATATGCCTTTGAAAGGATATCCATCTTCTCACTTTTTCAAAATAACATTTTTCACAGGACCTGCTGTCTAGATGCTGCCCTATAGACTTGTGTACGGAATGTATTACAACCTTCAGAAATTGTATTACCTTTTTCAAAACAAGGGGGACCTGTATAGGACAGACACAGATTTTAAGTAAACCATAGCAATGCATGTTTGTTTAGATGTGGATTTATGATCTGTAGAGAGCCCTGTTCTGATTGGACATGACATTACATAACGTGGAAGAAGTGGTGGCTAGAGGATTTACTGATTTAATGTAGATAGTGTAACTAATACCTTCAGAGTGGAAACTATAGTGGCAGACTAACAGTCATTGTGTAACCCTCTCTCTCTCCCTCCCCTTCTACCCTTTCCCTCCACCTCCCCAGATAAATGTCCGTGTGAGGTGCTGACAGCGCGGGTCCACCCTGGGGAAAGTAACGCCAGCTGGGTGATGAAGGGAACCCTGGAGTTCCTATGTAGCAGTGACAAGGTCACCGAGAGCCTGAGGGAGGCCTAAATCTTTAAGATTGTCCCCATGCTCAATCCCAGCAGGGTCACCAATGGCGTTTTGAAGTGTAACTCTCATATTTGATCCCATTCAGTAGTACACCAGTACTTAACAACAGTGGTGGAAAAAGTACCCAATTGTGATACTTGAGTAAAAGTACAGATTAATAGAAATTTACTCAAGCGAATGTTAGTCACCAGTAAAAGTATACTTGAGTAAAAGTTTTTAAAAAGTATTTGGTTTTAAATATACTTAACTATCAAAAGTAAATGTAATTGCTAAAATATACTTAAGTATCAAAAGTAAAAGTATAAATCATTTCCAATTCCTTATATTAAGCAAAGCAGACGGCACCATTTTCAGATATCTAGGGGCACACTCCAACACTCAGACATCATTCACAAATTATGCATTTGTGTTTAGTGAGTCCGATAGGTCAGAGGCACTAGGGATGTCTACGTGTTCTCTTGATAAGTGCGTGAATGTTGAAAAAATGTCTGTCCTGCTAAGCATTCAAAATGTAATAGTACTTTTGGGTGTCAGTGAAAATGTATGGAGTAAAAAGTACATTATTCTCTTTAGGAATGTTGTAAAAGTAGTCAAAAAAATAAATAGTAAAGTACAGATACCTCCAAAAACTACTTAAGCAGTACTTATAAGTATTTTTACTTAAGTGCTTTACACCACTGCTAACAAAAGCTACAACATCATATTGATAGTATTATTCATGGACTGGAGGTGACCGATAAGCCTCCATACCCCTCTGTACACATTACTGACCTGACTCCCTATTACTGACTCGACTCCCTACTGACGCCATGTAGGAACTAGATCCAATCAGAACTGCAGTCTTTGCATTATCACCAGCCTAATGCTCAGGGAGCCTGAGCATAACAATCAATGATCAGATTGTAGCCTATTACACAATGTTTGGGGCTAAAGAGAGATGGACTCAACAATGACAAAAACTTGGTGCTGTAGGTCATGTTGTCTAAAAACATTCCCTCTTCTCTACAGTGTCTGTAGCTGCAATGAGAGTAGTATGATATTTAACACATCAATAAACATTTAAAGGTGTCTTCTAAATACTGTATGGAAAAATCTCCAAACTCATATATAAAGTCGTTAACATACATAATATACATGTTGGAAGTGTCATAACCCTTTGAAATTTAAATTGTGATTTGATATGTTGAAAGGTCACATTTGCTCATACTAGTTTCACCACAGATCTCAGGAAGACGAAAATGCACTTTGCATGAATCACAGCTAATCTGAGATCTGAGCTGTCTATTTTAAACCATCGTTTATATTTCCTTCTCTGTTCATCGAGCCATGCTGTGAAGAAGACAGCATTTACTTTGGCTTGAACATTGGACTTATTGAAATACGTATTCCTCTTGCATTTTCACAATCCATCTCCCTTGGCAACTGATTGTGCTGTCAACTTGTTTGCTGTTTCGGGGAAAACAAATACAAACAAGTGCACTTGTTTCACTGTGCACTCGCTTGACTCTGCTGCTATTTTCAGCTCACACAAAGTATGAAGTATTGGTTCTTCAGATATGGTCTAAGACACTGCATCACAATGCAAGAGGCGTCACTGCAGTACCTGGTTCGAATCCAGGCTGCATCACATCCAGCCGTGATTGGAAGTCCCATAGGGCGGTGCACAATTGGCCCAGCGTCGTCCGTGTTTGGCCCGGGGTAGGCCGTCATTGTAAATAAGAATGTGTTCTTAAATAAAGGTTAAGTAAATAAATGTAAAAAATATGTTAATTTCTAATAATGTAGGATCTTAACTAAATCACCCTGTTGCAAGAAAGCGTTCCTTTAAAACATTTAGTGTATTTTAGGTTTAAAACGGCTTCTGAAGTTTGTAATTTTCGCTTGGAAATGTCAGACGTGATTTTGTATCAAATGTATCAATCCCAACAAAAATGTCAATGAATTATATTCCACATACAGTAATAGTTCACATTTCCTGTTGCTGCAGGATTATTTTCGTTATAGCAAACTGGCTCAAATTTAGATCTTACATCTGTACGAGCATAATAGCCCAATCTTCGTCACAAAGCTGGTCTGACCAGAGGGAGAGGGAGATGTAAACTGAGCTGACTTTTTGACTAACAACCTTTTGATTTGCTGTTATCTTCCTGATTGCAGAGAGAGAATGTGATGACATTGAGCAAGATGCTTGTATTTAGCATGGGACCACACAGTAAGAGGTGAGAACAGAGTAGTGTGTGTCGGTAGGGAATCCACTAGTCTAAAACAAGGAGTACCACATGCACAGCCACCAACCTATGTCTGACTGTGACACTAACTGACAGCTTTCATGTGAAATCCCCCGTGCTCTGTGCAGCAGCATTCTTCCCAGCTGTGTATGTCAGCACAATCAACTATTTACTTATATTAGACAGTGCTGTGAAATCTAAGAAGACAGGAAAACCAAGTGTATCTTTCATTCCTTCAGTGACAGGTTTTGGAAATGCATTTAGAGCATGCTGAAATTGAGCATTTGAGGGCAATACTGTGAAAGACGAATTATTGATTTTCTCCATTATAGCATATTGGACAAGCCATTTGAGGTTGGGGCATGACACATTGAGGTCCATTGTTGACAACAGCAGCATGTGTTCAGTTTTAAACGACACTGCTCTGTAGGGCTATCAGCTCAATGTGCCAGATGAGAACTAGTAAAACATAAATACTCCACAAGTGGGCTACTAACACCATGCACATGCCAGTAAATTGCTTGATGTATTCATCCCTTTGTTACATCTAATGTGTTCCGTTAGAGGAATTAAGCATCAAAGAATAAAACTCACTGAGCATTTGAGATATTTGACACAAAATCTCATTATTAGATCTGAGCGGTTAAATGTCCCTTAAATTGAATTCGTTTTCTGTGAAAGATGATGAAAGACGTTGGCATTGCACGGCACCATATCACTTCTGATTAGGGTTGCAAAGCTACCGGTAATTTACCAAAGTTACCAGAATCTTCAGTAATTTTTATAATTAACAGAAGATATATGGCAATCTATCGTAACTTTGGTGATTTATACTTGAATAACTTTTAGAACACCTACTCATTCAAGGGTTTTTCTTTAGTTTTACTATTTTATACATTGTAGAATCAAAACTATGGAATCATGTAGCAACCAAAAAAAGTGTTAAACAAATCAAAATATGTTATATTTAAGATTCTTCAAATAGCCACCATTTGCCTTGATGACAGCTTTGCACACTCTTGGAATTCTCTCAAACAGCTTCATGAGGTAGTCACTTGGAATGCATTTCAATTAACGTGTGCCTTAAAAGTTAATCTGTGGAATTTCTTTCCTTCTTAAAGCGTTTGAGCCAATCAGTCATGTTGTGACAAGGTATACAGAAGATAGCACTATCTGGTAAAAGACCAAGTCAATATTATGGTAAGAACAGCTCAAATAAGAAAAGATAAATGACAGTCCATCATAACTTTAAGATGTGAAGGTCAGTCAATACGGAAAATGTCAAGATCTTTGAAAGTTTCTTCAACTGCGGTTGCAAAAACCATCAAGCGTTATGATGAAACTGGCTCTCATGAGGACTGCCACAGGAATGGAAAACCCAGAGTTACCTCATATCCTGCAGAGGATATGTTCATTAGAGTTACCAGCCTCAGAAATTGTAGCCCAAATAAATGCTTCACAGAGTTCACAAGTAACAGACACTTCACAAGTAACAGACACTTCACAACATCAACTGTTCAGAGGAGACTATGTGAACCAAGCCTTCATAGTTGAATTGCTTTAAATAAACCACTACTAAAGGACACCAATAAGAAGAAGAGACTTGCTTTGGCCAAGAAACACCGGTGGAGATTTGTCCTTTGGTCTGGACTCCAAATTGGAGATTTTTGGTTCCAACCGCTGTGTCTTTGTGAGATGCGGTGTGGGTGAACGGATGATCTCCGCATGTGTATTTCCCACTGTAAAGCATGGAGGAGGAGGTGTTGCTCAAGAAAGACATGTTATTTTTAGTGTGTTTAATTTAGTGGATGAGATTTACCCATGACAGACCTCCTCAGTCAAGTCTCTTTTGACTGCTGGGACTCCTGAGCTCAGCTGATTTGAGAAGTCTGAGGCTGCGTCTCACATCTTCTCTTTGACAGCCTCCCTTGCCTCTCCACCATTGATATTTATCACTGGTGTGAACAGATTGTTGTGAACAGATTGTAATTACAATACTGACCTTGGGAGTGGAGGAACAGAGGATTGCTTTATGTAGCCCCTGGGGAAGAAGGACTTCCTGTAGCCAAATCTGAGAACCTGTTAGTTGATAATCTTGATATCATGTAGAAATACATCATTGACATTTCACAGTCAGGTAAAATTAATTTGTATGTTCACCTTGAGGGATTTGTCTTGTAGTCCCTTTTATTCTGCCGTTCCCAGCGTTGAAGGGTTTCATACAGTATAAACACGACAGAGCAGCAGAGAGCAGGAGGAGTCTACAGTAGAGTTGGCAGTTTAGCTGATCAGCTTTACACCTGTAATGTTTCAACAGAATGTCAGCATCCAGGCAGCCCTATAATTACCATTGTCAATGGTGCTATCACCAGAACACAGAGGCCCTTAGGGCATGCAGATGCACAATGTGACAAAGGACACAAATGAATGACAGAGTTTTAGCATTTTTTTCCCTCTACATGCAGTGGGAGTGAGATTGCTGACCATAACATTGGAGGTCACATTTGAGCATAGTCCAATGCCCCAGAGAAGGGATGATTGTGTCAATGGCATCAGGTTGCCTCAATTATAGTTGAGTGTATCCAGATATTAGGCTCAGCAGGGTGCTCTCGGTCTTTACATCTCTTGAACAAGGAGTATCCTTGCCCCAAGCTTGGAGAGTCAGAAAAAAGCCTGATCCCATTTCATTTGTATTGCTGACACAGAAAGAGCATTTATTTTCAAGGTAGAAGCTGGCCAGATCACATTGAGAATAGTTTTTCTCCGGGACTGGAGCCAGTACAAGCCATTTTGTCTTATTGTGTTTTTCATGAGGAGAGAGGTTTCTACCTGCCTCTTTAAACTGCTCTCTTTAGTATTTTTGTTTCTAATTTTTATTGACGTAGAGTGGTACTTTCCAATGTTGTTTAATGACACGTTTTCATCATGGAACCTGTTAAGAATAATTTGGAATGTCACGGCCATATGATGCAGTCTGTTTCCTCACTCCTTCACCCTCCATCAGCTACAAGTCTGTACAGGCATTAGTTTCGACTCAGCTTTTCTTTAGAGGTAACAGCAAATGTTCTTCCCTACACCTCCTGAAATTATGGAGCCAGTTTTTTGTGTGTCTGTAATGTTTTTTAATGCATGTTTGTACAATTTGTATAAAATGCAGCAGAGTTGAAAGATTAATGTTCATGCCACGTCACGGTTTTCACCGCCTGTCGTTGATAAAACCAGGAAGTAAACAATTCAGCCACCCTCCCTGCCATGAACACAAGGGAGTGCATGGAGCTGAGCAGAGGGAGCATAGAGCTGAGCTGTATTAAAATGTTTTGATGCATGGGGCGGTCCAGCATGCGACATTGACATAATGTGGAGGCCCCAGTAGGCTGGATTGAGACAGGCCCATGATGAATGGAGGATATCCCAGGCTGTTCATCATTCCGCAGCAGGGATAACATTGACCACAGCCAAGCCTGTCCACCCGCCCCATACCTCCCTCCATCTCCTCCTCCTCACAACCCTCCTCCCTCCGGCCCAGTGTTCTGGCACAGGTGATGGCCACCTTGCTCAAATGGGCCAGAGGATGAGAAATGCCCACGGTTCTCTTCTTCCTCTGAGGCAGGTTTATCAGTGTGCTCCTCTCTGTGGGGGAGAGAGCTAATGAGTCACTATCCCATGGCCTCCCAGGCTTTGTTATGCCTCTTCAGTCCAGATCAATACGCTGGCATTTGAGTCATGGAGAAATACAATAACCAGAATACAAAGCATCACAATTTGTGGTTGTCCATTTGTTGATGTATTCAGTAGTGTGCTTACAATAGTAGCAAGGCACACATGAAATTGTACATCATAAACGTTATTGTTATTAGAGTGCTTGAAATGGCAAGGGCTCTCATGAAAGTGCCCATATTCATTACTTGTACTTCTTGTTATTGTATTTCAACCAAACCTTTCATCTACCGCCGAAGCTAGACATACAGTACAGCTCCAAACCTACTATAAATACAAATGACTATACATCTAGTAGGGGACAGCCAGGATGAAAGTAACGCAGGGTGAAAGTAACATGCCCATTTTCTTAGATAAGACAGAAGCTACAAAGATGTAGTGAAGTCAGCACATTCCTAATGCAGAGGATGAGCTCCCTATAAAAAACAGTCCAGATCAACCATGTTTCCTAGAGTTATCAACAAAAAGGGGTTTTGTATTTTGGTTGTAGAGTTGTGTTTAGTTGTTTAATGTTCCAAACATGTCATTTTCTTATTAATCCATCTAGTGACTAAATGATAGCATAGGTTTCAAGTATCATGCTAGGTAGTCTTGGTGTTAGTTAAAGGAGAGATGTTACTCTCCTTTAGACTAAATAAATGTTAAATAAATAAAATACAGTTTAATCACAGGCCATTGTGTCCTCCAGTTCATATTGCTTTTAGAATGTTAGCAAAATAACATTATATACTGTATGACATTATTAGAATTATGCCTTAATCAATTAAGTTTGATGGATGAGCTTCTCATATATGCTTTTATCGACAGGTTAGTGGTTAAAAATAAATATCTTTATGATTCTGGGGGTCAATTACCTTGTGTCAAGCCATTGAAATGTGATGAGTTTACTGTTTCTGAAAAAAATGTTTATTCTATCAAAAGACAAGGAGTGCGTGCACATGACAAGGACAGCTGAAGCGCAGCTGATTGGTAGGGTTAAGCATGAATAGTAATTGAAAATTGTGAAAAACATCTACTACATTTCCATTTAAGTGAGTTGCGAAAATTATGCTTAATATAGATATTATGTGATCCATTTGAGTCTGATTAATATTTTAAGGCAAAATATTGTGGTTGCGCAGTATGGCTGACAGTACATTTGTTGAAAGTTATAAACCAGAAACAGGAGATAAGACTGATATCGGTAGGTACAAAAGTAACGTTGCAATAGGTCCGTTGCATCCATACCCCTTGACTTATTCCACATTTTGTTGTTACAGCCTGAATACAAAATGTATTTCCCCTCTCATCTACAAACAATACCCCATAATGACAAAGTGAAAACATGTCAAGAATTGTTTTGCAAATTTATTGAAAATGAAAAACAGAAATATCTCATTTACACAAGTATTCACACCCCTGAGCCAATACACGTTAGAATGATCTCTGGCAGTGATTGAGTATTTCTGGGTAAGTCTCTAAGAGCTTTGCACACCTAGCTTGTATAATATGTACACATTATTCTTTTAAAACTTTTTAAAACTCAGTCAAGTTGGTTGTTGATCATTGCAAGACAGCCAATTAAGTCTTGCCATAGATTTCTTTGCCAATTTAAGTCAAAACTGTAACTAGGCCACTCAGGAGCATTCCATTTTATTTTAGGTTATTGTCCTACTGAAAGAGAAATCCATCACCCAGTGTCTGGTGGAAACCAGACTGAACCAGGTTTTCCTGTAGGATTTGCCTGAGCTTAGCTCCATTCCAGTCCTTAACAATTACAAGCATACCCTTAACATGATGCAGCCACCACTATGCTTGAAAACATTTAGAATTGGTACTCAGTTTGTGTTGTATTGTATTTGTGCCAAACATAACATACCTTGTATTCAGGACAAAAAGTTAATTGCTTTGCCAAATTTGTTACACTATTACATTAGTGCCTTGTTGCAAACAGGATGTATGTTTTGGAATATTTTTTATACAGACTTCTTTCTTTTTACTCTGTCAATTGTGTTAATATTGTGGAGAAACTACAATGTTGTTGATCCACCCTCAGTTTTCACAGCCATTCAACTCTGAAACTGTTTTAAAGTCACCATTGGCCTTATGTTGAAATCCCTGAGCAGTTTCCTTCCTCTCCGGCAACTAAGTTAGAGACTTCGTAGAGACTGGGTGTATTCATATACCATCCAATTAATAACTTCACCATGCTCAAAGGGATATTTAATGTCTGCTTTTTTTTTAACCTATCTACCAATAGTTGCCCTTCTTTACGAGGCATTGGAAAACTTCCCTGCTCTTTGTGGTTGAATCTGTGTTTGAACTGTACTGCTCAACTGAGGTACCTCTGTATGTGTGGGGTACAGAGATAAGGTAGTCATTAAAATATATATATATATTATTACTATTATTGCACACAGTGAGTCCATGCAACTTAGTATATGACTTGTTAAGTACATTTTTTACTCCTGAACTTATTTAGGCTTGACATAACAAAGGGGTTGAGTACTTGATGACTCAATACATTTCAGCTTAACTTTAACTTTTAATAAATGTATAATTTAGGCTGTAACACAAGAAGATGTGGAAAAAGTCAAGGTGTGTGAATACTTTCTGAAGACACTGTATACAAGTTGTTTGTCATAAATCATGGTATCTCTAGCTCTATCGATCTCTAAGTAATTATGGAAAACTTTTTAACTGTCACTTTCATCCCGAGTCTCCCCTAGGACTTGTGCTTTTTTAGTTGATATTACACAGGATGGTTTTCTGTATTTGCAGACAGCACAGAGAGCCTCTAAATACAGCGTATGTCCACTATTGAGTAATATGTGAGCAGAGATACACAGCAAGTTGTTTGAATACATTTTTCACTTAGGGAATCTTGGAAGGTGATCTGTCACCTACAGTAATCTTTCATATCTATCAGCCTTTGGGTGCCCTGAGCAATCAGTTTGCTCAAGCCAGTTGACTAGAAGAGATGGAGAGATTGACCACTGGTCTGTTGGCCTCTATTCCTCTAACAGTTAACAGAGTGAAATTAATTGTTCTCATTGAAAGCCGTCCAACCTGTGTGTTTGCGCCAAGACCCATTGGCTGTACCACTGATTAGAGAGGCAGCTATTAAACGAATGCATGTCAGATTTGTCAGATCAGCTGTAAGGGTTAGAGACAGTGGATGCACCCCAAATGGCACCCCATTACCAATGTAGTGAACTACTTTTGACCAGGGCCCATAGGGCTTTGGTCAAAACAAATGTACATTATAGGGAATAGGATGCTATTTGGGATGCACACAGATACATTGGCTGTGTCATCGGCTGGGCCGGGGTGTTGAAGTCACGTTAACTTTCCTGATCCTGGAATAGTGGCGGCTCCTCAGAGCACAAAGGGGAAGACCATCCAACTCAGTGAATTTCTGAGAAGAAAAAAAATGGTGAAAGATTTAAAAAGTTATCCTTTTTAGATTAAACTATGCAAAATATATTCACATCAACAAGTAACTGATTAAAACACACTGTTTTGCAATGACAGTCTACATTAGTTTCGACAGCACCCTCTAGGGTAGCACCATGGTGTAGCCGGAGGTAAGCTATTTTCCGTCCTCCTCTGGGTACATTGACTTCAATAAAAAACCTAGGAGGCTCATGGTTCTCACCCACTTCCATAGACTTACACAATAATTATGACGATTTCCGGAGGACATCCTCCAACCTATCAAACGTATCAGAGCTCTTGCAGTATGAACTAGTATGAACTGCAGTGCATAAAGTGTGGTGAGTAGTTTGCAGTTTTTTCTTCTTCTTTGATTGCCTTTCATTTACTTAGCTAATGCAGCTGACTCAGAGGAATGCTATTTGTGTTAGCTATCTGGCTAAGGCTATCCAATATTGCAACTCTTCCAAGTCAAGGTAAGTTTTCAGTTTTGGAAACCGGGAGGGACCGAACTAAATGTTTTCAATAGAAACTGTTTTTTTGTTGCTGAACAGAATGGTCTAATGCACTGTTTGGACTAATGATTACACCCTAGCTAGATACAGGCAAGAGTGTGCGTGGCGCTATTGAATGTGTCACTGTCACCTCATTTACTCCAATTGGTCTCTAAACCTGTGCACCTACTTTGTAAAGTTTAATTTGTAGGCTAGGTTGTAGCAACCTCATGATGGGTAGAAAGCAAATTTGAGTATCATGAAGTAGCCTTAAACTATCAATGTTACATTGAACTGGGTGAATGGAATATAAATGACAGTCATCCATATATGCTGTAATAGAAATAAACCCATGCCCATAAAAATGGTCCTCCCTAATCTTGAACAGCACATCACTGGCACTTCCCTGGAAGTAAATTAAATTGACAAACACGTTGGGACTGGGATCCCAGGGGACCACGCATAACCAAAAAGACCAATTAAGCCAGTGGCATCATCATTGTTAACCTCTACGGGATCAGTCCCCCCCCCGTGGGACAGTTGAGCTAACGTAGGCTAACGTGATTAGCATGAGGTTGGAAGTAACAAAAACATTTCCCAGGACATAGACATATCTGATTTGGGCAGAAAGCTTAAATTCTTGTTAATCTAACTGCACTGTCCAATTTACAGTAGCAATTACAGTGAAATAATACCATGCTATTGTTTGAGGAGAATGCCCAATTATGAACTTGAAACTGTATTAATAAACCAATTAGGCACATTTGGGCAGTCTTGGTACATGTTTTAAATAAATACAATGGTTCATTGGATCAGTCTAAAACTTTGCACATGCACTTCTTCCCTCTAGTGGCCACAATCTAAATTGCATATCCTTGCTTGTCCTGGCAGTTAGATTTGGGCATCTCATTGTTGGCGAAAATTGAAAAAAAGGGTCTGATCCTTAGAGGACATTTTATGCACCCAGCCATTTTACTGTGAATTTCAAGCATTTCTCTCCAGCTTTACTGCATATGGAATTGCTTCAGTGTGCATGGAGATGCATTGTACTATAGAGATCTAATTATTATTGATCTATAGGAAAAATACACACCTACACATATACATCATGACAAAATCCTATTAGTGACAGTCCATTGCTGATACACCTTCCCTACACTAGCTACCTGGCCCATATTGATTTAATGTGGGTGGGGAGTGCGCTTAGAAGGAACCAACCGACACGGAATACTACCAGATGCATTCTGATAACATTCAAGTGGTGTGGCAGTTAATGGATTCTGTGGACACCATGACTGATTCCCTTCCTGCTCGAGGTTATACGGTCTCAGATATTAGGGATTGCTTTGTGTGCCTGGAATGAAATGACTAGGCCACTTCCAGGCTCGGCCCTGTGGGAGCTGTAGGTAGAGGCTTACTCAAGCCTATCATGCAGGTTAGAAAGCAAAATTCTGCACCATACCCTATTTACAAAGGCTTAACATGACCAGACAGGAGAGAAGTTAGGCTCAGACAGCTCTTAGAATAAAAAATGCTAGGATGTAGGTGAAAAGGAAGGATTCATTGTAAAGGCAATAAAACTCAGGCTCAAATAGCTGACTGTATACCCTTTTTCATATTTCATTTAACCTTTATTTTGACAGGGAAGGCATATTGAGACCTAGGTCTCTTTTCCAAATGTGTATAAAACAACATAATTATACACATTATACAAAACATTATTATTATTTTATTTACAGTATATATATATATATATATATATGTATATATATTTTTTTATATATATAATTCTCTATGATTATCTCTCTCTCTGTGTGTGTGTGTGTATGTATGTATGTATGTATGTGTATGTATATATATATATATATATATATATACAGTGCCTTGCGAAAGTATTCGGCCCCCTTGAACTTTGCGACCTTTTGCCACATTTCAGGCTTCAAACATAAAGATATAAAACTGTATTTTTTTGTGAAGAATCAACAACAAGTGGGACACAATCATGAAGTGGAACGACATTTATTGGATATTTCAAACTTTTTTAACAAATCAAAAACTGAAAAATTGGGCGTTCAAAATTATTCAGCCCCTTTACTTTCAGTGCAGCAAACTCTCTCCAGAAGTTCAGTGAGGATCTCTGAATGATCCAATGTTGACCTAAATGACTAATAATGATAAATACAATCCACCTGTGTGTAATCAAGTCTCCGTATAAATGCACCTGCACTGTGATAGTCTCAGAGGTCCGTTAAAAGCGCAGAGAGCATCATGAAGAACAAGGAACACACCAGGCAGGTCCGAGATACTGTTGTGAAGAAGTTTAAAGCCGGATTTGGATACAAAAAGATTTCCCAAGCTTTAAACATCCCAAGGAGCACTGTGCAAGCGATAATATTGAAATGGAAGGAGTATCAGACCACTGCAAATCTACCAAGACCTGTCCGTCCCTCAAAACTTTCAGCTCATACAAGGAGAAGACTGATCAGAGATGCAGCCAAGAGGCCCATGATCACTCTGGATGAACTGCAGAGATCTACAGCTGAGGTGGGAGACTCTGTCCATAGGACAACAATCAGTCGTATATTGCACAAATCTGGCCTTTATGGAAGAGTGGCAAGAAGAAAGCCATTTCTTAAAGATATCCAAAAAAGTGTTGTTTAAAGTTTGCCACAAGCCACCTGGGAGACACACCAAACATGTGGAAGAAGGTGCTCTGGTGAGATGAAACCAAAATTGAACTTTTTGGCAACAATGCAAAACGTTATGTTTGGCGTAAAAGCAACACAGCTGAACACACCATCCCCACTGTCAAACATGGTGGTGGCAGCATCATGGTTTGGGCCTGCTTTTCTTCAGCAGGGACAGGGAAGATGGTTAAAATTGATGGGAAGATGGATGGAGCCAAATACAGGACCATTCTGGAAGAAAACCTGATGGAGTCTGCAAAAGACCTGAGACTGGGACGGAGATTTGTCTTCCAACAAGACAATGATCCAAAACATAAAGCAAAATCTACAATGGAATGGTTCAAAAATAAACATATCCAGGTGTTAGAATGGCCAAGTCAAAGTCCAGACCTGAATCCAATCGAGAATCTGTGGAAAGAACTGAAAACTGCTGTTCACAAATGCTCTCCATCCAACCTCACTGAGCTCGAGCTGTTTTGCAAGGAGGAATGGGAAAAAATTTCAGTCTCTCGATGTGCAAAACTGATAAAAACATACCCCAAGCGACTTACAGCTGTAATCGCAGCAAAAGGTGGCGCTACAAAGTATTAACTTAAGGGGACTGAATAATTTTGCACTCCCAATTTTTCAGTTTTTGATTTGTTAAAAAAGTTTGAAATATCCAATAAATGTCGTTCCACTTCATGATTGTGTCCCACTTGTTGTTGATTCTTCACAAAAAATTACAGTTTTATATCTTTATGTTTGAAGCCTGAAATGTGGCAAAAGGTCGCAAAGTTCAAGGGGGCCGAATACTTTCGCAAGGCACTGTATATACACACACACACACACACTGGGGCAAAAAAGTATTTAGTCAGCCACCAATTGTGCAAGTTCTCCCACTTAAAAAGATGAGAGAGGCCTGTAATTTTCATCATAGGTACACTTCAACTATGACAGACAAAATAAGAAAAATAATCCAGAAAATCACATTGTAGGATTTCAAGGTCCTGGAGTGGCCTAGCCAGTTTCCAGATCTCAACCCCATAGAAAATCTTTGGAGGGTGTTGAAAGTCCGTGTTGCCAAGCAACAGCCCCAAAACATCACTGCTCTAGAAGAGATCTGCATGGAGGAATGGGCCAAAATACCAGCAACAGTGTGTGAAAACCTCGTGAAGACTTACAGAAAACGTTTGACCTCTGTCATTGCCAACAAAGGGTATATAACAAAGTATTGAGAAACTTTTGTTATTGACCAAATACTTATTTTCCACCATAATTTGTTGCCATGGCGCCGACAGAGATGGCCGCCTCGCTTCGTGTTCCTAGGAAACTATGCAGTTTTTTGTTTTTTTACGTGTTATTTCTTACATTAGTACCCCAGGTCATCTTAGGTTTCATTACATACAGTTGAGAAGAACTACTGAATATAAGATCAGCGTCAACTCATCAGTACAACCAAGAATATGATTTTCGCGAAGCGGATTATGTGTTCTGCCTTTCAACCAGGACAACGGAATGGATCCCAGCCGGCGACCCAAAAAAACGACTCCGTAAAAGAGGGAAACGAGGCGGTCTTCTGGTCAGACTCCGGAGACGGGCACATCGTGCACCACTCCCTAGCATTCTTCTCGCCAATATCCAGTCTCTTGACAACAAGGTTGATGAAATCCGAGCAAGGGTAGCATTCCAGAGGGACATCAGAGACTGTAACGTTCTTTGCTTCACGGAAACATGGCTCACTGGAGAGACGCTATCGGAGGCGGTGCAGCCAGCGGGTTTCTCCACGCATCGCGCCGACAGAAACAAACATCTTTCTGGTAAGAAGAGAGGCGGGGCCGTATGCCTTATGGCTAACGAGACGTGGTGTGATCACAGAAACATACAGGAACTCAAATCCTTCTGTTCACCTGATTTAGAATTCCTCACAATCAAATGTCGACCGCATTATCTACCAAGAGAATTATCTTCGATTATAATCACAGCCGTATATATTCCCCCCCAAGCAGACACATCGATGTCTCTGAACGAACTTTATTTGACTCTTTGCAAACTGGAATCCATACATCCTGAGGCTGCATTCATTATAGCTGGGGATTTTAACAAGGCTAGTCTGAAAACAAGACTCCCTAAATTGTATCAGCATATCGATTGCGCAACCAGGGCTGGAAAAACCTTGGATCATTGTTATTCTAACTTCCGCGACGCATATAAGGCCCTGCCCCGCCCTCCTTTCGGAAAAGCTGACCATGACTCCATTTTGCTGATCCCTGCCTACAGACAGAAACTAAAACAAGAAGCTCCCACACTGAGGTCTGTCCAACGCTGGTCCGACCAAGCTGATTCCACACTCCAAGACTGCTTCCATCACGTGGACTGGGATATGTTTCGTATTGCGTCAGATAACAACATTGACGAATACGCTGATTCGGTGTGCGAGTTCATTAGAACGTGCATTGAAGATGTCGTTCCCATAGCAACGATTAAAACATTCCCTAACCAGAAACCGTGGATTGATGGCAGCATTCGCGTGAAGCTGAAAGCGCAAACCACTGCTTTTAATCAGGGCAAGGTGACTGGTAACATGACCGAATACAAACAGTGCAGCTATTCCCTCCGCAAGGCTATCAAACAAGCTAAGCGTCAGTATGGAGACAAAGTAGAATCTCAATTCAACGGCTCAGACACAAGAGGTATGTGGCAGGGTCTACAGTCAATCACGGACTACAAGAAGAAAACCAGCCCAGTCACGGACCAGGATGTCTTGCTCCCAGGCAGACTAAATAACTTTTTGCCCGCTTTGAGGACAATACAGTGCCACTGACACAGCCTGCAACGAAAACATGTGGACTCTCCTTCACTGCAGCCGAGGTGAGTAAAACATTTAAACGTGTTAACCCTCGCAAGGCTGCAGGCCCAGACGGCATCCCCAGCCGCGCCCTCACAGCATGCGCAGACCAGCTGGCCGGTGTGTTTACGGACATATTCAATCAATCCCTATACCAGTCTGCTGTTCCCACATGCTTCAAGAGGGCCACCATTGTTCCTGTTCCCAAGAAAGCTAAGGTATCTGAGCTAAACGACTACCGCCCCGTAGCACTCACTTCCGTCATCATGAAGTGCTTTGAGAGACTAGTCAAGGACCATATCACCTCCACCCTACCTGACACCCTAGACCCACTCCAATTTGCTTACCGCCCAAATAGGTCCACAGACGATGCAATCTCAACCACACTGCACACTGCCCTAACCCATCTGGACAAGAGGAATACCTATGTGAGAATGCTGTTCATCGACTACAGCTCGGCATTCAACACCATCGTACCCTCCAAGCTCGTCATCAAGCTCGAGACCCTGGGTCTCGACCCCGCCCTGTGCAACTGGGTACTGGACTTCCTGACGGGCCGCCCCCAGGTGGTGAGGGTAGGCAACAACATATCCACCCCGCTGATCCTCAACCCTGGGGCCCCACAAGGGTGCGTTCTGAGCCCTCTCCTGTACTCCCTGTTCACCCACGACTGCGTGGCCACGCACGCCTCCAACTCAATCATCAAGTTTGCGGACGACACAACAGTGGTAGGCTTGATTACCAACAACGACGAGACGGCCTACAGGGAGGAGGTGAGGGCCCTCGGAGTGTGGTGTCAGGAAAATAACCTCACACTCAACGTCAACAAAACTAAGGAGATGATTGTGGACTTCAGGAAACAGCAGAGGGAACACCCCCCTATCCACATCGATGGAACAGTAGTGGAGAGGGTAGTAAGTTTTAAGTTCCCCGGCATACACATCACAGACAAACTGAATTGGTCCACTCACACAGACAGCATCGTGAAGAAGGCGCAGCAGCGCCTCTTCAACCTCAGGAGGCTGAAGAAATTCGGCTTGTCACCAAAAGCACTCACAAACTTCTACAGATGCACAATCGAGAGCATCCTGGCGGGCTGTATCACCTCCTGGTACGGCAACTGCTCCGCCCACAACCGTAAGGCTCTCCAGAGGGTAGTGAGGTCTGCACAACGCATCACCGGGGGCAAACTGCCTGCCCTCCAGGACACCTACACCACCCGATGTTACAGGAAGGCCATAAAGATCATCAAGGACAACAACCACCCGAGCCACTGCCTGTTCACCCCGCTATCATCCAGAAGGCGAGGTCAGTACAGGTGCATCAAAGCTGGGACCGAGAGACTGAAAAACAGCTTCTATCTCAAGGCCATCAGACTGTTAAACAGCCATCACTAACATTGAGTGGCTGCTGCCAACACACTGACTCAACTCCAGCCACTTTAATAATGGGAATTGATGGGAAATGATGTAAAATATATCACTAGCCACTTTAAACAATGCTACCTAATATAATGTTTACATACCCTACATTATTCATCTCATATGTATACGTATATACTGTACTCTATATCATCTACTGCATCCTTATGTAATACATTTATCACTAGCCACTTTAACTCTGCCACTTTGTTTACATACTCATCTCATATGTATATACTGTACTCGATACCATCTACTGTATCTTGCCTATGCTGCTCTGTACCATCACTCATCCATATATCTTTATGTACATATTCTTTATCCCCTTACACTGTGTATAAGACAGTAGTTTTGGAATTGTTAGTTAGTTTACTTGTTGGTTATTACTGCATTGTCGGAACTAGAAGCACAAGCATTTTGCTACACTCGCATTAACATCTGCTAACCATGTGTATGTGACAAATAAAATTTGATTTGATTTGATTTGATTTGATTTGAATTTGCAAATTAATTAATAAAAAATCCTACAATGTGATTTTCTGGATTTTTTTTTCTCATAGTTTTGTCTGTCATAGTTGAAGTGTACCTATGATGAAAATTACAGGCCTCTCTCATCTTTTTAAGTGAGAGAACTTGCACAATCTATCAGTACCAGTCAAACGTTTGGACACACCTACACATTCAAGCATTTTTCTTTATTTTTTTTACTATTTTCTACATTGTAGAATAATAGTGAAGACATCAAAACTATGAAATAACACATATGGAATCATGAAGTAATCAAAAAAGTGTTAAACAAGTCAAAATATCTTTTACATTTTAGATTTTCCAAAGTAGCCACCCTTTGCCTTGACAGCTTTGAACACTCTTGGCTTTCTTTCAACCAGCTTCATGAGGAATGCTTTTCCATGTCTTGAAGGATTTCCACATATGCTGAGCACTTGTTGGCTGCTTTTCCTTCACTCTGCGGTCCAACTCATCCCAAACCATCTTAATTGGGTTGAGGTCGGGTGATTGTGGATGCCAGGTCATCTAATGCAACACTCCATCACTCTCTTTGGTCAAATAGCCCTTACACAGCCTGGAAGTGTGTTTTGGGTCATTGTCCTGTTGAAAGAAAATGGTAGTCCCACTAGGCGCAAACTAGATGTGATGGGGTATCGTTGCAGAATGCTGTGGTAGCCATGCTGGTTTAGTGTGACTTGAATTCTTAATAACCACACATAGAGAGATCATCCGTTAAGCTACACTGCGTCTCTCAAAGACATGGCTGTTGGAACCAAAAATCTCAAATTTGGACTCATCCGACCAAAATACAGATTTCCACCAGTCCAATGTTCATTGCTCGTGTTTCTTGGCCCAAGCAAGTCTCTTCTTATTATTGGTGTCCTTTAGTAGTTGTTTCTTTGCAGCAATTCAACCATGAAGGCCTGATTCTCCTCTGAACAGTTGATGTTGAGAGGTGTCTGTTACTTGAATTCTGTGAAGCTTTTATTTGGGCTGCAATTTCTGAGGCTGGTAACTCTAATGAACTTACCCTCTGCTGCAGAGGTAACTTTGGGTCTTCCTTCCTTGTGGCGGTCCTCATGAGAGCCTGTTCCATCATAGCGCTTGATGGTTTTTGCAACTGCAGTTAAAGAAACAAAGTTAATGATATTTTCCGGATTGACTGAAATTCATGTCTTAAAGAAATGGACTCTTGTTTTTTTACTTGAGTTGTTCATGCCATAATATGCTTCAATATACTTGTTATTTTACCAAATAGGGCTATCTTCTGTATACCACACATGCCTTGTCACAACACAACTGATTGGCTCAAACACATTAAGAAGGAAGGAAATTCCACAAATGAACTTTTAACAAGGCACACCTGTTAATTGAAATGCATTCCAGGTGAATACCTCATGAATCTAGTTGAGAGAATGCCAAGAGTGTGCAAAGCTGTCATCAACACAAAGGGTGGCTACTTTGAAGAATCTTAAATATAAAATATAGTTTTAGTTTAACACTTTTTTGGTTACTACATGATTCCATATGTGTTATTTAATAGTTTGTATGTCCTCACTATTATTCAACAATGAAGTAGAAAGTAGTGAAAGCAAAGAAAAAACCTGGAATGAGTAGGTGTGTCCAAACTTTTGACTGTTACTGTATATAAGCACAGATTAAAATGCAAAAACATAGTCATGGTAAGCACAAATACAACATCACAAATCACCCATAAAAACTGTTACATTCCTCTACAAATAAGTCCTCCAATCAAGACTTTAAATTGCCTGAACGGCACCAGAACCGGCAACAGCACACGTCAGAAAATAAACGCCTGTTTCAAATAATAGCCAGGTCTAAATGAATTGTTTACAGGTTACTATGAATTATCATTAATTGTTTACTAGGTTTAATGTTTGATTTGTTACATTAAATAATTGAGTAATGACTCAAGAAAATTATTGCAATCTGTTTTTATTGCCAGTAAAAAACTGATAACAGCTGAGAACTGCTGCTAGCTAACTTGCAAGCACAACAAGTCAACAACTTTGGGAGTAGAGACATCCATACATTGGCCAATAAACCTCTAGTGGGGAAGGTAAGAACTGACAAAATGCACACTCAAAGAAGAGAATAATTATTCTGAAAAGGTAACTTTTTTATAATGGCATACTAAGACAAAAGAAACGTGACACGGTATGTAAATGTGAACACTGTGCAGGAAATGTATTAAAATGCTGGAATTAAACAAATACCTACGCAAATTAGAAAAAGCTGTGTGCATTTAAGGAAATAGATGCCTGGGTCAAATAGAAGCCTGGGTCTAATAAGCGCCTGTTATGTTAAGTGACTGAAGCAAATAAACGGCAAGGCTATTAATTGAAGTTTTACAGTATATCGCAGTGTTTTTTGGACTGTTCAAATCTATACTTCTGCTGACAGGTAGACCCTCATGTTTCCAGTTTATAGAATACATTTGTCAGTGTAAAGTTTAAATAACGATACAGTGTAAATATTCCTATGGCACGTTCAATTGTATTCCATCCCAAATGGGCAGAGCCCACCAGGGAGAACGTTTGTGTTTTAGCATAACATTTCTCCTCTGCAACAGGGCTCCTGAGAGGCGCAGCGGTCTAAGGCACTGCATCTCAGTGCTAGAGGCGTCACTACAGACCTTGGTTCGAATCCAGGCTGTGTCACAACTGGTTGTGATTGGGAGTCCCATAGGGCAGCACGCAATTTGCCCTGAGTCTTCCGGGTTAAGGTTTGGCCGGTGTAGGCCGTCATTGTAAATTTGAATTTGTTCTTTACTGACTTGCCTAGTTAAATAAAATAAATCTGTTTTGGTCTGAAATAATGGCGCCGGAGAAGAAGGCAGATGTTTTACGTGTCCCCGACCGATTGTGTTTATTCGTTTGTTTATTTGCATTTTTTGTAACTTTTCTAAAACACTTGTTTTGTACATAATGTTACCACTTCCGTCTCTTATGACCAAAAATAACTTCTGGACATCAGGACTGCAGTTACTCACCACGGACTGGCAGAATACTTTTTGTCCTTTAACGAGTCTGACGAGCCCAACATGAACGATATACTGTGTTCTCGGGAACAGGCCCAGATCCCCGTGATTTGCTTGAAGTGGAGGTGGAGAAAGAGGCCAGAGGGCGGGCTGCTTTTTGAGAATTTGTAGGCGATCGAATAAACCCCCACTTCCTTCCATTCTGCTAGCAAACGTGCAATCTTTGGAGAATAAAATTGATGACCAACGCGTAAGATTAAACTATCAATGGGACATTCAGAACTGTAATATCTTATGCTTCACAGAGTCGTGGCTGAACGACGACACTACAAAAAAAAAGCTGGCTGGTTATACGCTGTAGGGGTGGCATGCTATGTATTTTTGTAAACAACAGCTGGTGCACGATATCTTAGGAAGTCTCGAGCTATTGCTCGCCTGAGGTAGAGTATCTCATGATAAGCTGTAGACCACACTATCTACCGAGAGAGTTTTCATCTGTATTTTTCGTAGCTGTTTACATACCAACTCAGTCAGAGGCTGGCACTAAGACAGCATTGAATGAGCTGTATTCCGCCATTAGCAAACAAGAAAATGCTCACCCAGAGGCGGCGCTCTTAGTAGCCGGGGACTTTAATGCAGGGAAACTTAAATCTGTTTTACCAAATTTCTATCAGCATGTTAAATGTGCAACCAGAGGGAAAAGACTCTGAACCACCTATACTCCACACACAGAGACATGCATACAAAGCTCTCCCTCACCCTCCATTTGGAAAATCTGACCATAATTCTATCCTCCTGATTACTGCTTACAAGCAAAAATTAAAGCAGGAAGCATCAGTGACTAGATTAATAAAAATGGGGTCAGATGAAGCAGATGCTGCGCTACAGGACTGCTTTACTAGCATGACTGGAATATGTTCTGGGATTCCTCCAATGGTATTGAGGAGTACACCACATCAGTCATTGGCTTCCTCCATAAGTGCATCGATGACGTCGTCCCCACAGTGACGGTACTCTTTCAAAGAGTGAGACTCTAACCCGGAGGATTATAAGAAATCCTGCTATGCCCTTCGACGAACCATCAAACAGGCAAAGCATCAATACAGGACTTAGATCAAATCGTACTACACCGGCTCTGCTCGTTGGATGTGGCAGGGCTTGCAAACCATTACAGACTACAAAGGGAAGCACAGCCGAGAGCTGCCCAGTGACACGAGCCTACCAGACGAGCGAAACTACTTCTATTCTCACTTCGAGGCAAATGGCACTGAACATGCATGAGAGCTCCAGCTGTTCCAGAAGACTGTGTGATCACACTCTCTGCTGGCGATGTGAGTAAGACCTTTAAACAGGTCAACAATCACAAGGCCGCAGGGCCAGACGGATAACCAGGACGTGTACTGTGAGCATCTGACCAACTGGCAAGTGTCTTCATTGACATTTTCAACCTCTCCCTGTCCGAGTCTGTAATTCCAACGCATTTTAAGCAGACCACCATAGTGCCTGTGCCCAAGAACACGAAGGTAACCTGCCTAAATAACCCTTAGCACTCACGTGCGTAGCCATTAAGTGTTTTGAAAGGCTGGTCATGGCTCACATCAATACCATTTTCCCAGAAACCCTAGACCTACTCCAATTTGCATACCACCCCAACAGATCCACAGATGATGCCATCTCTATTGCACTCCACACTCCCTTTTCCAACTGGACAAAAGGAACACCTATGTGAGAATGCTATTCATTGACTATAGCTCTGCGTTCAACACCAAAGTGCCCTCACAACTCATCAATAAGATAAGGACCCTGGGATTAAACTCCTCCCTCTGCAACTGGATCCTGGACTTCCTCACAGTCCGCCCCCAGGTGGCTAGTGTAGGTAACAACACATCCGCCACGCTGATCCTCAACATAGGGGCCCCTCAAGGGTGCATGCTCAGCCCCCTCCTGTACTCCCTGTTCACTCATGACTGCATGGCCAGGCACAACTCCAACACCATCATTATGTTTTCCGATGACACAACAGTTGTTGGCCTGATCACCGACAATGACAAGACCGCCTATAGGGAGGAGGTCATAGACCTGGCTGTGTGTTGCCAGGAAAACAACCTCTCCCTCAACATGATCAAGACATAGGAGATGTGGACTACAGGAAAAAGAGGACCGAGCGCGCCCCCATTCTCATCGACGGGGCTGCAGTGGAGCAGGTTGAGAGCTTCAAGTTCCTTGGTGTCCACATCACCAACAAACTAACATGATCCAAACACACCAAGACAGTCGTGAAGAGGTCGCGACAAAACCTATTGCCCCTCAGGAAAGATTTGGAATGGGTCCTCAGATCCTCAAAAAGGTTTACAGCTGCACCATCGAGAGCATCCTGACAGGTTGCGTCACTGCCTGGTATGGCAACTGCTCGCCCTCCGACCGCAAGGCACTACAGAGGGTAGTGCGAACGGCCCAGTACGTCACTGGGGCCAAGCTCCCTGCCATCCAGGAACTCCATACCAGGCGGTGTCAGAGAAAGGCCCTGAAAATTGTCAAAGACTCCAGCCACACGGCAAGCGGTACCAGAACGCCAAGTCTAGGCCCAAGATGCTTCTAAACAGCTTCCACCCCAAGCCATAAGGCTCCTGAACAACTAGTCAAATGGCTACCCAGACAATTTGCACCCCCCCCCCCCCCCCTCTTGTACACCGCTGCAACACTTTGTTGTTATCATCTATGCATAGAGTCAATGTGCCCCCGACTCTGTACCGGTACCCCCCCCCCCCGTATATAGTCTTGCTATTGTTATTTTACTGCTGATCTTTAATAACTTGTTAATTTTATTTCTTATTCTTGTCTGTATTTTATTTTATATTTTTTAACTGCATTTTTGGTTTGGGGCTCCTAAGTAAGCATTTCACTGTTGTATTCGGCGCATGTGACTAATAACATTTGATTTGATAGGTCAAGACCCTGGGCCCTGGCTCCAGAGTGATACGATCCAGTGGTCTTGTGATGTGATAATTTGCCACATGCTCCCTGATCTTACTCCCCCAAATCCCACCTGTCATCCCCATCACCCTACCTCACTCACAGTCAAGTCTCCACACCTCATCCCCCAAATTCCCCTCACTTACTCCACACCCTCCTCACCTAGCATCAGGAGGAGACGTTTGATGTCTCAGATGAGCAGGCATAGAGTTGGTGTTGATGCACACCCCTGAATATTGCTTGTTAGACTACAAAGTGTAACATGTTAACTCGGTTGAAATGGATAACAACAGTAATCTGCAATAAGAATTCAATTTTCAAATGTATTTCTTTCTTTTCATTATCTTTTTAGCTTAGTGTATAAAACAGTACCTATTTACAAGTAGCCAACAACACTGCTACAGAGGTCTGTGACTGTCACCACAGCCATGAATTTCTAAATATACTGGAACATTAACAACGGCCTTGTTTATGTAACCTTGGTCTGTCAAGCTAAAGCACAGCCACTAACAATTCACATTATATATGTCACCCTCCAAAGCTCCAATTTGATGCTCCATAAATTAAATACTCAGATGAGCCCAAGTTATTTCAGAGTGAAACATGCCAATTAGACGTGGAGGTCAGTGCTGGGTCTGTAGAACTATACTTAGACAGGGCATAAATAAAGGAAATAGATGTTTCCGTCCAACCATTTCATACAGATGAATTACCTGATGCTGATGGAAACATGGAAACACTCAGATGAGTCACAAGTTGGGGAATTTGCAAGGCGATGGGCTTGATGCTCCTTTCCAATAAATATTGAGAGTCTTATTATGGTGACATGATGATCGATGCTTGGCGGCCATTTGACAAAAATAAAAAGAATATTACTTTTATCCATAATAATCTCACAATGTCGGTAGTCTACCCGCACAGTATCTGCAAGCTGTAGGTAGCCCACCCACACCGTATCTGCAAGCTGTAGGTAGCCCACCCCCACCGTATCTGCAAGCTGTTGGCTAGAGCGCATGTGCCAAGAATAGAGTGGGCACATTTGCTATATAACAGTTTTTGTGACAAAACCATCAGTGGAGTTCAAAATGCGAAGGAAACCCATTTAACTTGTATTTTTCGTTTGGTACATGGGAATTTAACGGCAAAAGTAATTTTATGTGCATTTTTATCCACAAAAAGTCTGGACAATGGAAACATCTCTGGTGGGAAATGTGCACATTGTTTTATGCAGATTTATGCAAATTGTATGGAAACCTGTCTGGTTCATTATGTTCTCATAGTATGTATCTCCAGGACAGGACGTAAGCACTCTATCTGCTAGAATGTGCACACAGAATGCTGGAGCTCATACTTTCCATTTCATGTCCTTATTTTTGGTAAAAATCTTGGAGGAGAGGGAAGACAGTGGCCATGTCCGAAATCTGGCTTGCCTGCTACATTTTACATTGACAGTTTTGTCATTTAGCAGACACTCTTATTCAGAGCGACTTACAGGAGAAATTAGGGATACGTGCCTTGCTCAAGGTCTCATTGACAGAATTCATCTAGTCGGCTCTGGGATTTGAACCAGCGACCTTTCTGTTACTGGCCCAAAGGATAATTTATTTATTTGGGGGGGGGGGGGGGGGGGGGGGAATCAGCTTTAATATTGTACATAGATAGTGGGTTCTATCAATTTAATTGTTTGCATAATTTCTAATCCACTTCATATAAAAAGTGGATTACTCCCTGACTGGAGTAAACTAACTGTACTGTCCTCCTTAATTGATCCTACTTGACACGCAGACGTCTCAAGTAGGCACCTGGAAATGCAAATGCGCTACGCTAAATGCTAAATGTACTCGTTAAAACTCAAACGTTCATTAAAATACACATGCAGGGTATTGAATTAAAGCTACACTCGTTGTGAATCTAGCCAACAAGTCAGATTTTTAAAATGCTTTTCGGCGAAAGCATGAGAAGCTATTATCTGATAGCATGCAACACCCCAAAATGCCTGAAGGCGACGTAAACAAAAGAATTAGCGTAGCCGGCGCTACACAAAAACGCAGAAATAAAATATAAAACATTCATTACCTTTGATGATATTCTTTGTTGGCACTCCTATATGTCCCATAAACATCACAAATTGGTCTTTTTCCCGATTAAATCCGTCCATGAATGCCCAAAATATCCATTTGTATAGCCTGTCTGCTTCAGGAAAAAAGCTCTCTTCCAACACGCAACGTCATTTTTAAAAATTATATAAGTTGCCTATATTCTTTGACAAAACACTTCAACCTACTTTTGTAACCCAACTTTAGGTATTTGTAAACGTTAATAAGCGATCAAATTGATCACTGGGCGATCTGTATTCAATAGCAGCTACTCAAGAAAACAATGTCCATTTTTCAATCTTCCAAAATCGATTGTTGTAGGCTGGATGGAATGACGGATCTATTGGTAATGTCTCAAAGGATTTTTGTCAATGAAAATGACGTTTTTGGAGACATTGTGTGGAAGCTGTAGGAATTGCATCCGTGTCCATATTAAATTTGGTTTCCTTTAAATAATACATGAAAGGGGCGCATGGATACTTTTTTCAGCTTTCAGTGACCAGTTTTTCTTGCGCTTTTCGATGAAACACACGCTCTGTTATAGTCACAGCCGTGATTTAACCAGTTGTAGAAACTTCAGAGTGTTTTCTATCCACACATACTAATCATATGCATATACTATATTCCTGGCATGAGTAGCAGGACGCTGAAATGTTGCGCGATTTTTAACAGAATGTTCAAAAAAGGAGGGGGTAGGATAAAGAGGTTAAGGTGTATGCAACCATAAATTGACAGTCAGCGAAACTCTAACCTGCGTGAATATTGTTCTGAACAGTATTAGTATCTAAATAACATGTAAGCTAATGTAAGTGTGAAGAGAAATCACATGTACAGAGAAGCGAGCTTCAAAACAGCACTAAACAGGCAGGCTAGGCTAGCAAGGGAAAACATGACCCCGCAGAAAACACTTACAATACTAAATTATTAACATCTTATAGTTGATTTGTACTTTCAGGTATTGCTTTACGAAGGCTTAACAAGATGGATGGCAGAAGATAAAAAGCAATATTACATCACCATTTTCCAACAATGAGGCTGAACTGCATAATTCTCTATTTCCTGTTTTTCCACCAACAAAGAGGTAGCGCAGCACAGAACATGCTAGCTGCGGCTACACAAAACAGCCACTGGATGGTGCCAAATCAAAAGGTGCTTTGCTAAAAGAAGAGAAGGCAGAATACTAATGGACAACAATACTTCTACTGCTGCTTACAGCTATTTTCGCTCACAAGTACGGTACATGTAGTTAAATAATTATGCATATATTCATAATTTCCCCTTTCTACAAGTGCAGGATTTTCTCCCAAATCTGCCAATCCACCATTCATTTGGACCTTAACTCCAACCCTCCGATGTCCACAGATTAACCCATCTTTCCCAATCTAATGCAATTTTACTATCCTTTTGCAAAACATCCCTCTAGGTAACTGTGATGTCTTACAAGGGTCCTGAACCTCCCAATTTGTAAAATATCTACCGATATTGCACTAAAAATAAATACTTTACTCAAGACTATAATGTTTTTTCCCATAGACTGATTGTAGTTTTTCCAGATCCCCTAACAATATTGTTGTCACACCCTGACCACAGAGAGCCCTTGGTTCTCTATGGTGTAGTAGGTCAGGGCGTGACTAGGGGGAGATCTAGTATATCTATTTCTATGTTGGTGCTAATGTGGTTCCCAATTAGAGGCAGCTATTCAACGTTGCCTCTGATTGGGGATCATATTTAGGTAGCTATTTCCCCACCTGTGTTTTGTGGGATATTGAGTGTTTGTTAGTGTGTTTGGGCACGACGTCCTGACGGTCTTTGTAAGTTTTGTTATTTTGTTTTGTTAGTTTCACTTAAATAAATATGTGGAACTATACTCACGCTGCGCCTTGGTCCGCTCATTTCCAAGATCGTGACAGAATATCCCACCAAACAAGGACCAAGCAGCGTGCAATGATGGGAAAAATAAATTGGACCTGGGAAGAAATCATGAAAGGACAGGAGACCCTTCTTTGGCGGGAGTCGCCAAGGAGCATGGAAGGGACCACGGCCACAGAAGCATGGAAGACCCCACGGCCACAGAAACCCCAAGATTTTGGGGTTTTGGGGGAGGCACATGGAGCTGGCGGTCGAGCAGCGGAGAGTGCCAGAGCCTGTTTGGGAGTCGGAGGAGGAATTTGATGAAAGATTCCGGAGAGAGGTGGTAGCAATGTGGTAGCAATGAGAATGCTGCAGCACAGGCGTGATGAAGAGCGGGACACCAGTCCGGTGCCCCCTGTGCCGGCTAAACGCACTAGGCCTCCAGTGCGCATTCACAGTCCAGTACGTCCTGTGCCTGCTCCCCGCAGTCGCCCTGAAGTGCGTGTCGCCAGTCTGGTGCCCCCTGTACCAGCTCCACGCACGGAACCTCCTGCTACGGTCCACAGTCCGGAACCTCCAGCGACGGTCCACGGTTCGGGACCTCTGGCGACGGTCCATGGTGCGGAACCTCCGGCGACGGTCCATGGTGCGGAACCTCCGGCGATGGTCCATGGTGCGGGACCTCCGGCGACGGTCCATGGTGCGGAACCTCCGGCGACGGTCCATGGTGCGGAACCTCCGGCGACGGTCCATGGTGCGGAACCTCCAGCGACGGTCAACGGTCCGGAACCTCCATCGAGGGTCAACGGTCCGGAGCTTCCAGGCAAGGCGTCCAGTCCGGCTCCAGGGCAGGAGCCTTCCTCTGCACCGGTTGCCAGTCCAGGAACGGTGTCCAGTCCTGCTCCATGGAGGGAGCATTCCTATGCACCGATGCCTAGTCCAGCCACAGTGTCCAGTCCTGCTCCATGGCCAGAGCCCTCCTTTGTGCCGGTGCCCAGTCCAGGCACGGCGTCCAGTCTCGCTCCAAGGCCGGATACTTCCTCTGCATTGGTGTCCAGTCCAGGCACGGCGTTCAGCCCGACGCCATGGCCGGATCCGGGGTCTGGGCAGGGGCTACGACCTGCACCATAGCCGTCACCAACACTAATCACCCCCCCTACCCTCCCCATTTGGTTTCAGGTTTTGCGGCCTGAGTCCGCACCTTTGGGGTGGGTTCTGTCACGCCCTGACCATAGAGAGCCCTTGGTTCTCTATGGTGTAGTAGGGGTTATCTAGCGTGACTAGCGGGTTATCTAGTATATCTATTTCTATGTTGGTGCTAATGTGGTTCCCAATTAGAGGCAGCTATTTATCGTTGCCCCTGATTGGGGATCATATTTAGGTAGCTATTTCCCCACCTATGTTTTGTGGGATATTGATTGTTTGTTTGGGCACTACGTCCTCACGGTCTTTGTACGTTTTGTTATTTTGTTTTGTTAGTTTCACTTAAATAAATATGTAAAACTAAACTCATGCTGCGCCTTGGTCCGCTCATTTCCAAGATCGTGACAATTGTTTGCAGGTCCATTTGAACCCTGATGACATAACAACTATTCATGGACCTGACTCTAAAAGAAAGCCACTGATGGAACGTACCAAAAAATATGTTCTATTGATTCTGTTTTGTTGTGGCAGAGTCTGCACAAGGCTAATTGTTCAGTGCCCCATATATTGAGCATTCTTTTTGTAGGAAGTATTTTATATAATACTGTGGCTTAAATTGAAACGAACAGACTGATGTGTCAATTGTTGTTCTATCCTGTATCTACTTCATAGACCCTATGCCAAAGTTTTGGGACATCAGGGACCTGTCCCAAACTGACTTGAATTTTATATGGCATTGCTGTCAAATCTTTTGACTTTAAGTGAAACTGATCATTTAAGACATTTAATGGCTGGCAGACAGAAATGACTTAATTTCTTCTTCAAGTAATTGTGAGTTGGTTATAATTGTGAGGATACTTTAAAAAAATGAATCCACCATAAATGTAAGGTTTTAATCTGCAAAGATCTCACTCTTAAATAGAATGGGCCTCTCTTAGTAGCTTGCTAGAAAACCAGTTTGGATTTAGATAACATTTTAGAATTAAGAGAAGTTTAATGCCTTAAAATGTTATTTTTAACAGTTCAAACTCATATTTGTTATTAATATGCTTGTTTAACTTGATCAAGTTTGCCATTCCAAATGAAGATAAATGATTTTTTCCTGCATGATTTGAATAAGAACTATCCTGGACTTGGTAGAGCCATGAATAAATGCAGTGCATTCAGAAAGTATTCAGACGTTAGAGCCTTATTCTAAAATGGATTGAAAAAAAAAATCCTCATCAATCTACACACAATACCCCATAATGAAAAAGCAAAAACAGGATTTTATCAATTTTAGCAAATGTATTTTTTTATTTCACCTGTATTGAACCAGGTAGGCTAGTTGAGAACAATTTCTCATTTACAACTGCGACCTGGCCAAGAATAAAGCAAAGCAGTTCGACACATACAACAACACAGAGTTACACATGGAATAAACAAACATACAGTAGAAAAAATCTATATACAGTGTGTGCAAATGAGATAAGATAAGGCAATAAATAGGCCATGGTGGCGAAGTAATTACAGTATACCAATTAAACACTGGAGTGATTGATGTGCAGAAGTAGTACAGGTGCAGTGATCTGTGAACTGCTCTGACAGCTGGTGCTTAAAGCTAGTGAGGGAGATATGAGTCTCCAGCTTCAGCAATTTTTGCAGGTCGTTCCATTCATTGGCAGCAGAGAACTGGAAGGAAAGGCGGCCAACGGAGGAATTGGCTTTGGGGTTGACTAGTGAGATATTCCTGCATGCTACGGGTGGGTGATGCTATGGTGACCAGTGAGCTGAGATAAGGCGGGGCTTTACCTAGCAGAGACTTGTAGATGACCTGGAGCCGGTGGGTTTGGCGACGAGTATGAAGCGAGGGCCAGCCAAGGAGAGTGTACAGGTCGCAATGGTGGATAGTATATGGTGCTTTGGTGACTAAACAGATGGCACTGTGATAAACTGCATCCAAATTGTTGAGTGTTGGAGGCTATTTTGTAAATGACATCACCGAAGTCAAGGATCGGTAGGATGGTCAGTTTTACGAGGGTATGTTTAGCAGCATGAGTGAAGGATGCTTTGTTGTGAAATAGGAAGCCAAATCTAGATTTAATTTTGGATTGGAGATGCTTAATGTGAGTCTGGAAGGAGAGTTTACAGTCTAACCAGACACCTTGATACAGTATTTGTAGGCGTCGACATATTCTAAGCCAGAACCGTCCAGAGTAGTGATGCTGGACAGGCAGGCAGGTGCTGGCAGCGATTGGTTGAAGAGCATGCATTTAGCTTTACATGCATTTAAGAGCAGTTGGAGGCAACGGAAGGAGAGTTGTATGGCATTGATGCTCGTCTGGAGGTTAGTTACCACAGTGTCCAAAGAAGGGCCAGAAGTATGCAGAATGGTGCCGTCTGCGTAGAGGTGGATCAGAGAATCACCATCATTAAACGCGACAGCATTGATGTATACAGAGAAGAGTCGGCCCGAGAATTGAACCCTATGGCACCCCTGTAGAGACTGCCAGAGGTCCGGACAACAGGGCCTCCGATTTGACACACTGAACTCTATCAGAGAAGTAGTTGGTGAACCAGGTGAGGCAGTCATTTGAGAAACCAAGGCTGTTTAGTCTGCCGATAAGAATGTGGTGATTGACAGGGTCGAAAGCCTTGGCCGGGTTGATGAATAACGCTGCACAGTACTGTCTCTTATTGATATCGTTTAGGACCTTGAGCGTGGCTGAGATGCACCCATGACCAGCTCTGAAACCAGATTGCATAGCGGAGAAGGTACGGTGGGATTCGAAATGGTCGATAATCTGTTTGTTAACTTGGCTTTCGAAAGACCTTAGAGAGGCAGGGTGGGATAGATATAGGTCTGTAGCAGTTTGGGACTAGAGTGTTTTTGAAGAGGGGGATTATCGCGGCAGCTTTCCAATCTTTGGGAATCTCAGACGATACGAAATAGTAGTTGAACAGGCTAGTAATAGGGATTGCAACAATTTCGGCAGATACTTTTAGAAAGAGAGGGTCCAGATTGTCTAGCCTGGCTGATTTGTAGGGGTCCAGATTTTGCAGCTCTTTCAGAACATCAGCTATCTGGATTTGGGTAAAGAAGAAATGGGGGAGGCTTGGTTGAGTTGCTGTCGGGGGTGTCGGGCAGTTGACCGTGTTAGGGGTAGCCAGGTGGAAAGCATGACCAGCCGTAGAAAAATGCTTATTGAAATTCTCAATTATAGTGGATTTATCGGTGGTGACAGTGTTTCCTAGCCTCAGTGCAGTGGGCAGCTGGGAGGAGGTGCTCTTATTCTCCATGGACTTTACAGTGTCCCAGAACTTTTTTGAGTTTGTGCTACAGGATGCACATTTCAGTTTGAACAACCTAGCTTTAGCTTTCCTAACTGCCTGTGTATATTGGTTCCTAACTTCCCTGAAAAGTTGCATATCATGAGGGCTATTCGATGTTAATGCAGTACGCCACAAGAGCATGCTTATTTAAGATGGTGAGGAAGGCACTTTTAAAGAACAACCAGGCATCCTCTACTGACTGGATGAGGCCAATATCCTTCCAGGATACCCCGGCCAGGTCGATTAGAAAGGCCTGCTCGCTAAACTGTTTTAGGGAGCGTTTGACAGTGATGAGGGGTGGTCGTTTGACCGCAGACCCATTATGGATGCAGGCAATGAGGCAGTGATCACAGATCTTGGTTGTAAACAGCAGAGGTGTATTTGGAGCGCAGGTTGGTTAGGATGATATCTATGAGGGTGCCTGTGGTTATGGATTTGGGGTTGTACCTGATAGGTTCATTGATCATTTGTGTGAGATTGAGGGCATCAAGCTTAGATTGTTTGATTGCTGGTGTGTTAAGCATGTCCCAGTTTAGGTCACCTAGCAGCACAAGCTCTGAAGATAGATGGGGGGCAGTCAATTCACATATGGTGTCCAGGATACAGCTGGGGGCAGCGGGTGGTCTTTAGCAAGCGGCAACATTGAGAGACTTGCTTCTGGAGAGGTGGATTTTTTTAAAGTAGAAGCTCGAATTGTTTGTGAATAGACCTGGATAGTAAGACAGAACTCTGCAGGCTATCTCTGCAGTAGATTGCAACTCCGCCCCCTTTGGCAGTTCTATCTTGGCGGAAAATATTATAGTTAATGATGGAAATTTCAGGGTTTTTGGTGGTCTTCCTAAGCCAGGATTCAGGCACGGCTAAGAGATCCGAATTGGCAGAGTGTGCTAAAACAGTGAATAAAACAAACTTAGGGAGGAGGCTTCTAATGTTAACATGCATGAAACCAAGGCATTTACGGTTACAGAAGTCAACAAATGAGAGCACCTAGGGAATAGAGGTGGAGCTAGGCACTGCAGGTCCTGGATTAACCTCTACATCATCAGAGGAACAGAGGAAGAGTAGGATAAGGGTATGGCTAAAGGCTATAAGAACTGGTCGTTTAGTACGTTCGGAACAGAGTGAAAGAGCAGGTTTCTGGGTGCGCTAAAATAGATTCAAGGCATAATGTACAGACAATGGTATAGTAGGATGTGAGTACATTGGAGGTAAACCTAGGCATTGAGTGATGATGAGAGAGATATTGTCTCTAGAAACATTTTAACCAGGTGATGTCATCGCATATGTGGGAGGTGGAACTAAATGGTTGGTTAAGGCATATTGAGCAGGGCTAGAGGAACTACAGTGAAATAAAACAATAATCACTAACCAGTACAGTAATGGACAAGGCATATTGACATTAGGGAGAGGCATGCGTAGCCGAGGGAAGATAAGGGTCCAGTGAATGGTTGGGCTGGCTGGAGACACGGCGATTCAGACAGCTAGCAGGCCGGGGCTAGCAAGCTAGCAGAAGGGCCTTAGGAAAGTCTGTTTTAGCCTCCTCGTGCGGTTCCATCAATAGACCAGTCGTGGTGGATTAGTAGGGTTCCGTGTATTAGAGGGGTCCAGTCCAATTTGCAAATGGATCTATTCAGCTAACAGTCCAATATGCTCTAGACAGCTAGCGGGCCGTGGCTAGCAGGCAAGCAGATCGGCATTCAGGGGGTGTCGCAACGTAGGAGCCAGTTGAGTAACCCTATCGAGCAGATTACGTTGGTAGTGCAGTCATGAAGAATCGGCGGGGTTCCGTACCCCGTACCAGCAATAAAAGGGACCCAGCAGTGGCTGATGGACCTCTTCAGCTAGCCGGGAGATGGGCCTAGCATGGGCTAACTCCAAGCTAATTGGTGCTTGCTTCGGGACAGAAACGTTAGTTGTCTCTCGGATTGCAACCTGCGATGATCCAGGTGAGAAGGTTCAGACAGAAAATAGGTCCAGTACGCTCTGGTTTGAATCGCGTTGTACAAACTAGCGAGAGTTCTCCGAGCTACAGGTAGCCGTTAACCGCTAGCAGTGGTTAGCTGGCTACTAGGTAGAAACTAGTTAGCTGGCTATATTCTGTTGGGGGATTCCGATTGAGGTAAAGAAAAATACTTTTGAAAAAATTAAATCCACACCACATTTGATGAGGCGGGTTGCAGGAGATTATTTTGAAGTTGAGGTTTAGAAAAATATTTTAAAAAGCTAAGCGAGGAAAAATATATATACATGGGACACGACAAGGCGAAGGACAATTATGTCTGACTTCTACGCTTTCTTGGATATGAATAAAAAATAGAAACTGAAATATCACATTTACATTTACCCTCAAACCCTTTACTTTGTTGAAGCACCTTTGGCAGTGATTACAGCCTCGAGTCTTCTTGGGTATGACGCTACAAGCTTGGCACACCTGTTTTTGGGGAGTTTCTCTCATTCCTCTCAAACTCTGTTAGGTTGGATGGGGAGTGTCCCTGCACAGCTATTTTCAGGTCTCTCCAGAGATGTTCGAACGGGTTCAAGTCTGTGCTCTGGCTGGGCCACTCAAGGACATCCAGAGACTTGTCCCAATGCCACTCCGCATTGTCTTGGCTGTGTGCTTAGGGTAGTTGTCCTGTTAGAAGGTGAATCTGAACGCTCTGGAGCAGGTTTTCATCAAGGAGCTCTCTGTACTTTTCTCCATTCATCTTTCCCTCGATCCTGACTAGTCTCCCATTCCCTGCCATTGAAAAACATCCCAACAGCATGATTCTGCCACCACCATACTTCGCCGTAGGGATGATGTCAGGTTTCCTCCAGATGTGACGCTTGGCATTCAGGCCAACGAGTTCAATCTTGGTTTCATCAGACCAAAGAATCTTGTTTCACATGGTCTGTAGCGGGCTGTCATGTGCCTTTTACTGCGGAGTTGCTTCCGTCTGGCCACTCTATAAAGGTCTGATTGGTGGAGCGATGGTTGTCCTTCTGGAAGGTTCTCCCATCTCCACAGAGGAACTATGGAGCTCTGTCAGAGTAACCATCAGGAACTTTGTCATCTCTGCAATCCTCCTATTGGGATAAGTGTCATCAACAACCGCTGAATAGCATAGCCCTACATCCAATAAATATTACTCTCAATATTTATATTCATGAAATCACAAGGGCAATATAGGAAAACACAGCGTAGCCTTTTGTTCATCCACCTGCCATGTCAGATTTTGAAATTATGCTTTACAGCGAAAGCAATCCAAGCGTTTGTGTAAGTCTATCGATCGCACGATATAACATTAAGTACACTTAGCATCAGGTAGCTCGGTCACAAAAATCAGAAAAGCAATCAAATTAATAGTTTACCTTTGATGATCTTCGGATGTTTTCACTCACGAGACTCCCAGTTACACAACAAATGTTCCGTTTGTTTCATAAAGATGATTTTTATATCCAGAATACCTCTGTTTGTTTGTCGCGTTATGTTCAGAAATACACAGGAAAGAGCGGTCACGACAACACAGACGAAAATTCCAAATAGTTTCCATTATGTCCACAGAAACATGTCAAACGTTTTTTATAATATATAATCGATAATATATCAACCGCAAATGTCTTTCACAGTAGGAGAGGGGAAAACAATGGCTGTCCAAATTCTGTTGCGCAAGCAAAACTCATGTGACCACTTGACACAATGTTATCGTTCTGGCTCATTTTTCAAAATAAAAGCCTGAAACTATGTCTGAAGACTGTTGACACCTTGAGGAAGCGATAGGAAAGGGAATCTGGTTCATGTCCCTTTAAATGGAGCAAAGGGAGGCTATGGAACATGGAGTTTTCAAAATAGAAGCCTCTTCCTGCTTTGATTTTCCTAAGGGTTTCGCATGCAATATCAGTATTGTTATACTCACAGACAATATTTTGACAGTTTTGGAAACTTTAGAGTGTTTTCTAATAATAATATGCATATATTAGCAACTGAGACTGAGGAGCTGGCCGTTTACAATGGGCACCGTTTCATCCAAGCTACTCAATACTGCCCCTGAAGCCATATGAAGTTAAGAATGATGGAGGCCACTGTGTTCTTAAGGACCTTCAATGCTGCAAAAATGCAATAAAAATGCTTTGTCATTATGGGGTGTTGTGTGTAGATTGAGGAAAACATATGTCTAACCAATTTCCAAATAAGGCTGTAATGTAACAATGTGGAAAAAGTGAAGGGGTCTGAGTACTTTCCGAATGCACTGTAAGTAAACTGCGATTTCACAAGAGAATGAATCAGGTTAATCTTCTCATTCAGTGTTTCTCTCTCCACAGTTTCAAGATTCTATACATCTAAGTTTTCTACCAAAGTTATTGGTTGCAAGGTTGATAAACTTTTCCGGGATATGTAAACCAAGCACATCAACTTCACCATCTGCCCGTATAATTCGGGAGACCACATGGCAATTTAAAGTCCGTAATGTAGTACACTTATGATAGTTCGGTTTAAGTCTAGAGAAACTGGAAAAATTATACAGGTCCTCAATGAGGCCCTTCATGGTTGAAGATCAAGGACTCGAGAGAACTTGATTTGTTTGCGTACATTGATACTTTTGCCTCTAATCCATACATTTTTTTAATTTCCCAGGTCCCCAATGAAAATCGAGGACTCAAGAGAGAACTTGAATCATCAGCGTACATTGATACATTTGCCTCTAATCCATACATGTTTTTGTCCCTTAATGTTATCATTAGATACATTTTTAAAGCTAACAGTTCAATGGCCATAATAAATAGGTATGGTGACAGAGGGCAACCTTGTTTTACGCAGCTTGACAATTCAAAGTTCTCAGAGAAGTAACAGTTATTTATTATTTTACATAAAGGATTGTTGTAAATTACTTTTACCCATTTTATGAGAGATTCTAAAAACGTGAAAGAATCCATGCACCTATAAACACATTCTAGAGGTATTGTATCAATGGCTTTTCTCAAAATCTGCAATAAAGATTATACCTGGTTTCCCTACATTCTAATCATTTTCCATTATTTCTAGTAGTTGTCTCATGTCTCCAATATGCCTGCCTTTGAAGAATCTCTTCAGATTGTGATGAATAATGTCCGATAGGACCTTTTAAATTCTATGAGCATTCCATTTTTCCAATATTTTTGAATCGTAACTTTGAAGGGTGAGGGGCCTCCAATTTTTAAAGAGACTGGGTCTTTGTACTGGCTCCTGCTTCAGTAGGCGAGAGATCAGCCCTTCTTTTTGTGTGTCCGACACTTTGAAATGAATCAATTGCCAACCATAGTTCAGCATTAGGCCTTCACGATTTTTTTTGTGTCTCAGATAATTTAACATTATTTTTTGGGAGAAGGATATCATAAATCTCATCGGGGGAGGTTGGAGGAGGAACTTGACAAGATAATATTTGCTTAAAATATTTATCCATTTTTTTACGGTTTCAACCGCAACCTACTTCAAATGCATACTGTGTATTAATCACACTAAACATTATTTAAAATGTAATGTTTAGTGAAAATGAATGCAGTAACAAACAAATATCAGCATACTAGGCTCATCCTACAGAGAATGGTTCATCTAATGTGTAATTACATTGATTCAAACCATTTGTTCATTTTGAAATTCTCAAATGACAATTCTCTTCCTCAATAGTGTGCAGCGAATTCTACTAGATGAAAAGTCTAAATGAGCACTTGTGGGAATTAGCCTATATGGATAGGGCTAAATTGAAATATTTCTTACAGAAGAAACATGAACGCATATGCATAACTATTGTAGCAATTGTAAGAAGATGATGGGAAATGTATTTGATTTGTTGTGAGCACTCAAAGTTCACCTGACACAAGACTGAAACCAAATATGACACAGTTGATTTGATGTGCATTTTGCATTTACTGTACTTTTCCCCACATTTGTTGATAGAGAAAAAAATTGAAAGATGACAAGGATTTGAGTGGGAGGACCAACTGGTGTCTCCAAGTGTGCATAGTTCTGAAGTAATTTCAATACACTTGTATGACTCGTGTGAGAGCAGAAATTACAAGATTGTTAAAATACTGTAATTGCATCAAATTGTTATTTTATGCAACAGAATATGGGGTTCTTAGAACACTCATCTGTGTGTGTTCTACTGAGAATGGGCCTCTGGAGGCTTAATGCTGAGAGAAGATGTATGCCTTGGGTGATAAACCTAACAAGACCGCATTCCATAGCATGAGTTTATGTTTCTGTTCTATGAGGTACCAGGGTGGAGATTCAGTATGGATAATAATCACAAGGTTAGGATTCGTATAAAAGATACTGTTTGCTGTGAATTATTAGTATCTGCTGTAAAGACTGTTCTCTTCGTGTAGAAATCAGGGTCTGGCCCACAATACAAAGTTCCTATTCCATACATCTGTGATTTTTCATGAAAATCCAGGAGGATGGACTTTGCTATAAAATGCTCTGGCTTTGTCCTGCTGGTTGGGCTCTCAACAAATCACTGACGGGTGGGTCGTTGACAAGCTCCATTACTGCAGTAATTCAATTATAAAGTTAAATTGTTTTGAAGAAATCTAAAAGTCTCTCCTTTGATTAGAATAATTCTACCACACTCAAAGAAGAGTCTCCAACTATAAGGTGTTTTTTTAGTATTTACCTGTTGACGGTTATGTGCCCAGTGACCTGTTATCCGCTGCATATCCTCTCCGTACAATAACAACCAAGTACATTGTTAGGGCATTGACTCAGTTTATTTATATTTTTGGAATACCCAAAATGATTCAAAGTGATCAAGGTTCCAACTTAACATGTTCGCACAGGTGTTACGCCAACTTCGCATCAGACACAATTTTGGGAGCCATCAGGGAGCCCTGGAGCGGTTCCATCAGACCTTGTAATTGTTGCGTGCTTATTGCACTGACTTGGACTGAGACTGGGAGGAGGGGTTGCCTTGGTTGTTGCTTGCAGCTAAATAGATTTTAAAGAGATTTTACAAGAAAGCAGAGGATTTAGCCATAACAACCTAGTTTTTGGGCACACCGTACGTGGTCCACTAGCCATTTTACGAGATGGCCAGGGTGCTGCAGAGCCCCCTAGGAATCTGTCATCTTATGTAAATGACTTCAGGCGACGCCTGTATGCAACTGGGGAGATGGATAAGGAAAAGTTAACATCTTCTCAGTGTAAGATGAAGGGACTGTTTGACTGGCGAGCTGATCACCACCAGTTCAGTCCTGGTGACCAAGTCCTCACTCTGTTACCTACTGTTGGTTCTGTTACCTATTGTTGTAGGCTAAATTTAGTGGACCATATACAGTGGTAAGTCAGGTTTCTGAGTTGAACTATGTGGTTGCAACTCCTCAAAGGAAAAAGGCTACACAGCTCTGTCATATGAACTTGTTGAAGCCTTACTATGCATGTCCTTATATTCCATCCTCTATTGCCTCAGACTTGCCTTTACCTGCAGGGGACACTAAACCTGTTATTTTAACGAGTTCAAGACCTGAGTTGTTATTGGGTCGTTATGTTTCACCCACGGTGGCAGTTTGTTGTGAAGGGAGGCTGCTTAGCCCAGATGATGGTGTCCTGGAAGGACGGTTAAATAATTCAGTCTTTGGGTAGTTTTAATACTCTGCTGGGACACTTGTCTCTTCCTTGTAGTGCCGAGCTGGTTCATTTGATCATGAGTTTTACAGACGCCTTCTCGTACCCATTTGGTAAATCATGATATTGACGTTGGTGATGCCCCACCTATCCAGCAATGATTTACTGTGTGTCATTTACTGTGTGAGAAACATAAACATTTAAACTCTGAGATTCAGTATATGCTTGTTAATGACATTGCTGAACCTTGTCTTTTGGTTCATAAGCAGGATGGAACATTTCGGTTTTGCACAGACTACCAAAAGTTAAGTGTGACAACCTGATTCCTACCCACTTCCCAGCATGGAAGACTGTGTTGATCAAGTTGGTTCTGCTGCAGTCAGATAGCCAGGAAATTGAGCGTCCTGTGGCATACTTCTCCAAGAAGTTCAACAGTTATCAGCTAAACTAATCTTTGGTGGAGAAGGAGGCTCTTGCCCTGATCTAGGCTCTCCAACACTTCGATGTGTATGTGGGTACGGTATAGTGCCTCTAGTTGTGTATATACTAATCACAACCCACTCACCTTTTTACACTCGATGCAGTGTCCGAACCAAAGGTTGATGTGGTGGTGTCTGTACCTTCAAGCTCTTCCCCTCAAGATTCGTCATATTGAAAGGGCGGACAATGTTTTGGGCGGATGCGTTGTCTGTGCATGAAGCTTGAAGCTTCAGCAACAATACAGACGTGCTCAGGTGTCTCCAGACAGAGCCCCTGACAGCATGGGAATGTCAACTTGGAATGTCAGCATGGCAACTGCTTGGAACATGTTTTCTCTGACATTAGAGCCATCCTGAGGAAAAAAATCTGAATTGTTGAAGATTAATCATTTAACATATTTTGAAATATTATGGGGGTGAGAAAAAAGCTATTTGTACAATAACAGTTTGACTTTGCCTTCAGAAGAAAGGTGTAAGGATTAATAAGAACAAAAATATTAATAAATAGAGTGAGTTTAAAAGCTACGAATTTTCTGGGGACTGTAATGAGATTTTGAAGGGCAGAGAATAAAACTTAATTCACATGATATAGTGCAAAAATAGGCAATATGACGAAGACACATACTCCTATTACTTTTAGCTCTGACATTCGTTTAATTTACCTTGTATTGCTTTGGTAGGATAAACAGCCTTTGCTGTCCCTATTATTTCAGAGGGAATGGATGCTACACAGGCACAGGCAGTGTATCTGTGGTGTGTGCATGTGTGTAGGATGGAGGTGGCCATGTGTGTTGAAATGAGGATGTGTATTCCCAGAGCCTCAGTGAGCTGCTGCTCATGTTGTGTTCAGTTCATTTTCCTCTCTGTCTGGAATAACACACAGATGAGCATGTTATGTGAGAGTACTGTAGCCACATACTGTAGGTATCACCTTTACAGGCCAGAGAGGACCACTCAACCCTCATCTAATGTGCTTTCAACTTGAAGGTTAATTACAGATTAAGATAATAATGTGATGTTTTAGTTTTCCAATCTTTAAACTGCAATTTATACTCTATGCATACTTGAAAAAGGATAGCACATAACATTTTCTTAGTTTATCACATTCATTTACAGTGCATTCGGAAATATTCAGACCCCTTGACTTTTTCCACATTTGGTTACATTACAATTAATTATTATAATGTTTTTCCTCATCAATCAACACACAATACCACATAATGACATAGCGATAACAGGTTTTTAAATGTATTAAAAATAAAGAACAGATACAGACCCTTTTGCTATGAGACTTGAAATTGATCTTCTTTCCATTGATCACCCTTGAGAGGTTTCTACAACTTGATTGGAGTCCACCTGTGGTAAATTAAATTCATTTGACATGAGGTGACCAAGAACCCAATGGTCACTCTGAAAGAGCTCCAGAGCTCCTCTGTGGAGATGGGAGAACCTTCCAGAAGGACAACCATCTCTGCTACACTCAATCAATCAGGCCTTGACGGTAGAGTGGCCAGACGGAAGCCACTCAGTAAAAGGAACATAACAGACCACTTGGAGTTTGCCAAAAAGGCACATAAAGGACTCAGACCAGGAGAAAGAAGATGCTCTGGACTGATGAAACCAAGATTGAACTCTTTGGCCTGAATGCCAAGTGTCACGTATGGAGGAAAACTGGCACCATCCCTACGGTCAGTTGTGTAAAGTACTTAAGTAAAAAATACTTTAAAGAACTACTTAAGTATTTTGGGGGGTATCTGTACTTTACTATTTATTTTTTTGATTCCTTTTACTTAACTACATTCCTAAAGACAATATTGTACTTTTTACTCCATACGTTTTTCCTAACAACCCAAAGTACTTGATATATTTTGAATTCTTAGCAGGACAGGAAAATTGTGAGATTCACACACTTATCAAGATAACATGTGGTCATCCTTACTGCCTCTGGTCTGGCAGACTCACTAAACACAAATACATATTTTGTAAATAACGTCTGAGTGTTGGTGTGCCCTTGGCTATCCTTACATTTTAAAAACAAGAAAGTGCTTACGTCTGAGTAGCTTAATAAGGAATTTGAAATTACTTATTCTTTTACTTCTACTTTTGATACTTAAGTATATTTTAACAATTACATGTACTTTTGATACAAAAGTATATTTACTCAAGTGCTATTTTTATGGGTGACTTTTACTTGAGTAATTTTCCATTAGGCTATCTATTATTTTACTCAAGTATAACAATTGGGTACTTTTTCCACCACTGCCTATGGTGAAGCATGTTGGTGGCAGCATCATGCTGTGGGGATGTTTTTCACAGGCAGGGACTGGGAGACTAGTCAGGATCGAGGGAAGATGAACGGAGCCAAGTACAGAGAGATCATTGATGAAAACGTGCTCCAAAGCACTCAGGATGTCAGACTGGGACAAAGGTTCCCCTTCCAACAGGACAAAAACCCAAAGCACACAACAAATACAATGCAGGAGTGCCCTCGAGACAAGCCTCTGAATGTCCTTGAGTGGCCCAGCCAGAGCCCGGACATGAAACCGATCAAACTGAAGAGACCTAAAAATAGCTGTGCAGCGACGCTCCCCATCCAACCTGACAGAGCTTGAGAGGTTTTGCAGAGAAGAATGGGAGAAACTCTCCAAATACAGGCGTGCCAAGATTGTAGCGTCATACCCAAGAAGACTCCAGGCTGATATCGCTGCCAAAGTTGCTATAACAAAGAACTGAGTAAAGGTTCTAAATACATATGTAAATGTTATTTCACTTTATTTTTTAATTATTTTGTAAAAAACTCAAAAACCTGGTTTTGCATTGTCATTATGGGGTATCATGTGTAGATTGATGAGGGGAAAAAACCTATTTAATCTATTTTGGAATAAGGCTGTAACGTTAAAAAATGTGGAAAAAGTCAAGGGGTCTGAATACTTTTCCCGAATGCACTGTAAATCTTGAAATGTGACCGGTTTTAAGAATTTATGCATATGTCACATATCATCTACTTTACAGAAGAGGAATTTGAATGTTTTTATGTGTGACCCGTTTCAGGAAACTAGGCGTGTGACGCAAGTCATGACTTCACAGGAGAGCAATTTTTTGTGCAGAATGCCTTCTGGAACATTTGAACTCTCATGTGCCTTAAAAACAAACTTTTATGCCATCTGTAAATACGATTAAAGTTGTTAAATTACGAGCCTAGTTGGTTTAGCGACAGAAAAAGTGAGGGACCTTCCCACTAGCCATGATTGGCTGAGATAATGAGTGGGCTGGACATTCCGAGAGAGGAGTTTCAGATTGGTCTACGGTGTAGCATCTTGTGTTACTAAAATGAGCTGCTCGTTATGCGTAGATAAACCTTTCTACTGCAGTTTTTTTGAAAGATATGTTAGCTATGGAGAACTGCAACTATATTGCAACTTCTCTCAATAACTTTGCTGCCTTGAATTTATCAGACACTATTGACAAAGGTCAGAGTGAAAAAGTTGTGATAGTCTACTTTCTGGAGGACGACTGTGCAATGCTGACTCTCTCTGACTCTGAAAATGAATCTGAGCATGAGGAAATCCCTGATTTAGGTAACATTTTCATTGAAAAAGACATTGTAGAGTCTTCTGATGAGAGTGATGGGGAAGAAACGGTGATCAACAGTGTTGTCACGGAAGAAGTTGACCGAGTTTTGAAATCATTGGAATGTCTGGTAGAAGCAGTATGATAAGGAGATTAATACACTTCTGGGGTTTGCTAGCATAGGGAGTCGAAAAGAGAACGCAGTAGGCTGTTCTGAGTCTGCACAACTCTGCCAGGACCTAGGATCAAGAGAGACGCGCAAGTGTTTTAGTACTATATCTCTTGACACAATGATGAAAATAATCATGGCCTCTAAACCTTCAAGCTGCATACTGGACCCTATTCCAACTAAACTACTGAAAGAGTTGCTTCCTGTGCTTGGCCCTCCTATGTTGAACATAATAAACGGCTCTCTATCCACCGGATGTGTACCAAACTCACTAAAAGTGGCAGTAATAAAGCCTTTCTTGAAAAAGCCAAACCTTGACCCAGAAAATATAAAAAACTATCGGCCTATATCGAATCTTCCATTCCTCTCAAAAAGTTTAGAAAAGGCTGTTGCGCAGCAACTCACTGCCTTCCTGAAGACAAACAATGTATACGAAAGGCTTCAGTCTGGTTTTAGACCCCATCATAGCACTGAGACTGCACTTGTGAAGGTGGTAAATTACCTTTTAATTGTATCAGACCGAGGCTCTGCATCTGTCCTCGTGCTCCAAGACCTTAGTGATGCTTTTGATATCATCGATCACCACATTCTTTTGGAGAGATTGGAAACCCAAATTGGTCTACACGGACAAGTTCTGGCCTGGTTTAGATCTTATCTGTCGGAAAGATATCAGTTTGTCTCTGTGAATGGTTTGTCCTCTGACAAATCAACTGTAAATTTCGGTGTTCCTCAAAGTTCAGTTTTAGGACCACTATTGTTTTCACTATATATTTTACCTCTTGGGGATGTCATTCGAAAACATAATGTTAACCTTCACTGCTATGCGGATGACACACAGCTGTACATTTCAATGAAACATGGTGAAGCCCCAAAATTGCCCTCGCTAGAAGCATGTGTTTCAGACATAAGGAAGTGGATGGCTGCAAACTTTCTACTTTTAAACTCGGACAAAACAGAGATGCTTGTTCTAGGTCCCAAGGAACAAAGAGATCTTCTGTTGAATCTGACAATTAATCTTAATGGTTGTACAGTCGTCTCAAATTAAACTGTGAAGGACCTCGGCGTTACTCTGGACCCTGATCTCTCTTTTGAAGAACATATCAAGACCATTTCAACGACAGCTTTTTTCTATCTACGTAACATTGCAAAAATCAGAAACTTTATGTCCAAAAATGATGCAGAAAAATTAATCCATGCTTTTGTCACTTCTAGGTTAGACTACTGCAATGCTCTACTTTCCGGCTACCCGGATAAAGCACTAAATAAACTTCAGTTAGTGCTAAATACGGGTGCTAGAATCCTGACTAGAACCAAAAAATGTGATCATATTACTCCAGTGCTAGCCTCCCTACACTGGCTTCCTGTCAAGGCAAGGGCTGATTTCAAGGTTTTACTGCTAACCTACAAAGCATTACATGGGCTTGCTCCTACCTATCTTTCCGATTTGGTCCTGCCGTACATACCTACACGTAAGCTACGGTCACAAGACGCAGGCCTCCTAATTGTCCCTAGAATTTCTAAGCAAACAGCTGGAGGCAGGGCTTTCTCCTATAGAGCTCCATTTTTATGGAACGGTCTGCCTACCCATGTCAGAGACGCAAACTCGGTCTCAACCTTTAAGACTTTACTGAAGACTCATCTCTTCAGTGGGTCATATGGTTGAGTGTAGTCTGGCCCAGGAGTGGGAAGGTGAACGGAAAGGCTCTGGAGCAACGAACCGCCCTTGCTGTCTCTGCCTGGCCAGTTCCCCTCTTTCCACTGGGATTCTCTGCCTCTAACCCTATTACAGGGGCTGAGTCACTGGCTTACTGGGGCTCTCTCATACCGTCCCTGGGAGGGGTGTGTCACCTGAGTGGGTTGAGTCACTGATGTGGTCATCCTGTCTGGGTTGGCGCCCCCCCCCCCCCTTGGGTTGTGCCGTGGCGGAGATCTTTGTGGGCTATACTCAGCCTTGTCTCAGGATGGTAAGTTGGTAGTTGAAAATATCCCTCTAGTGGTGTGGGGGCTGTGCTTTGGCAAAGTGGGTGGGGTTATATCCTTCCTGTTTGGCCCTGTCCGGGGGTGTCCTCGGATGGGGCCACAGTGTCTCCTGACCCCTCCTGTCTCAGCCTCCAGTATTTATACTGCAGTAGTTTGTGTCGGGGGGCTAGGGTCAGTTTGTTATATCTGGAGTACTTCTCCTGTCCTATTCGGTGTCCTGTGTGAATTTAAGTGTGCTCTCTCTAATTCTCTCTTTCTTTCTCTCTCTCGGAGGACCTGAGTCCTAGGACCATGCCTCAGGACTACCTGACATGATGACTCCTTGCTGTCCCCAGTCCACCTGGCCGTGCTGCTGCTCCAGTTTCAACTGTTCTGCCTTATTATTATTGGACCATGCTGGTCATTTATGAACATTTGAACATCTTGGCCATGTTCTGTTATAATCTCCACCCGGCACAGCCAGAAGAGGACTGGCCTACCCACATAGCCTGGTTCCTCTCTAGGTTTCTTCCTAGGTTTTGGCCTTTCTAGGGAGTTTTTCCTAGCCACCGTGCTTCTACACCTGCATTGCTTGCTGTTTTGGGTTTTAGGCTGGGTTTCTGTACAGCACTTTGAGATATCAGCTGATGTACGAAGGGCTATATAAATACATTTGATTTGTTACATAAAACACCTGTCTCCGGATTACATCTTCAAACTAAGGGCAACCATGGCATCAGTGACAGAGAGGGAGAAAGATCTGATCATTCTTATAGCATTGCACACGGTCAGTGTGAAACAGATTGACTTTACACAACTGGCCAAGCAAGCTGTACAAACAAAACGGAAATGACCCAGGACGTCTTATTTAATGAAATGGTTTGCAGTCTGTCGTGAAGCGTGTATACGGGTAAGAGTCTAGCTACAGTTTCAGATATTATACGTTTCTAATTTTGTCAAAGTTGTTTTCATTGAAAGTTAAACGCTTACTGTTAGTTAGCTAGCTGACGTTAGATGGCTGGCTTGTTAGCTAACATTACATGTATGATCTGTGTGTAGTGATATCTCAGAATGCAATTTCACATGGCTAGTTACAGCCTAATGTTAGCTAGTTAACTAGCTAACATTGAACCTATTTGGTTAACTTTAGCTAGCTATGACAATCGGTTTGTATTGCTAGTACTCTATGGATTGAGATTATGGTTCATTGTTTAGCTACCTGTCTACATGTTTAAAACAAAATACCCCAAGTTAAAGCTTACTGTTAGCTAGCTAGCTGATGTCCAATCAAGTTAGCCTGGTGTGTTGACAGTGATTACGGCTATCTATTGTATAATAATGCTCAAATATTTGTATCTGGTATTTGTCTTTCAGCATCAGTAGAACACGCCACCAGTCATACAAGGAGAAGGGTCTAATGCCTCCCATCAAAAAGAGAGCTTGCTCAAACAAGCACAGGTTACACCTGATGCATGAGGACTGTGGTGAACTTCAACAACTATGCAGAGGATAATGCAATAGTATTACCAGGATGCTACCCAGGACACAAACACTTTGGTGGAAAGCTGCTGCAATCCCATGTGACAAAAGCAGCAGTGTGGGGTCTCTACAAGGACTCAATGACAACACTTGGCATGTAAAGCATAAACAACACATTTTGATTATTTAAGTGACCTCCAACATGATTGCTCACTACTTTTATTGATCTCACATTATTTCTGTATTTTCCAGAGGTACGTGTAAATTGCTGCCCCACATCTCAAGCACAAAGCCCACACAAGCTCCACCACAGTTTATTTATTTTTATTTTACCTTTATTTAACTAGGCAAGTCAGTTAAGAACAAATTCTTATTTTCAATGACGGCTTAGGAACAGTGGGTTAACTGCCTGTTCAGGGGCAGAACGGACAGATTTGTACCTTGTCAGCTCGGGGGTTTGCAACCTTGCAACCATCCGGTTACTAGTCCAACGCTCTAACCACTAGGTTACCCTGCCGCCCCGAGTGTGGACCTTCACTTCCTGACCACAGGCCACACCAAGTTTCCCCCCAACTGGTGCTTTGGCCTCATCAAGCAGCGCTTCAGAAAGACCAGTGAACACTTTTTCTGAGATTGCTGGTGTTGTGAAGGACAGCACTGTGACATAGGTGACATGGTTGGACTAGAGGATGGTACGGTGCTGGTGGAAAGCTATGGCTGGCAACAACATCTGACTTCGTACTTCAGGCCGCTGCCAAAGATGAAGCAGTAGCAGAAATTCAGGTGACTATCATTTTCATTGCATTCTATGAGGTTATTCTTCTTATCTAAACTGATGTTGTGCAAGGTTGTAATGTCTACTAAAATGTTTTTGTTATTTCCTGTTTTACAGCTTCGATGCTCTGGAGCCTGGTGTTGTTGTCACCAAGGAGTGTTCGGACTCAGTCAGGACCAGGTGTCAGCTGCTGCGCAACGCTGACACTCTTCCTCCCGTAGGTGATCTGCCTGTACAAGCACCACCTAGACAGAACACAGCTAGACACATTTAGCTTTTGAGGAAGATCAGGGAGTTTTGTGACAAAGAAGGTATGGAAATCACATGCCCTGCACCAAAGTCAAGGGCAGGACAGGAACAGGCTCTCCGAATATAGATTCCCATGTCCATGCGTGGTTTGGAAGGACCAATCTTCAGCACTATCTGCAGTGCCTCTTTTCACATGATTCTCTCCTAACACACATGCCATATGTTGCTGCTACTATTTTTTATATATATTTTATCCTGCAGCTCCGCCATCTTACCCCTGATTTTATGCATATAAATACCTCATCAATCACTGATATTGTTATTGATATTGTTCTTGTACATAGTGTCAATATAAAAAATATATAATATACAGTATCTATTTCTGATATTGCTACTATGCAAGTAACCATTTGGCTGTACCGTTTACACCTTCTGTAGAGACCTTGTGTGGCTGGGGGTTAAAGCATTTCTTTCACATGACCCATCAATTTAGACAAGTGTGTCTGGCTCTGCATCATTTAAAATTTATAAAATATTTTTATCTGGAATTTTTCCTTATTGTGGGCTACTACTTTTACCACGTTTAGTCTTAATCTTAACTACACTACTCACTATTTAACACATGTGTTAAGGTATTCTTCCTCTACCTCTGAAGAGGAGGTGTAGCAGGGATCGGACCAAAATGCAGCGTGGTTATCTCGATACATCTTTAATAAAAATGATGACGAACAATACAAATCACTAAACGTACCGTGAAAAACCTAAACAGCCCTATCTGGTGCAAACAAACACAGAGACAGGAACAATCACCCACGAAACACTCAAAGAATATGGCTGCCTAAATATGGTTCCCAATCAGAGACAACAATAAACACCTGCCTCTGATTGAGACCCACTCTAGGCAACCATAGACTTACCTAGACAACTCTACTATACCACAATCCCATAACCTACAAAAACCCCAAGACAAAACACACCACATAAATAACCCATGTCACACCCTGGCCTGACCAAAATAATAAAGAAAACACAAAATACTAAGACCAGGGCGTGACAACATGACCTCACATGTGAATCCTTAAAACTTCTCATGGCTGCAGGGGCAGTATTCAGTAGCTTGGATGAAAGGTGCCCAGAGTAAACGGCCTGCTCCTCAGTCTCATTTGCTAATATATGCATAGTATTATTGGTATTGGATAGAAAACACTCTGAAGTTTATGAAACTGTTTGAATGATGTCTGTGAGTATAACAGAACTCATATGGCAGGCAAAAACCTGAGAAGGAATCCAAACAGGAAGTGAGAAATCTGAGGCTAGTATATTTTCAAACCATTGAATGAATGAAGATTCACTTCCTAGGGCTTCCACTAGATGTCAACAGTCTTTAAAATTTTGAATGAGGCTTCTGTTGTGTTGTGGGGCTGAATAAGAACAGAATGCATCAGACTACTGGCAGAGTGCCAGTTCCACATCACGCGCAAAGCACATATCTTCCTGTGTTCCGTTCCTCCTCTAGACACAAAGGAATTCTCTGGTTGGAACTTTATTGAAGCTATATGTTAACATCCTAATGATTGATTCTGTAGTTAGTTTGAAATGATTCTCCGACCTGTAATATAACTTTTTGATCTTTATGTCCGAAGAAACTGTCGACCAGCTCCAGCGTTTGGATAGGTGTACCAAACGCGCTTACAAAAGTAGCTAATTGGACATAAATAATAGACATTATCGAACAAATCAAGCATTTATTGTGGACCTGGTATTCCTGGGAGACTTTCTGATGAAGATCATCAAAGGTAAGGGAATATTTAGCATGTAATTTATGGTTTTAGTTGACTCCAACATGGCGGCTATGCGACTATTATTCTGAGCGCCGTCTCAGATTATTGCATGGTTTTATTTCTCAGTAAAGTTTTTTTTTTAAACTGACACAGCGTTTGCATAATTAAGGAGAGGTACAGTGCCTTGCGAAAGTATTCGGCCCCCTTGAACTTTGCGACCTTTTGCCACATTTCAGGCTTCAAACATAAAGATATAAAACTGTATTTTTTTGTGAAGAATCAACAACAAGTGGGACACAATCATGAAGTGGAACGTCATTTATTGGATATTTCAAACTTTTTAAACAAATCAAAAACTGAAAAATTGTGCGTGCAAAATTATTCAGCCCCTTTACTTTCAGTGCAGCAAACTCTCTCTAGAAGTTCAGTGAGGATCTCTGAATGATCCAATGTTGACCTAAATGACTAATGAAGATAAATACAATCCACCTGTGTGTAATCAAGTCTCCGTATAAATGCACCTGCTCTGTGATAGTCTCAGAGGTCCGTCAAAAGCGCAGAGAGCATCATGAAGAACAAGGAACACACCAGGCAGGTCCGAGATACTGTTGTGAAGAAGTTTAAAGCCGGATTTGGATACAAAAAGATTTCCCAAGCTTTAAACATCCCAAGGAGCACTGTGCAAGCGATAATATTGAAATGGAAGGAGTATCAGACCACTGCAAATCTACCAAGACCTGGCCGTCCCTCTAAACTTTCAGCTCATACAAGGAGAAGACTGATCAGAGATGCAGCCAAGAGGCCCATGATCACTCTGGATGAACTGCAGAGATCTACAGCTGAGGTGGGAGACTGTCCATAGGACAACAATCAGTCGTATATTGCACAAATCTGGCCTTTATGGAAGAGTGGCAAGAAGAAAGCCATTTCTTAAAGATATCCATAAAAAGTGTTGTTTAAAGTTTGCCACAAGCCACCTGGGAGACACACCAAACATGTGGAAGAAGGTGCTCTGGTCAGATGAAACCAAAATTGAACTTTTTGGGAAAATGGGAAAAAAATTCAGTCTCTCGATGTGCAAAACTGATAGAGACATACCCCAAGCGACTTACAGCTGTAATCGCAGCAAAAGGTGGCGCTACAAAGTATTAACTTAAGGGGGCTGAATAATTTTGCACGCCCAATTTTTCAGTTTTTGATTTGTTAAAAAAGTTTGAAATATCCAATAAATGTCGTTCCACTTCATAATTGTGTCCCACTTGTTGTTAATTCTTCACAAAAAAATACAGTTTTATATCTTTATGTTTGAAGCCTGAAATGTGGCAAAAGGTCGCAAAGTTCAAGGGTGCCGAATACTTTCGCAAGGCACTGTATATCTATAATTCCATATGTAACTTGTATTATCATCTACATTTATGATGAGTATTTCTGTTGAATCGATGTGGCTATTCAAAATCACTGGATGTTTTTGGAACTAGTGAATGTAATGCGCCAATGTAAACTCAGATTATCAAACAAAACATACATGTATTGTGTAACAGGAAGTCCTATGAGTGTCATCTGATGAAGATTATCAAAGGTTAGTGATATATCTTATCTCTATTTGTGCTTTTTGTCTCTCTCTTTGGCTGGAAAAATTGGCTGTGTATTTCTGTGAGTTGTTGGTGACCTAACATAATCATTTGTGGTGCTTTCCCCGTAAATCCTATTTGAAATCGGACACCGGTGGGATTAACAGCAAGACTACCTTGAAAACGATATAAAATACATGTATGTTTGAGGAATTTTAATCATGAGATTTCTGTTATTTTGAATTTGGCGCCCTGTACTTTCACTAGTTGTCATATCGCTCCCGTTAGCGGGATTGCAGCCATAAGAAGTTAAACCCTTTACAATGAAGATCTGTGAATTTATTTGGATTTTTACGAATTGTCTTTGAAAGACAGGGTCCTGAAAAAGGGAAGTTTCTTTTATTGCTGAGTTTAATACAAAATCTCTTTAATCTTCAACATAGAAATGCTACCAAAAATAATTTACAGAATCGCTACAAATAAGTCATCCATGACTCAACAAATTATATTTTGAAAGAGGAAGCAAAATATTTGAAGCATGTTTTCTTCTCAGTCTCCTTCGCCACTTAACTACGCTAACTAAGGATTTATTTCAAAATACCGGGTCAAATTAACACTATTTACAGAAAGACTTGTGTGGAGGCCAATTTACAGGAGGAACTTAAGGCAATTCAATACTCAAAGATCTATTATTACCATGTTTAATTACTCCTATTAAAAATGTAGACCTTTCAGGTATTCAACAAGGTCTGATTTCATTCCAACTAAAACAGGATGCAGGTGGTAAGTAAAAATCCAGTCCATTTATAAAAAACACAAATGTTGTGATGCGAAGAACCTGCAAAATCCATAGCACAGAATAAAAAAGATCGCTCAAGATGAACAATATCTGGTAGACAGGTTTGTTTTACATGGATGATATATTTGAGATAATATACGACAGTTACTTGAAATAATGGAACATTATGAAACAAAGATACCAGGCCTGGTCATAGGTTTGTTTTACATGGATGATATATTTGAGATAATATACGACAGTTACTTGAAATAATGGAACATTATGAAACAAAGATACCAGGCCTGGTCATAGCAGATTTCAAAAAGGTGTTTAAAGTACGACTATAATTTATTTAAAAATGCCTGGATTACTTTAAGTTCAGTGACTCTAACTTTAACCAATTGTATGTACAGCAACCCCAAGTGTAAAATAATAAATACATGGTTACGTAACTTGTTTGGGATAGGGGGCACATTTTCACTTTTGGATGAATAGCGTGACCAGAGTGAACTGCCTCCTACTCTGTCCCAGATGCTAATATATGCATATTAGTATTGGATAGAAAACACTGACGTTTCTAAAACTGTTTGAATGATGTCTGTGAGTATAACAGAACTGATATGGCAGGCAAAAACCAGAGGTAAATCCATCCAGGAAGTGGGATTTTTTTGTTTTCCATTGAATGCCTATTGACTATGTTATGGGTTAGGGCCCAAATTTCAGTTCCTATGGCTTCCACTAGATGTCAACAGTCTTTAGACATGCTTTCAGGCTTGTATTTTGAAAAACGACGAGTAAAAATACCTTTTGGTCAGAGGACAGGGGGAAGAATGCAGAGCTGCTTTGCACGCATGACCGATAGCTCGCCGGTCGTTGTTTTTCCTTTCTATTGAAAACGCTGTTGTCCGGTTGAAATATTATTGATTATTTAGACAATAGACAACCTGATGATTAATTATAAATATTGTTTGACATGTTTCAACAAACTTTACTATTAGGATGTATTCGTATGCATGTTTGACCGCCCTGGAGCCAGTGGATTACTGAACAAAACGAGCCAAACATTTATTGTGTAACAGGGAGTCTTGTTAGTGCAACCATGTGAAGATCATCAAAGGTAAGTGATTCATTTTATTGCTATTTCTTACTTTTGTGACTCCTCTACTTGGCTGGAAAATGTTTGTATGCTTTTGTACGCAAGGCTCTGTCCTCAGATAATCGCATGGTATGCTTCGCCGTAAAGCCTTTTTGAAATCTGACACAGCAGCTGGATTAACAAGAAGTTAATATTTAAACTGACGTATAACACTTATATATTTTATGAAGGTTTTTTATGAGTATTTCTGTATTTTGAATTTGGCGCTCTACAATTTCATCTGATGTTGGCCAGGTGGGACGCTAAAAATGACAAATAAATGAAAGACTATATGTTTCATTTTTAAATTCTGCTTTGTTTATGACAGTAATAACTTATGAAGACCTTTGAGTTCCCATCCATGAGGAGCAAGGGTGGCAGAGCATGTTGTTTCAATTTACTGTTTATTTTTACAGTCTGACAGCCTTTCCCTGTTTCACAGCCTGCATGTTGTCACCCAGCCAGCCAACATTATGATTACAAATGCAACAAACTGGATGACTATGAAAAATAAGTGTGTGGGTATGGATCTAATGTGTAAGAGTGATGGACAAGATGAATGTTGCTCGGTCTAGCTTGTCATGACGTACAGTATATCTAATACACTAAAGCCAGAAATATTTATTGAAATATCTGTCACGGTTTTGACCGGTGAACACCTCATCTGAAGTAAATTTTGAAATGCATCTCTTAAATCTATCCAGTCATATAAACTACTGTATGTGAAATCAATCTAATACAGAATATGAATAGGTTGTGTCTCAAGTCATTTAGCGGTGTTATGAAAGAGTCAACTACTAGACCAAAGACCTAAAATAAATCTGTTTTGTGAAGACTAATTGTACTCCTGGCCTTCCTATCATCTCTAATTGTCACGCCCTGACCTTAGAGATCCCTGTTTATTCTCTATATTTTGTTTAGGTCAGGGTGTGAATATGGTGGGTACTCTAGTTTTTGTATATCTATGTTTTAATTTTCTTTGTTGGCCTAGTATGGTTCCCAATCAGAGGCAGCTGTCTATCGTTGTCTCTGATTGGGGATCAGAGACAACGATAGCCCTTTTTCCCACCTTCAGTTGTGGGATCTTGTCTTTGTTTGTTGCATGGGTTGCACTCCTAAGCATTTCGTTCGTAGAGTTTTTTGTTTGTTCTTTTGGTGGAACATTTTAATAAAGAAAATGTACGCCTACCACGCTGTACCTTGGTCTCATTTGAACGACGGTCGTTACACTAATCAACTTTACCCAGATAAAAGTGTTAATTTCGTCAACAATAACTATGGTAGAAAATCTTTATTATGACCTATTTTTTGAGACTAAAACTATGACAATAATGAGATGAGATGCCCTGGAAAAAAATATATATATTACAAATGACTCTTTATTTTATCAACGAAAATGTGACAAGACCAGAATTCCACTTGAGACTAATGGACATTTATTTTGAATGAAGCTCATTTTCATCTGTTTTGTCCAATCAAGCAGGCATTGATGTATAATATTTCATGCAATCCTCTCATTGGCAGAATTAAAATGATTCAGTTGTGTGGTCTGATTGAGCTTATCTGCCCGGCTCTCCCACACAGCTCCCAAGCTGTCACTTCAGTCACTCATCAATCTTTTGAATTGATGCGACGGCCTGGACTCTTGACATGTAACTAACATCAACAAGAAACAATGTTTAAAGAGAGTAAACATTGTTTCTTGTTGATGTTAGTTACAAGTCAAGAGTCATGTACTGTAGGCAATTTTTGCGTTGATCACATCAGAAGCTCTTTTTTTCCCATGTGCGCTGTTATTCATTAATCTGTGTAGCTGCTCTCGTGCAGCGGTCCGCAAATGCGAGCTGTGGTTGTTTTTTTTCCTATGTGAAAAACAAATGCTATTTGTTGAATATTACATGGAACCCAAACCGGCTGCGCGGGTGCACCATCGTGCGCTGTCGTGCATACCATTTATTTTGTCCCCCTACACCAATTGTGATCACGACACGCAGGTTAATATGTCAAAACAAACTCTGAACCAATGACATTAATTTGGGGACAGGTCGAAAAGCATTAAACATGTATGGCAATTTAGCTAGTTAGCTTGCACTTGCTAGCTAATTTTTCCTGGGATATAAACATTGAGTTGTTATTTTACCTGAAATGCACAAGGTCCTCTACTCCGACAATTAATCCACACATGAAACGGCCAACCAAATTGTTTCTAGTCATCGCTCCTTCTTCCAGGCTTTTTCATCTTTGAACTTATATGGTGATCCATCTACACTTCCATAGTATCACCATGACAACCGGCAAAACAGTTAGTCTTTCAATCACCCACGTGGGTATAACCAATGAAGAGATGGCACGTGGGTACCTGCTTCTATAAACCAATGAGGAGATGGGAGAGGCAGGACTTTCAGCGCGATCTGCGTCAGAAATAGAAAGGAGTTCTATTTTAGCCCTTGGCATCGCAGACACTCGTTGGCGCGCGCGAGCAATGTGGGTGCAATTTTTGAATAACATGGATTTCTAAATTCATTTTGTGACATTCATTTTGGTCTGGTCAGCAAGTTAGGAGTCCAGTAATACATCTGTCACTTATGTAAAGCAAAAATTCTGTTATCTACCTCCCTTGATGGTTATGATAGGGAGAAAATCTGAGCTGTAAATTGATTACCCTGTAGTCAAGGTTTTATAGCCTATATGTTTAATTATGTCTGGGATTGGTTACAATCTGCCACAATATCAATGTTGCCAGGAGGGGATAGTGGGCCTAGTTGAACAAGGCTAGCTGAATGTGCACATGATGGAAGTTAACGGTACAGTAGCTTAAATGTTCGTTACGTAATAGAAAAAAATGCACTGTCCATTATGTGACTAAAATATCTGTGAAAAGAAATAGCCCCAAAAAAATCAGTTTTAGTCGACTGATAACTAAAACTAACAAAGGATGAAATATAAAATGTGATGAAGACTAAAAGGTATTTTAAGACTAAAACTAAATTAACACTGCCTAGATATGCAGTACCAGTCAAATATTTGGACACACCTAATTTTCTACATTGTAGAATAACAGTGAAGACATCAAAACTATGAAATAACCCATATGCGATAATGTAGTAAGCAAAAAAGTGAACTTGTTAAAAGTTAATTTGTGGAATATCTCCCTTCTTAATCTGTTTGAGCCAATCAGTTGTACTGTGACAAAGTAGGGGTGGTATACAGAAGATAGCCCTATTTGGTAAAATACCAAGTCCATATTATGGCAAGAACAGCTCAAATAAACAAAGTGAAATGACAGTCCATTGTTACTTTAAGTTATGGAGGTCTGTCAATACGGAAAATTTCAAGAACTTTGAAAGTTTCTTCAAGTGCAGTTGCAAAAACCATCAAGCGCTATAATGAAACTGGCTCTCATGAGGACCGCCACAGGAAATTAAGACCCAGAGTTACATCTGCTGCAGAGGATAAGTTCATTAGAGTTACCAGCCTCAGAAATTGCAGCACCAAATAAATGCTTCACATAGTTCAAGTAACAGACACATTTCAATATCAACTGTTCACTGGAGACTGCGTGAATCAGGCCTTCCTGGTCGAAATGCTGCAAAGAAACCGCTACTATAGGATACCAATAATAAGAAGAGACTTGCTTGGGTCAAGAAACACAAGCAAAATACATTAGACCAGTGGATATCTGTCCAAATTTGAGATTTTTGTGTCTTTGTGAGATGCAGAGTAGCTGAACGGATGATCTCTGTATGTGTGGTTCCCACCGTGAAGCTTGGAGGAGGAGGTGTGATGGTGTGGGGATGCTTTACTGGTGACACTGTCAGTGATTTATTTAGAATTCAATGCACACTTAACCAGCATGGCTACCACAGCATTCAGCAGCGATATCCCATCTGGATTGCGTTTATTGGGACTATCATTTGTTTTTCAACAGGACAATGACCAACACACCTCCAGGCTGCGTAAGGGCTATTTGACCAAGAAGGAGAGTGATGGGGTGCTCCATCAGCCTCCAAAATCACCCGACCTTATCCCAATTGAGATTGATAAAAAAAAAATTGAAAGAGTAGGTGTGTAAACCTTTGACTGGCACTGTATATAAGTTAATCAGTGCAGGACTGAGCTCCAACAGATTTGTACCCCAGTGGGAGAGATGATCTTATGGGATCTAATTAACAACAGAGTTGATCAAGTGTGAAGGGATTGGAATATAATGGTCATTAATGAATAGTATTAGGCAAAATCACACTAAATAATAATCTATGTAACATCACTAAGTTACCAAGACTGTATGTACTGTACCTCTCTGTGTTCGGTTTGGGTTTCAGTGCTCAACGATGTCCCCTCATCTAGCTGATATTGTTTGGTGCCGAGTGTGATAAAAATTATAATTTATAATCTACTTGGAATTGATTTGGGTCGCTATTAGGTTGTACAAAAAAAATTCAGTTAACTGATTTGCTTCCAATTCATGAGGTGGATAACTGGCACTGCTATCTCGCTTGGATTTTATGACTTGTATCGCTTTTACGCTTACCGTCTCTCAAAGTCAGATATTTCTTCAGTCTCCATAAAGCACCTTGATCTCTTTTTAGCATTTCATGGAATTAATTTTTAAAATAAACTATTTATAATTGTCTTTTGACACCTGGACAAAAAAGTTCTACCTCCTGTCCTTTACAAACAATGTAATGTTACAACTGGTCAACTTTACAGCAGAGACCAAGACAGTTGAATTTAGTCCTTTGGTTACAGGGAGTTGCCAGTTCAGGGTCTGAAAGGCTTTCTACGCCTCATCTTATGGGGTTATATCCTACTTTCCCCCTCAAATCTCCATCAGACATGGATGTGCACAATAAGTACCATTTAGTTCAGGCGCAGACAAAGTCACTGCACCCCACCTCGCAAGTTATTTGGATAAAAACATTAAGCATTGCCAGGATGGATAATCAGAGTTTATCTTTATCATTTAAAACGAATTGAAAACATTCAGCAGATATTGGAGCACTTATCACTATTTGGAGGGGGAAGAGCTCTGTCTGGCAGCACACGGTTGAGTCCCATTAACTGGGAGAATTGGAAAATGGAAATTAATTTTCCTTTTGTTTGGAGTGCTCTGACGGCTCCACAGATAGAGGTTCAGGTGAGCAGGGGAGGGAGCAGCCTTGACAGCCCCACCCCCCCCCTCTGTCTCGACCTCCATCCATGGCCGTGGCCATTACTATGGAGGATGGGCTGGTTCTAAAGCAGGTTGTACATGAGCTGACATGCCAGACATCCCACGAGAGTCATGAGCCTTTTTCATTTGAAAAAAAGTCTGTCCTACACCCTCTCTCCTCAGTCCTCTGTGACCCAGAAACAGGTAAGTGGTCGAGTGGTCGAGGAGATGTCAATTTGTTAAAAGGTGAACGGAAGTGTTTCCTCCCCTCCTCGATAGCCACGTTTAATCGAGGATAGTCATGTGTATTCTACCTGAGTTCTTCTAAATCTGTCACACCCCCTTTGAATCAACTTCTGTTTTGTCGGAGGCGAAAAGCATGCACATGTTCAAAAACAAATGGCTCATTATTGTTTAATCTACAAAATGTCTTGCACAACTAACTTCACTTGTTTTGATCACTTTACACAATTATTTCGGGATCCATCCCTGCGAACGTAATTTACCCGTTGACGAGCGAGTGGAGAGACATTTTATGAAGCACATTTTTGTCCATGTTCCCTCTCCTCAATTATTTTTTTGCCTTTTTCAAAAGGAGGCGAGAGAGAACGGAGGAGAGAGGACGCAGGAGTGGAGCAAATCCAGTTGAGAAAAGGCCATGGGCTCTTTCAGGGACATCCATCACGGAATGATCTGACACATATATGTCCTGTCTGTGCTATGGAACACACATGACACATGGCTCCTCTTCACAGGGGAAAGCATCACAAAGGTTCCACATGTTCCATCCATCAACAACACAGCTACAGAGTGCAGAGGAGGAGAGAGGTGGAAGAGAATAACACGATTGAAGGTTGATGTACTCAGAGAACAAAATACCAATTCATATTCAGGTCAATGAGAGAGGATATCATGTTTTAGGGAAGATCCAGTGTCACGCCCTGACCATAGAGAGCCTTTTATTCTCTATTTTGGTTAGGTCGGGGTGTGACTAGGGTGGGTAATCTAGGTTGTTTTTTTCTATGTTGGCCTGGTATGGTTCCCAATCAGAGGCAGCTGTTTATCGTTGTCTCTGATTGGGGATCATATTTAGGCAGCCCTTTCCCCACTGTGTTTTGTGGGATCTTGTTTATGTGTAGTTGCCTGTGAGCACTCCAGAACGTCACGTTTAGTTTATTCTTTATTGTTTTGTTGTGCGGTTCACTTATAATAAAAAATGGCGAATTCATTTCACACTGTGCTTTGGTCTGAATGTTCTAACGACGATCGGGAGAAAAGATCCCACCACACTAGGACCAAGCAGCGTGCCCAGAAGGAGAAGGTATCCTGGGCTTGGGAGGAGATCAAGGAGGAGAAGATATCCTGGACATGGGAGGAAATAATGGGAGGACACAAAAGCCTTCCTTGGAAGCAGACGCAAGGAGAGAAGGGAGGACAGCAAGGAGAGAAGTTCGCGGCCACAGAGAAAGCCCAAAAGACAGCCCGAAAATGTTTTTTTTGGGGGGAAGGCACATTGGGTGGTCGGCAGAGCCGAGGAGTAAACCAGAGCCAATCTGGGAGAAGATGGAGAAATTGGAGGAGAGTGAACGGAGAGTCAGAGACCGTCAGTGAGTTGATGGAGAAATTGGAGGAGAGAGAAATGAGAGAGTTGTTGTGTTGGTGTCTGAGACACAACATCTGCCCTAAGGAGCATGCTATCAGTCTGATGCCACCTGAGTCAGCTCTCCGTACTCGTCCTGAGGAGCGTGCTATCAGTCTGGTAAAATCTGTGCCAGCTCTATGCACCAGGTCTCCAGTGGTCCTCCACAGCCTAGTACGTCCTGTGCCAGCTCCCGCACTCGCCCTGAAGTGCATGTCACCAATCCGGTGCCACCTGTGTCGGCTCCACGCACCAGTCTTCCGGCGACGGTCCCCAGTCCAGAGTTTCCGCCGACGGTCCCCAGTCCAGAGCTTCCGGCAACGGTCCCCAGTCCAGAGCTTCCGGCGACGGTCCACAGTCCGGAACCTCCCGCGACGGTCCATGGTCCGAAACCTCCCGCGACGGTCCATGGTCCGGAACCTCCCGCGACGGTCCACGGTCCGGAACCTCCTGCGACGGTCCACGGTCCGGAACCTCCTGCGACGGTCCACGGTCAGGAACCTCCTGCGACGGTCCACGGTCCGGAACCTCCTGCGACGTTCCACGGTCCAGAACCTCCAGGGCAGGAGCCTTCCTCTGCGCCGATGCCCAGTCCAGGCACAGTGTCCAGTCCCGCTCCAAGGCCGGAGCCTTCCTCTGTGCCGATGTCCAGTCCAGTCACGGCGTCCAGTCCCGCTCCATGGCCGGAGCCTTCTTCTGCGCCGGTGCCCAGTCTAGGCACGGCGTCCAGGCACGGCGTCCAGTCCCGCTCCATGACCGGAGCCTTCCTCGGCGCCGGTGCCCAGTGTGGCGTTCAACCCAGCTCCATGGCCGGACCCGCCACCAGTGCTGGCAGATCCGCAAGCGGAGTGGGTACTTTGCCCCGCACCGGAGCCGCCACAGACTCTAGATGCCCACCCGGACCCTCCCCTATAGAGTCAGGTTTTGCGGTCAGAGTCTGCACCTTTGGGGGGGTACTGTCATGCTCTGACCATAGAGAGCCTTTTTATTCTCTATTTTGGTTAGGTCGGGTGTGACTAGGGTGGGTAATCTAGGTTGTTTTTTCTATGTTGGCTTCTGATTGGTTCCCAATCAGAGGCAGCTGTTTATCGTTGTCTCTGATTGGGGATCATATTTAGGCAGCAATTTCCCCACTGTTTTGTGGGACCTTGTTTATGTGTAGTTGCCTGTGAGCACTCCAGAACGTCATGTTTCACTTATTCTTTGTTTTGTTGTGCGGTTCACTTATAATAAAAATGTCGAACCGCTTTCACACTGCACTTTGGTTCGAATGTTCTAACAAAGATCGTGACACCCAGATGCAGACAGTGTCGAAGTAACAAAAGTTTATTACTAGATTAGGGGCAGGCAAAACGACAGGTCAAGGGCAAGCAGAGATCAATAATCCAGTGTGGTGGGACAAGGTACAGGACGACAGGCAGGCTCAGGGAAGGCAGAATGGTCAAAACTGGAAAACTAGAAAACTGGAACTAGAAACAGACAGAAGCAAGGGGAAAAATGCTGGTGGCTTGACGAACAAAACAAACTGGCAACAGACAAACAGAGAACACAGGTATAAATACACCGGGGAAAATGGGGATGATGGGTGACACCTGGAGGGGAGTGGAGACAAGCAGAAAGACAGGTGAAACAGATCAGGGTGTGACAGAGGATGTATGTCTTGACAAATTCAACCAAACATATTAACATTTGTGCATCAACACAAGATACCACACATTTGTGCATCAACATAATTATTGCTTTTTTGTCACATCAGTGGCCTAAAAATTATGATAGCTACTACAGTAACTCATTTGAAGTGCATAGGAGGCTTTTTCACAACTTGGTGTTAAAATCTGAACATCAAGAGCATTCAGCGCGTGGCAAGAAATCATCAAAGCTATTTCACTCCAATCACATTTCCCTTGTTGATCCAGTATATAGATAAATCAAGCTATTCATCCGAAGTCAATGACTGAGATAAAAAGCTCCTTTTCACCTAATTAATGATGTATTTGTGACTCAGTATGATTTGGATAAATAATAATGATCTGTCACCTCTGTGGAAAGACTGGAGCTGATTGGTTCTGACACAGTTGCCTGGTGTTTCAACTCTGTGATGTTGCCAAGGAGGGAAACTTGCATAGCCAAATCATCAAAGACCAGGCTTACTGTCGACAGAAAAAAAAGAAACAAGTTCATTTCTTACCTTGCTGAAAACAGACACCTGAAAAATCCTAAATCCTCTTTTGTATAATTTACTTATATTTATCTTGAGAGAGAGAGATGATGATAAAGAGGCTCCTGCTTGTTACATAAAGTGTGTCCTTCCATAATATTGCTTAATAATAGCTATACACAATTTTCTTCTCAGGCATTCATCTACTCAAATGTTGATGCCAATGGAAAGCCCCCATAGAACTCTGGCTCCCGCTACTTTCTGCCTGTCTGATTGACATGTCCCTCCGGATGTCTGAGAGGAGAGACATAAGTGCAAACAACAGATGCTGGGAAGTTAGTTCGTTTTGAAATTTTCTTAAATGCCAAACTCTGTACCCCGTTAAGCTAACAGATCCAGCGTCTCCTCCATGTCTGAGTTCAAAGCCGTCTCAGAAACCCTCTGAACCTCTAACTGACTCTGTCTTACATTGATGTGCTCTGAGAGCTCAAATAGGTAAATAGCCTGAGAACTAATATCAGTAATGCGCATCTATTTTCCACCATGGAGGATCATAGACACACAGAAAGTGGAGATTTCTGGCACTGGATCTCCATAGAATCTAGAACACCAATGTGACAGCTGTGCCGATCGGCAGTACCAGGGCAACCTCACCCAGTAGCACTAGGCCTGTAATTGCAGTAACACCCATCCCCTCACATCCTTTCGCTTACTCTATAACCATTCAGTCTACAGCTTTCCTGGCACTCTAGATTTACATTTAGTCTACCATTGTGCCTGTGCTCGTGGGTTATTTACAGTAGTGACTGCCGTCCCACATCCCACATTCCACCACAACAACAAGCCTGATAAAGAGTGAAGCCAGCAGTTGTGTTTTAAGTGACTCTCTCCCTCAGATGCTCCCTCTTTCTCTCAAATGCTCTCTCTCTATCACATCTCACAGTAGATTTTAAGCAGGGCCTGTCAGTTGTTTTAATGTAGCAGTTCTCTGTTGTGCATGGCTGGGTCGGACTGACTGTATTATCACCTGTGCGCATAGCATAGCAATGTGGGATGGCTTTGTTTTTAATATTCATATGTTTGCTCATTCATGCCTGCTGGGCACAATCATTCTGCTGAGGGAAAAGTCATGGGAGGTTGTTTAATATCTCCTTTGTTATGGAGCTTGGAGGAAAATATAAACAAAGTGGTGTATAGGAGAAGACAAAATATACTTGTTTACTTGCATATTCAAATAAACAAGACTCATTGTACTCATTAAATTAATACAATAAGTCTTATTTACTTGAATATACAAGTAAACAAGTATTTTGTCTTCTCCAATACAACAATTTGTTTACTATATACCTTGATTCGGTCTTATGTGGCAACATTTGAAATTATGTTTTTTACATTGGATAAATTGGACACACAGCTACAAAATGGTATATTATACAATGCATTTTTGGGAACATTGGAGAAGTAATTCTGCTTTGAAAGTTGATAAACTTGTAACCTCACTTTTGAGAAAATGGCCTTTAAATCTTGTGGTACCTACTGGAGAGCTCTCGTTTGTCTACACCCATTCAGCATTGTTCACACCCTCTTAAGACCCATCTCTTTTTTTTAAAATCTTTTTTTTGAATTTTACCCCCTTTTTTCTCCCCAATTTCGTGGTATCCAATTGTTAGTAGCTACTATCTTGTCTCATCGCTACATCTCCCGTTGTAACGGTTTTCTATATGTGAAGGAGAGTCGGACCAAAATGCAGCATGTAGATTGCGATCCATGTTTTAATGAACAAACGTAAAACACGAATCAATGCAAACACTACAAAAAATAAAGAACGTGATGAACGTAACGAAAACCTAAAACAGCCTATCTGGTGAAAAAACACATAGACAGGAACAATCACCCACAAACACACAGTGAAACCCAGGCTACCTAAATATGGTTCCCAATCAGAGACAATGACGAACACCTGCCTCTGACTGAGAACCATATCAGGCTGAACATAGAAATAGACAAACAAGACATGAAACATAGAATGCCCACTCAGATCACACCCTGACCAATCAAAACATAGAAAATACAAAGTAAACTATGGTCAGGGCGTGACAGTACCCCCCCCCCAAGGTGCGGACTCCGGCCGCAAAACCTGAACCTATAGGGGAGGGTCTGGGTGGGCATCTGTCCGCGGTGGCGGCTCTGGCGCTGGACGTGGACCCCACTCCATGACAGTTTTAATCCCCCTCCTAAACGTCCCTAAATAGGTTACCCACCACAATGATAACATGGGACAGAGGGACAGCTCGGGACAGAGGTAACTCGGGACAGATGGGTAGCTCAGCACTGAGAGGAAGCTCAGCACTGAGAAGAAGCTCAGCACTGAGAGGAAGCCCAGGCAGGTAGTAGAAACTACCAGAACCTGGCTGGCTGGCGGTTTCAGCAGATCCTGGTCGACTAGCAGATCTGGAAGAATCTGGTCGACTGGCGGATCTGGGAGAGTCTGGTCGACTGGCGGATCTGGAAGAGTCTGGTCGACTGGCAGATCTGGAAGAGTCTGGTCGACTGGCAGATCTGGAAGAGTCTGGTCGACTGGCAGATCTGGAAGAGTCTGGTCGACTGGCAGATCTGGAAGAGTCTGGTCGACTGGCAGATCTGGAAGAGTCTGGTCGACTGGCAGATCTGGAAGAGTCTGGTCGACTGGCAGATCTGGAAGAGTCTGGACGACTGGCAGATCTGGAAGAGTCTGGTCGACTGGCAGATCTGGAAGAGTCTGGTCGACTGGCAGATCTGGAAGAGTCTGGTCGACTGGCAGATCTGGAAGAGTCTGGTTGACTGGCAGATCTGGAAGAGTCTGGTTGACTGACAGCTCTGGCTGCTCCGTGCTGACTGGCTGCTCCATGCTGACTGGCAGCTCTGGCTGCTCCATGCTGACTGGCTGCTCCATGCTGACTGGCAGCTCTGGCTGCTCCATGCTGACTGGCTGCTCTGGCTGCTCCATGCTGACTGGCTGCTCCGGCTGCTCCATGCTGACTGGCTGCTCCATGCTGACTGGCGGCCCTGGCTGCTCCATGCTGACTGGCGGCCCTGGCTGCTCCATGCTGACTGGCGGCCCTGGCTGCTCCATGCTGACTGGCGGCTCTGGCTGCTCCATGCTAACTGGCAGCTCTGGCGGCTCCTTGCAGACTGGCAGCTCTGGCGGCTCCTTGCAGACTGGCAGCTTTGGCGGCATCCTGCAGAAAGGCAGCTCTGGCGGCTCCTTGCAGACTGGCAGCTCCTTGCAGACTGGCAGCTCCTTGCAGACTGGCAGCTCCATGCAGACTGGCAGCTCCATACAGACTGGCAGCTCCATACAGACTGGCAGCTCCTTACAGACTGGCAGCTCCTTGCAAACTGGCAGCTCCTTGCAAACTGGCAGCTCCTTGCAAACTGGCAGCTCCTTGCAAACTGGCAGTTCCGAACAGGCGGGAGACTCCGGCAGCGCTGTAGAGGCGGAAAGCTCTGACAGCGCTAAACAGGCGGGAGACTCCGACAGCGCTGAAGAGGAGGGAGGCTCTGGCAGCGCTGGACAGGCGAGGCGCACTGTAGGCCTGATGCGTGGTGCTGGCACTGGTGGTACTGGGCCGAGGACACGCACAGGAAGCCTGGTGCGGGGAGCTGCTACCGGAGGGCTGGGGTGTGGAGGTGGTACTGGAAAAACCGGACCGTGCAGGTGCACTGGAGCTCTTGAGCACCGAGCCTGCCCAACCTTACCTGGTTGAATGCTCACGGTCGCCCTGCCAGTGCGGCGAGGTGGAATAGCCCGCACTGGGCTATGCAGGCGAACCGGAGACACCGAGCGCAAGGCTGGTGCCATGTAAGCCGGCCCAAGGAGACGCACTGGGGACCAGCTGCGTAGAGCCGGCTTCATGGCATTAGGCTCGACGCTCAATCTAGCCCGGCCGACACGCGGAGCTGGAATATACCGCACCGGGCTATGCACCCGCACTGGAGACACCGTGCGCACCACTGCATAACACGGTGCCTGTCCGGTCTCTCTAGCCCCCCGGTAAACACAGGGAGTCTGCCCAGGTCTCCTACCTGGCGTAGCCATACTCCCTGTTAGCCCCCCCCCAAGAAATTTTTGGGGCTGCCTCTCAGGCTTCCATCCGCTACGTCGTGCTGCCTCCTCATATCTGCGCCTCTCCGCTTTCGCCGCCTCCAGTTCTTCTTTGGGGCGGCGATATTCTCCTGGCTGAGCCCAGGGTCCTCTTCCTTCTAATTCGTCCTCCCATGTCCATACCTCCTCTTTGGGCTGCTCCTGTTGCCTCTTTGGGCGGCTACACTCCCCTGGTTTAGCCCAGGGTCCTCTCCCGTCGAGGATTTCCTCCCATGTCCAGAAATCCTTATTGCGCGTCTCCTCGCGCTGCTCCTGCCTGTTGACACGCTGCTTGGTCCTTTTGTGGTGGGTGATTCTGTAACGGTTTTCTATATGTGAAGGAGAGTCGGACCAAAATGCAGCATGTAGATTGCGATCCATGTTTTAATGAACAAACGTAAAACACGAATCAATGCAAACACTACAAAAAATAAAGAACGTGATGAACGTAACGAAAACCTAAAACAGCCTATCTGGTGAAAAAACACATAGACAGGAACAATCACCCACAAACACACAGTGAAACCCAGGCTACCTAAATATGGTTCCCAATCAGAGACAATGACGAACACCTGCCTCTGACTGAGAACCATATCAGGCTGAACATAGAAATAGACAAACAAGACATGAAACATAGAATGCCCACTCAGATCACACCCTGACCAATCAAAACATAGAAAATACAAAGTAAACTATGGTCAGGGCGTGACACCCGTACGGGCTCGGGAGAGACGAAGGTTGAAAGTCATGCGCCCTCCGATACACAACCCAACCAAGCCGCACTGCTTCTTAACACAGCGCGCATCCAACCTGGAAGCCAGCCGCACCAATGTGTCGGAGGTAACACCGTGCACTTGGCAACCTTGGTTAGTGTGCACTGCGCCCGGCCCTTTGATTGGAAAGGCTGCCCTCTATTTTGGCAAGTTACACGTTAAACACCAGCCATTTGCCCCTCTCACAAGTCATAGAAGACAACCAAGTTCCTTAGACATTGTTTTCTTTCTGGTGTAGCTCTTTTCTGCTTGAAGGTTATCTTCATGTAAGCCTGAATAATTTAATGGAAAATTCCACCCAAAAATATTTTGGTATTTGTTTCATTGTGCATTGTTGACATAGTCCCAAAATGTTTTGCTTGTCAGAAATCAAGTTTTCAAGATATGTTTCTTTCAAAATACAGAAATCATCCCCTTATGATGCATTTTGCATCATATAATGCTGCATTTCTTTCATATACTGTAAGGGGGGATTATTTAACCTTTCTAGGACACACGTTCCTCTAGCAGAACCCCTCGACAACATTCCGCTGAAAAGGCAGCGCGCGGAATTCAAAAATATTTTTTAGAAATGTGGAACATTCACACATTAACAAGTCCAATACAGCAAATGAAAGCTAAACATCTGGTTAATCTACCCATGGTGTCCAATTTAAAAAATGATTTACAGCGAAAACACAACATATGATTATGATCACAGCCATTTTCCCAGCCAAAGATAGGAGTCACAAAAAAACAGAAATAGAGATAAAATGAATCACTAACCTTTGATGATCTTCATCAGATGACACTCATAGGACATTATGTTACACAATACATGTATGTTTTGTTCGATAATGTGCATATTTATATCCAAAAATCTAATTTTACATTGGCGCCATGTTCAGAAATGGCTGAAAAATATCCGGAGAAACTGCAGAGACCCACATCAAATAACAGAAATACTCATCATAAACCTTGATGAAAGATATATGTTTTACGATACACTTGTTCTTAATGCAACCGCTGTGTCAGATTACAAAAAAACTTTACGGAAAAAGCATACCATGCAATAATCTGAGACGGCGCTCAGATAGAAACAACATTTCTCTGCCATGTTGGAGTCAACAGAAATACAAACTTACATTATAAATATTCCCTTACCTTTGATGATCTTCGTCAGAATGCACTCCCAGGAATCCTAGATCCACAGTAAATTGTTGTTTTGTTCGATAATGTCCATTATTTATGTCCAAGCAGCTACTTTTGTTAGCACGTTTAGTACACATATCCAAACACTCTTGTAGGTCCAGGCGAACGTCGGACGAAAACCTCAAAAAGTTATATTACAGGTCGAATAAACTTGCTAAAATAAGTTTACAATCAATCATTAGGATGTTTTTATCATAAATATTCAATAACGTTCCAACCGGAGAATTCCTTTGTGTCTACAGAAGTAATGGAACGCAAGTCGATATTATGTGGAATGCGCATGACCAGGACCTGGCTCTCTGCCAGACCACTGACTCATTCCCCTCCCATCCGGCCCCACATCAGAGTAGAAGCTTCATTCAAGGTTCTACAGACTGTTAACATCTAGTGGAAGCCGTAGGAAGTGCACACAGATCCATATCCCACGGATTTCAATAGGCGATGAGTTGAAAATCGACCAACCTCATATCCCACTTCCTGGTTGGATTTTCTCAGGTTTTCGCCTGCCATATGAGTTATGTTATACTCACAGACATCATTCAAACAGTTTTAGAAACTTCAGAGTGTTTTCTATCCAATAGTAATAATAATATGCATATATTAGCATCTGAGACAGAGTAGGAAGCAGTTCTCTCTGGGCACGCTATTCATCCAAAGTGAAAATACTGCCCCCTATCCCTAAAAAGGTTTAAGATACTCTTGGAAGAGGAAGAGGTATGGTTTCAGGTGCTTTCGGAAGATGGGCAGGGACTCTGATGTCCTAGGTTCAGGGGAAAGCTGGTTCCACCATTGGAGTGCTAGGACAGAGGAGATATTGGACTGGGCTGATCGGGAGGGCCAAGAGACCAGAGGTGGCAGAACGGAATGGTCGGGATGGGTTATAGGGTTTGAGCATAGCCTGAAGGTAGGTAGGGGCAGTTCCTCTTGCTGCACCGTAGGCAAGCGCCATGGTCTTGTAGTGGATGCGAGCTTTGACTGGAAGCCAGTGGAGTGTGTGGAGGACGAGGGAGACATGGGAGAACTTGGGAAAGTACTACAAAGATACAGATGTGCTTCGCTTTGGCTCCCCCTCCTGTCCAGGTCAGGCGTTCAGCGTCGCCGGCCTTCTAGCTGCTGTCGAACCTGCTGCTGGTAAACGCCCTTCACTCATCAACCCCGGATTTGTCTCGTCATCATTACACACACCTGGTTCCAATCCCCACTTTATCACTGTATGTATACTCCCTCTGTCATCTGTCTTTGTCGGTCATTGTAAATGTTGCTTGTTTTCCTGAGAGGAATCTCCTACTATTTTCTGAGTACTTTATTATTTTGCACTTTGGGTTTCGTCCCACTTTTATATATGGTGCTTTAATAAATTCAGTAGATCTAAACCTGCTTACTCCGCTCTGCACTTATGACACACTCTCCATATTTTCAAGCATAGTGGTGGCTGCATCATGTTATGGGTATGCTTGAAATCGTTAAGGACTGGGGAGTTTTTCCGCATGAAAAAAAAAACAGAATGAAGCTAAGCACAGGCAAAATCCTAGTGGTAAACCTGGTTCAGTCTGCTTTCCACTGAGTACTGGGAGAGGATTTTATCTTTCAGGAGGACAATAACAATAACCTAAAACACAAGGCCAAATCTACACTGGAGTTTCATACACTGAATGGCCGAGTTACAGTTTTGACTTAAATCTGCTTGAAAATACACTATATACACAAAACTGTGTGGACATCCCTTCAAATTAGTGGATTCAGGTATTTCAGCCACACCTGTTGCTGACAGGTGTTTTTCTCCATAGAGAAAAACATCGGCAGTAGAATGACCTTACTGAAGTGCTCAGTGACTTTCAACATAGCACCGTCATACCTTAAGGGAACATTTTGACATTTTGTGTATGGTTAGTGAGAAAGTCCATATTGCAAATGTACGGTCCCTTACTAGACGTCCGAAAACGTTTGTAAAATTCGCGGTCGGCGTCGGGCCGTGCGGTAGGGCCGGACCTACCGGGAAGTCATCAAATGAACTTTGTCGGACATTCGGTTTCCGTTTTATAAAATAAACAAGTTTTTGGCCATTTTTCCGCTATCCCGGAAATTCCCACAAGAGGGCATAAGGAATCATATGGCAATTTGACTAAACATCACGAATCACGACGGGGCCTTATCTCGAAAACGGAAAATATTTTGAAGCCGAAACTTGGTGAGCGTAGGTTTGGCATAATGGGCAGTTGGCCCCGAACAAGATGGCGTCTAGGCCTCAACGGTTTTTGAGTTATGGCCATTTTTCTGGGATTAAAGGTCCAAAATGGAAATAGAGAAATTATTTTTCCACTTCAGGTCAAAGTCAAGGAGCCTCCGGTGTCAATAAAAAAAGAACCAGCCATTTATCTATCGTCATTTAAGAGAAACGGAACAATGACAAATTAGTGATGTTCACAAATATACGTTTTTTTTTTTCAACAGTTACAGATCCAGTTGCAGGGTGTTCCTACGAATCTTTTTAAAGTGTGCTGCGGAGCTCTGCGAGATTTCTGTGATTTTCTATGATTTTCTAAAATAACACACACATACTAAACCCTCCGTAAATAACTCAGTGCTTAACGTAAAGACTTAAAACTCAGGATTATGTAAAGGCATAACCCAATCAGGATATGAGTTTATTTATAGCTTCCTGTGCCAACCGCAAGTGCCTTAAATGGTGTCATAGTGGCTGTTTCCAAGGGTTAAAAAGGTCGGATCTTTTCAAAACTTCATATGTGTGATTAGGCAACCCCCATAAACTGTAAGTCAGTCATTTCTCCCAACAGATGTCAAAGAAAAGCTCTCACACTCACACACACAGCAAGGATGGAGTGACAAAGTGCGGTGCTTAATAAAGACACAGAGAGCAGGCAATGGCATTACCATAATCCCTAGACCGTGCCGAGTTCAACGAGATATCCCGCTTGACCGTAGCTCGCTCGGTCTAGGCGCAGCGACAATTAGAAAATAAGGCCCAAAATGAAGCCTGCCCCACAATGTAATTTGCTTTTGGGTGACAGTGAGAGAACCGTTAGGGTGAGAAGAAAAATTCCACCACAGGAATGTTCCTAAGGTCCTCCCGATCTGTGCAAGCCTAACCTTGACCGTGTGGCATTAATCCTTAACAGTAAAACAGGGTTTTTTGATCTCACAGATTACAGTGACATCTCTCCCCATAGGAATACATTGCCTGCACCCCTAAATTAAACCTGAAGCCTATATGGGTTATGAATGCCGCATGAACCTGTCTTCGGTACCAGTCCATCAGGCCACTATGAGGTCTACCTGTGTTGATTCTAAGCTTCCTGGACCAACCGGAAGTGGTTAAAATCACCCTAAAAGTGTATACCCATACCCTGCCTGCAGTTTGATAGACATAGTGCATTCAACCCTGTGTAAATCAGTCAATTCTTAACGTAAAGACTTAAAACTCAGGATTCTGTAAAAGCATACCCCAATGAGGATATGTGTTGACTTATAGCTTCCTGTGCCAACAGGAAGTGCCATAATTGGTGTCTCAGGGGCTGTTTCGAAGGGTTTAAAAAGTCAGATCTGTCCAAAACTTCATATATGTGATTAGGCAACCCCCATGAACTGTAAATCAATCATTTTTCCCCAAAAAATTCAAAGGAAAAATAAATCACACTAAAACACAACTTGGAAGGAGGGACGTATTGGGGTGCGTAGAGACAGACAGTGGCTGCAATAGTTAGCTTTGTTCGAGCTAAAAAAGAACCGTCAGACCTAGAGTTCCGAAACGTTAGAAACCTGTTCTAGACCTCCGGTCGATGGTGCGTGGTGAGTTACGTGGCTCTAGAAGGTTCTCTGACCGAGAAACAGCCTCGTACATTTGCAATGCCTTCAATTCATTTTGACCATTACAAAAATGACGACATTTAGAAAAGTCTCAGATACGCAAGGCTAGGTGCATTGAAACCGGCTCGGCCCATAGAGACGGACCCCAACGTTTCTGTCCGATAGCTCATTCAAGGACCCCGTAGCAAGGCATGGAAAAAAGTGGATTTTCAGCACCAATTAGGGTTTTACTCGGGCACCGAAGGACCTATCGAGCCGAAACTCGGGATTCGGGGTCGCCTCACATAGGCCTTCACATAATGTCCGAACTGGACCCGCAGCTAGAACGTAACTATGTGTTTTACCTTTTTATTATGTTTTAAACTGAAGGCGCTGTGAATTATGGGCCTGCTCTGACATATGTGATAGTTGGCTTCTAAATGAGTAGGAAAAAGTGGTTTGGTGTCAATTGATATCAGTTAGGTGTCATAATGACATCTAATTGACTGATGGACACTGACTTGCTAGTTGACTTTTGTGCATTTGCAATATGTTTAAACGGAGAGGGACCATCACCAAAATGGCATTCTGAAATCAACACAAAAAATGGCATCACCATAGTCTCCAGACTGTGCCGAGTTCAACGAGATATCCCGCTTGACCGTAGCTCGCTCGGTCTAAGCGCAGCGACCATTAGAAAAGTAGGCCCAAAATGAAGCCTGCCCCACAACGTCATTTGATTTTGGGTGATAGTGAGAGAACCGTTAGGGTGAGAAGAAAAATTCCACCACAGGAATGTTCCTAAGGTCCTCCCGATCTGTGCAAGCCTAGCCTTGACCGTGTGGCATTAACGCTTAACAGTAAAACAGTGTTTTTTGATCTCACAGATTACAATGACTTCTCTCCCCATAGGAATACATTGCCTGCTCCCCTAAATTCAACCTGAAGCCTATATGGGTTATGAATGCCGTATGTACCTGTCTTCGGTACCAGTCCATCAGGCCACTATGAGGTCTACCTGTGTTGATTCTAAGCTTCCTGGACCAACCGGAAGTGGTTAAAATCACCCTAAAAGTGTATACCCATACCCTGCCTGCAGTTTGATTGACATAGTGCATTCAAACCTGTGTAGATCAGTCAATTCTTAACTTAAAGACTTAAAACTCAGGATTCTGTAAGAGGCTACCTCAGTCAAGACATGTGTTTATCTATAGCTTCCTGTGCCAACCGGAAGTGCCTTTAATTGGGTCACACTGTCTGTTTCGAAGGGTTAAAAAAGTCATATCTCTCCAAAACTTCATATGTGTGACTAGGTAACCCTTCTGAACTGTAAATCAGTCATTTCTCCCAACAGATGTCAAAGAAAAGCTCCCTCACACACACACACAGGAAGGATGGAGTGACAAAGTGCGGTGCTTAAAGACACAGAGAGCAGGAAATGGCATTACCATAATCCCTAGGCCGTGCCGAGTTCAACGAGATATCCCGCTTGACCGTAGCTCGCTCGGTCTAGGCGCAGCGACAATTAGAATAGTAGGCCCAAAATGAAGCCTGCCCCACAACGTCATTTGATTTTGGGTGAGAGTGAGAGAACCGTTAGGGTGAGAAGAAAAATTCCTCCACAGGAATGTTCCTAAGGTCCTCCCGATCCGTGCAAGCCTAACCTTGACCATGTGGCATTAACCCTTAATAGTTAAAAGAAGGTGTTTACATCAAACATTTTGCATTGACTTCTCTCCCCATAGGAATACATTGCCTGCACTCCTAAATTCAATCTGAATCCTATATGGGTTATGAATGCCGTAGGAACCTGTCTTCGGTACCAGTCCATCAGGCCACTATGAGGTCTACCTGTGTTGATTCTAAGCTTCCTGGACCAACCGGAAGTGGCTAAAACCACCCTAAAAGTGTATACCCTTACCCTGCCTGCAGTTTGATTGACATAGTGCATTCAACCCTGTGTAAATCAGTCAGTTCTTAACGTAAGGACTTAAAACACAACTTGGAAGGAGGGACGTATTGGGGTGCGTAGAGACAGACAGTGGCTGCAATAGTTAGCTTTGTTCGAGCTAAAAAAGAACCGTCAGACCTAGAGTTCCGAAACTTTAGAATCCTGTTCTAGACCTCATGTCGATAGTGCGTGGTGAGTTAGGTGGTTCTAGAAGGTTCTCTGACCGAGAAACAGCCTTGTACATTTGCAATACCTTCAATTCATTTTTGCATCACGAAAATTACGACATTTAGAAATGTCCCAGAGTCGCAAGACTAGGTGCATTGCGAACGTCTCGGCCCATATAGACAGACCCCAACGTTTCTGTCCGATAGCTCATTCAAGGACCCCGTAGCAAGTCATGGAAAATAGTGGATTTTCAGCACCAATTAGGGTTTTTCTCGGACACCAAATGACCTATCGAGCCAAAACTTGGGATTCGGGGTCGCCTCAGCTAGGCCAACACATAACATAAGAAATGGACCCACAGCTAGAACATAACTACGTGTTTTATGTTTTTTTTATGGTTTGAACCGAAGGCGTTGTGAATTTTGTGCCAGCTCTGAAGTATGTAATAGTTGGCTACTAAACAAGTTGGAAAAAGTGGGTTTGGTGTCAGTTTGTATCAGTTTGGTGTCAGAATGATATCTAATTGACTGATGGACTCTTGTCCACTTGACTCTTGTCCATTTGCAATATGTTTAAACAGGGAGGTACCATCACCAAAAGTGACATTCTGAAATCTACCCAAACGAGCGATTGAGATGAACCAGAATCACTGCAAAGCCATCCCGAGTTCATCGGGCCAGTCAATTTCACATTCCTGCAGGATTTTTATAGCATGACAAATTCGTGATGGTACCTGCCCATTGAACCATATTGCAAATGCACAGTGACTTTGAAAAAGTAAGGAAACATAAACAAATGGACATAATGAAATCACAATTTTTTAATTTTTGGGTTACCAGTTGCACAACAATGCACGTGCATTTGCAATATGATTCAATAGTGAAAAAACATCACCAAATGGACATTCTGAAATCAACCCTAACGAGCAATTGAGATGAACCAGAATCACTGCCCAGCCATCCCGAGTCTATCGGGCCAGTCATTTTCACATTCCTGCAGGATTTTTATAGCATGACAAATTCGTGATGGTACCTGCCCATTGAAACATATTGCAAATGCACAGTGACTTTGAAAAAGTAAGAAAACATAAACAAATGGACATAATGAAATCATGAAAACAATGCGTATCCATCGTCATATTTTAAACAGTCCATAAAGCACTCAAGGATGGCCCCCACTGATAGAGGGCCATAGTAGGGTACTCTCATAGCGGGCATGGACAATAGGAGTCCCGGTAAATGTATTTAAAACAGTATTTTAATTTTCGGGTTACCAGATGCACATTTCAGATCACCAGTTGCACGGAGGAAAATCACAATCTGCATCCATTGTCATATTTTAAACTGTCCATAAAGCACTCAGGATGGCCCCCATGGATAGAGCGCCGTAGTAGGGCACTCCCATAGCGGGCATGGACAATAGGAGTCCCGGTAAATGTATTCAAAACAGTATTTTAATTTTCGGGTTACCAGTTGCACATTTCAGATCACCAGTTGCACGGAGGAAAATCACAATCTGCATCCATCGTCATATTTTAAACTGTCCATAAAGCACTCAAGGATGGCCCCCACTGATAGAGGGATGTAGTAGGGTACTCCCATAGCGGGCATGGATGACAGGAGTACCAGTAAATATATTTAAAACAGTATTTTAATTTTTGGGTTACCAGATGCACATTTCAGATCACCAGTTGCACGGAGGAAAATCACAATCTGCATCCATCGTCATATTTTAAACTGTCCATAAAGCACTCAGGACGGCCCCCATGGATAGAGGGACGTAGTAGGGTACTCCCATAGCGGGCATGGACAATAGGAGTCCCGGTAAATGCATTTACAACCATATTTTTTATTTTTGGGTTACCAGTTGCACAACAATGCATGTGCATTTGCAATATGATTCTATAGTGAAAAAACATCACCAAAGTGACATTCTGAAATCAACCCTAACGAGCGATTGAGATGAACCAGAATCACTGCAAAGCCATCCCGAGTTCATCGGGCCAGTCAATTTCACATTCCTGCAGGATTTTTATAGCATGACAAATTCGTGATGGTACCTGCCCATTGAACCATATTGCAAATGCACAGTGACTTTGAAAAAGTAAGAAAACATAAACAAATGGACATAATGAAATCACCATTTTTTATTTTTGGGTTACCAGTTGCACAACAATGCACGTGCATTTGCAATATGATTCTATAGTGAAAAAACATCACCAAAGTGACATTCTGAAATCAACCCTAACGAGCGATTGAGATGAACCAGAATCACTGCCCAGCCATCCCGAGTTCATCGGGCCAGTCAATTTCACATTCCTGCAGGATTTTTATAGCATGCCAAATTCGTGATGGTAAATGCCCATTGAAACATATTGCAAATGCACGTGCATTTGCAATATGATTCAATGGTGAAAAAAACATCACCAAATGGACATGATGAAATCAACACAACGAGTGATGGAAATTAACAACTATCACTGCCCGGCTATCCCGAGTTCATCAGTTCAGTCAATTTTGGCCCCCAAAAAATGGACTTTTGACTTTTGACTTCCTATGAAATCATATTGCAAATGGACAAATCATATTCCTTATGCACAAGTAAAAAAACAAAATTATGATAATAACATTTTACAAAAGTATATTCATACAGTTCTTACACATGATTAATTGTCTTAAAATCGAAACAATTTCGAAAAACGGTCCAGAAAGCACTTTTTTTAGTTTTTAAAGTAAAAAAAAAAATGCACATTTTCGACTTTTGACTTCCTATTAAATCATATTGCAAATGGACAAAACATGTGCCTTATGCACAAGTAAAAAATAAAATAAAAATTATGATAATAAAATACGAATAAAGTATGTTGATACAGTTCTTATACGTGTGTAATTGACACAAAATTCGAAAGAATTTCGAAAAACGGTCCAGAAAGCACTTTTTTAAGGGGTTATAAGTTTTTGACAAAAAAATCATAATTTCAAAATTTTGCTTTTGGATGTTGACTTGGGTTGCATTTCCAATATGAAAAACCACGGTGTGTTACAACTGGCAATTGCCATATGGCATTTGCCATACACTTTGCACGAATCAACGCCACATTGGGTGGTATTGGACATCGTGTACATGGTTTGTCCTATGCCAATATGTTGCCATTCATTTTTGTCCATTTCAGGGGGGTATTCCCTTACATAGGATGCCACCTTTCCACCAAGTCAGTTTGTCAAATTTCTGCCCCGGTCAACTGTAAGTGCTGTTATTATTAAGTGGAAACATCTAGGCGTAACAAAGGCTCAGCCGCGAAGTGGTAGCCCACACAAACTCACAGAATGGGACTGCCGAGTGTTGAAGCTTGTATGGTGTAAAAATCATCTGTCCTCGGTTGCAACACTCACTACTGAGTTTCAAACTCTGTCTTGAAGCAACATCAGCACAAAAACTTTTCATTGGGAGCTTTATGAAATGGTTTTCCATGGCCGAGCAGCCACACACAAGCCTAAGATCATCAAGCACAATGCCAAGCGCCGGCTGGAGTGATGTAAGGCCATTGGCCTTTGGAGCAGTGGAAACACGTTCTCTGGAGTGATGAATCACGCTGGGTTTGGCAGATGCCAGGAAAACGCTACCTGCCCGAATGCATAGTGCCAACTGTAACGTTTGGTGGAGGAGGAATAATGGTCTGGGGCTGTTTTTCATGGTTCGGTCTAGGCCCCTTAGTTGCATTGAAGGAAAAGCTTAACGCTACAGCATACAATGACATTCTAGACGATTCTGTACTTCCAACTTTGTGGTAATAGTTTGAGGAAGGCCCTCATGACAATGCTCCCCTGTACAAAGCAAGGTCCATACAGAAATGGTTTGTTGAGATCGGTGTGGAAGAACTTGATTGGCCTGCACAGAGACCTGACCTCAACCCCATCGAACACCTTTTGGATGAATTGGAACGCCGACTGCGAGCCATGCCTAATCACCAAGCATCAGTACCCAACCTCACTAATGCTCTTGTGGCTGAAAGGAAGCAAGTTCCCACAGCGACGTTCCAACATCTAGTGGAAAACCTTCTCAGAAAAGTGGAGGCTGTTATAGCAGCATAGGGTGGATCAACTCCATATGAATGCCCATGATTTTTGAATGAGATGTTCGACGAGCAGGTGTCCACATACTTTCTGTCATGTAGTGTATCTCTGTTGCGTTGTTAACAGTCACCGTTGCTTTCTGAACGGTGATGATCTCAACAGACAGTGGATGAAGCCTTATCCTTTCCTGAGCCATACTGTCTACCCTGCCAATGGCTTTCTTCACTACCTCAACAGCATCAGCAGGACGCTTCTGGTGAGAGATGTCACTCAACATACAGCTTCACTGTATCTGTAGAACAAATAGATACCCCTCTCTCTTTGTTTCTCTCTCCCTGTCTTTCTACCTCACCCTCCCACATAAACGTTCAGTGATATGCATATGGTATGCGCACACAATGTTTTTTGAGCATAATTTTTATGCAAAAAGTACCTCTGTTGTTCATTCAGATAGACAAGGGGCATTGTGTTATCTATCTGATTCACCTCCCCTGAACTTCTTTCTGAATCTGAATAGCATGTTTATAGCTCTGTGGTTCTTCTTCTGTGATCTCTCTCAACTCCAACAACCATTTGCTTTATTTCCAGAATGTCACGTCAGGGAAACATCTACAGTACAGTTCCAGTTGATCAGCCATTCTAACCATACAGTGGACTTGATATAACTGTTTTGGAACATGTTTAACTAATTTAGCTAACTCACTTAGACCTGTTATAACAATCTGACAGGTTTATTTCTCTAACTGAAAATGTATTGTGCATCTCTTCAACCTTGGTGTGAAGGAAAACCATGCCATAATGAAACAAAGGCTTTTTACTACTTATCACTGTAAACATAAGAAACTATCCCAGCAATGGGTTTGATTATATATTTTTCCTGCAGTGTGAAATGAAGAAGTAAATTGTGTGGCAGCAATATCATGAAGTAATTACCTTGATTTTCAAATGAATTGAACTGTTATTAACAGTTTATTATTATAATCAAGTGTACCTGCACATAATTATGAGTATGAAACTGTATTAGTGTCAGTAAACAAAACAATTGCTTAATGCATGTAATTGATTGATACAGATGTAGGATCTTAATTTGATAACTTTTTTGTTGCTGAAAAGTTTCATCCACCGCAGGAAATGCAAACTTGTATTTGAGTTACAAAACATTTTCAAAAGAAAGTGGGCATTTCAGACTTGATTTTCCCTAATGAAAAATGTATCAACCCATACAAAAATGTCCAGTATTATTTTCTTGCTGTAGCAAACTGGCTCCAATTAAGATCCTACGTCTGTAGTGTTTGACTTCTCTTTGTTGTAATTGCTGCAAACCAAAGTGCCTGTGACGTTAATTGATGCGTTAATACCCATTCTGGCTAGACAGTCGACCGCATTTGTACTAAAGCGACTGTATTATTATCTCACAAAGGCTCTCAAAACATTGTCATTTGTGTGATCACGGTTAGATTAATGAGGGTAAATAAAGCCCAGAACCTTGTGTTCATTTAAGGCCATCATTACAGCTATGGGCCGTTCTCCTGTCTGACATTAGACTTCTCTCTTGGCTACTCTGTAAAAATGTTCTGTGTATGTAACATCCAGCACTCTGAATCATGTGATTCAACCTCTGGTTCTATCACACCTAGAGTTTTGTCCAGTCATATGGGCATCTGCTGCAAAAAAAAAACAACTAAAATTGCTCCAACAACTCTCTCAAAGTCAGATTAGCTCTTCATTGCTCTATCTGAATGAATGTCAACCAAAAGCATCAGAATCTCTCATGGCTTCCCGTTGAACACAAATGACTATTACGTATTTTGACTGTCTTTAGAAATGTTATATTTTTCAAGAAACCACAGTATTTCTCAGACCAATTAGTGTATACTAGCAACAAACAACCAACCAACCAGACAGGTAAATTCAGGGCATGATAACCCTAAGGCCAAGGACAAATCTCCTCAAATCTACAGTTTTATACCAAGCCATCACTGAATGTTTTACCAACTCGCATTTCTAAGGAAAAGTACATTCACCTTCAATAATTCAATAAAAGAGCATCTAATGTGATCAACCATATGACAGGACTTACACTAGAGATCATCTACTGAATGTTAAATGTTTTACCTGTCAGGTATTTTCATTGTCTGTAAGGTCTACTTGTTAAATGGTTGTAAAGTATTAATGTACATTTTAATGGTTTATAATGTATTTTTTAGTTCTGTGTTGAACCCCAGGAAGATTAGCTGGCATTACAGTATCAACTAATGGGGTTCCAAAAAAAAAACACTTCCCCTACATCCCTCTACCCCCCTACATCCCTCTACTTCCCCTAACTCTCCCTCCCTCTCTCTACCTCCCTCCATTTCCCCCTACTTCCTTCTACCTCCCTCTGCTTCCCCTACCTCCTTCTACTTCGCCTATCCCCCACCACCCTCTACCTTCCCCTACCGCCCTCTACCTCCCGCTACATCCCTCTATCACCTCTAATTCCTCTACCTCACCCTAACTCCTCCTACCTCCCCCTACCTCCCTCTCTTTCCCCCACTTCCCCTGCCTCCCTCTCCCTCCCCTGTAATAATCACATTGGAGTCGAAGCCTCATTATAGCCTGCAGAAGGTAATAATAATTTATTGCTCTGCTGATTGGATCATATGTGGTTTGTAATCATGTTTTAAACGCTACTAGGCAACCTCTCCCTGGTGATTTTACAAATTTTGCCAGCATTTTCGATGAAGCACAATTATTTTATATTGCTATGTACTGTATACATATGCTGTATGCTTCTTTCACATAAACATGTTAGTAAGCGACATATCATCCTCCTTTTATTTTCCGTTTCCGTACCATCTTTAAATAGGATTCAACTATTAGTAAGTAATGAAGATTCGCCTTATGATCCATCAGTGTGGGAAAACAACCTTGGTGAACAAACTAGATATAATGTTTAGACCGTCAGAAATAAGATACATTAAATTGGACTGCAGAGGCAGCCAGTGGATAGGTGGGAACATTGCCAGAATACCTTCCCCTTTTGAGATGAGTGCCATGGGTCCGTTTATGCACCCCAGTTAATCTTGACCTTGATGGTAATGTTTTACTCTACAGGGTATATTTATGATGTAACTTTCTATAGCACAGTTTTATTAAAATGTGGTACAGGCCCTTCCATAGAAAAGTGATCCTGAGAATGAAGAAATAAAGTAGAGTAGAATAAAGGTCACTTTCAAACTAAGTTATATCAGGAGGATTATTTATTTAACCTTTATTTAACTAGGAAAGTCAGTTAAGAACAAATTCTTATTCACAATGAAGGCCTACCCCGGCCAAACCCGGATGATGCTGGGCCAATTGTGCGCCGCCCTATGGGACTCCCAATCACGGCCGGATGTGATGCAGCCTGAGTTACTGCTAGACTGCGTTCATGGCATCATGTAATTCCTGGTTTCAGTGATATTGAAAGTTCCATAAGCGATAGAACTGTCTCTGTAGAATAGAGCAAGCTAATTTTGACAGTAATTTGAGCAAGTCATTTGAAAACATTCATACTTTATACCTAATGTTCTCACTATAGCACAGTCAATGACTCAGAAGATTGAGTCCAGCTGGCTAGAATAGCGCCCACTGCGTGTTCATGTGTTGGGTATATGATCAGAAGCTGAATGTGGGGTGATATGGACTAATGGATGAGAAAATCTGACTTTTCATTAGGATGGCCCAGTGAGCAGAACAGGTGGTGGGCCAGATGTTTGCTACATGCACTTTAGGGTTGGGCAAAAGCCTGAATGTTTCTTGATTAAAAAGTCTGTACTAATATCGTCAGGCCATGTCAGAAGTCTGGCTGACTGTAAAGTGAATTCAAGTGGGCCCTCTCTCTCTTTCTCTCTCTATTTCTCTATTTCTCTCTCTATTTCTCTCTGCTGCTCTTTAATGTGCTGCCTGAGCAGTCGGTGAAGAAACTACCTCAGTTTACTGTTAATTCATGCCAATTAGCGGTTTGTGTGAGACTTGGAATTGGCTGTGGGATTCGTCAGAGAGTAGAAGCTTAATTGTCCTCTCAGAAAGTCACTGAATCAGAGAGTTGGTCATTGTTGGGAGCAGCTCACCACTGAGTTAACACTATGCTGGGTTTGGTGTGAAGGATTGGAGAACTAAGGGGTGTTTTATACTAGTAGGAGAATATTTTAAACAGCAGTGTCCAAAAATATTCTGCACTTTATTTACACATAGATTTGTATCCTTTTTTGTAATCTGAATTTCCTTTAGCTTGAATTTCTAATCTTTTCCATTCCCATATCCAGAACTGTATGGGCAATTCAAGAGGGTTTCCTTGGACTGAGCTCATTGCATCAGGTAATTCTACTCTATTTGTTTTCTGAATGATAGCCTGTCAAAATATGAATACATTAATGTGTTTTTGGACCAGACACAAGCCAAAAACTGGCTCAAATTGGGACAAACTCATATTGGAAGCCATATTGGCTTTTGCCTTTGTGTCGTGTCGTGTGTGTAGGTGGCAGGGAAGTCAGGCGCAGGAGAATCAAACTTGGTATAATGGAGTAGTTTAATAACGTAAAACAAACTCCAAAACCAAAGTACATAACACAATAAACGTGGGTACAAGAAACCGTCGCCCATAAATCATGAGCATAACAATTAACAATCTCTGACAAGGACATGAGGGGAAACAGAGGGTTAAATACACAACAATAAATGAATGGGATTGGAACCAGGTGTGTAGACAAAATCAATGGAAAATGAAACATGGATCAATGATGGCTAGAAGACCGGTGACGTCGACCGCCGAGCACTGCCCGAACAAGGAGAGGCATCGACTTTGGCAGAAGTCGTGACACTTTGCACTGAAGTTTTCCATTCAACACCATGCCTCTGGGTTTCTATTTCTTGATGCAGTAAGCTTGTCAATGCCAAAAGAAGGGAAATCAAAGGAATCTAATTTGCATCACACAGATTTTTTTAGATTTTTATTTTTTTATTTTTTTACCTTAGCTTTGCAATTCCAGCTAGAGCGGGAGAATGTCTGCTGAGTTGTCGTTTTTTTTACGCTCAAATGAATTAAGTCTTATTTTTCTGAAGGACACACATGATGAATTAAGAAAAATTAGTACCGAAATAAATTATCACCAAATTCTTTGATTAGGTTTCTGGAGTTTCTTGCTTCCTCACAAACTATCGGTTGTATTTATCTTTTATGGTACTTCATTCTAAATATTGTCCTAAACTGAAGAAGAGGACAAATAGTTTATTTAATTGATAGGGCTTTTAAAGGCTTTCATTTTTTAGGTAAAGGTTTTTCAGAGAGAGGAGAGGTGCCTAAAAGTTACAGGACACTCCACTAGAGCTGAGTTTAATAACTACAACTTACAATACATACTGTAGGTGGTGACTTTACAATAAGGATATACTGTATATCAAACTTCCTCAGACCTAGCTTTCCTATTGGGACTACTGTACATACATACAAGAGAAGAGAGACAGCACATCAACTTCAAACATCATGGCAGTGACCTCAGAATATATTTTCTGAAGGTCAGTCTTTCACTGGGAAAGGCAGAATCCATCCAATATTAATCAGGATCTACAGTAATATCAAATGAAAGAGTCATGATGAGAGACCCTTTTAAAAGATACACCAAATGTCAAATCCCAGACACAGTTACGCCTACGCTACATCAATGTTGGGGTGTGTATGTTTGTGTGACATGGTGTGTGTGCGACTGTGTGCATGAGTGTGACTGTGTGTGTGTGTGTGACTGTTTGTGAACTGTTTGTTGTCCTGATAGAAGTGCATGCACCTGTTAACAAGACCATTAGGGAGTTATTGTTTTCAGTAAGTGGCCACCATAGTGTGGAGGCACAATCTGTACAAAGTATAGACAGTGATTTCTACAGGGACATTAGAGGATAAATTAACCAGCATCAGTAGACTAGACACATGGGCTCCACAAACAAGGGTCCAAGAGGCTCCAGACAGTGCTCTTTGCTATGTATCACGTTTTTCAGGGAAATATTAATGTTTGTTGTGTTCAGACTGCCTTTTTTTATTTCCTGGGTCTTAAAAGGAGATATGATTTACAAGAGGCTGAAAATGAGAGGAGGCTGGTCATAATCTAAAGAAATAACCTCCTTACCGTAAATCCCCTAAAAGAATGTTCACAGAAATGTAAATCGAGTGGGCAGTACAATACAGGCTAAATAGAGTGTGTTGGGAAATCTGGCGGTGAGATTTGAAACCATGGTGTCTCTATGGGCTGGAGAAGCCATGTTGAGATGATAGAGATCTGTGTGCATGGCTAGGAGTTAATTAAGATCTTCTTCAAAGCCAAGAGATTTGGCACATTCATTGCCTTGATATATTTTTAAGTAATGTGTAATGCCCGGCTTGAAACCCACACAGTTTATTCTAATTATGGACATAACACAAATCAGCCTTCCCAACATGGGACATGGACACTTGGCTCTCTCCTCCAACAGCATATGAGGTCCCTCTGATTTCATGGTTGGAGATCACTCACATGAAAGAGACAGGCACTTTTCTAGTTCCTCAGTTATTATTCTCTCCATTTTGTCTGATCTTTGTGTCAAATGTTTTTTGAAAGGGAAACATAAAAGTTGAGCAATATTTCCAGTTTGTTTAAAGATTTAGAAAGGGGGTCTGTCAGATGGTCTCCAGTCTGTCTGTACAACAGATAGAAAACCACAGGCAATATGAAGGACAGGCATACTGTAGCTACTGTAAGTTATGAGATTGAATACTGAATACCGTGTGGTGGCCCAGGGACTATATTTTAGTATAGTCCCTGGGCCACCATCTCAGCTGCATTATTAGGCATATGTTCACTAATGAATGTATCAAATGGCAAATTACAACAAGGCAACAGTAAGCATGACGTCCCCATGGATGATGTGCCCTCCCCCCCGAGATCTATATGACAAGACGCATCATTCACCCATGTTTCGTCAAAATCTAGCCAGTGGTGTCTGAGATAACGTGTGGGTTAGCTAGACTCATATCCCTGAGCATGTGTGCCACATTTCATCACTCTTAGTCAAACAGATCAAGAGACATAAAAATGTGCCTGTTATAGAGCCACCATGTGGGTCAATATGAATGTTCTTCCATATGTTGAGTCTTGACAGTGTTTGCAACATGTGTACCAAATGTTGTTACAATATGAATATGAATATATGCAAGGCCATGCCCACTTTAATGTTGTTTTATGTACTAGTCTGGAAAGTGTTGCGTTCAGAGACCTTTGTCCATTGATGTCACATATAAAGTTTCTTGTAGATCAATCATTCGGTGCCAGAGGAGAAGCTTTTTAAGTGTTTTTCACAAAATTCTAAATGGTGGAAAATCCATCATGGCGGACCTTATGTTTTCCTCAGGCAAATTTGTTCCTTGTGAGGAGAGGGAGCTATAGTACCAGTCAAAAGTTTGGACAGCTACTTGTTCCAGGTTTTTTCTTTATTTTTACTATTTTATACATTGTAGAGTAATAGTGAAGACATCAAAACTATGGAATAACACATATGCAATCATGTACTAACCAATTAACATTTTTAACAAATCAAATATATTTAAAATGTGAAATTCTTCAAAGTAGCCACCCTTTGGCTTGATGACAGCTTTGCACACTCTTGGTATTCTCTCAACCAGCTTCATGAGGTAGTCACCTGGAATGCATTTCAATTAACAGGTGTGACTTGCTAAAAGTTCATTCTTGGAATTTATGTGTTTCAGCCAATAATTTGTGTTGTGACAATGTAGGGGTGGTATATAGAAGATAGCCCTATTTAGTAAGAGACCAAGTCCATATTATGGCAAGAACAGCTCAAATAAGCAAGTCCATCATTAATTTAAGGCATGAATGTCAGTCATTCTGGAAAATTCCAATAACTTTTAATGTTTCTTTAAGCGCAGTCTCAAAAACCATCAAGCGTTATGATGAAACTGACTCTCATGTGGAAGACTTTATCTTTATCAGAGTTATCTCTGCTGCAGAGGATAAGTTCGTTAGAGGATAAGTTCGTTAGAGTTACCAGCCTCAGAGAACGGACGATCTCTGCATATGTGTTCCCACCGTGAAGCATGGAGGAGGAGGTGGGATGGTATGGGGGTGCTTTACTGGTGACACTGTCTGTGATTTATTTAGAATTAAAGGCACACTTAACCAGCATGACTACCACAGCATTCTGCAGCAATACGTCATCCCATCGGTTTTGCGCTAAGTGGGAGAATAATTTTTTTCAACAGGATAATGACCGAACACACCTCCAGCCTGTGTAAGGGCTATTTGACCAAGAAGGAGAGTGATGGAGTTCTTCATCAGATGACCTGGCCTCCACAATTACCTGATCTCAAACCAATTGAGATGGTTTGGGATGAGTTCGACCGCAGAGTGAAGGAAAAGCAGCCAACAAGTGCTCAGCATATGTGGGAACTCCTTCAAGACTATTTGGAAAAGCTTTCCAGGTGAAGCTGGTTGAGAGAATTCCAAGGCAAAGGGTGGTTCCTTTGAAGAATCTCAAATCTAAAATATATTTTGATTTGTTTAACACTTTTATGGTTACTACATGATTCCATATATGTTATTTCATAGTTTTGATGTATTCACTATTATTCTACAATGTAGAAAATAGTAAAAATAAAGAAAAACCCTTCAATGAGTTGGTGTGTCCAAACTTGTATGTCCGGAAGTTCATTACTTCAGGTCAAATGGGATTAGGGGCTTGACCTTTCAAAGTTAACATTTTCAATCACTTGTTATGACGCCACCATCTGGCCAATCAGTGTAATTTTGTAAATGCCGGATCTCTATGGCAAGACACATCATTCACACAAGTTTTGTCAAAATCGTGCCAGTGCTGTCTGAGATATTCTGTGTGACGTACAAAGATACTAAGGACAGAGACAGATCCACTGTCCCCTCCCCATTTTCATCGTGGGGACAACTTAATGATTTGTGAACCATTAGTGTAATGTCATACGACCATGCAGTTGAACTGGAGGGGAGTAGAGGGAGCCAGTGGTCCAACTGGTGAAGCTGTTTCTTAAGTCTCTCTCTCCATGTAGTTGGCACTTGGTGGCTCATAGGCTATTATTTTGTCGATTTTAACCAATCACTATGTTTGTTGTGGGCTAGCTGGGTTGTTCATATTGCTCTGTCTAATGTGGTTTATATGGGATATTGTCTTTGCGTTATACTCAGATAGAGAAGGTGTTTTGGCATTTAGAATGCAGCTTGTGCTCACAGACATATCAGATACTTGCATTTTTTGATTAGCAATTTTACATGTTTGCGACATTTCCATTTCCCATATCTGTGGTCCTTCTCTAAATACCATGTTCAAATGTGCCAAAATTAGAAAAGGAAGATTAATTAGATGACACATCCTGGTGCCAATCAGTTTGATATATTGAGGATCGTCAGAGCAGAGCATGAGGCAAGTCAGCAATTGAAATTGTCAATGTTGTCTCCACAATGCAAACATGGGAAGACTAGATTTTCCTCCCCAGCAAACAGCCAGGGCTCTATGCATTCGGCACATGTAACCCTCATCTGCGGTCTAAATTATTGAACAGCTATCCCTTGCACACTACGTACCACTCATTTTGAAAGTGCTTGGTCTGCCATCCGAATGTTATTGGTGGAATATATGGTGTTTCTCAGGGACTATGGCAGGTCCACAGACACACTAACACAATACACACAACATGCATGCACAGACACACAGACACACACCCACGCACACACCCACACACCCACACACACACACACACACACACACACACACACACACACACACACACACACACACACACACGCACACACACACACACACACACACACACACACACACACACTTCCTTGTGTCATGTCTGTAAAAAGAGTCTCTTCCCGTGAGTCATGCAGCTGCTGAGGCCCCAGCACCCATCTCTCCAGCTATCCTCTCTACCCTGCGATCTGTGCATGCTGAGCAGGCGTTCCATTTATTTGCTCTGACATGGAGGAAACAAGGATACTGGATGGAAGGAAAGCATGGCTTCAACACAGGATTAAAGAAGAGGAAATTTGCTACACTATTTGTTCTGCCATGAAGGTGATTCTTGATGAAAACACCACACCTGCTCCAAAGAGACTCTTTAGAGCCGACTGTTTCATCGTAGTCCTATGGAGTCCTATACTAGAGCAGGACTTCATCACCCCATTTAGGCTAAATGGATGCATGGACGAAGCACTGAGAGGCACTAGCAACTAGTGGGGATCTCAAGGCTGCTTGATCTCAAAACATGTTTCATCATCATCATGTGTCAACAGTATTTGCTCTTATATTTGCATAACCATACCCTTTGTAAAGCACGCCACGTTTAATCAGTCTGGTGACAGCCGCAGAGAGAAACAAACAGCCCTGGTGAATATCACCCTCTGGGGATCTGCTACTGGTGGTCTCCTCTTCATCCTTAGAGGACTAGCTTCTAATGTGCTTTTGCTAATAAGACAGCTGAGTAAGCAGGTGTAGTTGCCTATAGATAAATGATCTGCAATCATTATGACATTTGCAGGCAAAACATACAAAAGTTATTGTCCTGAAGGTGCAGGTTCTTTGCAAACAGAGACCACAGGCGAATGAGCAGATCGCAGATGTAAAAAGGGATCTAGTTCATAGCTTATTTCTCCATGACGGTCACTACTATGATGTGAATACAATTATCAAGGAATCATTTCTATACAGCACAATGGTTATGGATCGTAGGCTAAATACCCCAATGGTCCCAGTATTATTAACACTTATCCAGGTCTAATGTATAGCTGCAGCAATCCTACAGGAAAATATTAGATCGATATTTGCTTACATAATATTGTAGGCAGTAATGAGTAGGCTATGTATCTCCTTTCTTGCTATTGAATGACTGAAACCTTTTCGAATTAAATATCATATCCTGATGTTCCTATGTTTTAAATGGCCTCTGTTATGTGCTATCATGTCTGTTCCAGGGCATGCAGACTTGCATGGGGGATATGGAAGAGATGGGGCCAACCCTGCTCGACAACTTCCTAAACCTCTCTCTCTCTCTCTCTGAAACACAATCAAACAAGCCTCAATTGGATCAGTGAAAATATGTTTTCAGCAGTGCTCTGAAGAGTTTTAAATGTGTGTTCATTGAATACATATATGACGAAGCACTTAGAAAAGCATTTAATAGTGGTACACTCACATTTTGCTGGCTTTCTAGTATTTTACCTTTTAGTATAAAGGAACTTTTGTATATTTTAAAGTGATGCGCTGTTTTTCCATCAATTCGTTTTTTTCCCCAGACATCCACAAGTTTTAGATTCACTTACTGCCTCAAATTATGTCATGGAATACAATGTAGAAAGCTGCGCTATTGATTTTTAAAAACTTAAATAAAATTCCCTTTGGGAACATTTTGCATTGTTACGTCTTGTGCTCGCCGTCCATTTGGTCAGAATTATCCTATTTCTTTCTTTCTCGAGGGGTTTTATGAATTTTTAACACTTGTGAAAAGTATGATCTAGTTCAGTTGGCTGTTCCTTCCCTGGAGCATTATGCAAGTGTGGTAGTAGAGAGAGGACACCATGTTCCACTGCGCTTGCCTTTTACTCATCATATCTTACAATTAAATTAGAGCTGAGGAAAGTATGACTTGGCATTAATATGTTTGCCCACATTCTTGAATATATTCTGTTGCTTGCATGCCTACGATTTCCACTTTTGTGAATTCTTTCCTACTGTATACATGCAGCGGGGAGTGCTTCATACACTTGGAAGTCAAATGTATTTGAGTTTCAGTCCCTCCCTTACTGTCTTTCAAATGAAACCTCTTGAGGTGGGAATGAAAGGTTCAAAGTTTAGATCATGACTTTCATGCTTTATCTACTAGGCCATACTCCCCTTATTTCCCCAAAGCAATCTAAGCCTTTGTCATGGCGTTGGCCTCTTTGGGTATAGCAAGCCCATCCCCCTCTCCCTGCCTCCCCCTTTCCTCCTTCAACTAGGTTGCTGTATCAGAAGTCGTAAATTCCTGAGAAGACCTCATGGATACACAGTTATAGAGGGTAAACGTTCATAGAGGACAAAGGAAATCCTTCCACCTCACAGAACTTGAGGTACGAACAAATTTAATGTTCCCGGAGAAAGTGTAAAAGATTGGTGAAGAATCCAGCTACGAACTGGTCCGTTTGTCACAACTTGGGAAGCTCATGGGAGACGGTGTGGCCACATTACCATAACGCTGTTTATATAATAGCCTCAGATATGAGGTTTACATCTAATTGTTGTATAAGATGAATGAGTGAGTATGATACTGTTTGTATAATTGTGTAATATAATTGTGGACTGTTTAATGAAGAAAAATACAATTCCCTTTTGATTTGAACTAAATCAGAGGACCGCCCCGGAGCCCAGTTAGGGTCAGACATCCTGGCACAGCCCTCTTCGGCCATTCCGAATAAATCCCCACTCAGGTTTTCGATCAGTAGACCAAGCTTACCTCAATTACGAGATGGCTAAAGGTGTAGACCATTGCTGAATCTTTTTAACCATACCATGTGGTTAAACTCTTAGACTATCGATACCGACAGAATAAGAACAAGTCTTTGATATTGATTACTAGTCTGCAGCTAGGAATTCGGCATCATTAAACGCGAAGAACGACAACCACCGAAACATCCATTCTATAACGAATGTCACTCTGAACAATCCCCTCTAACCACAACCGAGAGAGAGAGGGAGAGAGATGGACAATTCTACAAAATAAATTAACTTTTCACCAGCGATTTAAGACGACGCACTTGTTCCCGACTAAGTGAGCGTTCATGTGTAAGGATTAGCATTTCAATTGTTATAGTTATCACCTTGTAGTGACTTCTTAGTCGACCCCCACTCCCCCTCTTGTCTAACAAGCCGCCATGCCGGTTCTGCCCACTAAGGCACATTCTCCTATCATTTCATGTAACCACATTTACCATGTTTGTTTGTTTGTTTATGAATTTCTGTGAATTACTTAGTTAGTAATAAATAAATTATTTAAGACAATTGATGTATGGATGACTCATAGTGAAGACTGGGTTCGTGCAGATAACCAACAATTTACGGCGTTTGGAATGAGACTAACGTGAGGTACAGTAAATAATTCATTAATTCGAAGACTAATTGATCAGATAAAATATCTGAAAAGTAAATTTAGGAAATTATAACCTTTTAATCTGAATATTTTTCCTTGGTGCCCTGACTTCCTAGTTAATTAGTTACGTGATTAATCAGTTGATCGCACAGTAACTAATTACAGAGAATCTTTGATAAAACCTATCAGTCTTCAGTTAATGATAGTAAAGACACGACACCTTCATGTTTAAAAAGTTGTATTATGCATTGCTAGTGTGTGTTGTTGTAATATATAGTTTGTATGTGTGTGTCTCTATGTGTGTAGTTGTCTGTGTTTGCACTGTATAAAAAAGGTCTGGTCCCGTTCCATGAGTATATGTCTTTTCCAGGTATTGTTATGAAGTTTTGACCAGGTTCCTCCTCTGACAGCCAACACAACTGCTGTCTACATATGGGTTTCACCTTGCTGTGAAAGGAACTCTCTCTGCCAGCCTCACTCACAACCAACCATTCACATTATGTAGGCCCACAACAGCCACACCACCTCCACAGTATTCTAGACAACTTTGTGAGCTGCCATACATACAGTGCATTCGGAAAGTAGTCAGACCCCTTGACTTGTTCCACATTTTGTTACGTTACAGCCTTATTCTAAAATTGATTCAAAAATTGTTCTTCCTCATCAGTCTACACACAATACTCCATAATGACAAAGTGAAAACAGGTTAAAAAAATGATAATGTCAGAGCACAAACCAAGCTATGAGGACGAAGAAATTGTCCATAGAGCTCCGAGAAAGGATTGAGTCGAGGCACAGATCTGGGGAAGGGTCCCAAAAAATGGCTATATCATTGAAGGTCCCCAAGAACTCAGTGGCCTCCATCACTCTTAAATGGAAGAAGTTTGGAACCATCAAGTCTCCTCCTAGAGCTGGCCACCCGGCCAAACTGAGCAATCAGGGGAGAAGGGCCTTGGTCGGGGAGGTGACCAAGAACCCGATGGTCAATCTGACAGAGCTCCAGAGTTCCTCTGTGAAGATGGGAGAAACTTCCAAAAGGACAACCATCTCTGCTGCACTCCACCTTTATGGTAGAGTGACCAGACGGAAGCCACTCCTCAGCAAAATGCACAACAGCCGGCTTGGAGGCACCTAAAGACACCTAAGGCACCTAAAGACTCTCAGACCATGAGAAAAAAGATTCTCCGGTCTGATGAAGCCAAGACTGAACTTTTTGGCCTGAATGCCAAGTATCACGTCTGGAGGAAACCTGGCAGCATCCCTACAGTGAAGCATGGTGGTGGCAGCATCATGCTGTGGGGATGTTTTTCAGTGGCAGGGACTGGGAGACTAGTCAGGATGGAGTGAAAGATGAACATAGAGATCAAATCAAATTGTATTGGTTACATACTGTCACATCTGCTCCTGCTACGCCCTCTGGTGTTCATCCGGTGTCTTCTTGACCTGCAGTTACTCCCCCTGTACAATCTCTCCCTCTCCCTCTCTGTGTGATCATGTGGTTGGAGACAGGTGTGCTGGAGTCAGAGTAGATACCTACCAGCTGCAACTAGTTCCATAATCAAGACCTCTACAAATAGTCAGTCCTGCCACTTCCACTCCGCCAGAACGCAATCTCTGCTCATTACCGCTCTGTCTCCTGTCTCCTGTTCCACATCTCACCACCCAACTACCTTGCTCTGGATATTACCTTGGATTTCCCTCGGGACCTGTTTACCCTGTTCTACTCAGCCAACTCCCACATCTGTTTTTTTCTGTAACTCATCTGAGCTTCCCCAGATCTGCACTCCATATCTCTCTGTGTAACAATAAATATTTTGGTTAATTCATCCCTGTTTCCTCATCTGAGTCTACTCTTGGGTTCCCCTGTGTCGCTCTGCTTAACACATACACGTGATTAGCAGACGTTATTATGGGTGTAGCGAGATACTTCTAGCTCTGACAGTGCAGAAATTTCTAACAAGAAATATTTAACAAATTACACAACATATACCCAATACACACAAATCCAAGTAGGAATGACTCTGTACATTTATGGGAGAGTGATGTCAGAGCGGAACTGACTAAGATACAGTAGAATAGTAGAGAATACAATATATAGACTTCCGTTCAAAAGTTTGGGGTCACTTAGAAATGTCCTTGTTTTTGAAAGAAAAGAACCTCAAATTGATCAGAAATACAGTGTAGACATTGTTAATGTTGTAAATGACAATTGGAGCTGGAAACTGACAATTTTTGTATGGAATATCTACATAGGCCTACATAGGCCCATTATCAGCAAGCATCACTCCTGTGTTCCAATGCCACGTTGTGTTAGCTAATCCAAGTTAGCACAGCTGAAAACTGTTGCCCTGATTAAGAAGCAATACAACTCACCTTCTTTAGACTAGTTGAGTATCTGGAGCATCAGCTTTTGTGAGTTTGATTACAGGCTCAAAACGACCAGAATCAAATAACTTTATTCTGAAACTCGTCAGTCTATTCTTGTTCTGAGAAATGAAGGCTATCCCATTGACACCAGTCTCAAAGTCAACAGTGAAGAGGCAAGTTCCTCTGTCCAAACTTTTGAACGGTAGTGAACATGTGAGATGAGTAATGCCAGATATGTAAACATTATTAAAGTGACTAGTGTTCCATTCCTTAAAGTGGCCAGGGATTTCTAGTCTATGCATATATGCAGCAGCCTCTAATGTGCTAGTGATGGCCGTTAAACAGATGGCCTTGAGATAAAAGCTGATTTTCAGTCTCTCGGTCCCAGCTTTGATGCACCTGTGCTGACCTCGCCTTCTGGATGATAGCGGGGTGAACAGGCAGTGGCTCGGGTGGTTGTTGTCCTTGATGATCTTTATGGCCTTCCTGTGACATCGGGTGGTGTAGGTGTCCTGGAGGGCAGGTAGTTTGCCCCCGGTGATGCGTTGTGCAGACCTCACTACCCTCTGAAGAGCCTTACGGTTGTGGGCGGAGCAGTTGCCGTACCAGGCGGTGATACAGCCCGACAGGATGCTCTTGATTGTGCATCTGTAGAAGTTTGTGAGTGCTTTTGGTGACAAGCCGAATTTCTTCAGCCTCCTGAGGTTGAACAGGCGCTGCTGCGCCTTCTTCACGATGCTGTTTGTGTGGGTGGACCAATTCAGTTTGTCTGTGATGTGTACGCCGAGGAACTTAAAACTTACTACCCTCTCCACTGTCCCATCGATGTGGATAGGGGGGTGTTCCCTCTGCTGTTTCCTGAAGTCCACAATCATCTCCTTAGTTTTGTTGACGTTGAGTGTGAGGTTATTTTCCTAAGTTGAACCTGCAGGACGCCTCGAGTGCCTCTCCTCTGCTGGCAATGTTTTGGGTTGGCCAAGTTAAGTTAAATTGCTCTGGGGAGAGTGAACAAAGGATCTGCTCCAGGGAAGTCATATTCCTGGTCGTAATGCTGGTAGTTCGGGTGAGTTACCGCCACTCTAATATCCAATAGATCTTCCCGGCTGTATGTAATGACACAGAACATTTTATGAGCTAATAATGTAAAAAATAGTACATAAAAAAACAAAATACTGCAAAGTTTCCTAAGAGCGAGTTGCGATGCTGCCATCTCCGTCGGCGCCATCATTTGTTCCAGAGCACTCAGGACCTCAGACTGTGACGAAGGTTCACCTTCCAACAAGACAATGACCCTAAGCACATAGCCAAATCATCAAAGGAGTGGCTTCGGGACAACTCTCTGAATGTCCTTGAGTGGCCCAGCCTGGCCCAGCCTGGACTTGAACCCAATCGAACATCTCTCGAGAAACCTGAAAATAGCTGTGTAGTGACGCTCCCCATCCAACCTAACAGAGTTTAAGAGGATCTGCAGAGAAGAATGAGAGAAACTCCCAGAATACAGGTGTGCCAAGCTTGTAGCTTGAATACACAAGAAGAATCGAGGCTGTAATCACAACCAAAGGTTCTTCAATAAAATACTGAATAAAGGGTCTGAATACTTATGTAAATGTGATATTTCAATTTGTTGTATACAACAAATTATAAAACATGTATAAAAACCCTGTTTTTGCTTTCTCATTATAGGGTAGATTGATAAAAAAAATAATTAAAAAAATCAATTTTAGAATAAGGCTGTAACGTGACAAAATGTAGAAAAAGTCAAGAGGTCAAAATCAAATCAAATCACATTTTATTAGTCACTTGCGCTGAATACAACAGGTGTAGTAGACCTTACAGTGAAATGCTTACTTATGAGCCCCTAACCAACAGTGCAGTTTTAAAAAATGAGGATAAGATTAAGAGATAAAAGTAACAAGAAATTAATGATCAGCTGTAAAAAACAACAATATAAACAGGGGGGTGTCGGAACACCGGTAAGTTGGGGTTGTATGTACATGTAGGTAGAGTTATTAAAGTGACTATGGTAGTGGTGTGGAGAGGGGGGGGGGGGCAATGCAAATAGTTTGGGTAGCCATTTGACTAGATGGTGGGGTAGAAGCTGTTTAGAAGCCTCTTGGACCTCGACTTGGTGCTCCGATACCGCTTGACATGCGGTAGCAGAGAGAACAGTCTATGACTCGGGTGGCTGGAGTCTGACAATGTTTAGGGCCTTCCTTTGACACAGCCTGTTATAGAAGTCCTCTGTGGCAGGAAGCTTGGCCCCAGTGATGTACTGGCCGTTCGTATTACCCTCTGTAGTGCGGTTGGAGGCCGAGCAGTTGCCATATCAGACCGTGATGCAACCATGCTCTCGATGGTGCAATTGTAGAAGCATTTGAGGATCTGAGGACCCATGCCAAACCTTTTCAGTCTCCTGAGGAGGAATAGGTTTTGTCGTGCCCGCTTCACATCTGTCTTGGTGTGCTTGGACCATGTCAGATTGTTGGTGATGTGGACACCAAGGAACTTGAAGCTCTCAACCTGCTCCACCGCAGCCCCGTCGATGAGAATGGAGGCATGCTCGGTCCTCTTTTTTCCTGAGGTCCACAATCATCTCCTTTGTCTTTATCACATTGAGGGAGAGGTTTTTGTACTGGCACCACATGGCCAGGTCTCTGTAGGTTGTCCCTATAGGTTGTCTAGTTGTTGTCGATGATCAGGCCTAACACTTGTGTCATTGGAAAATGTAATGATGGTGTTGCAGTTGTGCCTGGCCGTGCAGTCATGATTGAACAGGGAGTACAGGAGGGGGCTGAGCACGCAACCCTGAGGGACTCCTGCGTTGAGGATCAGCGTGGCGGATGTGTTGTTACCTACCCTTACCACCTGGGGGTGGCAAATCAGGAAGTCCAGGATCCAGTTGCAGAGGAAGATGTTTAGTCCCAGGGTCCTTAGCTTATTGATGAGCTTCGAGGACACTATGGTGGGTGTTGAAAGCTGAGCTGTTGTCACATAGGTGTTCCTTTTGTCCAGGTGGGAAAGGTCAGTGTGGAATGCAATAGAGATTGCAGTATCTGTGGATCTGTTGGGGCGGTAAGCAAATTGTGGGTCTAGGTTTCCAGGAAAATGATGTTGATGTGAGCCATGACCAGCCCTTCAAAGTGCTTCATGGCTACAGACATGAATTAGGCAGGTTACCTTAGTGTTCTTGGTACAGGCACTGTTGTGGTCTGCTTAAACATGTTGTTATTACAGACTCGGACAGGGAGAGGTTGAACATGTCACTGAAGACATTTGCTAGTTGGTCTGCGCATGCTCTCAGTACACGTCCTGGTAACCCGTCTTGCCCTGCGGCCTTGTGAATGTTGACCTGTCTAAAGGTCTTACTCACATCGGCTGCGGAGAGCGTGATCACACAGTCTTCCGTAACAGCTGGTGCCTGTTTCAATGTTATTTGCCTTCGAAGCTAGCATAGAAGTAGTTTAGCATGTCTGGTAGGCTTGTGTAACTGGGCAGCTCTCGGCCGTGCTTCCCTTTGTAGTCTGTAATGGTTTGCAAGCCCTGCCACATCCGACGAGTGTCAGAGCCAGTGTAGTACGATTCTATCCTTGTCCTGTATTGACCCTTTGCCTGTTTGATGGTTCGTCGGAGGGCATAGCGGGATTTCTTATAAGCTTCCGGGTTAGAGTCTTGCTCCTTGAAAGCTGCTGCTCTAGCCTTTAGCTCAGGGAGGATGCTGCCTAAAATCCTTGACTTCTGGTTGGTGTTTGTACGTACGGTCACTGTGGGGACGACGTCATCGATGCGCTTAATGATGAAGCCAATGACGAATGTGGTATACTCCTCAATGCCATTGGAGGAATCTCGGAGCATATTCCAGTCTGTGCTAGTAAAACAGTCCTGTAGCTTAGCATCTGCTTCATCTGACCACTTTTTTATTGATCTAGTCACTGGTGCTTTAATTTTAGCTTGTAAGCAGGAATCAGGAGGATATAATTATGGTCAGATTTGCCAAATGTAGGTCGAGAGAGAGCTTTGTATGTCTTTGTGTGTGGAGTACAGGTGTTCCAGAGTTATTTTCCCTCTGGTTGCACATTTAACATGCTGATAGAAATTTGGTAAAACGGATTTAAGTTTCCCTGCATTAAAGTCCCTGGCTACTAGGAGCTCCACCTCTGGGTGAGCGTTTTCTTGTTTGCTTATGGTGGAATACAGCTCATTCAATGCTATCTTGGTGCCAACCTCTGACTGAGGTGGGATGTAAACAGCTATGAAGAATACAGATGAGATCTCTCTCGGTAGGTAGTGTGGTCTACAGCTTATCATGATATACTCAACCTCAGGCAAGCAATAGCTCGAGACTTCCTTAGATATAGTGCACCAGCTGTTATTTACAAAAATACATAGTCCGCCGCTCCTTGTCTTACCAGACGCCGCTGTTCTGTCCTGCGGGTATGTCCCATTGGTAGTTTAATCTTTCCTGTAACTTATCGATTTTATTGTCCAAAGATTGAGGGAAGTGGGTGTTTATTCGATCACCTTCGAATTCTCAGAAGGCAGCCTGCTCTCCTGCCTCTCTTTGTCCGCCTCCTCGTCACGCAGATCACGGGGGTCAGGGCCTGTTCCCGAGGGAGCCGTATATCCTCCGCGCATCAGAGTCGTGAAAGAAAGATAAAGAATTCTGCTAGTCTGTGGTGAGTAATCGCAGATGTCCTGAAGTTATTTTCGGTCCTAAGAGACGGTAGCGGCAACATTATGTACAAAATTAGTAAAAAAATAAGTTAAACAACGCAGATAATCAAACAAAACGTCTGTCTTCTGCTCCGGCGCCATCTTACATGTAATACTTTCCGAATGCACTGTAGGTCTATAGACGAATAAGCAAATTCAAAGCAATGTTTGGAGTGGAGAAGTGAATAAGAAAGTGTTTTATGAGAAGTCCATTTCATTAGGGATGTTTCAAGAAGCTTGTCTTTCTAGTTTCTAGGAATCATATAGACAGAGCCGTGGTGGTGGTATTAATTGAAATATAGCCTGTCTCTTGAGATTGTATTGACCTCAACATAATTCAAGCAATATCAGTTTACCATTATCGAGTTACGGCTGGCTATCTTGAAGTTTATATTTAATTTCAAGATCAAGCCCTGAGAAATGGATCCTAATTTAATATTTGGTCAATTAAGTTAATTGTTCAGTGCAGTTGTTCATTTCACCCCGCGGGTCAATTATACAGACGCTGAACTATTGAAACTGCTCTTCTTCAGATTACATACGGTTTCTGTAATGTTCTGTTTCTTAACCATAATCCTCCCTTTGCTCCATCACAAGTTCTTCAGTCTAATTTTATAACCTTAACATATGTTATCAGTTTTACAAGGCAGTTATAAGCACCGTAGACACATCTAGTTATCTGTTATTGTATCAAATCTAGGCAAATTCCCTTTTCAGTATCAAAGCGAGTTCAAGAAATCTTGAAAAAGCATCAACAGTACACATGGCAGATTGATTAAATGTCCGATGCAACCATTTTTCTCTCAACATCAAATAATTTCTGGATAACAATTAAGTACCTTACTGTGATTTGTTTTAAATTAAAAAGGTCAAAAAGAAACAAAAACAGCTTCTTAGCAAAGACCAATTTCTCAAGCAAGAATGTTGCTAGGACTGACTGGGAGTAGTCTGAGTGGTAAGGGGAAAACTATCTGTTATTGGAAGAGAGGTTTGGAACACTTTCTTATTGGTCTATTAACTGTTTACCACATGGTCACCATGGAAAGGCCAAAGCTACACCCCACCAAAACAGGCTGAAACTTCAAGCAGTCTTTTCGAACAGTTTATATAATTTCCACTATTTCACACTATTATTACAACCTCATAGTGTGTAAATATATATAAAACACAGGAATGTCATATTTTTGACTGCACTGGGCCTAAACTTAAACGTTAATGTTAAGTGGATGGCCATATAAAACATATCTTTATGAGAGGGCCATGAACATTACCTAGTACTGCCTTATACTGTTAGAAAGATCTGTTTTGGGCTTTTGGGGGGTATTTCTTATTTATCTATAATTTGTAAACACTTTTTTGCACTAATATGCAATGCTATAGTATGAAAAATATTAAGGGAAAGGAGGATAGTTTTACAACTGAGTGCATTCAACTGAAATGTGTCTTCTGCATTTAACCCAGCCCCTCTGAATCAGTGAGGTACGGAGGGCTGCCTTAATCGGCATCCACAGCACCCAGGGAACAGTGGATTAACTGCCTTGCTCAGGGGCATAAAGACAGATTTTTACATGGTCAGCTATGGTTTCGATCCAGCAATCTTTCGGTTACTGGCCCAACGCTCCTACCTGCCAGGCTACCTGCCGCCCCTAATGCATTGTAGTTAGATTTATTTATTTTTTAGATTCTACGAACAACCTATATAATCTCCATACACTGAGTGTACAAAACATTAAGAACACCTTTGTAATATAGAGTGACATCATTAAGGGATCATAGCTTTCACCTGGATTCACCTGGTCAGTCTATCGTGTGGAAAGACCAATTCCTAATGTTTTGTACACTCAGTGTATGTTGACACTGGTATTGTGCTGGAGATAAGGAAAATTAGGCTGAAAAGTTTTGGAGTTGCCCTTTAACATTTTAAGAGCTTTAAATGTGTGTCTCATTTATCATTGAACTGGTCCTTCAAAGATTCTTACAGCTGGGCTGACTCCATCCCATCCTGAATAAAGCAAACAACAAAATCACTTTGAAACTCATTCCATTAGAGGTTACCAAAAACTGCATTAACTGGTTAATCCAGCCCGAATTGAGTGTCACACTTCAGGGGTGGCAGGGTAGCCTAGTGGTTAGAGTGTTGGACTAGTAACCGGAAGGTTGCAAGATCAAGCCCCCGTGCTGACAAGATACAAATCTGTCGTTCTGCCCCTGAACAGGCAGTTAACCCACTGCCTGGCCGTTCCTAGGCCGTCATTGAAAATAAGAATTTGTTCTTAACTGACTTGCCTAGTTAAATAAAGGTTAAAAAAAAAAATCTGTCCCCAACTCGCCCAACATGACTTAATAAGTTACCTGTAATCTTGGTCCAAACATTTCAAACAACTTTCCTAATCCAACTTTAGGTATTTTAAAACGTAAATAATTGATCAAATTTAAGACGGATTCAAGACTGTATTCAATAGCGGATAAAATGAAACTGACAATACACTAGACTTGACCCTCCATCTGAACAGCCATACTCCTTCATTACTCAAAAGAAAACATCAACCAATTTCTAAAGACTGTTGATGTCTAGTGGAAGCCCTAGGAACTGCAACCAGATGCCTCAGAAATCTAGATTCCCATAGAAACCCAATTGTCATCTCAACAAAAAAAATCCTGGATGGTTTGTCCTCTGCCGAATAAGTTCTGTTATACTCACAGACATCATTTTAACAGTTTTAGAAACTTTAGAGTATTTTCTATCCAAATCCTAGCTTCTGGGCCTAGGGTAGCAGGCAGTTTACTTTGGGCACGCTTTTCATCTGGATGTGAAAATACCACCCCCCAAACAGGTTTTAACCAACAGAGCAGTTCAAGAAATAGAGTTAAGAAAATATTTACTAAATAAAATGAATAGTAACACAGTAGAATTAAACAACAAAAACAAAGTGATATACAGGAGGCACTGACACAAAAATGAATGTGTGGGGTTACAGGTTAGTCGAGGTAATTTATACATGTAGGTAGAAGTAAAGTGACTATGCATACATGATAAACAGCGAGTATGTAAATAATCTGGGTGGCCATTTGACTAATTGTTCAGCAGTCTTATAGTTTGGGGATAGAAGCTGTTAAGGAGCCTTTTGGACCTAGACATGGCGCTCCGGTACCACTTGCCATGCGATAGCAGAGAGAACAGTCTATGACTTGGGTGAATGGAGTCTTTGACAATTTTTGGAGCCTTCTTCTGACACCGCCTGGCATATAGGTTCTGGATGGCAGGAAACTTGGGCCCAGGGAAGTATTGGGCCGTATGCACTACCCTCTGTAGTGCCTTACGGTCAGACACTGAACAGTTGCCATAGCAGGTGGCGATGCAACCAACTCGATGGTGCAGCTGTACCATCGAGAGCTTTTTGAGGATCTGGGGACCCATGCCAAACCGTTTCAGTATCCTGAGGGGGAAAAGGTGTTGTTGTGCTCTCTTCATGACTGTCTTGGTGTGTTTGGACCATGATATTTTGTTGGTGATGTGGACACGAAGGAACTTGAAACTCTCGACCTGGTCTACTTCAGCCCTGTCGATGTGAATGTGGCCTTGTTCGGCCCTCCTTTTCCTGTATTCCACGATCATCTCATTTGTCTTGCTCACATTGAGGGAGAGGTTGTTGGCCTGCCACCACACTGACAGGTATTTGACCTCCTCCCTATAGGCTGCCTCATCGTTGTCGGTGATCAGGCCTACCACTGTTGTGTCATCAGCAAACTTAATGATGGTGTTGGAGTCATGCTTGGCCATGCAATCGTCGGTGAAAAAGGAGTACGGGGGGGACTAAACACGCATCCCTGAGGAGAACCGGTGTTGAGGATCAGCGTGGCAGATGTATTGTTGCCTACCATTACCACCTAGCGGCAGCCAATCAGGAAGTACAGGATCCAGTTTCAGAGGTAGGTGTTTAGTCCCAGGGTCCTTAGCTTAATGATGAGCTTTGTGGGCACTATGGTGTTGAACGCTGAGCTGTAGTCAATGAACAGCATTCTCACATGGGTGTTCCTTTTGTCCAGGTAGGAAAGGGCAGTATGGAGTGCAATTGAGATTGCGTCATCTGTGCATCTCTTTGGGGCAGTATGCGAATTGGAGTGGGTCTAGTGTTTCTGGGATGATGGTGTTGATGTTAGCCATAACCATCCTTTCAAAGCACTTCATGGCTACTGACGTGAGTGCTACGGGAGGTAGTCATTTAGGCAAGTTGCCTTCGCATTTTTGGGCACAGGGACTATGGTGGTCTGCTTGAAACATGTGGGTATTACAGACTCGGTCAGGGAGAGGTTGAAAATGTCAGTGAAGACACTTGCCAGTTGGTCCACGCATGCTCTGAGTACAAGCTCTGGTAATCTGTCTGGCCCTGTGGCCTTGTGAATGTTGACCTGTTTGAAGGTCACGGTCACGGCTACGGAGAGCGTGATCACACAGTCGTCCGGGACATCACAGTAAGGTTAAGCCTTCATCAAGGTCAATTTCTCCTAATCATAGTATTCTTATTTCTACATTCTCAGAAAATATTGTTCCCAAAGTATTCTTCAGCTGTCCCCATATGAGAACCCTTTTTTGTTTCACGTAGAGCCCTTTTGAGTTCCGTATAGAATCCTATGTAGAAGGGTCCTCCTATGGGACAGCAGAATAACCATTTAAGGTTTCTAGATAGCACCCGATGTAGAGGATCCTTAGAGCACCCGATGTAGAGGATGTGTATGGCATGGTGATAATAATGGTGACGATTGGGGTAGTTGGCTAAAGCACATACTAGATTTGGGAGCAGGCTAGTGGGAATACTAATCCTCCCTGAAGATCTAAAGTAGTAATTTCAATAGCATCCTGACCTATGTTCTTCCTATGTTTTTCCCAAGATCTTCTATAGTCAGCCTGCGTTTGAAATGTGAATACACATGCTTTCTTACTCTGACAGAAAAGGCCAGTCCAGCACAGCCCCCTTATATTCATTACCATTAATTCATTTGAACAGCAGTCTCATAACTCCTAAGATGTGCATTTCACTACACCCACAATAACATTTGCTAAATATGTGTATGTGACCAATACGATTTAATTTGATTTACAAACTGCTTGTTTTGAAATCAGGTTCATTAGTTCATTAGTATCAGGTTTATTAGTATGGCTTGTTTCAGGAGTTGCACCTTCTCTTTGGAAAGAACAAAGACACGTGCCCAAGCCTAGTTTCAAAACAGATGGAACAAGTCAGGTGAATATACACTCTCCTACATATGGACACCGAACACCGAAGCTCCAACTTTTAATTTGAATTTATACTCCAGTATTTTGGATTGAGATCAAATGTTTTATATGAGGTGGCAGTACAGAATGTCACCTTTTATTTGAGGGTATTTGAATACATGTCTGTTTAGCCGTTTAGAAATTAATGCACTTGATATATCTAGTCCCCCCATTTGAAGGTGTCATAAGTATTTCAACAAATTCACTTATGGTGTATTAAATGTGGTTAAATGTTTAGTACCATATTCCTAGCACGCATTGACTACATCAACCTTACGACTCTACAAACTTGTTGAATTAATTTGCAGTTTGTTTTGGTTGTTTCAGATTATGTTTTATCCATTAGAAATGAATGGTAAATCATGTATTAAGTCCTTTTGAAGTCACTTTTTTTTGTAAATAAGAATAGAATACGTTTCTGAACACTTCTATATTAATGTGGATGCTACCATAATTACGGATATTTCTGAATGTGACATTGCTACATAGCCTACAAGGATAGACCATTACATTAAGATGTTTGATAAAACACTTTAAATCAGAGTGACCAGGAGTGGGCTTGTCCTGAATAATTAATTATTTGTGGGTCTGTGTGAAATATGTCTCTCTAATATGGTCATACATTTGTCAGGAGGTTAGAAAGTGCAGCTCAGTTTCCACCTAATTTTGTGGGCAGTGGGCACATAGCATGTCTTCTCTTGAGAGCGAGATCTCCCAATGGCGGCCTCTCTTGATAGCAAGGCATTGCTTGCTCACTGAGTCTGTACATAGTCAAAGCTTTTCTTAATTTTGGGTCAGTCACAGTGGTCAGGTATTCTGCTACTGTGTATTCTCCGTTTAGGGCCAAATAGCCTTCCAGTTTGCGCTGTTTTTTTTGGTGATTATTTCCAATGTGTCAAGTCACTTTTGTTCTCTCATGATTTGGTTGGGCCTAATTGTCAAAGAATTAGCAGGTTTCAAGCATCCGACACTCATTTTACAAGTCAAATAATACCAGGGCATATCAAATCATATGGGTCTTTCTATAAACTAAAGGTACTAGTGAGGATTTCCTACACTAGACAACTTGTTGCAGCTGTTGTTAATTCATTGATAATAGTCTGGGGATTCATGCACAGAGTGTGGCAGATGTTAATTAAGCCTTCGGAGAAGGCAGGAATTGTGGTCACAGGCAGGCAATGGTCAAACACAGGTAGGCAGACAAAAACAAACAATACCTCACAACCATACACACAGAAAGAACTGAACTAAATAGAGAGCTGATGAGACAAGGTGAGAAATGAACACAAGTGAAATCAATGAAAAAAAAATATATTGGTATTTTGACTTCAGGAAAGGGGTACGTGGTTCAATAATTCAATAATTGTGGCATAATACTTGTTGGATGCGCATGTCCAGCTGATTAGTTATGCCTTGATATTTTCAGAATGACAGTCAAGTGATGAACAGCTGTTGTGATAGCGCTTGCAAAGCAACAACAGCCCAAGTGCTTGTAAAAAGGTGTTTGAAAGGAATGTCCAGAATTCTTTCGTGTCTCATTGGTTATGCCGGTGAAGATAGTTGCCTAAATCCACTTTGGATCTAATATCCCTAGCGAATTAATCATCTGTTGTTGTCTGCCTGATTTAAAGTAGGGTCTAGTTAGATTTAACAGAGAAAGCATCAAGGTAATGAGTTGATGTTTTTGTGCCTCGGATTGGACACCGAGTTTACTGTGTGCAATTGTGTAGGATAGACTATTGTCCAACACCCAACGATATTAATAATTATTCTGGATACAATGACAAAAAATGACATAGCCTAGTGGGCTTATGATCTGGTAATGAAATAACATGACAAATGCATTTAGTTTTCCATGTAACACCTGCAATTTTAAATAATCAAATGGGCTGAAAGTAGCCTAATTGAACTTGAATTTGGAGCTCAGAAATTCATGTAGGGGAGAGCGAGGTAAGTTGTCGCACAGGTAAGTTGTCAAACTGTTCATTCCTCCAACACTAGATGCGCTATTTCACAAATCAAATAGCTACTTTGTGTGACTACATGTTCTATGGTCAACTTCCTGTTCACATGTGTTCACATCAACGCCACTCTAATCTGAGGTGAGCACAAGTTTCTTATTTTTCCCCTTCAAAAGTAAAAAATTGCCACTTTACATTTTATGCAATAAAACTTTGTTAGGTATGAATGTTAATCTTAATCTTAAGATTTACCCAACATTAGCACACATGTCAGTTTGGGGCAAGTTGTCTCAATGACCTTGGGGCAAGTCTTCACATTTGACAACTTGCCCCAGTATACATAGACACATAGAACATGCTCAAAAACATTGTGATATTGTGTAATCAGCTCTGATAATAGTATTAAATGTTACTGTAAATAGATTATATACGTATAGTTTAGAGCAACACCTGGACTACACAAGACAGGCAGGTAGCCTAGCCTAGTGGTTAGAGCGTTGAACTTGTAACCAAAAGGTTGCAAGAACGAATCCCCGAGCTGACAAGGTAGAAATCTGTCGTTCTGCCCCTGAACAAGGCAGTTAACCCACTGTTCCTAGGCTGTCATTGAAAATAAGAATTTGTTCTTGACTGATTTGCCTAGTAAAATAAAATGAACAGGCTCTGGTGTGTGTCTACTAACACAGTACATGCCTACTATATGAGACAGTATATCTACACACACTACTTCATACAGTGTCATGAATTTAGTGTGGTGTTATGAATTGCATTGTGGCAACAAGGATAGTCCACAGGGAGATGGGAATAATAAGCCTGTAATTAATATGTAATTGAAATGTGTTTTTGAAGAAGGGAAGGAAAGAAAGATGGTTAGAAATTATTAAATAAAGACAGAGAATGGAAGCACACCACCTAGCATAATGTTAAAGGCATTAGAGGAAGTGAGGCAGGTGAAATCAATCAGGAGTACAGCGAATGATTTTGACATAAATTACCTTACTTTGACCTGGTGTTGCCAAAAGGTTACCAGAGAAGAAGTTGAAAGTCAGAGAGCCATGCCAACAAAAGTGGTTCACCTGATCTGGAGATGCAGCTTGTTCAGTACATTACTAGATCAGCTGACATTTATTTTGGTCTGTCGCCAAGTGAGGTCAGAAGACTTGCCTACCAGTTTGTTGTGGTACACCAGCATTGTGGTACACCAGCAGAAAATGGGCAGAAAAAGAAAAGGCCAGCCCGGAGTGGTTTACAGGCTTCTTAAAGCGGCACGCAACGCTGTCGTTGAAAAAGCCAGAGGCAACTAGCCTTGCCAGGGCAAGTAGCTTCAACAGAGAAAATGTTAATGCTTTCTTCGACAATGTGGATTCAAACAAGTAGGGTCATTGACCTTCGCTGAAAGGGGAACCCTCACACTGGCCTGTGCTGTCTCAGCCACAGGGAATAGTATACCTCCATATTTTATATTCCCCCGTGTCAACTTCCGCAATCATTTCCTGATCAACAGGCCACCTGGCAGTATAGGAAGGGCAAATCCCTCTGGGTGTATGAAAGATGTGCACTTTGTTGACTTCCTGAAACATTTCGTTGAGCATACGAAGTGCTCAAAGGAGAAGCCCTGTTTACTACTTTTGAACAAAACCACGAGTCTCATCTGTCCATTGATGGACTCAATTATGCCAAAGAAAATGACATAATTGTGCTGTCATTCCCACCCCATTGCTCTCATCGGCTTTAACGCTTAGACAGGTCTGTCTACGGGCCGCTAAAGAGGCACATCAACACCGCGTGTGATGCCTGGATGAGGAACAATCCCAGGAAGACAATATCAATTTATGACATTTCTGGGATGGTGGCAATCACCTATCCTCTGGCTGCCACCACCTTGAACATTCAGGCTGGCTTTAGGGTGTCTGGGGTACAACCTTACAATAGGGATGTATTTCTGGAAAATGAGTTTGCGCCATCCTACGTTACAGATAGCCCCATTCAGAACTCAACCCTACCAGGCCCCAGCACCAACCCTGCCATGCCAGGCCCCAGCAACATTCCAGCCCTGCCAGGCCCCAGCACCAACCTGCCAGGCCCCAGCACCATTTCAGCCCCGCAAGGCCACCAGCACCAACCTGCCAGGCCCCAGCACCATTCCAGCCCTGCCTAGCACGAGCTCAGACACAGACCTGCCCAGTACTTATGCTAGCACCAGCTCACCCTTGCCCAGCAAGGACTACGAACTCCAGAGGACGTCCTGTCATATCCGAAACCCGGCCTCCGAAAACCAGCTTGTGAAGGATTTACACACAAGCAAAGCAGGCACTAGAAATGGAAAAGAAGAAGACACAATCTAGCAAAAGGCTGGCTTTCCGAAGAAAGGGAAGCAAGGGGGGGAGTCAATCTGGATCTGCTAAGAACAAGAAGGCAGCTAAAAAAAAGAAAAATTGTAGAGGAGTCATCATCAGATGAAGGAGTGCTTCTGCCTCATCTATGTAGAGACATTCCATTCTGATTCCAACAATTGTGCACGGCAGAGAACGTTCGATTTCAAAGTTCAAAATAAAGTGGTCGTGCCACTTAATTAATGTGTGCTCTGCCAGCATAATTGTTTTGATGGAAAGGCATGATTTTCCAGATTCTCTAGGCATGATTGTTTTATTTTGAGTTCATTAATGGTTTTGAATTTTAAATTAAAATCATTATTTGCGCCTCCTGGGTGGCGCAGTGGTTAAGGGCGCTGTACTGCAGCGCCAGCTGTGCCACCAGAGACTCTGGGTTCGTGCCCAGGCTCTGTCGCAACTGGCAGAGCCAGAGCCACAGAGCCAGAGCCACAATTGGCCCAGCGTCGTCTGGGTTAGGGAGGGCTTGGCCGGTAGAGACATCCTTGACTCATCGCACACCAGCGACTCCTGTGGCGCGCTGGGTGCAGTGCGTGCTAACCAAGGTTGCCAGGTGCACAGTGTTTCCTCCGACACATTGGTGCGGCTGGCGGTGTGCGGTGTGTTAAGAAGCAGTGCGGCTTGGTTGGGTTGTGTATCGGAGGATGCATGATTTTCAACCTTCGTCTCTCCTGAGCCCGTACGGGAGTTGTAGCGATGAGACTAGCTACTAAAAAAAATAATTGGATACCATGAAATTGGGGAGAAAAAGGAGTAAAATTCACATAAAAAAAATCAATATTCATAATTAATTAGTTGTGTTCTTATTTTTTGATAATCCAATGTGACAATTTACCCAACGTAGAATGACAATTTACCCGCTGATGGGGCAAATTGTCACAAGTGCACACTCTCTATTTAAAGGTCTACAACTCCGTACTAAAATATGATATGAAGATCTAATGGGTACAAAATATGTGCACCAAGACTTTCGTCTTTCATTTGGTATGACATGTATACCATTGTGATGTATTGTGCCCAGTAAATGTTAGACAGTGTGAAAAGTGTGCTCTCCCCTACTGGAATAGGCCTACATTGAAAATCAGACATTTCCACAATTTGGTACTTGAAAAGTTATTGTAATTATTGTAGGCAATTTATAAGTTCTCCATCTCCCTTATAATTATCTGTGGTTTTATCTGTTTTTCTTAGCGATGTGGCTCACTTTTGTTTGTTTTCTGCCACTTTAATTGAAGGGTGTTGTGGTAAAACCACGTGCTGTTATTATGAGAATGACAACATCTAATGTTGGTTTCAACTTGTCCTTCCATAAAAAAAATGTCCTTGTTTTTGGTCACTTTCTCATAATAAAAACAGCGATGGTGAGATTAATGATCCCGCTCTTCATGGCTTTATTATCTGTGCCCGAGTCAGACAACATAGGTTATAGAAAAATCGTCATGCATGCATCCAATCTATTTAGTCGGGCAATGTCTACGTTATTCTCACATATTTTAGAATGTTCTAATAATTGTAACATGTCGAACAGCATGAAAATGTTTTAGTGTAGGGGGTCGTTTTAATATTGCAGACAGATTGAGGGTTCTATCAATGTACTTGTTTGCATCCTTTTTTATTTTTGTTTCAAACTAATTAGCAATTTTGATCCCAATGTCACACATTAGCCCCATTATTTATTGAAAGACCTGTAAGGGCAGTTAACATGCACACACATGGCAGTAAAAACACATGGTATGCCCCCCACCCCACATACAGTGGGCTCAAAAATTGCTGGCACCCCTGACTGGCAATGCACAAACAATGCTTAAAAAAATATAAACAATATAATTATAGAGAACTCAAAATACCAACATGGGAGAAATACTGTACTTTATTAATGTTTCAATGGAATCCACCAAAATAATTTATTGATTTAATTTTTAAAAAATCAATGTCCTCCAAATCAAGGTTTCACAGTTAATGGCACCCTTACAGATTATTGTAAATAACATCTAACAAAATTAAACAAGGAATTAAATTCCACTTATTGTATTTAAGTTTATCTAAGTCTTATGGAACTATATTGAGTCATTACATCACTTCCTGTTTCACTAGGGTATAAAAAAGAGGTAACATGCATGCAATGTCCCTTTGACATCCAACTCCATGAATAAAACAAAATAACTGGCAGTTCAAAAGAGACAGATGGTCGTAGACCTTCATAAATCTGGTAATGGCTACAAGAAGATCAACAAACAATTGAACATACCACTGAACACTGTCAGGGCAATTATAAACAAAATTCAAAAGATATGGAACAGTTGAAAACCTCACGTGTAGAGGACGCAAATGCATTTTGCCCCCCACGATAGGGAGGAGGATGGTGAGAGAAGCAACAAAATCCCCAAGAATCACTGAAATAATTGCAGCCCTTTCTGACCCCAAGACACAGATGCAAGCACTTGGAGTTTTTTCATTTAAATTTTGACTGTTTGGCGTTGAAACAGAGATGCATACAAGGAGAGGCCTCATACCCACGGTGAAATATGGTGGTGGGTCAGTGATGTTTTGGGGCTTTATAAATTCCAGAGGTCATGGGGCACTGATTAAGATTGATGGCATAATGAATTCCACCAAGTATCAGGCAATTTCGGCTGACAATCTGGTTGCCTCTGCCAGAAGGCTGGGACTTGGCTGTAGGTGGACTTTCCAACAAGACAGTGACCCAAAACATACCACAAGATCCACACAGAAATGGTTCAGTGACAACAAAATCAATGTTCTGCCATGGCCATCTCAGTCGCCAGACCACAATCCAATTGAAAACCCAAGAATGTGAAGGATCTTGAAAGGATCTGCATACAGGAACGGTCCAAAATCCCTCCAAATCCCTCCAAAGACTCCATGCTGTTATCCTTGCCAGAGGTGGTTGGACTAGGTATGGAATGAGGAGTGCCAATAATTATGAAACCTTGATTTTGGTGACATTTATTTTGTATTAAATAATTATATGATTTTGGTTGGTTCCATTAAAACATTAACAATGTTCAGTATTTCTCACGTTGATAGTTTGAGTTTCTCTATAATTGTATTGTTTGTGCATTGCCAGTAATTTTGGAGCCCACTGTAGCTGCAACTACATCATTATTAGTGTGGTTTAGGCTCGGACCACCGTTATTGTGTGGTTTAGGCTCGGACCACCGTTATTGTGTGGTTTAGGCTCGAACCACCGTTATGTGTGGTTTAGGCTCGGACCACCGTTATGTGTGGTTTAGGCTCGAACCACCGTTATTGTGTGGTTTAGGCTCGGACCACCGTTATTGTGTGGTTTAGGCTCGAACCACCGTTATTGTGTGGTTTAGGCTCGAACCACCGTTATTGTGTGGTTTAGGCTCGGACCACCGTTATTGTGTGGTTTAGGCTCAGACCACCGTTATTGTGTGGTTTAGGCTCGAACCACCGTTATTGTGTGGTTTAGGCTCGGACCACCGTTATTGTGTGGTTTAGGCTCGGACCACCGTTATTGTGTGGTTTAGGCCTGGACTCAGCAAAGCATGCTGAGCATCTGGTAAATGCCTCTTAGGTCGCAGGATGGAGCTTGGGCCGGTGTATTAGGGGGGGTTGGGCCTATTGCGCTGCTCACGGCTTGGGCATATTGTATGTGTGGCTGTTATGTTGAGGACCTTGCTGCAGTGGTGGCAGGCCTGGGGGGAGGTCAACTGGTTGGGGTAAGGGCAGTTCAAGTCCAGGGTGGCGTGGTGGGCCAGGTAGACTTTAGGTTTTGAGGCAGAGAAATGCTTGCATTCACCCTCTGTATGGTGGCAGGGTGAATGTATTTTTGTGGTAGCAGTGGAGATGACTACTTGTAAGTTAGAGAATGAGGAAGAAGCTTTTTCAATTACTCCCTTGAATGCTGTGGCCACTCCCTTGAATGCCAGGCCCTCAGTTTGTTTGGGCCTGTGTCAAATATGATGTGGCTGGGGTACCCCAGTCTTTCCTCTGACAGCAGCTCCAGGACACACAGTTTAGCAACTGTGTTTTGGAAAAGGTTTATTCTCAATGTATTTCCAATTTGAGTCAATGAGGAACACAATCTCTGGGTTTTATATGTTTTTGGTGGGTGTGGGATGCTGATCCATGTGTATCCCGATGTGTATACGACCAATAATATTTGATTTGATTTGTTGTCAGAATAGCTATCCCGGGGGCTGACGGGGGGCTGACGGGGATCAGCTGAGTTTGTGGATCCTGCCTGTCCATCCTGCTGTGGTGCTAGGGCTGTGGTCGTCTGCATGGCAGTTTGAAGGGATGGTGTGATCAGACTCGCTCAGGGTGGGTGAGTCGTCACCAAGAGAGAGCTTCTCCTGCCATGCTCTCACTTTGAGTCTGTGAAAGTCCTGTTGAAAGTGTTTGAAGTTCCCCTGCACAAACACTGTCCCGTTATTGTACAGGTTGACAGAGGGTGTCTCAGTCTCAGGGTCCTCGGTTTCAAGTATTATTTTTTTCCACCCTCCGCCAATACCCTCTCTCTTGAAAGAGGGGCAGTGAGCTCTTATAGAGTGCATTGCCCAGGGATGGTCTATGTGGAAGATTGAGTTTCTTACGTTCCCATTTTTGTAGCAGTCAGCAAAACGTTTCTCTGGATTGTTCATGAGGAGTTTCTCTTTGCACTCTTTCCGTGCCTTATCATTTTTTACAGTATATCCAAGGGGTACTGGACTGTGATGACCTCTGCACAGGGGAAAGCCATGGAGCACGGGGCCACTGTATTGGGGTGTGAGAGAAACTCTGATGCCATTGTTGGGCTCAAGGGCTTTCACGCCTCTCACTTCACACCTCAGTGCTAATTGAAGTTGCAGCTGAGTTTGTTTATTCCTTGCCTTTTAAATGAATTGGTGTTCACACATTTGTTTTTGAGGTAGAACTGTGCGGGTAATGATAACGCATGCATCACTCTCAAGTTGAAGTTGAACTTGTTGACTGATGACATGGAGGTGGATACAAAGAAGAAGGAAGCAGCTGCTAACCAGATGTCGCCAGAGCTTAGTAAGATGGCGCCGGAGCAGAAGGCAGACGTTTTACGTGCCCTCAACAGATTGTGTTTTTTTGTTTGTTTATCTGCGTTGTTTGTAACTTATTACTTATTATTATTATTTACTATTTTTGTACATAATGTTGCCGCTGCCGTCTCTTATGACTGAAAATAACTTCTAGACACCAGGACCTCGATTACTCACCACGTACTAGCTGAATAATTTTTCTTCTTTCACGACTCTGACGAGCCCGAGGCGAAGGATATACGGCTCCCTCGGGAACAGGCTCCGACCTCCATGATCTGCGTGAAGAGGAAGTGGAGGAAGAGAGGCCGGAGGGCGGTCTGCCTAATGAGGAGTTGGAGGCGATCGAATAAACCCCCACTCCCCTCAATTCTGCTTGCAAACACGCAATCTTTGGACATGTAAATTGGACGAGTTATTGGGAAGATTAAACTACCAAAGGGACATTAAAAACTGTAACATCTTATTCTTCACGGAGTAGTGGCTGAACGACGATAATATCAAAATACAGCTGGCTGGTTGTACGATGTACCGGCAGCATAGAACAGTGGCATCTGGCAAGACAAAGGGCGGCGGTCTATGTATTTTTGTAAACAACAGCTGGTGAACGATATCTAAGCAAGTCTCGAGCTATTGCTTGCCTGAGGTAGAGTTTCTCATGAGCTGCAGACCACATTACCTATAGAGAGAGTTTTCATCTATATTCTTTGTAGCTGTTGACATCCTACAACAGTCAGAGGCTGGCACTAAGATAGCATTGAATGAGCTGTATTCCGCCATAAGCAAACAAGAAAATGCTCACCCAGAGGCGGAGCTCCTAGTAGGCAGGGACTTTAATGGAGGGAAACTTAAATCCGTTTTACCAAATTTCTATCAGCATGTTAAATGTGCAACAATGAGGAAAATAACTCTGGACTACCTGTACACCACACACATACATGCATACAAAGGTCTCCTTCGCCCTCCATTTGGCAAATCTGACCATAATTCCATCCTCTTGATTCCTGCTTACAAGAAAAAGTTAAAGCAGGAAGCACCCGTGACTAGATCAATAAAAACGTGGTCAGATGAAGCAGATGCTAAGCTACAGGACTGTTTTGCTAGCACAGACTTGAATATGTTCCGGGATTCCTCCAATGGCATTGAGGAGTACACCACATCTGTCATTGGCTTCATCAATCAGTGCATCGATGATGTTGTTCCCTCAGTGACCGTATGTACATAGAGCACCAGATGTACCGGAAGACTGTGTGATCACGCTCTCCTTTAGCCGATGTTAGTAAAGACCTTTGGACAGGTCACAATTCACAAGGCCGCAGGGCCAGACGGATTACCAGGACGTGTACTGCGAGCATGCACTGACCAACTAGCAAGTGTCTTTAATTACATGTTCAACCTTTCCCTGACCGAGTCTGTAATACATACATATTTCAAACAGACCACTATAGTCCCTGTGCCCCAAGAAGCGAATGTAACCTACCTAAATGACTACCGACCCGTAGCCCTCACGTCTGTAGCCATGAAGCAATTTGAAAGGCTGGTCATGGCTCACATCAACATCATTATCCCAGTAACCCTAGACCCACTGCAATATGCATACCGCCCCAACAGATCCACAGATTATGCAGTCTCTATTGCACTCCACACTGCCCTTCCCACCTGGACAAAAGGAACACCAATGTGAGAATGCTATTCATTGACTATATCTCAGCGTTCAACACAATAGTGCCCTTAAAGTTCATCAATAAACTATGGACCCTGGGACTTAACACATCCGTCTGCAATTGGTTTCCTGGACTTCCTGAAGGGACGCCCTCAGGTGGTAAGGGTAGGTGACAACACAACCGCCACGCTGATCCTCAACACAGGGGCACCTCAGGGGTGCATGCTCAGACCCCTCCTGTACTCCCTGTTCACTCATGACTGCACGGCCAGGCATGACTCCAACACCATCATTACATTTGCGGATGACACAAGTGGTAGGCCTGAGAACCGACAATAACTAGATAGCCTATAGGGAGGAGGTCAGAGACCTGGTCGTGTGGTGCCAGAACAAAAACCTCTCCCTCAATGTGATCAAGACAAAGGAGATGATTGTGGACTACAGAAAAAAGAGGACCGAGCACGCCCCCATTCTCATCAATGGGGCTGCAGTGGAGCAGGTTGAGAGCTTCAAGTTCCTTGGTATCCACATCACCAACAAACTAACATGGTCCAAGCACACCATGACAGTCGTGAAGCGGGCACAACAAAATCTATTCCCCCTCAGGACACTGAAAAGGTTCTACAGCAGCACCATCGAGAGTATCCTGACTGAATGCATCACTGCCTGGTATGGCAACTGCTCGGCCTCCGACCGCAAGGCACTACGAACGGCCCAGTACATCACTGGGGCCAAGCTTCGTTCTATCCAGGACCGTTGTACCAGGTGATCTCAGAGGAAGGCCCTAAAAATTGTCAAAGACTCCAGTCACCCACTGTTCTCCCTGCTACCACATGGCAAATGGTGCCTGGAGTGCCAAGTCTAGGTCCAAGAGGCTTCTAAACAGCTTCTACCCCCAAGCCATAAGACTCCTAGTCAAATGGCTCCCCAGACTATTTACATTGCAACCCCCCCATCTCCACACCACTGTCACTTTAATTAACTCTACCTACATGTACATAGTACCTCATATAACCAGTGCCCCTGCACACTGACTCTGTACTGGCACCCCCCTGTATATATTGTACATTTTTTACTGCTTCATTTCCATATTTTTTGAAACTGCACTCTCAGTTAGGGGCTCGTAAGTAAGCATTTCACTCTAAGGTTGTATTCGGCACATGTGACTAATAAAATTTTATTTGATTTGAAGTTGAACTTGTTGACTGATGCCATGGAGGTTTCTGCAAAGAAGGAAGCAGCTGCTAATCAGAAGACTGGAGCCAAGGCAGCACTGGTCCGTCTTCACCTGCCCTGTGTTGGGTGAGTAGCAGAGGTGGGACCAAGTCATTGTTTTACAAGTCACAAGTCTCAAGTCTTAGCACTCAAGTCCTAAGTCAAATCCCAAGTCAAGACAGGCAAGTCTCAAGTCAAGTCTCAAGTCCTAAACTTTGAGTTTCGAGTCCTAAACAAGTCATAATGTGCTCTTCACCAAATGTAAAACCATTTCATATTTTTAACAAGAGTAATAGTTAGCATATTACATTTACGCAAATCATGAATGCTTTTAAAAATATATGTATTACTTTCCAAATAAACTTTATTTCCATGGAAATACATGGGTAGCCATGAAAAAGCCCCCTCCCCCACCCACCCCCATAGCTATCTACTGTCCACAATTGCTATCAAGCCCAATCCGGCATTGTAGGCTTGTACACAATCGCCCAACCTTAACACAAACCCTCTGTGTGTGGTTCCAGTAGGCTAACAGATGTCAATGGTTTTAGGAACAGCAGTAACAGACAGGATTTAGGCCACCGAGTTCCTAGCCAGTTTTAGCTCAATCTTAGGTGCAATGATCACGTTCCCGCACTGACTGACTGTGTGGAGGCTCATTGATTTAATATTATGTTAGCCTACATGCTACACTAGCAAAGTTATTTAAAGCTGTCGGCTATATTAGCCACTATTTACTGTTCTTTGTGCAGCTTCAAATGTCGAACAAAGTTGTTGCGCCTCCATCTGTCATTTTCTTCCCACATGTTTTGCAAGTGGCAATCCGTTTTTTTTTGACTACAGCGTAGTCTTCATATCCGAAAATAATAATTTTGGGTATCATCTTTCGTCTGAATTCACTCACCGACATTCCTCTGCACTGCCACGCGTAACTTTTCTCAGTTGGCACAATTTGATTGGCTGCTGTCCAATTTCATTTGCTGCTGTTCAAACTGTAATCCGTTAAATGAAGAGTTAAAGCACTGCACACTTTTTTTTATATTTGGGCTTGGGGAGGGTATCAAGTCAGTTCGAGTCAAATGTCCAAGTTAAGTCACGAGTCATTGGTGTTAAAGTCAAAGTCGAGTTGCAACTCGTATTTGTGACTGGAGTCTGACTCGAGTCCAAGTCATGTGACTCGAGTCCACACGTCTGGTGAGTAGTATTGGTTAGGTACTGTATGTGCCCTTTGGGTCCTCTCCGTGTGTAGTCTATTGTACTGGCCTGTGTGGTACAGTCTTTCATGTGTGTAGTAGTTTGTTGCATCATATTGCTTAGTTTATAATGTGTGTCAACTTTAAATTAAATGTAACCCACAATATGATCAATTCCTCCATTTTGTACTTGACCTTTATAGATGCAGACTCAAATACATTCAAGGAGCACTTTGAGAGCAAGCATCCTTTGTCTCCAATGGTCCCAGGCTGGTTGATGTGCAGGCTTAAGGGACCACACACACTCAAATGGACCTACAGCTGGGGTAAGGCTCTTCCATCATTCACACACAATAAACAGTACCAGTCAAAAGTTTGGACACACCTACTCATTCAAGGGTTTTTCTCAATGTTTTTCTATTTTCTAAATTGTAGAACTAGTGATTAGTGAAGACATCAAAACAATGAAATAGCACATACGGAATCATGTACTAACCAATAAAAGTGTTCAAAACAATCTACATTTATTTTAGATTTTAGTTTCTTCAAAGTAGCCACCCTTTGCCTTGATGACATACGTAAACAAGCTTGGAATTTTCTCAACCAGCTTCACCTGGAATGCTTTTCCAACAGTCTTGAAGGAGTTCCTGCATATGCTGAGCACCTGTTGGCTGCTTTTCCTTCACTCTGTGGTGCAACTCAATTGGTTTGAGGTCGGGTGATTGTGGATGCCAGGTCATCTGATGCAGCACTCCATCACTCATCTTATTGGTCAAATAGCCCTTACACAGCCTGGAGGTGTGTTTTGGGTCATTGTCCTGTTGAAAAACAAAGGATAGTCCCACTAAGCGCAAACCAGATGGGATGGCGTATCGCTGCAGAATGCTGTGGTAACCAGGCTGGTTAAGTGTGCCTTGAATTCTAAATAAATCACAGACAGTATCATCAACAAATCACCCCCACACCATCACACCTCCTCCTCTATGCTTCACGGTGGGAACCACACATGCGGAGATCATCCATTCACCTACTCTGCGTCTCACAAGACACGGCGGTTGGAACCAAAAATCTCAAATTTGGTCTCATCAGACCAAAGGACAGATTTCCACTAGTCTAATGTCTATTACTTGTGTTTCTTGACCCAAGCAACTTTCTTATTATTATTAGTGCTGTCCTCCTCCTGCTTATTCTGGGGTTCAGACTGAATGCAGTGGTAAATGAGCTTCTCACAATTGACAGCAGCAACATGGACCTGTTAAATTGGCAAGAAGGGTGTTGATATAGCTGTGTTTAGGCATGGCTTCCTTGTATTGAATCTGTTAAGTGTGTTTCTCATTCTGTTGGCGTTTACCTAGTATTTTATATAAAATCTACCTTACACATCCAGGTTTGCCATTTCTAACTTACCCACCAAAATCTCAATATGCTGTTTTACATTTTGTGTTATTTGTGCTGGTCTAATTCCTAAAATGGAAAAGCAGAAAAATCTGGACACTCTCAGATAGATATAGTAGTTCATATGGTGCTCTTCAATGTCCCATGTTTGTGACACTGATGAATAAATAATTTAATGTTTACTTAAATGCAGATGTTTGTCATGTATAAAAGGCATATGTATACATTGTTTTACTATTTAGATTTCTTTAAAACAATGTAATTGTTGGAGTTCAGGTGTTTGACATGATTTATGGGTGACTAGGTTCATTCTTGTCAAATAAATATGCTTATTAATTTCAAGATTATGGACACGGTCGTCACACTGACACAAACACTTCTCCAATAACACCCCACACAACGTGCAAACCTTTTAATTTGCAAATGAAATTATTTGCGGGACTTAAACTTTCCTTTTTTCCCATAGTGTGAGAGCTATTTGTGTTAGAGTGAAGTCATGGAACTACATTTAACCTGAAAAAAAGAAACTTTTCATTTTTTGTATCATGTGTGATTTGAAACAACACATATTTTTATTATCCGTTCACACAAATCAAATCAAATGTTATTTGTCACATACACATGGTTAGCAGATGTTAATGCGAGTGTAGCGAAATGCTTGTGCTTCTAGTTCTGACCGTGCAGTAATATCTAACAAGTATTATAACAAATTCACAACAACTACCTTATACACACAAGTGTAAAGGAATGAATAAGAATATGTACATAAAAATATATGAATGAGTGATGGCCGAACGGCATAGACAAGATGCAGTAGATGGTATAGAGTACAGTATGAGATGAGTACAGGTGATGAATTAATGCTATCATAGGTGCTGTCTAAGCAATCTCTGATTTGTAGTGTAGAACCAATCACTGGTAAGGTCAATTAAATTGCATGTGAATTTGCATACTGTACAAAAAAGCCATACATTTAATTGAAGTCAATAAACCTAACTATTAATTTGAAGACTAATGGATTCAATTAGGTATGATCACACATAGGTAGATAATAATGGTTCGGTAGTGCTGACAAGACAATATTTACATAATACACATACAGTAGGCCCAGTTGTAAAGGTGTTTCATCAATAGTTTTTAACATATTTCCCTAAAATCACCAAGCCTCTGTTTTAGTAAAAAGTTGGGGCTGGAGAAATGTAGCCACTCACAAATTCATTGACAGAGCTATGAATGCAATGTTTTTATGCATGTTTTGAGGCAATACTGTGTTTGTTTACATGTAAAACATGTATGTAACAACTGCAGATTGCCCCTTTAAATCCTCTAAATTCCACAATTACAATTTACCACACAACAGATTATAATTTTACATGTTGTGGAGCATGTACAGTATTTTATGCATTTATGGAAAATCTGTCATTCAACTAATTTTTCAAACCGGACTGGTGGAACATATCAGATTTTTGTGATTTGTAATTTAAAACAATTGTGTATTATCAGCCCATTTGTATGGAGAACTTGTGACACTGGTTTGTAAAAAGGGATTTGAAAAATAATTATGGATGTTGCTGCATTGTTAATCTCACCCTAACAGTTTTATTTATTTCTTTTTATTTAACTAGGCAAGTCAAAATGTTTAACTGAATTAATTTGGCATTCAATATAATGAAGAAATGCACATGCATTTAAATTACCATATTACTGCTCTAGAGTAATTAGTGATAAAGAATAGTTCAGACAAGTGGATACAGACAGATTTTGTAGAATTTGTGCTCTACATGCGTGTTAAATTGAATTGTCATATTTAAACAACGTTTGGCACCCCTGGTAAACGATGTTCAGCCACCTACATTACCGACTGCCTGCTTTCCAAGTCTGTCATTTTGTTAAACCTCTTTGTTTCCATAATCAAATGTTATGAGTTTTGACAGTAGTGTGTTAATTAAAGACTGCGATGACAAAACTGACACACTTCTTCCGTAATACATTATTTCTTTAACTCTGTGCCATTTTGAGTTTGCCTTTCTATTGGCAGCTAATAAGTAATTTAGAATTAATTAAGTTAATGGGTGAGAAGTGCAGCACAAATCAATAAGCTTTCATAATCACCATGTATGACTTGAGTGAGTCTGATTTAATAGGAGAACAGTGAGTACTTACTCTCACACCAGCAGCAGAAAATACATTTTAGACAGTTTGGGAAGAGAAGAGATGGGGCTGAGACACACTTCCTACTCCCCTGCTGTCAGAGCATTATTACTAATGATGATATGGTTGGTGCTTCTCTAGTCATAATCACTTACAGTAAATAGTTACTGTATATGCTGAATCATTGGATTGAGTTAAGGAAGAGTTGAGAGAACCTTATAGAGATTTTGATTCAGCCTTTTCACAATAATTGAACATTGTTTATTCTGAATATTTTGAAATGAAAGGCAAACTGACGTGAAGAACTTTTCCAATCAATAGTCAACTCCAAAAGTCAGTTATACTCAGTTGTATTCTTGCTAATAAAATTCATGATTGCTATGTATTGCATTCTGTGTTTCCTGACCCTCTGCTCTGTGAAGAGCATTCCACTGCAAATTAAATGGATGGCTTCTTTGGTTTCCATTCTGACCCGCAGGCTTTTGATTAAAATACAGCAGGAACAACATATTTTCCTTCCACAGACCATGGTAAGTTTAAATCCTTTTTATAATAGAGAAATGCAGTTGCTAACTGCCTAGACTGCTAACTTTGATTATCAGGGAAACAAAGAGAAACAGAATGAAAATGGACATAACCTTGGATTAGTTGTTCTTGGGGTCAGGGGAAGGCAATGCTGGAAACGAGATGTTGTCTGTTTCTCTGTCGACACATTGTGTGTACAGTAATAGAGGTTGTGCCATCTCTCCAGATCACTGTGCTTGATTACAATGATGCTGGCTGAATGGGTAACGTGAATAATCCGATTAAGATTGCATTTACAAACAATTATAAAACCGATGAAAGGATTTCATTGTGAGTTCATTGTTTACCTTGGCTCATGTGTGTCCCCCTTGGCTGAGATAATTACTGCAAAACATGTTGCACCAACTAAATACTTCCCACGGTCAAAGTACCATTCTGATCACTTTATTATGCCACTGGAGTAGGTATATGTTAATCTAATGGTATGAAACAAGACATGTTAGCATGATATACAGTTGAAGTCGGAAGTTTACATACACTTCGGTTGGAGTCATTAAAACTTGTTTTTTCAACGACTCCACAAATTTCTTGTTAACAAAATATACTTTTGCCAAGTCGGTTAGGACATCTACTTTGTGCATGACACAAGTCATTTTCCAACAATTGTTTACAGACAGTAAACATTTTATTTAACTTATAATTCACTGTGTCACAATTCCAGTGGGCCAGAAGTTTATATACACTAAGTTGACTTTGCCTTTAAATAGCTTGGAAAATTCCAGACAATGATGTCATGGCTTTACAAGCTTCTGATATGCTAATGGGTGTAATTTGAGTCAATTGGAGTTGTACCTGCGGATGTCTTTCAAGGCCTACCTTCAAACTCAGTGCCTCTTTGCTTGACATCATGGGAAAATCAGCCAAGACCTCACAAATAAATTGTAGACCTCCACAAATCTGGTTCATCCTTGGGAGCAATTTCCAAACGCCTGAAGGTACCACGTTCATCTGTACAAACAATATTTACGCAAGTATAAACACGATGGGACAACGCAGCCGTCATATCTCTCAGGAAGAAGAAGCAGTCTGTCTCCTAGAGATTAACGTACTCTGGTGCGAAAAGTGCAAATCAATCCCAGAACAACAGCAAAGGAAACATGTACAAATGTATCTACTATATCCACAGTAAAATGAGTCCTATATCGAAATAACCTGAAAGGCCACTCAGCAAGGAAGAAGCCACAGCTCCAAAACCGCCATAAAAAAAACTGACTACGGTTTGCAACTGCACATGGGGACAAAGATCGTACTTTTTGGAGAAATGTCCTCTGGTGTGATGAAACAAAAATATAACTGTTTGGCCATAATGACCATTGTTATGTTTGGAGGAAAAAGGGTGAGGCTTGCAATTATTCGGCCCCCTTGAACTTTGCGACCTTTTGCCACATTTCAGGCTTCAAACATAAAGATATAAAACTGTATTTTTTGTGAAGAATCAACAACAAGTGGGACACAATCATGAAGTGGAACGACATTTATTGGATATTTCAAATTTTTTTAACAAATCAAAAACTGAAAAATTGGGCGTGCAAAATTATTCAGCCCCTTTACTTTCAGTGCAGCAAACTCTCTCCAGAAGTTCAGTGAGGATCTCTGAATGATCCAATGTTGACCTAAATGACTAATGATGATAAATACAATCCACCTGTGTGTAATCAAGTCTTCGTATATATGCACCTGCACTGTGATAGTCTCAGAGGTCCGTTAAAAGCGCAGAGAGCATCATGAAGAACAAGGAACACACCAGGCAGGTCCGAGATACTGTTGTGAAGAAGTTTAAAGCCGGATTTGGATACAAAAAATATTTTCCAAGCTTTAAACATCCCAAGGAGCACTGTGCAAGCGGTAATATTGAAATGGAAGGAGTATCAGACCACTGCAAATCTACCAAGACCTGGCCGTCCCTCTAAACTTTCAGCTCATACAAGGAGAAGACTGATCAGAGATGCAGCCGAGAGGCCCATGATCACTCTGGATGAACTGCAGAGATCTACAGCTGAGGTGGGAGACTCTGTCCATAGGACAACAATCAGTCGTATATTGCACAAATCTGGCCTTTATGGAAGAGTGGCAAGAAGAAAGCCATTTCTTAAAGATATCCATAAAAAGTGTTGTTTAAAGTTTGCCACAAGCCACCTGGGAGACACACCAAACATGTGGAAGAAGGTGCTCTGGTCAGATGAAACCAAAATTGAACTTTTTGGCAACAATGCAAAACGTTATGTTTGGCGTAAAAGCAACACACCATCCCCACTGTCAAACATGGTGGTGGCAGCATCATGGTTTGGGCCTGCTTTTCTTCAGCAGGGACAGGGAAGATGGTTAAAATTGATGGGAAGATGGATGGAGACAAATACAGGACCATTCTGGAAGAAAACCTGATGGAGTCTGTAAAAGACCTGAGACTGGGACGGAGATTTGTCTTCCAACAAGACAATGATCCAAAACATAAAGCAAAATTTACAATGGAATGGTTCAAAAATAAACATATCCAGGTGTTAGAATGGCCAAGTCAAAGTCCAGACCTGAATCCAAACGAGAATTTGTGGAAAGAACTGAAAACTGCTGTTCACAAATGCTCTCCGTCCAACCTCACTGAGCTCGAGCTGTTTTGCAAGGAGGAATGGGAAAAAAATTCAGTCTCTCGATGTGCAAAACTGATAGAGACATACCCCAAGCGACTTACAGCTGTAATCGCAGCAAAAGGTGGTGCTACAAAGTATTAACTTAAGGGGGCTGAATAATTTTGTACGCCCAATTTTTCAGTTTTTGATTTGTTAAAGTTTGAAATATCCAATAAATGTCGTTCCACATCATGATTGTGTCCCACTTGTTGTTGATTCTTCACAAAAAAATACAGTTTTATATCTTTATGTTTGAAGCCTGAAATGTGGCAAAAGGTTGCAAAGTTCAAGGGGGCCGAATACTTTTGCAAGGCACTGTATCTATGAGGGTGCCCATATTTACGGATTTGGGGTTGTACCTGGTAGGTTCTTTGATCATTTGTGTGAGATTGAGGGCATCTAGTTTAGATTGTTGGACGGTCGAGGTGTTAAGCATATTCCAATTTAGGTCAACTAGCAGTTATGAACTCTGACGATAGATGATGGGCAATCAATTCAACTTTGGTGTCCAGGGCACAGCTGGGAGCTGAGGGGGGTCTATAACACGTTGCAACAGTGAGGGACTTATTTCTGGAGAGATGGATCTTTAAAAGTAGAATCTCGGAACTGTTTGGGCATAGACCTGGATAGTATGACAAAACTCTGCAGGCTATCTGTACAGTACATTGCATTTCCGCACCCTTTAGCAGTTCTGTCTTGATGGAAAATGTTGTAACTAGGGATGGAAATTTCAGAATTTCTGGTGGCCTTCCTAAGCCAAGATTCAGACATGGCTAGGGCATCAGGGTTGGCAGAGTGTGCTAAAGCAGTGACTAAAGCAAACTTAGGGAGGAGGCTTCTGATGTTAACATGCATGAACCCAAGGCCATTACGGTTACAGAAGTCAGCAAATGAGAGCGTCTGGGGACACACAGGGCCTGGGTTAACCTCTACATCACCAGACGAACAGAGGAGGAGTAGGATGAGGGTATGGCTAAAGGCTATACGAACGGGGTCGTCTAGTGTTTTGGGAACAGAGAATAAAGGAGCAGATTTCTGGGTGTGGAAGGATAGATTCAGGGTATAATGTACAGTCAAGGGCATGGTAGGGTGTGAGTACAGTGGGGGTAAACCTAGACATTGAGTGACAATGAGAGAGGTTGCATCTCTGGAGGCGGCAGTTAATCTAGGTGCGGTCTCTGGCATGTTGAGCAGGACTAGGGGCTCCGTAGTAAAATAAAACAATGAGAGCTGCCCTAAACAGTATACAAGGCATATTGACATTAGAGAGAGGCATAAAGCAATCACAGGTGTTGATTGGGAGAGCTAAGTCAACAACGGGTGAGACAACAACGGGTAAACAGCTAGGACAACAACAACAGGTAAATGGCGATAAATATGCAGGGAGGGACAGTTAGCTGCACACAGGGCCCGAGTTAGAGGCTGGGGTCGAAAGATTAACAAAATGAAGTACTGTGTTAATAAACATTCCAGCAGGCATCAGTTGTGTAGCCGAGTGATCATAGGTTCCAATGAGCAGCAATAGATGAAACAGGGAGCCGTTCGGTAGCCGATTACTATGCTAGACGAGCGGGAAGCTAGCGTGCCGAGGCTAGCAGATGGATCTTCACCACATCCATGGCGCAGAGGCCAGTTAAGAACACATCGGCCGAATTACGTCAGCAGATCAGCAGACCAGTCGTGATGGATCGGCAGGGCTCTGTGTCGACAAAGGGTCCAGGCCAAATTGGAAAGAGAGGTATTGTAGTTGGTGTACTTCGTTTGCTAGCCGGGAGATGGGCCTAGCTCGAGGCTAACTGGTGCATGCTTCTGGACAAGGGCGTTAGCCACAATAGCCTCGGTGGCAGCTAGCTAGCTGCGAAGATCCAGTGTAATGGTCCAGAGCTTGCAGCAGGAATCCGGTGATGTAGTGGGAAAAAAAGCAGTCCAATATGCTAAGCGCTGTGCAGGCTGGCAGGTATTTTCCGGGCTAAAGCGGCTGGTATCCGTGCTAAAGGTATAGACCCCAAGCAGCTTGCTAACAATGACTATATAGCCAGTAGCCAATTAGCTGGCTAGCTTCTGATGGCTAGAGGTACACCTCCAATTGACTCAAATTATGTCAATTAGCCTATCAGAAGCTTCTAAAGACATGACAATCTTTTTTCTGGAATTTTCCAATCTGTTTAAAGGCACAGTCAACTTAGTGTATGTAAACTTCTGACCCACTGGAATTGTGATACAGTGAATTATAAGTTAAATAATCTGTCTGAAAACAATTGTTGGAAAAATGACTTATGTCATGCACAATGTAGATGTCCTAACCAACTTGCTAAAACTGTAGTTTGTTAACAAGACATTTATGGAGTGGTTGAAAAACGACTTCAACTGTATATCTTCACTAACTGCTTAACTAATACTTTGAGAGAGGTAATTTGCGACACAGAAGGCATTTGCATAGACAGCTATAGCCCTTTCAGTATGCTCATCTGGTCAAGATTGTGTAGCCACTGATAATTTAATGACGTTTCAAAGCTCCTGACATCTTGGCAGACGATAATAAAAGACAATCTGAAAATATTGTGTTAAGGTGTAAAATTGTAATGTGACTTTTCAAAGCAGGTTTTAAAGCATAGATCCCTTACCGCTCTTGATGCCCTCCTGGAAAATCTAAATGACCAAGAAATAATCATCCTGCTTTCTTTTAGGAGAATCAGACAGCCCGTCTCATCACAGTGCCAGATGATATTTTCTATTTAATTCTCCTTCAGAACAGAAATTGACAAGCACTCAGACAGACACACACACACACTCGCACACACGCACACACACTAAGGATGTGTGTGGAGAGGATGTAAATCAGTCTGCCTGTCAAATCCTTGTCCCCCATGTATCTCAGTGTGTTCTAATCTGATTAGTGTAGAAGGGCTTTATGTTTGATGTCAATCAAGGTTCAGGCTATCTGTAGGTCATAGCATCCTTCACACATCTGAACTGCAGGTGGAGTCAGTTGGCATCTTTACAACCATCACAGAAATTAGAATTTGCCTGCACACATAATTTTGCCGACACAATATGACTATGCGTTACAGATGTAGGATCTTAATTTGATCCAGATTGCTACAAAGGAAAACAATCATACAGCAACACAAAATGTGAATTTATTATGTGGATTATAATTTATTGACATTTTTATAGTCGTTGATACCTTTTTCGTAAGGGAAAATCTATTCTGAAATTTCTACGTGTAAATTACAAACTTCAGAATCTTTTAAAAACCTCAAATACACTACACGTTTTAAATGTTCTGCAATGCAGGAAAGTTATCCTTCAACAGGGTGATAAAATGAATCTGTACATCTGTAGCCATTCCTATGGGCTCCTGCATGCATTAATGTGGGTATTTCGAAACCGGACAATGCAAACAGTCTGGGTAGCATCTCATGCAAAGGCATGAGGCAAGTTATACACTGAACAAAAAAATAAATGCAACTTGCAACAATTTCTAAGATTTTACTGAGTAACAGTTCATATAAGGAAATCAGTCAATTGAAATACATTAATTAGGCCCTAATCCATGGATTTCATGAGTGGGAATACAGATATGCACCTGTTGGTCACAGATACCTTTAAAAAATGTAGGAGCAGGTAGGGGATCAGAAAACCAGTCAGTATCTGGTGGGACCACCATTTGCCTCATGCAGTGCAACATATCTCCTTCACATAGAGTTGATCAGGCTGTTGATTGTGGCCTGTGGAATGTAATGATGTTTGAGGTGACACTAGCTGCATTTGAAGGATTGTCTGGCATAGCGTGGGCATGTTGAGGCTATATGCTCCACAGAGAGTCAAGAGTAAATGGGTATATGGGTGAAGTAATGTGCTAGTCAGTGTTATATTGTATGAGATTATATCTATATTATTTCTGATGTATCATATACATCAGAAACAGGATGTTGCTGTCACAATGTTAACTTATTATAAACATTTAGCATGATCAAATTACCAAAATAACAGGCACTGTTACTTTTTTAACGTTCCTACCTTGCAATGCATTTGCATAGTGCTAACCTGTAAAATGTAGTTATGTGGAATAATTTAAAAGTATATATATATACATACAGTACCAGTCAAAGTTTGGACACACCTACTCATTTCAGGGTTTTCTTTATTTTTACTATCGTCTACATTGTGGAATTATAGTGAAGACATCAAAACTATTAAATAACACATATGGATTAATTTAGTAACCAAAAAATTGTTAAACAAATATATTTATATTTGAGATTCTTTAAAACTAGCCACCCTTTGCCTTGATGACAGCGTTTCACACTCTTGGAATTCTGAATCAGGCCTTCGGCAAAGAAACCACTACTAAAGGAGACCAATAAGAAGAATAGACTTGCTCAGGCCAAGAAACACAAGCAATGGACATTAGACCCGTGGAAATCTGTCCTTTGGTCTGATGAGTCCAAAATTCCTTCATCTTAAATATGTTGGAACTGAAGAGCACTACAATAAAATATAATTTTATTGAATCAATTGTTCCTTGTGTCTTACTTGATATTGTACTGTTCACAACCAAGTTGGGGGGGTCGTACGGTCCTACCCTCAGAGCCTATAGGAAAATCCAATGTAAAAACAAAACCTCTGAAGAAATGTATGTGTGTTGCAAAGGGAGGGTATATTACTGGAAACTTCCGAAGTTTACTAGTAAATCGCCAGAATTTTGGTATCTTTCAAAGATTTTATGTAGTCTAACACAGGACATCTAGTGGCACTTTTGGGCCCTTTAGATTATCACAGTCTGTAATTATCTCTTGCCCTCTATGTGGCCTCATCACATGTAAAATATATTAAATAAATCAAATAGAATGACAAAGCTGTAAAACATTATCCTAAATATAAACCATAAACTTAGTGAATAGTATGTATAGTGTATGTATGTATAGTATGTATAGTGTATAGTATGAGGTTGTATTTTTTACATACTTATTTATTTTGCTATGTGGAAATGTATTTGTTGGTGGCAGTCAATAGTTTGAAGATTTGCAGAGTTAATAATTCCATTGTTATTTAGATGCTTTTTACATTCACATTTCACTATTATCTCTTGAATCATATGGTCTATCTACTAGAAACTCACGGACAATATGGACACATAAAAAAACGAATACTATATATGAATAAAGTATAAATTACAAAAGTTATGATAAATTGCCATATATTTTCTGTTAATTAGCAAAGTTTCCAGTAAATTTGGTAAATTACCGGTAACTTTGCATCCATAGTTGTGTGTGACAGCCACAAAAAGAAAAGAAGTTGTGATCCATAGTGGGTTCAAGTTTTCCACCTTCCTGCATCAGTGTTTTCAATCCAGATCTGCTCGGCAGTTTCCCACAGATAGGAACCCTGACCTCCACTGTGGCTTGCTGGCCTTGCCACACACTGCCTTATTCCAGGCGACTGAGAAATGTGTCTTATTTTGTATGGCTGACTTGCCTGGCATTGTGAGGTCTCTTTCATTTATTTAATTACCTTTATTTAACTAGAACAAATTCTTATTTACAATGACGGCCTACACTGGCCAAACCCTAACCCGGACGATGCTGGGCCAATTATCCATCGCCCTATGGGACTCCCAATCACAGCCGGTTGTGATACAGCCTGGAATCGAACCAGGGTCTGTTGGGCTCCTGAGTGGCGCTGTGGTCTAAGGCACTGCATCTCAGTGCAAAAAAGTGTCACTAAAGTCCCTGGTGGTTCTGAGGACCAAATGGGTTAGGGTCCTGATCAAAAGTAGTGTGGGAATAGGGTGTCACTTGGAACAAAGCCAGAGGCTGTCAGTTTCTTTTGCTGATCTGGATGGCACCTTAGCACTTTGGCATGATGGATGTTGATGCTTCGCCAGAGTTTCTTGGCTGAACCAGATAGAATCTTCATTACTTCCTGGGTGCTAGTTTTGTTGGATGAACTGAGCCAGCTGACAGTACGTCAGCATAGCTGTGTATTAAACGTTAAATCTGGCCTTTTAGAGACTGGAGAAACTGAAAAAGGTACTGATAAAAATACTTATTCATCGCCTAGCAAGTGGTTTTCTGGTTGTTAGTCTAATAAAAAAATTATCTTCAGTGGATCGGCCACAGAATGCAACACTATTAGCAGCTTTCTGCTTGATCTTATATTTTTTTCATTGTTGTATTAATAAGCTGTGTCTGGTCTCCCGAGTGGTGCATCGCTCTAAGGCACTGCATCACAGCGATAGCTGAGTTACTACAGATCCTGGTTCGATACTGGGCTGTGTCTCAGCCGGCCGTGATGGGGAGAACCATGAGGCGACGCACAATTGGCCCAGTGTCGTCTGGGCCAGGGAGGGTTTGGTCGACCAGGATGTGCTTGTCCCATCGCGCTCTGGCAACTCATGTGGTGGGCTGGACTCATGCACGCTGACACGGTCGCCAGGTGTACAGAGTTTCCTCCGACACATCCTCCGACACGTTTAACTTCCGGGTTAAGTGTGCATTGTGTCTTGAAGTAGTGCGGCTTGGCGAGGTCGTGTTTCGGATGCACGGCTCTCGACCTTCGCCTCTCCTGAGTGGGTACGGGAGTTGCAGTGATGGGACAAGACTGTAAGTACCAATTGATGATTTGATGAAAAGGGGGGTAATTTTTTAAAATAAAAAATGTAATAAAAGCTGTTTCTAAGTTTGATCAATTTATATGGACTAATGACTTAGCTGTGACCTACCCGCCTGTCTTTACGCTGCAACACCCAACACTGCAACCCAGCGCTGTCATGTACTGTAATCTCATTCCCTTTACAGATAGATGGTCTAATTAGATCCCGGCATGGTGAGCTACTTGAGCACAGAGAGGTAAGCAGGCCTTCATTGATATGCTGTGAGCAGAGCCAGGGCTAGTGCTGCCTGCACACATGACTGCATTTCTTAATTAGTGTTTCATTCCAGTACTGCCTGCCTCTTTATAGCTGAATCAGTCCACCATTCCCCCCCCTCCTCCTCCTCACCCATGCACCGCCTGCACTCCATGTAGGGAAGCCCTGTAGAGAGGCCTTCAAAGCTATATGATCATGTCAATGACATTATACTAAACAATTGATTTGCTTTGCAGATGCCCTCTTCCACAGCCTCGATCTTCAGCGGTTATGGTTAACATGTTATGTGTTTGTGTAGATGAATGTTGAGTAATCCAGGTCAATGGTTTTCTGAAGGGTACAACAGCAGTACCTGTGGGATCTAGCATCTGGTTCCCACTTCTAGACTAGAGGATGCCTTCAATACATCTGTTGCTATCTGTTGTACTATCAAGAAATTGCTCATCATAGTTTCATTGTCTGTCTGTCGTTAATGATTTATAGAAAGCATTTGACACCGTGGACCATGCTGTGTTGGTGCAAAGGTTATAATGTTGTGGAATTACTGGTCATGCTCTAGATTGGTTTATAAATTACCTATCAAATCGTACACAATGTGTAATGGCGAATGGTTGTAAATCTGAGTCCATAGAGTTGTGCTCAGGTATTCCGCAAGGTTCTATTTTGGGCCCACTGTTGTTCATTTTGTATATCAGCAACATTGGAACAGCAGATGCTAATTGTTATGCAGATGACACTGTTCTTTATTCATGTCACGACTTCCACCGAAGTTGTTCCCTCTCCTTGTTTGGGCAGTGTTCGGCGGTCTTTGTCACCGGCTTTCTAGCTGCCACCGATCCATGTTTCATATTTCCTTTTGTTTTGTCTGTTTTACACACCTGGTTCCCATCTCATGATTATGTTACTTATTTAACCCTCTGGTTTCCCTTTCTGTTTTGTAGTTCGTATCCTGTTTTGCATTTGTTTTATAACAGGATTTTTGTTCCGTTCTCGGATGGAGTAAATACAGTGGTTTTACTCTTACCTGTGTCCTGTGCCTGACTCCTTCGCTATCCTCTAGATAGACTCTGACAGAATCACGCACCAAAATACATGGAGTCAGCAGGTACAGACAGCCCTCCGCTTCAAATGGAGGAGTGCGTTCAGCAGCACGCGACCATGCTGCAGAGTCTGGGTGCAGCCATGGATCGCGTGCTGCAAACCATGGACCGATGGGAGAGAGGATCATTCCCTGCACCAACTGTGGCCGCAGAGGGCACACTGCTGGTCGGTGCTGGGGGGATTCCCCAGGAGGTAGAGGTAGCAGGCGGAGTGCTGGTGGGTCATCCCAGGTGAGTAGGTACACCACTCACCCAGAGCTCCCTGTTGCACACATGTGGTTTTTGATCGAATTTCCCAAGTTTTCCCCGCGTTCCCAGCATAAAGTGCTAGTAGATTCAGGCGCAGCTGGGAACTTTATCGACCGTTCCTTTGCTATGAGATTAGGAATCCCTATTGTGTCTGTTGATGTTCCCTTCCCTATACATGCCTTAGACAGTCGTCCTTTGGGGTCGGGGCTAATTAGGGAGGTTACAGCTCCGCTCACTATGATAACGCAGGAGAATCATAGGGAGCGAATTAGTCTCTTCCTCATCGACTCGCCTGCGTTCCCTGTTGTGTTGGGGATTCCCTGGTTGGCTTCGCATGATCCCACTATTTCGTGGCAACAGAGGGCTCTCAAGGGATGGTTACGTCAGTGCTCAGGGAGGTGTGTAGGTGTTTCCTTAGGTGCCACTACGGTGGAAAGTCCAAACCAGGTTTCCACCATGCACATTCCCCCCGAATATGCCGATTTGGCACTCGCCTTCTGTAAAAAGAAGGTGACTCAATTACCACCCCATCGACAGGGGGATTGTGCGATAGATCTCTTGGTAGAAGCTGCACTTCCCAGGAGTCACGTGTGTCCTCTGTCACAGGAGGAGACGGCGGCTATGGAGACATATGTCACCGAATCCCTGGGACAGGGATACATTCGGCCTTCCATCTCACCTGTCTCCTCAAGTTTATTTTTTGTGAAGAAGAAGGCTGGAGGTTTGCACCCGTGTATTAATTATCGAAGTTTAAATAAGATCACGGTAAAATACAGTTACCCGCTACCGCTCATAGCCAGTATGACCGAGTCATTACACGGGGCGCGCTTCTTCACAAAATTGGACCTCAGGAGCGCTTACAACCTGGTGCGTATCCGGGCAGGAGATGAGTGGAAGACAGCATTTAGCACCACTTCTGGGCATTATGAGTACCTTGTCATGCCGTACGGGTTAATGAATGCTCCATCAGTCTTCCAATCCTTTGTAGATGACATTTTCAGGGACCTGCACGGGCAGGGTGTAGTGGTGTATATAGATGACATTCTAATATACTCCGCTACACGCGCCGAGCATGTTTCCCTGGTACGCAGGGTGCTTGGTCGACTGTTGGAACATGACCTGTACGTCAAGTCGGAGAAATGTCCTTCCAACAGTCCCGCTTTTCCATGTCATTTTAGGGTTTGCCAACTACTACCGGAGGTTTATCCGGGGTTTTGGTCAGCTCCCATTACCTCACTGCTGAAGGGGGGGCTCATAGATAGACTCTGACAATTCAAGTGGTAGTGGTTTATCTTTAGCATTTGAAAATACCCAAAGAGCATCATGCGGTCCTCAGGTTCCTTACCAATGAAAAACATCTAAAACATCACTGTGATCTCTACAATGCCGTTGGCTGGTCGTCATTGAACTTGCTTAGGCTTAAACACGGGTATACACTGATTTATAAGGCCATACTGGGTAAAATACCATTTTATCTCTGGTCTTTTTTAATCAGATCAGTAAATAAATATAAAATGAGTGTCCCATTCTCATTTGCTTTTCACAGTATCAAGAATTAGAACAGGTCATGGTAGAAATAGTTTTAGTTACTCAGCTCCGTGTGTCACGTATTAACAAGGTGGGTGGAATCAGGCGCAGAGAGCAGGTGCAGTGAGTCGATAGTTTATTCTCCGGAACCAAACACGGTCAACCCTAAATACAGGGTGAAATAATCCAACACAGGATTAAATATATCGGAGCAAATAGCACAATACGTATTCACGAAAATACATGAAACCAAAACAATCCCGCACAAAACAAGGGCGGGACAACCTACTACATATAAGGACGTCAATAAACTAAAATACACACAGGTGAAACTAATAAGACAAAACCAACAGACAAACGAAAAAGGGATCGATGGTGGCTAGTAGGACGGTGACGACGACCGCCGAGCACCGCCCGAACAGGCAGGAGAGCCAACTTCGGCGGAAGTCGTGACAGTACCCCCCCCCCCTGACGCGCGGCCCCCGCAGCGCGCCGCCACCGTCCTCGAGGACGACCCGGAGGACGAGGTGCTGGCCGATCCGGGTGGAGGCGGTGGAAATCTCTCAGGAGAGAAGGGTCCAAAATGGCCCTCACCGGAACCCAGCATCTCTCCTCCGGACCGTACCCCTCCCAGTCCACGAGGTACTGTAGGCCCCCCACCCGGCGTCTCGAATCCAGAATGCCCCGAACTGTGTACGCCGGGGACCCCTCGATGTCCAGGGGGGGCGGAGGGACCTCAGGCACCTCACCTTCTTGCAGGGGACCAGCCACCACCGGCCTGAGGAGAGACACATGAAACGAGGGGTTAATACGGTAATACCTACGAAGTTGTAACCTGTAACACACCTCGTTTATTCTCCTCAGGACTTTGAACGGCCCCACACACTGCGGCCCCAGCTTCCGACAGGGCAGGCGGAGGGGCAGGTTCCGGGTCGAGAGCCAGACCCTGTCCCCCGGTGCAAACACGGGGGCCTCACTGCGGTGCTGGTCAGCGCTCCTCTTCTGCCGTTCGCCCGCTAACCGTAGTGAGTCCTGAACGGCTTTCCATGTGTCCTTGGAGCGCTGTACCCATTCCTCCACCGCAGGAGCCTCGGTCTGGCTCTGATGCCATGGGGCCAGGACCGGCTGGTAACCTAACACACACTCAAAAGGAGACAAATTAGTTGAGGAGTGGCGTAGGGAGTTCTGAGCTAGTTCAGCCCAGGGAACATACCTTGCCCACTCACCAGGCCGGTCCCGGCAATAGGACCGCAGAAACCTGCCCACCTCTTGGTTTACGCGCTCCACCTGCCCATTACTCTCGGGGTGAAAACCTGAGGTTAAGCTGACCGAGACCCCCAGTCTCTCCATAAACGCCCTCCAAAACGCCCTCCAAAAAAAATAAATAAAATACTCTGGACGTGAATTGGGGACCCCGATCAGAAACGATGTCCTCAGGCACCCCATAGTGCCGGAAGACATGGGTAAACAAGGCCTCAGCAGTCTGCAGGGCCGTAGGGAGACCGGGCAACGGGATGAGACGACAGGACTTAGAAAACCGATCCACAACGACCAGGATCGTAGTACTTCCCTGGGACGGGGGAAGGTCGGTAAGAAAGTCCACCGATAAGTGTGTCCACGGCCGTTGTGGAATGGGGAGGGGTTGTAATTTCCCTCTAGGCAGGTGCCAAGGAGCCTTGCTCTGAGCACACACGGAGCAGGAGGAGACATAAAATCTCACGTCTTTAGCTAGCGTGGGCCACCAGTATCTCACTCTCAGACTCCGCACTGTCCTCTCGATGCCAGGATGACCCGAGGAGGGGAGAGTATGAGCCCACCGAATCAGCTTGTCCCGGACCCCCCTCGGTACGTACTGAGTTCCTACTGGACAGTTGGGGGGGGCCGGCTCTGACCGTGAGGCCTCCTCTATCTCCGCGTCCACCTCCCATACCACCGGTGCCACGAGACATGACGGTGAAATGATGGGAGTTGGCTCAACGGGCCGCTCCTCGGTATCATAGAGGCGGGACAGCGCGTCGGCCTTGGTGTTTTGGGAGCCTGGCCGGTATGAGAGGGTAAACCGGAACCTGGTAAAAAACATGGCCCATCAAGCCTGACGTGGATTTAGTCTCTTCGCTGCCCGGATATACTCGAGATTACGATGGTCGGTCCAGATGAGAAAGGGGTGTTTAGCCCCCTCAAGCCAATGTCTCCACACCTTCAGAGCCTTGACTACAGCTAACAACTCCCGGTCCCCCACATCATAGTTTCGCTCCGCTGGGCTGAGCTTGCTCGAAAAGAAAGCACAAGGGCGAAGTTTGGGTGGCACGCCCGAGCGTTGGGACAGCACGGCTCCGACCCCAGCCTCGGACGCATCCACCTCCACTATGAACGCTAAAGAGGGGTCCGGATGCGCCAACACGGGCGCATTGGTGAACAGCTCCTTCAAACGAGTGAATGCTCTGCCCGCCTCTGCTGACCAGCGCAAGCGCACCGGTCCTCCCTTCAGCAGCGAGGTGATGGGAGCAGCCACCTGACCAAAACCCCGGATAAACCTCCGGTAGTAATTGGCAAACCCTAAAAACCGCTGCACCTCTTTCACCGTGGTCGGAGTCGGCCAATTACGCACGGCTGTAACGCGGTCATCCTCCATCACCACCCCAGAGGTGGAAATACGATATCCCAGGAAGGAAACGGACTGTTTGAAAAACTCACATTTCTCCGCCTTGCAATACAGGTCATGCTCCAGCAGTCGCCCAAGTACCTTACGCACCAGAGACACATGCGCCGCGCGTGTGGCAGAATAGATCAAGATGTCATCGATGTACACTACCACTCCCTGCCCGAGCAGGTCTCGGAGAATCTCGTCTACGAAGGATTGGAAGACGGCTGGAGCATTCTTCAACCCGTATGGCATGACGCGGTACTCATAATGACCAGATGTAGTACTAAATGCAGTTTTCCACTCATCTCCTCCCCGGATACGCACCAGATTATACGCGCTCCTCAGGTCCAGTTTTGTGAAGAAGCGCGCCCCGTGAAATGATTCCACCGCCGTAGCGATGAGAGGTAGTGGGTAACTAAACCCCACTGTGATGGAATTTAGACCTCTATAATCAATGCACGGACGCAGACCTCCATCCTTCTTCTTCACAAAAAAAGAAGCTCGAGGAGACGGGTGATGCGGAGGGCCGAATGTACCCCTGTCTCAGCGATTCAGCAACGTATGTTTCCATCGCTACCGTCTCCTCCTGGGACAATGGATACATGTGACTCCTAGGAAGTGCAGCGTTCTCCAGAAGGTTTATCACGCAGTCCTCTCGACGATGAGGTGGTAATTGGGTCGCCTTCTTTTTACTGAAGGCGATAGCCAAATCGGCATATTCAGAGGGAATGCGCACGGTGGAAACTTGGTCTGGACTCTCCACCGTAGTCGCACCAACGGCAACTCCTCTACACCTACCTGAACACTCCTCTGATGACCACCCCTTAAGAGCCCCCTGTCGCCAGGAAATCACCGGGTTGTGTTGAGCTAACCAGGGAACCCCCAACACCACTGGAAACGCAGGTGAATCTATAAGGAACAGACTAATCTGCTCCTTATGATCCCCCTGCGTTACCATGTCCAGTGGCACCGTAGCCTCCCTAATCACTCCTGACCCTAATGGTCGGCTATCTAAGGAGTGCACGGGGAAAGGTTGGTCTACCGACACCAGGGGAATCCCTAGCCTTAACGCAAGCCCACGATCCATGAAATTCCCAGCTGCGCCTGAATCGACTAGCTCCTTATGCTGTAGAAAGGGAAAAAACCCAGGGAAAGAAGTCAAAACATACACATGACCGACAGGAGGCTCTGGGTGAGTCTGGTGCTTACTCACCTGGGGTGATCGAGCAGTGCTCCGCCTGCCCTCCCGACTCCCAGACGAGTTCCTCCAGCACCGGTCTGACGTGTGCCCTCGTCGACCACAACTGGTGCAGGAGGACACTCCTCCTCCGGTCTCCCTCGAAGCTGCCCCTCCTAATTCCATAGGGATAGGGGCAGGAGGGCTGGGAAGTGGAAACGACAGGGCCTGATCCGAACGCCCGCGGGCAGCCAGCAGATTGTCGAGACGGATAGCCAAGTCAATGAGCTCATCCAGTGTGCAGGTGGTGTCCCGACATGCCAGCTCCCTGCGGACGTCCTCCCTGAGACTGCATCTGAAATGGTCGACCAAGGCCCTGTCGTTCCATCCTGCTCCTGCGGCCAAGGTCCTGAACTCCAGAGCAAAGTCCTGTGCGCTCCTCGTCTCCTGCCGCAGGTGGAACAGCCGTTCACCCGCCGCCCGACCCTCTGGTGGATGGTCAAAAACAGCTCGGAATCGGCGGGTAAACTCTGGGTAATTATCCCTCGCAGAGTCCGGACCATTCCACACTGCGTTGGCCCACTCGAGGGCTCGCCCAGTCAAGCAGGAGACGAGGGCGCTCACGCTCTCCTCTCCAGAGGGAGCAGGACGCACGGTAGCCAGGTATAGTTCCAGTTGAAGGAGGAAACCCTGGCACCCAGCCGCCGTTCCGTCATACTCCCGTGGGAGTGTCAACCGAAGAGCCCCGGAGCCAGATGTGGTCGCAGGAACAGGAGGTGCTGGAGAAGGGGGTGCTATCGATGATGTGGGAAGACCACTCCTCTCCCATCGATCCATCCTCTCCATCATTTGGTCCATGGCAGAACCAATCCGATGAAGCACGCTGGTGTGGTGGAGGACTCTCTCCTCCATCGATGGGAGAGGAGACGCGGCTGCTCCTGCTGATTCCATCGTTGGTGCGGGATTCTGTCACGTATTAACAAGGTGGGTGGAATCAGGCGCAGAGAGCAGGTGCAGTGAGTCGATAGTTTATTCTCCGGAACCAAACACGGTCAACCCTAAATACAGGGTGAAATAATCCAACACAGGATTAAATATATCGGAGCAAATAACACAATACGTATTCACGAAAATACATGAAACCAAAACAATCCCGCACAAAACAAGGGCGGGACAACCTACTACATATAAGGACGTCAATAAACTAAAATACACACAGGTGAAACTAATAAGACAAAACCAACAGACAAACGAAAAAGGGATCGATGGTGGCTAGTAGGACGGTGACGACGACCGTCGAGCACCGCCCGAACAGGCAGGAGAGCCAACTTCGGCGGAAGTCGTGACACCGTGGTCCTAGAATCCTCTCCTGGACATTTTAAAATTTGATGATCTAGTCACATTGGTGGAGTTTAAACACCTGGTTGATGTAAATATCATAGAAGTGTAATTGTCTTTAGGTCAGCTGGTTTTTAGTTATGACATTTGTGTTTCTTAACGTAATACAGTATATTGTATGTGTGTCTATAGTTTTGTTCAATGTGGTGGTGTTAGTGTATGTAAGTTGTTTTTTCTGTTCCTGCTGCTGTTGGACAAGGTCTCTGTTGAAAAATTAAGCCATGATGTCGAAGGAATTGCCCGTAGAGCTCTGAGACAGAATTGTGGGGAAGGTTACCAAAAAATGTCTGCAGCATTAAAGGTCCCGAAGGAGACAGTGTCCTCATAATTCTTAAATGGAAGATATTTAGAACCACCAAGACTCTTCCTAGAGCTGTCCGACCGGCCAAACTGAGCAATCTGGGGAGAAAGGCCTTGGTCAGAGAGGTTACCAAGAACCCAATGGTCACTCTGAAAGAGCTCCAGAGTTCCCCTGTGGAGATGGGAGAACTTTCCAGAAGGACAACCATCTCTGCAGCACTCCACCAATCAGGCCTTTATGGTAGAGTGACCAGACGGAAGCCACTCCTCAGTTAAAGGCACATGACAGCCCACTTGGAGTTTGCCTAAAGGCATCTAAAGGACTATCCGACCGAAACAAGAAACAAGATTTTCTGGTTTGATGAAACCAAGTGTGAACTCTTTGCCCTCAATGCCAAGTGTCACTACTGGAGGAAACCTGACACCATCCCTACGGTGAAGCATAATGGTGGCAGCATCATGCTGTGGGGAGGTTTTTCAGTGGCAGGTACAGGGAGACTAGTCAAGATTGAGTGAAAGATGAATGGAGCAAAGTACAAAGATATCCTTGATGAAAACCTGCTCTAGAGCGTTCAGGACTTCAGACTAGGGTGAAGGTTCACCTTCCAACAGCAAAACGACCCTAAGCACACAGCCAAGACAACGCAGGAATAGTTTGGGGATAAGTCTCTAAATGTCCTTGAGTGGCCCAACCAGAGCCCGGAATTGAACCCGATCGATCATATCTGGAATTGAAAATAGCTAAAAATAGAATAGAATTGTAAATAGCTGTGCAGCGACCCTCCCCATCCAACCTGAGAGATCGAGAGGATGTACAGAGAAGAATGGGAGAAACTCTTAAAATACAGGTGTGCCAAGCTTGTAGCGTCATACCCAAGAAAACTCGAGGCTGTAATCGCTGCCTAAGGTGCTTCAACAGAGTACTAAGTAAAGCGTCTGAATATTTATGTAAATGTGATATTTCCATGTTTTCTTTTTAGCAAATAGCTAACATTTCTAAAAACCTGTTTTTGCTTTGTCATTACGGGGTATGTTGTGTAGATTGATGAAGGAAAACATTTATTTAATACATTTTAGAATAAGGCTGTAAGGTAACAAAATGTGGAAAACGTCAAGGGGTCTGAATAGTTTCCAAAGGCACAGTAAATGATGTCTGAGTGAAGCCGTGTGCCCCTGGCTATCCGTAAATTTAAAAAATCTAAATAAAATGGTGACGTCTGGTTGGCTTAATATAAGGAATTTGAAATGATTTAGACTTTTACTTTTGAAACTTAAGTATATTTTGCCAATTACATTTACTTTTGATTCTTAAGTATATTTAAAAACAAATACTTTCAGACTTTTACTAAAGTAGTATTTTACTGGGTGACTTTCACTTTTACATTTTCTATTAAGGTATCTTGACTTTTACTCAAGTATGTCACTTGGGTACTTTTTCCACCACTGGCAGAGAGGGAACTGTGTCTGTCTGCCACTCTTCTCTGCAACTCAATTTGAATATCATGGCTTATTGAGTTGTAGACTTTCCCACTGGCCTGAATACTGGCTGGCCTGCGTACCAAATCACTATGTTTAGGGGTTGAGGAAGAAATACATGGACTTATATATAGATTTTATGCCTGAAAATATATCTGATTTTTAAATTAAAAGACTCGCAGAATTACAAGACAACACAGTACTCAGTTTAACCAAAACATCACTGTTGGTTTATTTAGTGTGTCACCAGGGCAACCTGTTAGCTACGTAAGAGCTGTGTATTACTCGCTATCTCACTCGAGACTAAAAACTTTTCCCAACTTCAAATGAAGGCCTTAAAAGTTACCGATTTTAATTAGGTGGGTCCTCATCTTAGGAGGGCCCTCTTGTGTCCTCATCTTATGAGTATATTTAACTTAATAAACCAGAGAGAATCCAAAACATGTCTTGACAGCTGTAGAAGTGTTTCTCCCGACTACATCAGGTGAAAAATTCTACGAAGAAAAGTAGGTTTTGCAAAAGTGGTACTGCAGTAAGTCTGATTAATGTATGTTTCCCAAATAGGCCTAGAGAGGACAAATACCCCTGGGCTATACGAACTCCTGATTGCCCACCCTAGTCCTCATGGCACAGCACATCCAATTGTTTTATGATTATATTGTTACCTGTATGGTCATAGTGTGCCGTACTGTGTGGACTGGTGGTAATACTGCTAAAACTGCCTACATTGTCAGCCATCCACACAGAAACTGTAAATAGGAAGAATTAATAGGCTATTTGTGAACAAATTCCTCAAAAAGTGCATTTCTCATCAGACAATAAAATGCATCTTATGAAAGGATAATCAATATTTAGCTTGACCTAAACAATAACAGTAAATCAGGTGAGCATTCAATCAACCATATTGGAAATGTTACGATAAGGATGGCGCATGAATAGCGAATTCAGTTTACATTTCCTTCAAGTGACTCAGCCTTGTTTTAATTTTCCTGATTTATTATTGTAATTGTTGCTCTAATCCAATTTCATTCCATGTCTTTAAGAGCTCTCAGAATTCTCAGATGGTGACCATTCCACATTGATTGCCAAGTTCCCTTCCAGCAAACCAGGAGCATTCACATAACAATAGCTACGATTCCAGTTAACTTCTTGCTCCTACTTGAGACGCAGATGTCTCAAGTAGGCACCTGGAAATGCAAATGCGCTACGCTAAATGCTAAATGTACTCGTTAAAACTCAAACGTTCATCAAAATACACATGCAGGGTATTGAATTAAAGCTACACTCGTTGTGAATCTAGCCAACAAGTCAGATTTTTAAAATGCTTTTCGGCGAAAGCATGAGAAGCTATTATCTGATAGCATGCAACACCCCAAAATGCCTGAATGCGACGTAAACAAAGATTTAGCGTAGCCGGCGCTACACAAAACGCAGAAATAAAATATAAAACATTCATTACCTTTGACAAGCTTCTTTCTTGGCACTCCTATATGCCCCATAAACATCACTATTGGGTCTTTTTTTCTATTAAATCGGTCCATATATACCCAAAATAGCTTTCTATGGAAGCTGTGTAATTCAGAAAAAAACATAGTTTTAAAACGCAGCGTCATTTTTTTAAATTAAAAAAGTCGACGATAAACTTTCACAAAACACTTCGAAATACTTTTGTAATCCAACTTTAGGTATTAGTAAACGTTTATAATCTATCAAAATGATTACAGGGCGATGTGTATTCAATAGCTCCTCGTCTTCAAATCAATGGCTGAAAATGTGCACTTCAAAACATCCTGGCGGAGACCGGAAGAAATTGAATCCAGTTAGTTGGATTTACCAACAAAAAACTCCCCGGAAAATGACGACAATGGCGACATCGTGTGGAATCTGTAGGAATTGCATGCAGGTCCATAATTAATTTTGTGCCCTTTTAACAACCCATGAAAGTGACGCATGGAAATTATTTTTAGCTTTCAGAGAGCCGTTTTTCTTGCGCTTTTCGATGAAACACACGATCTGTTATAGTCACAGCCGTGATTTAACCAGTTTTAGAAACTTCAGAGTGTTTTCTATCCACGCATACTAATCATATGCATATAATATATTCCTGGCATGAGTAGCAGGACGCTGAAAAGTTGCGCGATTTTTAACAGAATGTTCGAAAAAGGAGGGGGTAGGATGAAGAGGTTTTAAGTTCTAGTTAGGGTTATGTCTAACATTCAAACGATAACATCCCATAAACATTACCAAAACAATTTGATAACAAAATATCTTTGGAATGTTAACATAATCATAACAAAAACATTGTCCAGTCAGGCTGATGATTATTGAATGTTTGTAAAAAATAAAAATAAATATGCATGATGCTACCACCACCATGCTTCACCATAGTGATTGTTTCAGGTTTCCTCCAGACGTGACTCTTGGAAATCAGGCCAAAGAGTTAAATCTTGGTTTCATCAGACCACAGAATCTTGCTTCTCATGGTCTAAGAGTCATTTAGGTGCCTTTTGACAAAATCCAAGTGGGCTGTCATGTGCCTTTTACTGAGGAGTGGCTTCTGTCTGGAGACTACCATAAAGGCCTGATTGGTGGAGTGCTGCAGATATGGTTGTCCTTCTGGAAGATTCTCCCATCTACACAGAGGAACTCTAGAGCTCTGTTAGAGCGACCATTGGGTTCTTGTTCACCTCCCTGACCGAAGTGCTTTTCCCCCTATTGTTCAGTTTGGCCAGACAGCCAGCTCTAGGAAGAGTCTTGGTGGTTCCAAACTTCTTCAATTTAAGAACGATGGAGGCCACTGTGTTCTTGGGGACCTTCAATGCTGCAGACATTTTTTGGTACCCTTCCCCAGACCTGTGCCTCAACACAATCCTGACTCAGAGCTCTACGGACAATTCCTTAAAAGTTAAATTGTGCAATTGATTTCCTTCTTATTGCATTTGGTAGGGGTGATATGTATAGACAATATGGACAATATATGGATACTGTGGATAATATGGATAATGTAGAGTATCTGAATAATAGTATGTACAGCAATAGTTAAATAGGATAGACCTGGACTAGAATACAGTATATACATATGTAATGGTTAAAACAGTATGCAAACATTATTTAAACATTATTAATGTGACCAGTGTTCCATGACTATGTACATAGGGCAGCAGCCTCTGAGATGCATGGTAGACTAACCGGGTGGTAGACGGCTAGTGACAGTGACTAATAAGGGGAGGGTACTGAGCGGAGGCAGGCTAGTGGTGTCTATTTAATAGTCTGATGGCCTTGGATAGAAGCTGTTCTTCAGTCTCTTGGTCCCAGCTTTGATGCACCTATACTGACCTCGCCTTCTGGATGGTAGCGGAGGGAACAGGCTGAGGTCTTTGATCTTCTTGGCCTTCCTGTGACACTGGGTGCTGTAGATGTCCTGGATGGCAGGCCGACCGCCCCACCTTGGAGAGCACTGTGGTTGCGGATGGTGCAAATGCCGTACCATGCAGTGATACAACACAACAGGATGCACTCAATGGTGCATCAAAGGTGGGTGGGAAAAGTATGGGTACCTTACAAGAGGTACAGTTGCACAGGACATTCCCTTAATGTTGTAAGTATGTTGACAGAACACCTGGTCTAAGTTCTTTAAAGGTTCCCAGAACATGTAATTATCTGGGACGTTACAATAATATTATAATGATATTCAAAAAGGGAACTCTCCTCGGTTATTTTCACAGCTGTGTATATCCCCCCTCAAGCGGATACCAAGACGGCCATCAAGTAACTTCACTGGACTATGCAAACTGGAAACCATATATCCTGAGGCTGCATTTATTAAAGCTGGGGCTTTTAACACAGCTAATTTGAGAATCAGGCTACCTAAGTTCTATCAGCATGTTGATTGCCTTACATGAACGAGTAACACGCTCGACCACTGCTACAAGGCGCTTCCCCGCCCTTCTTTTGGCCAATCTGACTATGACTCCATGTTGTTGCTCCCCTCCTATAGGCAGAAACTCAAACAGGAAGCGCCTGTGCTTAGGTATATCTGACGCTGATCTGGCCAATCTGATTCCACGCTTCAAGATTGATTTGTTAATGTGGACTGGGATATGTTCCAGGTAGCCTCAGAGAACAACATTGACATATATGCTGACTCGGTGAGCGAGTTTATAAGGAAGTGTATAGGAGATGTTGTACTCACTGTGACTACTAAAATCTTTCCTAACCAGAAAATGTGGATTCATGGCAGCATTCGTACAAACTGAAAGCACGTACCACCACATTTAATCATGGCAAGGCAAATGTGAATATTGCCGAATACAAACAGTGTAGTTATTCCCTCCGTAAGGCAATCAAACAAGTAACGTGTCAGTGTGGAGAAGAAGTGTAGTCGCAATTCAACTTCTCAAACACGAGACGTACTGTATGTAGCAGGGTCTACAGACAATCACGGATTACAAAAAGAAAACCAGCCCCGTCGTGGACATCGACGTCTAGACAAATTAAACAACTTCTTTGCGTGCTTTGAGGACAATACAGTGCCACCAACGCAGCCCTCAACCAAAGTCTGTGGGTTCTCCTTCTCCGTGGCCGACGTAAGTAAAACATTTAAACGTGTTAACTCTCGCAAGAATAACGGCCCAGGGGGCATCCCTAGCCACGTCCTCAGAGCATGCGCAATCGGACATATTCAATCAATCCCTATCCCAGTCTGCTGTCCCCACATGCTTCAAGATGGCCACCATTGTTTCTGTTCCCAAGAAAGCCAAGGTAATTGAACTAAACGACTATCACCCCGTAGCAGTCACTTCTGTCACCATGAAGTGCTTTGAGAGACTAGTCAAGGGTCATATCACCTCCATATCACCACCACCTGTCACACTAGAACCACTCCAATTTGCTTACCGCCCCAACAGGTCCACAGACAATGCAATCACCATCACACTGCACACTGCCCTATCCCATCTGGACAAGAGGAATACCTATGTAAGAATGTTGTTCATTGACTACAGCTCAGCATTCAACACCATAGTAGCCTCCAAACTCATGATTCAGCGTGAGTCCCTGTGTCGTTTGCAGACGACACAACATTGGTAGGCTTGATTACCAACAACGATAAGACAGCCTACAGGGAGGAGGTGAGGGCCCTCGAATTGTGGTGTCAAGAAAATAACCTCTCACTCAATGTCAGCAAAACAAAAAAGATGATTGTGGACTTCAGCTAACAGAAAACAGCCAAAATCCACATCGACGGGAAAGCAGTGGAGGTGGAAAGTTTGAAGTTCCTTAGTGTACATTACACCGACAAACTGAAATGGCTCACGCACACAGACAGTGTGGTGAAGAAGGCCCAACAACCCCTCTTCAACCTCAGAAGGCTAAAAAAATGTGGCTTGTCACAGAAAACTGTCACTAACTTTTACAGGTGCACAAATGAGAGTATCCTGTCGGGCTGTATCACCGCCTGATACGGCAACTGCACCGCCCACAACAGCAGAGCTCTCCTGGAGGGTGGTGCGGCACAACGCATCACCGGAGGCAAACTACCAGCTTCTATCTCAAGACCATCAGACTGTTAAACAGCCATCACTAGCACAGAGAGGTGGCTACCTACCTACAGACTTGATATCATTGGCCACTTTAATAAATGGAACACTAGTCACTTTAATAATGGTTACATATCTCTCATTACTTATCTCATATGTATATACTGTACACTGTATCCTACACTATCTACTCTATACTGTCTATTGTATCTTAACCGCTCTGTCACTGCACATCCATATATTTTATATTCATATGTTCTTATCCCATTCCTTTACTAGATTTTGTGTATTAGGTCTTGTTGTGGAATTTGTCAGATATTAGCTTTTTTTTTTTTTATATTATCTTTTAGATATTCCTGCACTGTCGGATCTAGAAGCATAAGCATTTCTGCACACTTGCAGTAACATCTGTTAATGTGTGACCAATAACATTTTTGCGCAGAACATTCCCACATGTTGCACAATGTTCCACAATTTACAAATAAGTCAGCTTGTATGATGTTCAGAGCATATTTGTTTTAGGTTTAACATAATATTCCATTGATATTCACACAATATACATTTTACCTGGCGTTGGAGGTTGTCAGAACATTTAGAAAATGTTATATTTTAGTTTAACCATAATTCTCAGCATACAGTTGTAGCTCCTTAAAGCAGATTGGAATATATCCTCATTATGTTTCACTCCAGATATAATGGCAATTTGCATTTGTATTGTAAGTGATTTAATTCATAGGGCATTTGTACATAGGCCATTAATCACACAAACACAACCATATATGTTACACTTTATACGTTGACAATCTGCAGATGTGGGATTTGAACCTGCATTGATTGTTTTCAAAGTCAGGTTAGTTTGTCCTCTGCATCAGCAGAGCAGATTTGTCTTTCTTTTTTCAGCATATACAGTGCCTTCAGAAAGTATTCATACCCCATGACCTATTCCACATTTTGTTGCGTTAAAGCCTGAATTCAAAATGTACTTATTTTCTCACCCATTACAAAGTGAAATCATGTTTTTAGAATTATTTCCAATATGTTTCAAATTAAATACAGAAATATCTCATTTACACCCGAGCCATTACTTTTTTTATCTTCTTGTGTATGTTTGTGTCAGTTTTGCACATCTGGATTAGGGAATTCTCTCTCATTATTCCTTGCAGATCTTCTCAAGCTCTGTGAAATTAGATGAGAAGCGGCGGTGAACAGCAATCTTCAAGTCTTTCCATAAATGTTCAATTGGATTCAAGTCTGGGTTTTGGCTGGGTAGCTCAAGGACTTTCACATTCTTGTTCTGAAGCAATTCCAGCATTGCTTCTTCTGCATGTTTGGGGTCATTGTTCTGTTGGAATGTAAATATTTGCCCCAGTCTAAGGTTGTTTGCATTCTGAAGCAGGTTCTCAAGAATTTGCCTTTATTTAACTCCGTTTATTGTCCCCTCTATCCTTACCAGTCTCCCAGTCCATGCCACTGAAAAGCATCCCCATAGCATGATGCTGCCACCACCATGGTTCATGGTAAGGATGGTGTTAGACGGATGATGAGCTGTGCCTGGTTTTCTCCAGTCATAGCACTTTGCATTCAGGTCAAAGAGCACCCGATATAATTCCTACTTTGAGATGCTTGATATGGTCCCCCGTGTCTTATTTTTTATTATTTGAAAAGGCAAAAGTGATCCTATATCAGCACTCATAGTCTTGAATACCTTGTAAATATGGGCCAAGAAGTACACAGTATAAAAGAGGATGGGTGAAGTGATGGTGAATAACCCAGTTGCCATATGTCTAAGATGAGCTAAAAGAAAAGCAGAGAATTCCTGATTGACCATACTGCCATGGCCATTTACTGAAATAATAAGATGTATGAGAGATTCCCTGGTGGCACACGGGGTAACAGACCTAGCATGTGAACCAAACATTTCATGTTCAGACCACACAGATTGTCAACATATGAAGTTTAAAAATATGCTTGTGTTTGCCTGATTAAATGCTGTTCAAAGGTAATATGAAGATACGGGTCGGATGACAACATTTGAAGTTTAAAAATATGGTTGTATTTCTGTGATTAAATGCTGTTCAAATGTCCTATGAATAAAATTCCATGTGTCTCTATATCATCTACAATACAGTCCTCAAATGCCATTAAATCTGGAAAGGAACATAATGGGGATATATTCCAATCTGCTTTAATGAGTTACAAATTTACTGAGAACATTAGGTAAAATGTACATGTAACATTTTCTAAATGTTATAGAAATGTTTTGAGGACCTCCAATACAAGGTAACATGTATATTGTGTGAACATCAATGGAATATTATGTTAAACCTAAAACAAATATATGAACGTAATAAAAACGGACTTATTTGGAAATTGCGGAACATTGTGCAACATTGTGGGAATGTTTTGTCCAATCTCTGTGACTATCACAAGAATTTCACAACATCCCATACAACTTAATTAAATGTTCTGGGAACCTTTAAAGAACTTAGACCAGGTTTTCTGTTAACATTCTTAAACATTAAGGGAATGACCTGCGCAATCTAACTTAAACATTGTATGAATTACAACTAAGGATATTTTGTGTTCTGGGGAAGCTATCTCTTGTCATGTACAAACTCTGTTCCCACAACCTAAAGAAACATTCTGGGAACCTTTAAATAACTCAGAAAGGCTGTTTTGTCAACATTCTTGCAACATCAAAGGAATTTGTTGTGCAACCTAGTATAAACATTATCTGAATGTCAGGACAGTTTGTGTTTTGGGAACCAATCTCTTGTCATACCCCACAATGTTCCCATAACCTAAAGAAACATTCTGGGAACATTTAAAGAACATACAAAATGTGTTTTAGGAACATTCTTGTAACATTAGGTGAATGTGTTTTGCACCCTAATAGAAACATTGTAGAATCATCCGCACAACTGGACAGTTTTTGTGTTTTGGAAACACAAATATAGTTTGTTCTGTCCCCACAATGTTCCCACCAGACTGTTCCCACAACCAAATAAAACATTCTGGAAACATTCAAAGAACAGGCAAATGTTTTATTAAAACATTCTATAATCATCAGCACAACAGGACAGTTTTTGTGTTATGAGAACCTTTTGCCACGACCTAACGAATGTTCGGGGAACTTTCACAGAACCAATTTTGGTTTGATGGGCTGCATCTGAAATTCCATTATCAGCCACCACAAGGATGTAATTGAGTCTGGACTGTCCATTGGCTGATACTGTACGACCGCTTGAAGCATCTGTTTTGTTATAATCTCCACCCGGCACAGCCAGAAGAGGACTGGCCACCCCACATAGCCTGGTTCCTCTCTAGGTTTCTTCCTAGGTTTTGGCCTTTCTAGGGAGTTTTTCCTAGCCGCCGTGCTTCTACACCTGCATTGCTTGCTGTTTGGGGTTTTAGGCTGGGTTTATGTACAGCACTTTGAGATATCAGCCGATGTACGAAGGGCTATATAAAATAAATTTGATTGATTGATCTGTCCATTAATGACGGTTGAATGACAACAGATATTACAAACACGTTGGTCTCAGAGATGTTTTGCCAGTTACATTCGTTTTCAAAATGTGTCACAGTAGGTGGGGGGATTTGTCAATTATTTTATCAGCTGAGTTTAGATGTAATTGGTGCAATCCAATCTAAACAAATTAAAAGTATTTTAATGACAATACAATGCTGGGCTCATCAGCAAAATAGAATGCCTCTTAGCAAAGTAAGTCATTTTTGGGGGATGTTGATGCATGATGCATGTTGACTTATTCAACCCTCTCAAACCCTGTTTTTCTGTTCACAGAAATGTCCTACTGTTCCCTCTATCCAGCCCTTTATGTTGCCAATGATGGTGGTCTTCGGATTCAACGTTTCTGTTAGTTTTATATGTTGCAGGTACTTTTTGACCATTTCACAACCTGCAATCGCTGCTTGAGAATCAGTTCCTCCAATTTCTTTCCTCAGCACATACTGACTCTTGCATCTGGCCAGCTAGTTTAAACGTGTTAGCATAAACACACTTCCATACAAGCATGTCTGCAACAGAACATAATGAATTTACAAGTCAAGGTTTAGTTTTATTATTCATGTTTTGCTCATGTTTCTTTCAGTATTTTTCAGCATCCCCGCTTTCTTCTCTGATGAGCACATGCTTTATTCATTACAGAACAAATGCATGTTATTTTCAACGGGAAGATATCACTCAAATTATCATCTTACCCTTTTAGAAGTAAAATATGGATTTGCTAGGGCAATAGCGTACATCTGCTAAGTAAATAGTAGGTAGGTAGGTGGCAGTTTTACTTAATAATGCGTTGGTCAGACAGACCACCCCACTTTATTGACTATTCTCTCCTTTGAGCTTCATTAGTCTGTCCTAGCTGTTGTGTGTTGCTATTGCTGTCAAAGCAGATCCAGTGTCACGGATCCCTCCGGACATTTCATCACGCACATCTGTACCCTATTTCCACTGATTAGTATTTGTATATATGTGCCCTTTGGTTTCCATGGTCTTGTCAATTATTGTTACCATGTCCGTTGTTGCGTGTGAGTACCTGTGCTGTGGGTTTTCGCGCCCTTGTGGATTGCACAGATGATTACGGGTCTCGTACCATGTGATAATCATTGTGCTCTAGTGTTATTTATTCGATGTACTCCTCGCTCTTTTGTTTGGGTTTCAACCCTGTGTTTTTGTTACTTGTATGTTCTTCGTCCCCGTGCCCTTACACGGCACACAAAAACATAGTTACACATGGAATAAACGAACATACAGTCAATAACACAATAGAAAAATCTATGTACAGTGTGTGCAAACGTAGTAAGATTAGGGAGGTAAGGCAATAAATAGGTCATAGAGGCGACATTACAATTTAGTATTAACACTGGAGTGAAATGTGCAGATGATGATGTGCAAGTAGAAATACTGGGGTGCAAAAGAGAGCAAAAATAAATAAATAACAATATGGGGACGAGGTAGTTGGGTGTGCTATTTACAGATGGGGTGTATACTGACATTGATATATATAGAGAAAAGAGCCGGCCCGAGATTTGAACCCTGTGGCACCCCAATAGAGACTGCCAGAGGTCCGGACAACAGGCCCTCCGATTTCACACACTGAACTCTATCAGAGAAGTAGTTGGTGAACCAGGCAAGGCAGTCATTTGAGAAACCGAGGCTATTGAGTCTGCCGATAAGAATGCGGTGATTGACAGAGTCGAAAGCCTTGGCCATATCGATGAAGATGGCTGCACAGTACTGTCTCTTATCAATGGCGGTGGTACGAATCCCTTTTGGCCCGACAATCTAAGGGGGATGGTAACGAGACCCGTAACATGACTCATGCAAATTATTATAGTGGAAAAAGTAAGAGAGAACGAAATAACCACAGACAGCTAAATTACTGTCAAACACTCATGGTTTATTTGAAAACACACGGTAATTGGGGGGAGCAGGAAAGGGGCTGAGCTGGACCCAAGGAAAGAAATAATAAGTATTCAAAAACACCCCTAAGCTAGACTAGCCTACTTCACCAACAGCTAACTAACTAACCAAAAATACAGTGGGTGGTCCGCCCAGTTCTAACTAGTGTTTTTATACAAAGTATTCCTACGGGTAATGTATGCCCATGGGCGACTTATCTTGGTACCCCCTATTCTCAAAATCAAATAAACATCATAACAAAACCAATACTCACAGGTGGGGACAAAGTGACATGTAGTTGCAAAAGCCAAACAAGAGATCTACAGACAGATGGCATTGACAGAGAGATTGAGCTCTCGAGCAAACAACAGACAGGGTTTTTAAAGCAAGGGACAGGGAATGTGATAGGGTAATTTGGCATAAAAAAGGTTCTGAAAATGTATCTCCGAATTATAATTTTGTACAATAAGGGCCCAACGCATTAGGTGCTGGTTCTGGTTGTACAGCCGGTGGAGAAACACTAAGGGGTTATGATCAGTATATACAATCACTGGTAGGGCACTGGAACCAATATATACTTCAAAGTATTGCAGGGCTAACAATAAAGCAAGAGCTTCTTGTTCTATTGTCGCATAGTTTGTTTGACATTTGTTAAATTTACACGTAAAAAAAACAAACAGGATGATCCACTCCACTCTTGTCATGCTGCAGTAGAACAGCACCAGCACCTCTGGCACTAGCATCTACCTCCAGTTTAAACGGTTGTTCAAAGTCCGGAACAGCAAGTACAGGGGTATTAAGAGTGTTTTAGCAGATTCAAAAGCTATCTTACAATCATGTGACCACTCATACGCTCTGAGCAAATCGGTTAATGGAGCAACTACCGCAGAGAAATTGACAGAAACTACATTAGTAGCCAACCATCCCTAAAAGGTGGTGTAGCTCTCGTCCGGTGGTAGGTGCGGGAAATGCAGTTATAGCCAAGACCTTGGCATCAACAGGGCGCACCTGTCCATGGCCGACCTCCTTGCCGAGATAGGTAACAGTAGCCTTCCCAAACTCGCACTTTGCCAACTTCAGGGTTAGAGAAGCAGCTGCCAACCTTTCACATACAACCCCGTAGAGAGTCTACATGATTTGACCACTCAGACGAATAAATCACTAGATCATCAAGATATGCACTACAATTGGGAACTCCAGCTAATACAGAGTTAACCAGTCATTGGAAAGTGGCAGGTGCATTTTGCATCCCAAAAGCCATGACTGAGTACTGTAGGAAGTTGTCTGGGGTCACAAAGGCAGAAATCTCAGAAGCACATGAAGTTAACGGAACCTGCCAGTAACCTTTTAAGAGGTCCAACTTAGTAACATAATTAGCAGCACCAATAGTGTCGATACAGTCGTCCAGTCTGGGTAACGGGTACGAATATGGCATTGTGACAGAATTTACCTTTACGTAGTCAGGTCATTCTCCAACAAATATCTCACCTCATCCCTCATTATCTTCCTCTTGGAAGTGTTGATACGATATGGGTGTTGCTTGATAGGTGTAGCATTTCCAACATTAATGTCATGTTCCAACACGTTTGTGCGAAGAGGAACGTCAATAAAAAGACATGGAAAACTGTAGTAGCATCCCAATATCGTTGGCCTGTCCGTCCGTTAAATGAACTAGATCGGACTGGAGAGACAGGAGCATTTCTGAGTTGGGCAATCTAACGCACTGCTGCTGAGTATTGCGCAACTCCAATTCTTCTCCATCACCATCATCAATATGACAGTCCACTATCATAGCAGTAGAATCAGCGGAGACAGCAATACCTTCCTGTTTTTGAACTATCTAACTGTGATGGGTCGGGTGTGGTATGCTTTCAACATGTTAATGTGGCACACACGAGATTGGCGTTTTCTATCAGGAGTTTGAAGCACATAGTCAGTGTCACAGAGAAACGAACTGACAGTGAAGATCCTGGAACAGGCAATAACACCAGTACTTGGTCACCTAGCTGTAGTGGATGAGAAACAGCCTGGTTATCATAATGTATTTTCATACTCCTCTGTGAGGAAGACAGAGCTTCCTTTGCAAGAACATAGGCTAGGTGTAGGCGCTCACGAAAGCGACTAACGTAGTCCAACACATTCTCATCTCCTGTACACAACTCTTGGGACAAAAACTGTTCTTTAAGGACTTTCATTGGTCCTCTCACTGTGTGACCAAACACTAGTTCAGCCAGGCTGAAACCTAGGGACTCCTGCACAGTTTCACGAGCAGCAAACAAAACTAGAGGAACTCCCTCATCCCAATCTTTCTCAGATTCCAAACAATATTTACATAGCATAGACTTCAATGTCTGATGCCAACGTTCAAGCGCACCCTGAGACTCTGGGTGATAGGCGCTTGACACACGGTGCGTAATTAATAAGGATTTTAACACCTGCTTGAAGAGCTTGGATAGGAAATTGGTACCTTGATCACTTTGTACCACCTTAAGTAACCCAAATGTCATGAAGAATTTAATTCAGGCCTTACTCACTACCGGAGCAGTAATCCTTCGCAGAGGAATGGCCTCGGGGTATCTTGTTGCCATACACATAATTGTTAACAGAAACTGGTTACCCGATTTTGTCTTCGGTAATGGTCCAACACAATCAACCACCACATGTTCGAATGGTTCACCTATGACAGGTATTGGACAAAGAGGAGCGGGAGGAATAACCTGATTTGGTTTTCCTGTTATCTGACATGTGTGGCATGTCTGACAGAACTGAGCCACATCTTGTTTTAAACCCGGCCAAAAGAAATGTCGAAGGATCCGATCATACGTTTTTGTGATTCCTAAATGACTAGATCACTGGTGATCATGAGCAAGGGATAACACATTTTGTCAAAAGGCTGAAGGAATCACTATTTGGTAAACAGCATTCCAATCTCCGCCCGTGTCATGGGATGTCCATTTATGCAGGGAGGAGATTACCATCAATGAAGTAAGCCACATTCTTCTTCTTTACCTCTTCCAATGAGACAACACTAAAAAACCATTTAGCAAGCTTGTTGTCAACCTTTTGGTTAGCAATCAGCTGCTCACGAGTGACTGGTAACTGTATTGCATCAGCAATAAGTTCAACATTCTTCGATTCTTTCCTGGGTTGCTTGTCAGAGGTGATCGGCTTCCCGGAGGTAGCACACAACCCATCCTCTTGATCAACTTCTTTGAACAGAACAGTGTTTGACAAATCTATCACGTCAATCTCTTGTCGTGCCTGAGCACGAGTGACAGCACAAGCAGGGAACACATGTGGATAACTCTGTGCCACCTCATTAGAGAGAGAGTGGTCACTTTTATCCAATACTTCCAATACGGGTACTACCTTTCCTCCGGCAATATCGTTGCCCATTATAAAGGTCACACCTTTTACTGGCAACATAGGACGTAACCCCACTCTGAATATTCCACTGATTAACTCAGAGTGTAATTTCACAAAGTGCAACTGCACTGGGACAAAACCCATTTCAATATCCTGAACTAACACACTGAAACCACAGTATGTATCGTCGGATAAGGGCAACACATCAGACAATATAAACGACTGCGTCGCACAAGTATCTCTAAGGATTTTAACCGGACACTGAGACGCGTTGTCATTCACTAAGGACACAAACCCCTCGAAAATGAATGGTTCATAACTGCGGTCGAGGACTGGGACTTCCAAACTACACTTACCCTGAGACACCTGTTTCGTTTCAGACCTCACAACCGTACGAATTAGCCCGACACCTGTTGGCGGTTTGGCACGAAGAGGCATCCCTTGTTTGCATTTTAGCAGGAAGCAATCATTAATCATATGTCCCACTTTATGACAATAGAAACAGGGACGCTCATTCTTCTGGCATGCTTGATATGCTGGCCGACTAAGGCATTGACAGAGAGATTGATCTCTCGAGCAAATAACAGACATGGTTTTTAAACCAAGGGAAATGGAATGTGATAGGGTAATGGAAACAGGAGGAGGTGTGTCTTCTGATTAGCGACTGATTGATGACTTATTGGGGAATGATGAATGCCACTTGTGAGGAGGAGAGAAAATAAATACACACACAGGATACACACACACAGGATACCTGTATCAGTAATAGACGGTTATGATATTGTTTAGGACCTTGAGCGTGGCTGAGGTGAACCCATGACCAGCTCGGAAATCAGATTGCATAGCGGAGAAGGTACAGTGGGATTCAAAATTATTGGTGATCTGTTTGTTAACTTGGCTTTCGAAGATTTTAGAATGGCAGGGCAGGATGGATATAGGTCTATAACAGTTTGAGTCTATAGTGTCTCCCCCTTTGAAGAGGGGGATGACCATGGCAGCTTTCCAATCTTTGAGGATCTCAGACAATACGAAAAGAGGTTGAACAGGCTAGTAATAGGTGTTGCAACAATTTTGGCAGATCATTTTAGAAAGAGAGGGTCCAGATTGTCTAGCCCAGCTGATTTGTAGGGATCCAGCTTTTGCAGCTCTTTCAGAACATCAGCTGTGATTTGGGTGAAGGAGAAGCGGGGGGCACTTGGGCAAGTTTCTGCGGGGGGTGCAGAGCTGTTGGTAGGGGTAGCCAGGTGGAAGGCATGGCCAGCCGTAGAAAAATGCTTATTGAAATGATCTATTATCGTAGATTTATAGGTGGTGACAGTGTTTCCTAGCCTCAGTGCAGTGGGCAGCTGGGAGGAGGTGCTCTTATTCTCCAGTGTCCCAAAACTGTTTGGAATTAATGCTACAGGATGCAAACTTCTATTTGAAAAATATGGGGCATGCTTTTTTAAGATGGTGAGGAATTCACTTTTAAAGAGCAAACAGGCGTCCTCTACTGACGGGATGAGGTCAATATCTGTTACGAGAATTATGTTCTCAATGTTCATAAACCCAATTCAATTAACTACTCTACGCCTGAAACCCACATTGGTTTAACTACTCAACACATTAACTACTCAACATTGAGAACATAATTCTCGTGACAATATCCTTCCAGGATACCCGGGCCATGTTGATTAGAAAAGCCTGCTCGCTGAAATGTTTTAGGGACCCATTACGGACGCAGGCAATGAGGCAGTGATCGCTGAGATCCTGAAAACAGCAGAGGTGTATTTAGAGGGCAAGTTGGTCAGGACGATATCTATGAGTGCCCATGGTTACGGATTTAGGGTTGTACCTGATAGGTTCCTTGATAATTTGTGAGATTGTGGTCATCTAGCTTAGATTGTAGGATGGCCGGTGTGTTAAGCATATCCAAGTTTAGATGACCTAACAATACCAACTCTGAAGAAAGATGGGAGCAATCAATTCACGTATGGTGTCCAGGGCACAGCTGGGAGCTGAGGGGGGTCTATAACAAGTGGCAACAGTGAGAGATTTATTTCTGTAAAGGTGGATTTTTAGAAGTAGAAGCTTGAATTGTTTGGTCACGGACCTGGATAGTATGACAGAACTCTGCAGGCTATCTCTGCAGTAGATTGAAACTCCACCCCCTTTGGCAGTTCTATCTTGTTGTGTTTGGGGATGGAATATTCAGAATTTTTGGTGGCCTTCATAAGCCAGGATTCAGACTTGGCTAGGACATCAGGGTTGGCGGAGTGTGGTAAAGCAGTGAATAAAACAGGGCTTTACGGTTACAGAAGTCAACAAATGAGAGCACCTGGGTTGACCTCTACATCACCAGAGGAACGGAGGAGGAGTAGGATAAGGGTACGGCTAAAGGCTATAAGAACTGGTCATCTAGTGTGTTGGGAACAGAGAATTAAAGGAGCAGATTTCTGAGCGTGGTAGAATGGATTCAGGGCATAATGTACAGACAAGGGTATGGTAGAATGTGATTACAGTGGATGTAATACTAGGCATTTGTGATGTTGAGAACGGTTGTGTCTCTGGAGGCACCAGTTCAGCCAGGTAAGGTCTCATGTGAGGTCTCAGGTGGGACAAAAGAGCTCTCTAAGGCATGTTGGGCAGGGCTGGAGGAACTACAGTGAAATAAAACAATAATAACTAACCTAAAAAGCAGTAGACAAGGCATATTGACATTAGGAAGAGGCATGTGTAGCCGAGTGATCATAGGGTCCAATGGGCAGCAATAGGTGAGTCAGGGAGCTGTTCAGTAGTCGCTACTATGCTAGACGAGCTGGAGACAAGGCAATTCAGAAAGCTAGCGACCCGGGACTAGCAGATGCGTCTTTGGCAACATCGCAACGGAAAAGCCTGTTGAAACCTCCTCGGACAATTACGTCAGCAGACAAGTCATGATGGATCGGCGGGGCTTCGTGTCGGCAATAGGGTCCAGGACAATTGGCAACAGAGGTATTGTAGCCCAAGAATTAGCTAGTAGACTTTGTTAGCTTGCTGGGAGATGGCCCTAGCTCGAGGCTAGCTCAAGGATAACTGGTGCTTGCTTCAGGCGTTAGCCAGCAGTAGCCACTCAGGTTGCAGCTAGCTAGCTGCGATGAACCGATGTTCTGACCTGTTAAACGGACGTGCTACCTGTCCCAGACCTGCTGTTTTCAACTCTCTAGAGACAGCAGGAGTGGTAGAGATACTTTGATCGGCTATGAAAAGCCAACTGACAATTACTCCTGAGGTGTTGACTTTCTGCACCCTCGACAACTACTGTGATTATTATTATTTGACCATGCTGGTCATTTATGAACATTTGAACATCTTGGCCATGTTCTGTTATAATCTCCACCCGGCCAGAAGAGGACTGGCCACCCCTCATAGCCTGGTTCCTCTCTAGGTTTCTTCCTAGGTTTTGGCCTTTCTAGGGAGTTTTTCCTAGCCAACGTGCTTCAACACCTGCATTGCTTGCTATTTGGGGTTTTAGGCTGGGTTTCTGTACAGCACCTTGAGATATCAGCTGATGTACGAAGGGCTATATAAATACATTTGATTTGATTATGTGAGAATGCTGTTCATTGACTACAGATCAGCATTCAATACCATAGTGCCCACAAAGCTCATCACTACGTGTCGGCAATAGGGTCCAGGACAATTGGCAACAGAGGTATTGTAGCCCAAGAATTAGCTAGTAGACTTTGTTAGCTAGCTGGGAGATGGCCCTAGCTCGAGGCTAGCTCAAGGATAACTGGTGCTTGCTTCAGGCGTTAGCCAGCAGTAGCCACTCAGGTTGCAGCTAGCTAGCTGCGATGAACCGATGTAATTGTCCAGAGTTTGCGGTAGGAATCAGGTGACGTGGTAGAGAAAAAGCAGTACGATATGCTCTGGGTTGATATCACGCTGTGCAGACTGGTGGGTATTGACCGAGCTGAAGCTAGCTGGTGTCCGAGTTAACGGTGAAGACTGCAAGAAGTGGCTAACTGACAACTAGCTAGTAGCAAGTTAGCTGGCTAGCTTCTGATGAGGGTTCCGGTTCTAAAGTATAAAAATAGCAGATCCACACCACATTGGGTGAGGCGGGTTGCAGGAAAGTATATTCAATCCATAGATGGAAAGTGAAATTCAAATATATCTGAAATATATACAAAGAAAAATGAGGAAAACGACTATTTTACACGAGACGAGACAGGGCAAGACAAACACGCGTCCTACTGCTATGCCATCATGGAAAGTCATTGCGCACATCAACACCATCATCCCGGAAACCCCAGACCAACTCCAATTCGCATACCGCCCCAACAGATCCATAGATGATGCAATCTCTATTGCACTCCACACTGACCTTTCCCACCTGAACAAAAGGAACACCTATATATACGAAATGCTTCAGTCTGGTTTTAGACCCCATCATAGCACTGAGACTGCACTTGTGAGGGTAGTAAATTACCTTTTAATGGCATCAGACCGAGGCTCTGCATCTGTCCTCGTGCTCCTAGACCTTAGTGCTGCTTTTGATACCATCGATCACCACATTCTTTTGGAGAGATTGGAAACCCAAATTGGTCTACACGGAAAGTTCTGGCCTGGTTTAGATCATATCTGTCGAAAAGATATCAATTTGTCTCTGTGAATGGTATGCCCTCTGACAAATCAACTGTAAATGTCGGTGTTCCTCAAGGTTCCGTTTTAGGACCACTATTGTTTTCACTATATATTTTACCTCTTGGGGATATCATTCGAAAACATAATGTTAACTTTCACTGCTATGCGGATGACACACAGCTGTACATTTCAATGAAACATGGTGAAGCCCCAAAATTGCCCTCGCTAGAAGCCTGTGTTTCAGACATAAGGAAGTGGATGGCTGCCAACTTTCTACTTTTAAACTCGGACAAAACAGAGATGCTTGTTCTAGGTCCCAAGAAACAAAGAGATCTTCTGTTGAATCTGACAATTAATCTTAATGGTTGTACAGTCGTCTCAAATAAAACTGTGAAGGACCTCGGCGTTACTCTGGACCCTGATCTCTCTTTTGAAGAACATATCAAGACGACTTCAAGGACAGCTTTTTTCCATCTACGTAACATTGCACAGATCAGAAACTTTCTGTCCAAAAATGATGTAGAAAAATTAATCCATGCTTTTGTCACTTCTAGGTTAGACTACTGCAATGCTCTACTTTCGGGCTACCCGGATAAAGCACTAAATAAACTTCAGTTAGTGCTAAATACGGCTGCTAGAATCCTGACTAGAACCAAAAAATTTGATCATATTACTCCAGTGCTAGCCTCCCTACACTGGCTTCCTGTCAAGGCAAGAGCTGATTTCAAGGTTTTACTGCTAACCTACAAAGCATTACATGGGCTTGCTCCTACCTATCTCTCTGATTTGGTCCTGCCGTACATACCTACACGTACGCTACGGTCACAAGACGCAGGCCTCCTAATTGTCCCTAGAATTTCTAAGCAAACAGCTGGAGGCAGGGCTTTCTCCTATAGAGCTCCATTTTTATGGAATGGTCTGCCTACCCATGTGAGAGACGCAAACTTGGTCTCAACCTTTAAGTCTTTACTGAAGACTCATCTCTTCAGTGGGTCATATGATTGAGTGTAGTCTGGCCCAGGAGTGTGAAGGTGAACGGAAAGGCTCTGGAGCATAGAACCGCCCTTGCTGTCTCTGCCTGGCCGGTTACCCTCTTTCGACTGGGATTCTCTGCCTCTAACCCTATTACAGGGGCTGAGTCACTGGCTTACTGGTGCTCTTTCATGCCTTCCCTAGGAGGGGTGTGTCACTTGAGTGGGTTGAGTCACTGATGTGATCTTCCTGTCTGGGTTGGCGCCCCCTCCCTTGGGTTGTGCAGTGTCGGAGATCTTTGTGAGCTATACTCTGCCTTGTCTCAGGATGGTAAGTTGGTGAAGATATCCCTCTAGTGTTGTGGGGGCTGTGCTTTGGCAAAGTGGGTTTGGTTATATCCTTCCTGTTTGTCCCGCTCCGGGGGTATCATCGGATGGGGCCACAGTGTCTCCTGACCCCTCCTGTCTCAGCCGCCAGTATTTATGCTGCAGTATTTTATGTTTTCGGGGGGCTAGGGTCAGTTTGTTATATCTAGAGTACTTCTCCCGTCTTATCCGCTGTCCTGTTTGAATTTAAGTATGCTCTCTCTAATTCTCTCTCTCGGAGGACCTGAGCCCTAGGACCATACCTCAGGACTACCTGGCATGATGACTCCTTGCTGTCCCCATTCCACCTGGCTGTGCTGCTGCTCCAGTTTCAACTAAATCCTGACCTGTTCACCGGACGTGCTACCTGTCCCAGACCTGCTGTTTTCAACTCTCTAGAGACAGCAGGAGTGGTAGAGATACTTTGATCGGCTATGAAAAGCCAACTGACAATTACTCCTGAGGTGTTGACTTTCTGCACCCTCGACAACTACTGTGATTATTATTATTTGACCATGCTGGTCATTTATGAACATTTGAACATCTTGGCCATGTTCTGTTATAATCTCCACCCGGCCAGAAGAGGACTGGCCACCCCTCATAGCCTGGTTCCTCTCTAGGTTTCTTCCTAGGTTTTGGCCTTTCTAGGGAGTTTTTCCTAGCCAACGTGCTTCAACACCTGCATTGCTTGCTATTTGGGGTTTTAGGCTGGGTTTCTGTACAGCACCTTGAGATATCAGCTGATGTACGAAGGGCTATATAAATACATTTGATTTGATTATGTGAGAATGCTGTTCATTGACTACAGATCAGCATTCAATACCATAGTGCCCACAAAGCTCATCACTACGCTTAAGGACCCTGTGACTAAACACTTCACTCTGCAACTGGATCCTGGACTTCCTGACGGGCTGCCCCCAGGTGGTAAGGGTAGGCAACAACACATTTTCCACGCTAATCCTCAACACAGGAGCCCCTCAGGGTTGCATGATTAGTCCCTTCCTATACTCCCTGTTCACCCACGACTGCATGGCCAAGCACGACTCCAACACCATAATTAAGTTTGCTGACGACACAACACTAGTAGGCCTGATCACCAAAAACGATAAGTCAGCCTATAGGGAGGAGGTCAGAGACCTGGCAATGTGGTGCCAGCAGGACAAGAACCTCTCCCTCAATGTGAGCAAGACGAAGGAGCTGACTACAGGAAAAGGAGGGCTGAACACGCCCCCATTGACACCAACGGGGGGGACATCGTAGTGGATAGGGTCGAGAGGGTTGAAAGACTCCAGCCACCGTAGTCATAAACTGTTCTCTCTGCTACCGCATGGCAAGTGGTACTAGAGCGCCAAGTCTAGATCCAAAATTCTTCTTAACAGCTTCTATTCCCAAGTCGTCAGACTCCTGAACAGCTAACCAAATGTCTACCCAGACTATTTGCATTTCCCCGCCCACCCCCCGCCCCATATTTACGCTGCTGCTAGTCTGTGTTTATTATCTATGCATAGTCACTTTACATATTACCTCGACTAACTCTGTACCACCTCTATTTTCTTCTATTTTATTTATTGTTTACTTCAGTTTAATTAGTAAATACTTTCTGAGCACATTTTTGTTGTTGTTAAAACTGCATTGCTGTTTAAGGGCTTGTAAGTAAGCATTTCACTAAGGTCTAAACCAGTTGTATTCGGCGCATGTGACAAATACATTTTGATTTGAATTGATTTGATGATCTCTATATATCTATATGTATATATGATGGGATGTGTAGACATTATGGGCAGAATATGGATAGAATATTTTTTATATCTTCAGAATATACAGAAACATTTGAATAGGATGGCATTGACTAGAATACAGTATATACGTACATATGAAATTAGTAAAACAGTATGTAAACCTTATTAAAGTGTCCAGTGCAGGGTTGAGTAACTGGGTGGACGCCGGCTAGTGGTGGATATTTAACAGTCTGATGGCCTTGAGACTGAAAAACAGCAGGGGGGGGGGGGATTGATGTCCTACACAATATCTTTCTCCTTCCTGTGACTTCTGGTGCTGTAGCTGTCTTGGAGGGCAGGCAGTGTGCCGCTCTCCAGGCAGTGTGCCCTCTGGAGAGCGCTGCGGTTGCGGGCGGTTGCGGGTACTCTTGTGGGGCCCCTGTGTTGAGGATCAGCGTAGTGGAAGTGTTTTTTCCTACCTTCACCACCTGAGGGTGGCCTGCCAGGAAGTCTAGGACCCAGTTGCACAGGGCGGGGTTCAGACCTGAGCTGAGCTGTAGTCAATGAACAGCATTCTTACATACAGTAGTTATTCCTCTTGTCCAGATGGGATTGGGCAGTGTGAAGTGTGATGGCGGTATACAAATTGAAGTGGGTCTAGAGTGTCAGGTAAGGTGGAGGTGTTATGATCCTTAACTAGCCCCTCAAAGCACTTCATGATGACAGAAGTGAGTGCTTTGGGGTGATAGTCATTTAGTTCAGTTACGTTTGTTTTCTTGGGAAAAGGAACAATGGTGGGCATCTTGAAGCAAGTGGGGACAGCAGACTGGGATAGAGAGAGATTGAATATGTCCGTAAACACTCCAGCCAGCTGGTTTGCGCGTGCTCTGAGGACGCAGTCATGTCTTGCTCACCTCGGCCATGGAGAACAAGAACCCACAGTCCTCGGGAGCAGCCCGTGTCAGTGGCACTGTGTTATCCTCAAAGTGGGGCGAAGAAGGTGTTTAGGTTGTCACATAAGCAAGACGTAGATGTCAGCGATGTGGCTAGTTTCCCTTTGTAATCTGTGATTGTCTGGAGTCCCTGCCACATATGTCTCTTGTCTGAGCCGTTGAATTGCGACTCCACTTTGTCTCTGAACTGGCATTTTGCCTTACTGCACTGTTTGTATTCAACCATATTCCCAGTGGTTCCCTAGATGGTGCCGACAGACATGACAGCTCTGCTTCTAGCTCCTAACTACTCTAACTTGATTCAGAGCCTGAAATGGCTTCTTGGTAGATAGTTATGAGGTTGGGAGATTGGGAACCTATCTGGTCAAGCTAAAGCCAACTTCATAAAATTACTAGGTGGCTAGTAGTATTACAGAGAAACAACAACAACTTTAACAAAAATAGAAACAAATCTGAGATGGGACATGACCCCGTGCCCCCTATGGGAATGTCGCCTCTGGATCTCACCATGGCTTGTAAAGTATCCCATCTACTAGTTTACCTTTCTTATCCTTGTCTCCTCAACTCAGGCTCCAGTTACTAAGTCACTATGGGCAGAACCATAGTGAGAGAGAGAGAGCGAGAGAGAGAGAGTGAGAGAGAGACCCGAGCCCAAAAGTTGGATGCCAGTGTACATTCTCCGGTTGGAAGCTCGAAGAGCCAATGAAACATGAAATTGAATTAGAATCCCAGTAAGTTGAAGAGGCAACAGGGCCAAACAAGAATGATAGACTTTCTCTTGCTTATTTCTCTCCCTGAAATCCTAAGGAAACGGAATGTATGTGTCGAATGAAGTCTTCTACACATTTTTTCATTCTTTGTCCCTTCAATATTTAATGGTGAGTGACTGTTGCTCTTTACAAGCATACCTTAAAATCACTATGTTATTGCCATGCAACTATTTGGCTAGAAGATACAGACGTTACTATAGTTTAGATGAAACACTGTGCGTAAATAAATCCTGCAAGATGATGCTTATTTTTCATGGCATAAGTGGGGTTTTAGATACAGAATATTCTGTGTGAAATGGGTCTCAGGTGGTAATTCTGCCTTCAGCTAAATTTTGTCACCAAGACCTGGATATGTAAAAAACAAAAAGCAAAGTCCGGAACCTGGATCTCTGCTAAACCACGTAAATACATTGGTCACCTGACCCCCCTATTTCCTGTTACAGTCTCAAGGGAGGGGTTGGGAGGGGGATAAAGCTTTATGGTGTTGAAAGAAAGTATTTCGTGGGGGTTGAGATGATACTGAGCAGGTAAATCTAAATTAGGATTCAGTGGAGTATGTCCAATGCTTTTAAACACTGTCACTGGTTAAATGAACCAGAAAGACACTCTTAGTAACGTGACATGTGGCACCCTAAGAGGTTATTAACAGGCACAGAAGAGCCATTTTATTTATTTAGATATTTATTTATTCATTCCATAAAGACCGTCAGAAGAGGCTCTACAATAGCAGACGTAAATAAATCATAATAGCATGCTGGAAAGAGGCAGTATCAATTTTTAACAGGTAATGTCCAGCAGGGGATGCAGTCTGGAAGGGAATAGAGCTTGCCGGTTTCTAGTCCTAAAACCCTGGAATGAGTTACCTCCGGTTCGTACAGCCATCCCTATGGGTTTTGGGGGATGTCCTTTATGTCCTTTATGTGCTTATTTTAATGACAAATGCTTTCAAATTTACAAAAAGTGATGTTAGCTGATTAAAATGATCTCATTGAACAAAACGTATAAGATCTCCTAAGCCAGTGTTTACCCAAAACCACCATTCATTTCTCCATAGGCTTTGTTCAACGAACCATGGCGGAGTTAGTACCTACAAAATGACACCATTGCTATTTCTCTCAATGGCGTGGAGGAGGAGGAGGAGGAGGAAGAGAAGAGGAACAGAAGGGGAGGAGAATCAGAGAGGAGGTTTAGGGGAGCAGACTTGAATTGTTGTAGTGATTTGCCTCCTTTATTGAAGACAGAAAGGAATATACTTCACTGTTTAATATAGCAGAAATATAACACAATCCTTTCATTAATTGTCTAGTTTTTGTTGTTGTTGAGTAAATTGGAAATGTAGAGAAGTGACCAGCACAATGTCTTCCCAGAAATAATTAAACAGTTGCTGTACCCACAATAGGAATGATTTTACTAGTATTATTATAAAGAAATTGTTGTCTATACAGAGGCGTATGCACTTTATATTCAAAATCAATTATCTCTTTGGACTGAAAGAACTTAAATGCTTGCATGACTAATTAAACTCTATATCCACCAGTTTCACATTTTGTATTTTCTTTAGAAATGATTGTGTGTGTGTAAAATGTTACTGTTCTCTGATTTTTAATTAATAGATTTCAGTGTAACAATGTGTATGAATTGTTTCTTTTTTTGCAAAATGCTAAATAGTATGTCCATTGTTTAGCTGGAATGGAATGTTCGTATCCTGTATAGGGTTATATAAGGAGGGTATATTACTGGAAACGTTCAAAGTTCAGAATTTTTGTATCTTTCAAGGATTTTATGTAATCTATCACACGACATCTAATGGCCCTTTTGGGTACTACAGATTATGTCAAATATCTGAAATAATAAAATATTATTTAAAAATATAATGATAAAGCTGTAAAACATGATCTTAAATAAATGAATACCATTGTTTTTTAATATGATGGTTTCAGCAAGAAATATCCTTGATTTGACTTTTTATACACACTTATTTAGAAGTGTTTGGGGTTTTAGGCTGTGTTTCTGTATAGCACTTTGACATTGGCTGATGTAAAAAGGGATTTGGAAATACATTTGATTGATTGATTGATTGAAAGGCTGGTCAACATCATAATCCCAGACATCCTGGACCCACTCCACTTCAGATACCTCCCTAACAGATCAACAGATGACGCAATCTCTATTGCACTCCACACTGCCATTTCCGACTTGGACAAAAGGAACACCTATGTGAGAATGGTGTTTCATTGACGACTGCTTAGCGTTTAACACCGTAGTGTGTTACCAATGCTCATCACTAAGCTACGGATCCTGGGGTTGAACACTTCCCTCTGTAACTGGATCCTGGACTTCCTGATGGGTGCAGCCCCCAAGTGGTGATGGTAGTCAGCAACACATCCGTTACGCTGACCCTCAACATGGGGGCCCCTCAGGGGTGCATGCTTAGTCCCCTCCTGTACTCCATGTTCACCCAGGACTGGGTGGCCCCTTAGGATAATGAAAAGATTTGTCATGGGCCTTCAGATCCTCAAAATGTTCTACAGCTGCACCATTGAGAGCATCTTTACTGGCTGCATCACCGCTTGGTATGACAACTGCTTGGCATCTGACCGCAGGGCGCTACAGAGGGGTAGTGCGTACGGCCCAGTATATCACTGGGGCTGAGCTCCCTGCCATCCAGGACCTCTATACCAGGTGGTGTCAGAAGAAAACCCTAAAAATTATCCAAAAACTCCAGCCACCCAAGTCATAGACTGTTCACTCTGCTACCGCACGGCAAGCGATATGATGCACCAAGTCTGGAACTAACAGTACCCTAAACAGCATCTACCCCCAAGCCATAATACTTCTAAATAGTTAAATAACACAAACTATACGGATCGACCCTTTTTGCACTAACTCGACTCACCACATATGCTGCTGCTACTGATTAATAAATGTCACTTTATTCCTAGTTATGTCTACCTCAATTACCTCCTACCTCTCCACATCGACTCGGTATTGGTACCCCTTGTATATAGCCAAGTTATTATTACTCATTGTGTATCCATTATTACTTATATTATTATGTGTTTTACTCTTCTATAATTTCTCTATTTTATTTCTCTCCGCAATGTTGGAAGGGGCCCATAAGTAAGCATTTCACTGTTAGTCTACACCTGTTGTTTACAAAGCATGTTACTAACAACATTTGATTTGATTTTATTTGAAACAATAACAAAGCGCCTCCCCTCCCCGGTTTCGGTAAAAGGCTAAGGGATGGTGTTGGACAAATGTAACCACTCTCAAATTCATAAATAGAGCTATGCAATAAAATGCTAATTAATTACTTAAAAATCATATAATGTTATTTTCTGGATTTTTGTTCTCACAGATGAAGTGTACCTATGATAAAAAATTACAGACCTCTACATGCTTTGAAAGTAGGAAAACCTGCAAAATCGGCAGTGTATCAAATACTTGTTCTCCCCACTGTAAGTATTCACACCCCTGAGTCAATACTTTATAGACGCACCTGGCGGTGATTACAGCTTTGAGTGATTTTGGATGGTTTTGGCTATATTTGTATCAGTTTTGCACATCTGGATTTGGGGATTATTTCCCATTCTTCCTTGCAAGCTCTGTTAAATTAGATGGGGAGTGGCGGTGAACAGCAATCTTCAAGTCTTTTCAGAGCTTTTCAGTAGGATTCAAGTCTGGGCTTTGGTTGGGTGACTCAAGGACTTTCACATTCTTGTTCTGAAGCCATTCCAGCTTTGCTTTGGCTGCATGCTTGGGGTCATTGTCCTATTGGAAGGTAAATCTTCTCCCCAGTCTTAGGTCGTTTGCACTCTGAAGCAGGTTCTCATTTGACTGTATTTGGCTCCATTCATTGTTCCCTCTATCGTTAACAGTCTGAGTCCCTGCCGCTGAAAAGCATCCCCATTGCATGATACTGCCACCACCATGTTTCATGGTGGGGATTTTGTTAGACGGGTGATGAGTTGTAACTGGTTTTCTCCAGACATTGCGCTTTGTATTCAGGCCAAAGAGTTACGTTTTTGTCTCATCAGACCACAGAATATTTTGCCTTTTGCTCTGAGTCTTTCACGTGCCTTTTTGCAAACTCAAGGTGTGCTTTCATGTGCCTTTCTCTCAGGAGTAGCTTCAGTTAGGCCACTCTCCCATAAAGCCGAGATTGGTGAAGTGCTGTAGAGACTGTTGTACTTCTGGCAGGTTCTCCCGTCTCAGCCAAGGAACTCTGTAGTTCTGTCAGAGCGACCATTGTGTTCTTGGTCACCTCCCTTACTAAGGTCCTTCTTGGCTGGTTATTCAGTTTGGTCGGACGGACAGCTCTAGGCAGAGTCTGGGTAGTTCCATATTTTTTCCATTCCCCAATGATGGAGACCACTGTGCTCTTGGAAACTTTCAACACTAGAAATAGTTTTATACCCTTCCCCAGATATATGCCTCATCACTGTTCTATCTGGGGGACCTACAGACAGATCCTTGGACTTCATGGTATAGTTTCTGCTCTGACATGCACTGTCAACTGTGTGACCTTATATAGACAGGTGTTTCTTTTTAAATCTTGTCCAAACAATTGAAATGGCCACAGGTGGACTCCAATCATATTGTAGTGACATCTCAAGGCCTTAACCAACAATGCAGTTCAAGAAATAGAGTTAAGAAAATATTTACTAAATAAACTAAAGTAAAAAATAAAATTAAAAAGTAACATAATTAAATAACAATACCGAGGCTATATACAGGGGGGGTACCAGTACCGAGTCAATGTGCGGGGGTACAGGTTAGTCAACGATGATCAAAGGAAATTGAATGCACCTGAGCTCAATTTGGAGTGTCATAGCAAAGAAGTGTGAATACACATGTATAACTGAACAAAAATATAAAGCAACATGCAACAATTTAAATGATTTGACTGAGTTACAGTCTATATAAGGAAATCAGTCAATTGAAATGGATTAGGACTCAATCTATGGAATTCACATGACTGGCCTGGCCCAGCCAATAAGAATGATTTTTTTCCCCCACTAAAGAGCTTTATTACAGACAGAAATCCTCCTCAGTTTCATCAGTTGTCTGGGTGGGTGGTCTCAGATGATCCTGCTGGTGAAGAAGCTGGATGTGGAGGTCCTGGGCTGGGGTGGTAACATCCGGTCTGTGGCTGTGAGGCCGGTTGGACGTACTGCCAAATTCTCTAAAACAACGTTGGAGGCGGCTTATGGTAGAGAAATTAACATTAAATTATCTGGCAACAGCCCTGGTGGACATTCCTTCAGCATGCCAATTGCATGCTCTCTCAAAACTTGAGACATCTGTGGCATTGTGTTGTGTGACAACTTTTTAGAGTGGCCTTTAATTGTCCACAGCAGAAGGTTTACTTTTGTAATGATCATGCTGTTTAATCCGCTTCTTGATAAGCCATACCTGTCAAGTGGATGGATTATCTTGGCAAATGAAAAATACTAAAAAGGGATGTAAACAAATTTGAGCACAATAAGCTTTTGGTGCATATGGAACATTTCTGGGATATTTTATTTATTTAATTAGGCAAGTAAGTTAAGAACAAATTCTTATTTACAATGACGGCCTACCCCTACCCCAGCCAAACACAGATGATGCTGGGCCAACTGTGCACCACCCTATGGGACTCCCCATCACAGCCAAATGTGATGCAGCCTGGATTTGAACCAGGGACTGCAGTGATGCTTCTTGCACTGAGATGCAGTGCCTTGCGCCACTCAGGCATGAAACCTCAGACCAGCACTTTACATGTTGCCTTTTTATTTTTGTTCAGTTTAAACGAGATGTTTCTGTATTTCATTTTCACAAATTTGCCCAAATTTGTGATTGTGGGGTATTGTATGTAGATGGTGAGAAAGACGTATTTTTTATTTTTTATTATTATAATTGTTTTATTTTGGAAGTGTAAATAAGAACACATTTTTGTTGTAATACAGCAAATGTAGAATAAGTGAATTTATGAATACTTTCTGAAGGCACTATATGTATCATAAAAACACGCTTGACATATGCCCTCTTTCCTATCAGAGCCGGCAGCTGCAGTGCCAATATTGTTCAGTCGGCCAACAGTTTCAGAAGTAGCATTCTTTTTTTGTGGGTGTGCTTTAGTTGTGACAACCTCCTTCCTCTCTGTATGACTGTGTGACAGCAGAGAAGCATAACATTTTTTACAGCCTCAGCCTCATTGTCAAATAACAGACACTGACTGCCGAGCTCTATTCATTTTGTCATTAATTTAACATAAAATTCATGAGCAGTCCATTCAAATTGTATAATTATAAACAAAGAGCAGGATGTTCTGTTCATTATGTATAAATGTGAGGGCATTTTTAATGTGATGATAACCTTTTGGATTCAGTCAGTGTAGTGGACAACTGTCTAGACAACTACCACTATACAGTCAAAGTCCAATCCTTTTAGTGACTGGAACATAATCATTTGCCTTCAATGCTACCCTGGGCTAGCCCAGAGCCATCAGAGAGGGAACACATGCATGCCAAGCCAACCTGTCCAGTTGCAGGCTGCTGTTGGCCCATCTGCTCCTGCCTGGGGGGAGACAGACTGAGAAACAGGCTGTGCTTAAAGAGTTGCATTTAAGTGCACACCAGTCTGTGGACAGGAAACTGTCTGAACACAACAGTGGAACAAACTGATTCATAAATCGATAGCACTGTGACACCATTTATGATGACATTCAGGAAGACACTAACTCAGGATACTAACTCCTAACAGTGTATCTTTTTTTGTAATATTCATTCCAGAATAGTCTTGTGTGCAAATGAAATGTTGGCCTCGAGTTTTGAATTATGAAGGTCTGAAACTTTAAGTATTGATGTGCTGTAAGCTTGAAAACATGCAAGGAAAAAGATGCTCGTCTTCAAAAAATGTCCCTTGTTGAAATATTGAGGAAGATAATGAGATTCTCTCTCGAAATCCCAGAGCGCCAAACAGTTATCACCCTCACTTGGCACCTCATGTTACATGGTAAGTACAGCACCTTTTTTTATAAGCACTGGCTCACGCTAGGCTGTGGCTCACACACAAAGGTTCTATGAAAAGTAAAAAGGCATGAAGAGTAATTAATTACAGTATGATGATGTCCTGGAACCTGTCTCCCTCTTGATAAAACTAAACCCTGTTCTAGATGACTGGAATCTTAAAATGGATTGCAGCAAATCCTTATCCAACTCCTGCAGTTTTTTTTCTCTTTTGAAAAAATATACGTTATCCATTTCAATGATCTTTTCCCCCCTAAAGAAAACCACCATACTTGAAGAACTTCTTCAAAGGTCCCCTTGTGATTTGACACAGAAAAAATTAAGGGAAAATACTAGGCCTAATATATTATTATTATCTGGATCAGATGTTGGAAGGAAGACAACAGACCCGCCTTTCCCCAGCAGAGATGAGAAGTGATGGGTGGCATGGCTGTCACAACATAATGTCAATCCATTATCCAGCCCAAGTCCACAAATCAATTGTTATTTTATTTCTACTCATCCCCCATGGCTCTACCTCCCACACGCGTTTCAACATTTGACAGCCCACTCTGAGTTCACCTGCTGGGGTGAACCACGGTCTGCATGCATATTGCCCTACTATATCTCTCTCTGTGCTTATTTCAAAGACAGCGTGAAAATAAATATAAATGGCTGTTGCCTCTGTTTCAGCACCATGACCCACCCTATCACACTGTCTGACTGCCTTGCAGAGCAGTGCTCATGAAGGCACGCCTATGTCCCTGAGACGATTGTGGCCAGGTGATAAACGGTGGAGGTGCACACTCGGCTGCCTGTCGCCATCAGTGAAGCCTTGGTGGCAGGCTTACTGACCCCTATCTTCCTCAACAAGAACTTCTCTGAAGTTGTGTGCCAGAGGCGGAAAGAACTTATCCCAGCAATGAAAGCTGCCATTGAGTGTGTGTTGAGTGCTTACACCCGCTATGACAAGCTCATTGACCACCCTCTCTCCCAAAAGCCCGGGTAGAGTGGTTGAGCCAAGCTTCCGGGTCAGTAGCTTGAGCCCAATAAAAAGGAAAGCCAAGTGCCAGAGGTTGGGCTTAAAGTAATTTATAGGAGATGATACAAAATGTTCTCTCAGGACTCTTTTGTTGAAGATGTAAATAATGTATGTTGTTCTGATGTGTATGAGGAAATGAAAACAGATGCAGCACTGGAAGTACTTGTAAAATGATTCATGCCAATTGTTGACAAGCAGCATGCACCTGTTAAGAAATTAACTGTGAGAACTGTTAGAGCTCTGAATTGATGATGAATAAGGTTTTATTTGACTCAAATTTCCTTACAGTATTTACTTACAGTAAGGCATTGTTGGTGGAATAGATGGATGCAGTACAATGTATGAGTAATATAATTCACTAATACATTTATTGGTAGTCCAAAATATATTGCTATCAGGTTGTAAATCACAGCTGGCCTGGTATGTACATTGTTTGCTGCCTCCACGCATTCGGGATGCACTGTTTCAGTTTCAATGATTGAATATTTTGGACAAAAACGGACAAATGTAACTAAGGCTGGGAATGTCAATACAACCAAACTAGCAAGGGCAATGATCACAAGTCATTCATAACATGGCTAATAGGCTAGTGTATCTATTTATGTAACAATTGATTTAGCAAGTTAAAAACACAGAGCCTAATGTTAGCTAGCTAGCTGCTAGGAGGATGTCATGCCATTGGAGGAGTGGCTGAGGGACTTTTTCCTCTCATATCATTTTTTGGTGGCTTCAGCTAGATGCAGGTGTCATTTGGTTAGCTAGCCAAAAAAAATGAATAACTTTGCTAGCTAGCTATGCTGAACTTGAACGACTGTTATCCAGTTAGCATATCTCTTGCTTCGTAAATACACAGGCTATCTAGTCCGATTTCAGAGCACTCTGATATGAGTGTATCAGAGAGCAGAATAACTGATGAATGCAAAACACCCGCTGAATATGACTGGTGTCAGTAAACATACAGTAGGTTAAAAAAAGTTACTATTAGTCACGAACGCTCTAGATAACATGGAAACAGCCTAACAACCAGCTCTGCTAGGGCAAGTAAAATGGTCAGAGTAAGGCGTTCTCTCATTTGTGTCTGGAAGTAGCTAGCAAGCTAGTCAACTTCAGCCTGTTAGCTTGGGTGCTTGACTGCCCTTTTGAGGAACGCTGGGATCAACCCTACTCCAGAGCATACAGTGTCAATCGTGCAGTGTGCACTCTGAACGCTCTGAGAGCAAAACACTATGAATTTACCAACAGACAATCTGACAGGGCTCTCTGAATTTACGAATGACCCTGAGCGCACTGACACATTGGAGGGAATTTATGAACACACCCTTATATGGAGCGAGACAGCTGCCAAAAGGTTGAACGTACGTATTGTTAGGATCATAGGAAAATCCATATGGAAATTGTTAGAATCGCAAGAAAAGCCAAACGTGAAACATGAAACGTAAAAGTTAAATCAGATCTGTTACACGTCCAAGTCTTACTTTACGTCTCCCTTTACTCAGTAATGTGGCATCTGAAAAGGACGAACCGAACATAGCTAGTCAAAGTTTGCTAGTCAATCAAGCAACTCTTGTCCAGGCGTTAGAGTTGCTTTGCAGCTTCTTGGCTATACCCTGTCCTGAGCAAAATAGCGAAGGGGTCCCAAATGGTCAAGACTATCTACTGCCTATTCTTATTGCCAGATCTGTTTTCCCTATCACCCACTGCACGTGCTTCTTCAACTATTTTGTTTCACAAGACCCTGTGAGCTAGGGTCTCGTTTTAAAGGGAGCCCTATAATAAAACCAGTTATAAAACACAAATAGAGTTCTACAATTATTCCACAAGACACCAGTACCAAAAATGATAGCCTACATTTTTTGGGAGATAGGCCTAAATTAAACATTGAATTATTAAAGTGATAAGCTTAAGAATTTGGTACATTTTATAATTTTGAATGCACACATGGATTTCAATAAAAAAATAGATTACTTTTCTTTTCTATTCTCTTTGATTTAGTTCCTATCGCCACTCAAACAAATGACAATGGATGACATACTGACTGACTGAATGAATGAAGAATTATATGTTCAAATAAAGTGCATTTGAAAAGTATTCAGATCCCTTTCTTTACCTTTTCCACATTTTGTTAAGTTACAGCCTTATTCCAAAATTGATTCAATCTTTTTTTTCTTCATCAATCTACACACAATACCCCATAATGACGAAGCAAAAACAGGTTTAGACATTTTATGCAAATGTATTAAAAATAAAAACTGAAATATCATATTTACATAAGTATTCAGACCCTTTACTCAGTACTTTGTTGAAGCACCTTTGGCAGGGATTATAGCCTTGAGTCTTCTTGGGTATGACACTACAAGATTTGCAAACCTGTATTTGGGGAGTTTCTCCCATGTATCTCTGCAGATGCTCTCAGGCTCTGTCAGGTTGGATGGGGAGCATCGCTGCACAGCTATTTTCAGGTCTCTCCAGAGATGTTTGATCGGGTTCAAGTCCGGGCTCTAGCTGGGCCACTCAAGGATATTCAGAGACTTGTCTCAAAGCACTCCTGCATTGTCTTGGCTGTGTCTTGAGTGTTGTCCTATTGGAAGATGAACCTTCACCCTAATCTGAGGTCCTGAACACTCTGGAGCAGGGTTTCATCAAGGATCTCTCTGTAATTTGCTCCACTCATCTTTCCCACGAACCTGACTAGTCTCCCAGTCCCTGCAGCTGAAAAACATCACAGGAGCATGGTGCTGCCACCAAAATGCTTCACCGTAGGGATGGTCCCAGGTTTCCTCCAGACGTGATGCTTGGCTTTCTGCCCAAAGTATTCAATCTTGGTTTCATCAGACCAGAGAATCTTGTTTCTCATGGTCAGAGAGACCTTTTAACAAACTCCAAGCAGGCTGTCATGTGCCTTTTACTGAGGAATGGCTTCCGTCTGACCACTCTATCATAAAGGCCTGATTGGTGTAGTGCTGCAGAGATGGTTGTCCTTCTGGAAGGTTCTCCCATCTCCACAGAGGAACTCTGGAGTTCTGTCAGAGTGAGCATCGGGTTCTTGGTCAACTCCCTGACCAAGGTCCTTCTCCATCCGATTGCTCAGTTTGGCCGGATGACCAGGTCTAGGAAGAGTCTTGGTGGTGCCAAACTTCTTCTATTTAAGAATGATGGCGGCCACTGTGTTCTTGGGGAACTTCAATGCTGCAGACATTTGTTGGTACCCTTCCCCAGTTCTGTGCCTTGACACAATCCTTGCTCAGAGCTCTATGGACAATTCCTTCAACCTCATGGCTTGGTTTTTGCTTTGACAGTTATGTGCCTTTCCAAATCATGTCCAATCAATTGAATTTACCACAGGTGGACTCCAAGTTGTAGAAACATCTCAAGGATCATCAATGGAAGCAGGATGCACCTGAGCTAAATGTATAGTCTCATAGCAAAGGGCCTGAATACTTATGTAAATAAGATATTTCAGATTTTATTTTTTATACATTTGCAAAAATGTATGAAAACCTGTTTCACTTTGTCATTATGGGTTATTGTGTGTAGATTGAGGGGGGAATTTTTTTTTAATAGATTTTAGAATAAGGCTGTAACGTAACAAAATGTGGAAAACGGGAAGGGATCTGAATCCTTTCCAAATGCACTGTATATGTTAGAATAATGACTTGCATGCATCATGCATGCTATGCACTTTACCTTGTTAGTAAGTAAACAGGCCTACATTAGGGTATAATGCCAATGGCTGCATGCCTCCAGAAGGGCATCTTCTCAGGCTGAGGGGTGCTTTTCCGAAGGCACAAATGTTTTTGTGGCGCTGCATGGAGATCACAAGCTCTTCGACTGGGCAGCAGTGTCGTGATGGAGGGAATAGCCTATATGTTGACTACCTACAGTAAGACCACTGCAACAGAGTCAGTATAAAGTGTGTGAATAAGCTTATGCCAGATGTAGCCTACGTTTAACCTCTCCCTTGTTCATTTCAAAGTCCATATGTTCATGACCCGATTAATTTACATCTTGTCAAATTATTTTAAATTCATATTAACCCATCCTACAGAATAAGCTTTGGCAAGATTTTGAGTGATGAAATAAATATCTAAATATTATATACAAAAATATTTGGAGTGGCAAAGACTCCAGTGGTCATACATAATTCATAGATTCACCAAATATTTATTATAATTCTGTGTTTCATATTTTCTGCTAGATACTACTGGTTATGATTGCAGACATAGCTCAGAGAATGGGATGGTGCAATTTTGAATTAGTCATATTTAAAAAAGAAGCATGCATGGGGATGTCCACTTCACCCAGAGATATGCCCATCCTGTAGAGGTACACATAGCGGACTGAAACGTAACTGTTTTAGGCATAATACAGCTAGTGCTATCTAGACTTGCGCTGGCAATTAAATCCATTACATTAGCTACCTAATGTGAAGTAAACTCAACAAATGAGTAGGGGAAAGGGGGATACCTAGTCAGTTGTACAACTGAATGCCTTAAACTGAAATGTGTCTTCCGCATTCAACCCAACCCCTCTGAATAAGAGAGGTGGGGGTGCTGTCTTAATGTCATCCACCTCTTCGGTGCCCGGGGAACAGTGGGATAACTGCCCTGCTCAGGGGCAGAACAACATACTTTTACCTTGTCAGCTCAGGGATTCGATCCAACAACCTTTCGGTTACTGGCCCAACGCTCTAACCACTAGGATAAATAGTAATAGAGAATGGAGACTTTTACTTGAAAACGGGCAGGATATCCCTTTCCAGTTTCCTTGACTTACTTACTTTTTTTATACTGTGTTATGCATGTTCTCGTAGCACTCCTCACAGGCCGTTTGGTGTACGTTTTTTTGTTGTTGAGATGAAACTGCCAAAACTCTTTAAGGTATTATTGTATGTCAGAATTGCAACACAAGATTTGTTCAAGCCTAAAATGTTAGTCCGTAATCATAACATGGTGTTTGTATGTTCATAGATGAAATGTCACGTTTACCTACATGTTTTACGCATGGCATTTCATTATGATCCTAACTATACGTACCTTCAACATTTATGCAGTCTACTATTCCCCATCATTTATCAGCGCAATTTTGATTGTCAACTAACTTTTTTAAATTCAAGTTTTACAAAAATTGTACATCAATGTAAGTGCAAAGATTTTACAATATCCCAACCACCCTCCCTCTCTCCCTTCACACAACACATCCAGTCCTCCCTACCTCTCCGTCCTACCTCAGTCCACCCACCTCGATTCCCTCCCTCAATTCCCTCGCTCTCTCCCAACCACTCACCCCATATACCCAACCCACACCCTCCCTCAGTTGGGTCCTAGAAAACAACAATTCTACAGATTTATCACAACAAATAAAACAGGAAAAAATGTAATTGTCACACAAACAACTCAATACAGATTAAAGATTAGAAAAAGTGGAGCCACAACAACAGAAATAAATAGGTAAATAAATTATCAGTAAACCTTAGACAAACTTGCTTGGACTGGATAGTATTATATTGATGACTGTACCTATTATGCAATGACTACTGGGAATACCTAATGGGAAACCTTAAAGCATCTCAGAGGGAAGCCTCTGCAAGCCATTGAAGTATGATACAGTATACAGTGGGGCAAAAAAGTATTTAGTCAGCCACCAATTGTGCAAGTTGCTTCAACAAAGTAGTAAAGGGTCTGAATACTTAGGTAAATGCGATATTTTAGTGTTTTATTTTGAATACATTTGCAAAACTGGCAAACCTGATTTTGCTTTGTCATTATGGGATATTGTGTTTAGATTGATGAGAGGGGAAAAAAACTATTCAATCAATTTTAGAATAAGGCTGTAACGTAATAAAATGTGGAAAAGTCAAGGTGTCTGAATACTTTCCGAATGCACCCCCAGGTACCATATACAACTTTTTAAAAATGTATTTTCTGACTAGGGAGCACTTAGATATGGTCATTTTCACATTTTTATAAATTCTTATAATGTTTGGGAATGACGTATAGTAAGGCATTTGTGTAAATTCTACAGCAATATAGAGTGCGAAAACTGTTGTGCGTTTGGACATTTAATATAAAAACATCTGTCTTGTCCAGAACCGGAGTCTACTCCGACTGGTGCGTCATAGCCAATCAGATCTACAGTTGGCCTTTAAGAAAATAAGACAGTTGTCACAAGGGCCAGCCATCATTCATTTTGACCTGGACTGTGTGTTTACAGACAGTAGAAACTTTAGATCATTAGAACGCATTCGCCAAAAGCCACAAAATACACCTGAATGGATTTCTGCAAATATGTAAATATCATGGGAGTCCTCTTACATTTGGGAACTTTACAGTCCTATTGATCAAACAACCATTAAAGGGTAGGCTCTCTCTCCCTCAGTTATGCATATCAACAACTAATGCTAGCCAGTGGGAGATGAACTAAAATCTAACAAGGGAACTCTAAATAAACCCTCAAATGTTCAGCTAGGCTTCCGGTTTAGCATGTGAATGGAGAAGAAGCTTGTGGACATGAGTTACTTTTGCCTCATTTCTACTTTGCATTCCACTTTCAGTCTTGGTTTCATTAGACCAGAGAATCTGGTTTCTCATGGTCTGAGTCCTTTAGGTGCCTTTTGGCAAACTCATGTGCTTTTTACTGAGGAGTGGCATCTCTCTGTCTACCATAAAGGCCTGATTGGTGGAGTGTTGCAGAGATGGTTGTCCTTCTGGAAGGTTCTCCCATCGCCACAGAGGAGCTCTGTCAGAGTGAGCATTGGGTTCTTGGTTACCTCCCTGACCAAGGCCCCTTTCCCCCGATTGCTCAGTTTGCCCAGGCTGCCAGCTCTAGGAAGAGTCTTGGTGGTTCCAAACTTCCATTTAAGAATGATGGCGGCCACTGTGTTCTTGGGGACCTTCAATGCTGCAGACATTTTTTGGTACCCTTCCCCAGTTCTGTGCCTCCACACAATCCTGCCACGGAGCGCTACGGACATTTCCTTCAATGTCATGGCTTGGTTTTTGCTCTGTCTACTGTGGGGACTTATATTGACAGGTGTGTGCCTTTCCAAATCATGTCCAATCAATTGAATTTACGACAGGTGGACTCTAATGAAGTTGTAAAAACATCTCAAGGATGATCAATGGAAACAGGATGCACCTGAGCTCAATTTCAAGTCTTATCGCAAGGGCCTGAATATTTTACATTTTTTTTAAAGCTGTTTTCGCTTTGTCACTATGAGGTATTGTGGGTAGATTGATGAGGAAAAAATAAATGTAATACATTTTAGAATAAGGCTGTAACGTAGCAAAATGTGGAATAAGGTAAGGGACCTGAATACTTTGGAATGTACACTACCGGTCAAATGTTTTAGAACACCTACTCATTCAAGGGTTTTTCTTTATTTTTAATATTTTCTACATTGTAGAATAATAGTGAAGACATCAAAACTATGAAATAACACATATGGAATCATGTAGTAACCAAAAAGTTGTTGAGCAAATCACCCTTTGCCTTGATGACAGCTTTGCACACTCTTGGCATTATCTCAACATTATATTACCAAACCAAGGTATATTACATAAAATACAATGGAAAAAGACTTTGGACTATCTTCATTTATATCATGGGTGTCACGACTTCTGCCGAAGTTGGCTCCCCTTCCTGTTCGGGCGGTGCTCGGCGGTCGTCGTCACCGTCCTACTAGCCGCTACCGATCCCTTTTTCGTTTGTCTGTTGGTTTTGTCTTATTCGTTTCACCTGTGTGTATTTTGGTTTAATTAGCTTCCCTATATGTAGTAGTTTGACCCGCCCTTGTTTTGTGCGGGATTGTCTTTATGTTACGTGTGTGCATGTTAGGTCGTGGTGTATTTTCTTTACTTGACACCCTGGGTTTTTGGGTTGTCCTGTATAGTGGCCTGCACCCTGTATTGTCTTGGGCTTATTATTTTGGTGTGCAAGAGTAAAGCACTTTACTCCGTTTCTCTCTCTCTGCGTCTGATTCCTGCACCCATCTAGTCCCGCGTGACAGAATCCCGCACCGGAATATGGAATCAGCAGGAGCAGCCGAATCTCCTCTCCCATCGATGGAGGAAAGAGTCCTCCATCATACCAGCTTTCTCAATAGGATTGGTTCGGCCATGGACCAAATGATGGAGAGGATGGATCGATGGGAGAGGAGTGGCCTTCCCATCTCATCTCCAGCACCCCCTCCTCCAGCACCTCCTGTTCCTGCTACCGCATCTGGCTCCGGGGCTCTTCAGCTGACGCTCCCACGGGAGTATGATGGAACGGCGGCGGGGTGCCAGGGTTTCCTTCTACAACTGGAACTGTACCTGGCTAGTACCTACACGATCCTGGTCGTTGTGGATCGGTTTTCTAAGTCCTGTCGTCTCATCCCGTTGCCTTGTTTACCCATGTCTTCCGGCACTATGGGGTGCCTGAGGACATTGTTTCTGATCGGGGCCCCCAATTCACGTCCAGAGTATGGATGGCGTTTATGGAGAGATTGGGGGTCTCGGTCAGCTTAAACTCGGGTTTTCACCCCGAGAGTAATGGGCAGGTGGAGCGCGTAAACCAGGATGTGGGCAGGTTTCTGCGGTCATATTGCCGGGACCGGCCTGGTGAGTGGGCGAGGTATGTTCCTTGGGCTGAGCTCGCTCAGAACTCCTTACGCCACTCCTCAACGAAAATGTCCCCTTTTGAGTGTGTGTTAGGTTACCAGCCGGTCCTGGCCCCATGGCATCAGAGCCAGACCGAGGCTCCTGCGGTTGAGGAATGGGTACAGCGCTCCAAGGACACCTGGAAAGCCGTCCAGGAATCGCTAAGGTTAGCGGGAGAATGGCAGAAGAGGAGCGCTGACCAGCACCGCAGTGAGGCCCCAATGTTTGCACCGGGGGACAGGGTCTGGCTCTCGACCCGAAACCTGCCCCTCCTCCTGCCCTGTCAGAAGCTGGGGCCGCAGTGTGTGGGGCCGTTCAAAGTCCTGAGGAGAATAAACAAGGTGTGTTACAGGTTACAACTTCCTAGGTATTACCGTATTAACCCCTCGTTTCATGTGTCTCTCCTCAGGCCGGTGGTGGCTGGGCCCCTGCAAGAAGGTGAGGTGCCTGAGGTCCCTCCGCCCCCTCTGGACATTGAGGGGTCCCCGGCGTACACAGTACGTGGCATTCTGGACTCGATACGCCGGGTGAGGGGCCTACAGTACCTCGTGGACTGGGAGGGGTACGGTCCGGAGGAGAGATGCTGGGTTCCGGTGGGGGATATTTTGGACCCTTCTCTCCTGAGAGATTTCCACCGCCTCCACCCAGATCGCCCGGCGCCTCGTCCTCCGTGTCGTCCTCGAGGCCGTTGGCGGCGCACTAGCAGGAGCCGCGCGTCAGGGGGGAGGTACTGTCACGACTTCCGCCGAAGTTGGGTCCCCTGCCTGTTCGGGCGGTGCTCGGCGTTCGTCTTCACCGTCCTACTAGCCGCTACCGATCCCTTTTTCGTTTGTCTGTTGGTTTTGTCTTATTAGTTTCACCTGTGTGTATTTTGGTTTAATTAGCTTCCCTATATGTAGTAGTTTGACCCGCCCTTGTTTTGTGCGGGATTGTCTTTATGTTACGTGTGTTCATGTTAGGTAGTGGTGTATTTTCTTTTCTTTACTTGACACCCTGTGGTTTTGGGTTGTCCTGTATAGTGGCCTGCGCCCTGTATTGTGTTGGGCTTATTATTTTGGTGTGCAAGAGTAAAGCACTTTACTCCGTTACTCTCTCTCTCTGCGTCTGATTCCTGCACCCACCTAGTCCTGCTTGACAATGGGCAGAAAACCCAATTCATCTCCATCGTTCATTGAAGTTGATGGGTCATTTATAACAAAACCTTTCGATTTGGTCAATCTTTTCAATGACTATTTCACTAGTAAAGTGGAACAACTCAGAAGTGAAATGACAACATTGAACAGTGAACCATCATATTTGTATTTAAAATATATAATAATGAGAGAGAACGATTGCTGTTTTGAATTTGGTCAAGTTAACGTGGGAGAGTTGGAAAAGCTATTGTTATCCATCAATAATGATAAGCCACCAGGAATAGACACCCTTTTGGTAAACGATTGAGAATGGTAGTACACTGTATTGCCACCCATATTTGCTATATCTTTAACTGAAGACTAAAGGAGTGTGTGTGTCCACAGGCGTGGAAGGAAGCTAATTTAATTCCACTGCCTAAAAACAGTAAAGCACCCTTTGCTGGCTCTAACATCTACCTAATCAGTTTTCTGCCTGCTCGTAGTAAACTGTAGTTAACTACTGACTTTCAGCATGCATATAGAGAAGGACACTCAACGTGTACTGCATTGACTCAGATGACATATGATTGGTTAAAAGAAATGTATGATAAGATGATAGTCAGAGTTTTATTGTTAGATTGTTAGATTTCAATGCATCCTTTGATGTTATTGATCATACACTGAACAAAAATATAAACATAAGATGTAAAGTCTTGGTCCCATGTTTCATGAGCTGAAATAAAAGATCCCAAAAATGTTCCATACGCACAAAACACATGTTTTCTCTAAAATGTTGATATGGACAGGTATAAGCTACGGACAATGAACACAATTGCATTTTATCTATGGTAATTTGAATGCACACAAAAACTGTGACATGATCCTCAGGCCCATTGTTAGGCCCATTGTTTTAAGGTATCTGCGACCAACAGATACTTTCTGTATTCCCATTCACCTGAAATCCATAGATTAGGGCCAAATGTATTTATCTAAATTGAAGGAATTTCCTCATATGAACTGTAACTCTGTCAAATCAATGAAATATTTGCATGTTGCATTTATTTTTGTTCAGTATGAATTGCTATTGAAGAAACTCAGTTACTTTGGCTTTACATCACCTGCCATTACAGGGTTGGAGAGTTATTTTTTCCAATAGAACCCAGAGAGGGTTCTTGAATGAAAGCTTCATTAACATCAATGAGGTGTCCCTGGGGGGCTTTGCCTTCGGCCGTTACTGTTCTCTATTTTTACAAATTATTTGCAACTGGTCTTACATAAAGCTAGAATGACTATGTACAGTGCCTTGCAAAAGTATTCGGCCCCCTTGAACTTTGCGACCTTTTGCCACATTTCAGGCTTCAAACATAAAGATATAAAACGGTATTTTTTTGTGAAGAATCAACAACAAGTGGGACACAATCATGAAGTGGAACAACATTTATTGGATATTTCAAACTTTTTTAACAAATCAAAAACTGCAAAATTATTCAGCCCCCTTAAGTTAATACTTTGTAGCGCCACCTTTTGCTGCGATTACAGCTGTAAGTCGCTTGGGGTATGTCTCTATCAGTTTTGCACATCGAGAGACTGACATTTTTTCCCATTCCTCCTTGCAAAACAGCTCGAGCTCAGTGAGGTTGGATGGAGAGCATTTGTGAACAGCAGTTTTCAGTTCTTTCCACAGATTCTCGATTGGATTCAGGTCTGGACTTTGACTTGGCCATTCTAACACCTGGATATGTTTATTTTTGAACCATTCCATTGTAGATTTTGCTTTATGTTTTGGATCATTGTCTTGTTGGAAGACAAATCTCCGTCCCAGTCTCAGGTCTTTTGCAGACTCCATCAGGTTTTCTTCCAGAATGGTCCTCTATTTGGCTCCATCCATCTTCCCATCAATTTTAACCATCTTCCCTGTCCCTGCTGAAGAAAAGCAGGCCCAAACCATGATGCTGCCACCACCATGTTTGACAGTGGGGATGGTGTGTTCAGGGTGATGAGCTGTGTTGCTTTTACGCCAAACATAACGTTTTGCATTGTTGCCAAAAAGTTACATTTTGGTTTCATCTGACCAGAGCACCTTCTTCCACATGTTTGGTGTGTCTCCCAGGTGGCTTGTGGCAAACTTTAAACGACACTTTTTATGGATATCTTTAAGAAATTGCTTTCTTCTTGCCACTCTTCCATAAAGGCCAGATTTGTGCAATATACGACTGATTGTTGTCCTATGGACAGAGTCTCCCACCTCAGCTGTAGATCTCTGCAGTTCATCCAGAGTGATCATGGGCCTCTTGGCTGCATCTCTGATCAGTCTTCTCCTTGTATGAGCTGAAAGTTTAGAGGGACGGCCAGGTCTTGGTAGATTTGCAGTGGTCTGATACTCCTTCCATTTCAATATTATCGCTTGCACAGTGCTCCTTGGGATTTTTAAAGCTTGGGAAATCTTTTTGTATCCAAATCCGGCTTTAAACTTCTTCACAACAGTATCTCGGACCTGCCTGGTGTGTTCCTTGTTCTTCATGATGCTCTGCGCTTTTGACGGACCTCTGAGACTATCACAGTGCAGGTGCATTTATACGGAGACTTGATTACACACAGGTGGATTGTATTTATCATCATTAGTCATTTAGGTCAACATTGGATCATTCAGAGATCCTCACTGAACTTCTGGAGAGAGTTTGCTGCACTGAAAGTAAAGGGGCTGAATAATTTTGCACGCCCAATTTTTCAGTTTTTGATTTGTTAAAAAAGTTTGAAATATCCAATAAATGTCGTTCTTTATGTTTGAAGCCTGAAATGTGGCAAAAGGTTGCAAAGTTCAAGGGGGCCGAATACTTTCGCAAGGCACTGTATGTGGATGATTCCACACTCTACATGTCAACACCCAAAGCCAGTGAGCTCACTGAAATTCTAAATATGAAATTCTAAAAAAATAATAAAAAAAAATAAAAAAATTCACCTTTATTTAACCAGGTAGGCTTGTTGAGAACAAGTTCTCATTTGCAACTGCAACCTGGCCAAGATAAAGCATAGCAGTGTGAACAGACAACACAGAGTTACACATGGAGTAAACAATTAACAAGTCAATAACACAGTAGAAAAAAAAGAGAGTCTATATACATTGTGTGCAAAATGCATGAGGAAGTAGGCGAATAATTACAATTTTGCAGATTAACACTGGAGTGATAAATGATCAGATGGTCATGTACAGGTAGAGATATTGGTGTGCAAAAGAGCAGAAAAGTAAATAAATATAAACAGTATGGGGATGAGGTAGGTAAAATTGGGTGGGCTATTTAGACTATGTACAGCTGCAGCGATCGGTTAGCTGCTCAGATAGCAGATGTTTGAAGTTGGTGAGGGAGATAAAAGTCTAAAATAAGGAGTTACAGTCAGTATCAGAATGAGTGATTCATAATAACCTGGCCTTAAATACATCTAAAACTAAAAGCATTGTCTTTGGTTCAAAACATTCTCTAAGACCTAAACCTCAACTTGAGTGTATAATGGATGTAACCACTGAGCAAGTTGAGGAAGCTAAACTCCTGGGTATAACATTGGATGGTCAGTTATCACAGTCAAGTCACATTGACAAAGTTATTGTGAAGATGGGGAGGGGTATGTCTGTTATAAAAAGATCTGCATTTTTTACCAAAAAATCTGTTACTTGTTGTTCAGGCTCTGGTATCATCCCATCTTGATTACTGTCTAGTAATATGGTCAAGTGCAGGAAAGAAAGACCTAGCAAAGCTGCAGCTAGCTCAAAACAGAGCAGCACACCTTGGCCTTAACTTCACACACAGAACCAATATCAACAGCATGCATGCCAGTCTTTCCTGGTTGATGGTTGACGGTTGACGAGAGAGTAACTGATTCTCCTAGTTTTTATGAGAAATATTACTGTAATGAAAATTCCAGATTGTTTTTGTAAGCAAATAATATTAAGCTCAGACACCAATACGTACCCCACAAGACATTCCACGAGGGGTCTCTTCACAGTCCTCATGTCCAAAACAAATTTATGGCAAAGCACAGTGTTATACAGACCCATGATCGCATGGAACTCCCTTCCATCTTCAATTACTCAAGAAAACCGCAAAATTACCTTTAAAAAAAGATGAAACCTCATCTCATGGAACGATGGGGACTGTGAGGACACAAACAGACACACTCTAACACACATACCTTTTATTGTTGTTTGTATTATTATAATATTTTGGGGGGTATTGTTTGTATATCATTTATGTCTCCCCAGTGGTGCAGTGGTCTAAGGCACTGCATCTCAGTGCTAGAGGCATCACTACAGACCCTGGTTCGATCCCGGGCTGTATCACAGCTGGCCGTGATTGGGAGTCCCATAGGGCAGTGCACAATTGGCCCAGCGTCGTCTGGGTTAGGGGAGGGTTTGGCTGGGGTAGGCAGTCATTGTAAAATAAGAATCTGTTCTTCACTGACTTGCCTAGTTATATTAAATGTATTTTACATTTTTGTGACTGTTCTTGTCTGTCAGTGCACCTGCCTCTGCAAAATATAATTAAGATCAAAATATACAAACAAACTGGATAATTACATGTGGCTGGGGTGGGTGTGCTCTCATATTCAAGCCCTGAATAACATGGAGAGATGACAGATACACAGGGAAAGTAATTATGGTTATGTTACCTGGAGGGGTGTGGAGGAGGATCTATTTTACCTTGCACTTATTGGAGATTGAATTATGTTCCAAGCAGTTTGATTTAGTTTTGTAGATAGGAGGGACTGATTTGAGACACTTTTCACTTTTCAGTCTTTAGTAATAATGTTATGTCAACATGACATTTACTTTCATTGTGTATTTGAATTGGCAAGACAGCATGTTAATAGGGGTTACAAACTGTCCCAGCTTTTGTTCATATGTATAATACAAATATGTGAAAAGGATATCCTGTGAAACTCCAATAGTTGCTCAGAATTCAATGGGTGTTCAGAAATAGAATGTGTTCCCTCTCACTGAACCCCTGAATCCCTCTCACTGAGAGGATAGGCAGCCAGCAGACAGAGCTCCTTGTGAGGACAGCGAGTGTGCTCTTCTCTGCCCAGGCTTCTCTCCTGTCTAAGAATGGCTTCAAGCTGCTGCAGACAAACTTTAGAGGACTTTTTTGTAGATTCTGTATTATTGACTGAGCCTTTCCTCAATGCAATGATAAAATGGCAAGCTAAACCTTGGCTCGAGCACCAAGAGGATGGCATCGAAAAGAAGTGTGATCTTTTAATCCGCACTTCATTTCCATAAAGACTGAGAATCGTGTGTTGGGATTGGGAATAAATGAATACAATAGGTGCTGCCCACTCATCGGGCTTTGTGATGCAATTATTTAGGATGAAAGGTATTTTTATTGATTTGAGCAGCTGCATAAAACCAAGCACTCGAGTTGTTTACACCTGGGGTTTTTACTAAAAAATGATGGTAGACAAAGATATTGTTGTTAAGATCTAAGAGAGGATTCAAGATGTGTAACATACAAATAGTGCTAACAACACATCTGGAATATGTTATTATTACCATAACAATACATTATTACTACCCAAACATATCACAAGGATCAGTAACCAGAGGTTGAGAGGTAAGTTAGCTGATGGTTAAGGTAACACTGAGGTAACACCGGGAAGGTCCTGGGAGGAAGGACGTGGAGAGGAAACACGATCTTCACTCACTCTTCTAATTAAGGCAGCAGAATCCCAATTGAATTTCCTCATTATCAGCAGGTCCAAGAAAACTCTGGGGTACTGATGATGATGACATTTTGAGTCATTGATATTCCTTAAAAAGATTTCAGTTAGCTTACGGGTATTCTTCAACATAAATGCGTAAAACTACGTCACAATGCTGTAGACACCTTGGGGAATACGGAGAAAAAGTAATCTGGTTGATAGCCCATTCACTGCTCAATAGGGACGCATTGGAACGCAGAGCTTTCAAAAGATGAGTCACTTCCAGATTGGATTTTTCTCAGGCTTTCGCCTGCAATATCAGTTCTGTTATACTCACAGACAATATCTTTACAGTTTTGGAAACTTTAGAGTGTTTTCTATCATAAGCTGTCAATTATATGCATATTCTAGCATCTTGTCCTGACAAAATATCCCGTTTACTACGGGAACGTTATTTTTCCTTGCTAGCTATAGTAGGTATGTTTGAAGAAGCACATAACTCGTTTCTGTTGTTGATACTGCTCTTTCAACTTCCATTGGATCTGGTTTAGTTTCTTAATCAAAGACAATCACTGTCATTTTACTAAGGCTTTGAACTTGCTGCTCCTCAATTGACAATCTATAGCCTACATTGTAGTTTGGCAGCCTTTAGGTCATTTTGGATACCAATGTTACTAGCTAGTTAGCTAGTTAGACACCGATCCTGTCCATCAATATTTGTGTATATACATTTTTAATTTGGGGTCTGTTTGATGTACACAATTTTTTTATTGGATTTTTAACTCTTTATTTTTATGGACACTCTGAACTACCTGTATCTGTATTGTTCAAATGATAAGGGAATAGTTATGCTAAGTAAACATTTAAATAAACCTTAATGCTTGTATAGCTCTTTGAACGTTTGTGATACAGTACCACCTCTGTGAGTTAATTTCCATCACAAAAACTTAATAACACGGCAAAACACCTTAAAGAAGAAAGGGTCTACGTTGGCCATGATTGGTGATGCTGGTCACTGACGATTTTCAGTTACATTCACTTTATCTTGGACTCCACTATGACATTGGAGTCTAATACTATCAATCCTCTCTTCCAATTGTACTCTTGTTTAATTTTTGCATTAGCTGAAGAGTTTAGACCCACAGTTAATTTGTTGATTGTACATATCCAAAGTGCTAGTTGTCCATTTATTAACTTTTATTGAATTGTTTCCTCCCAACAACATTTAACAATTTACCAATACAGGGGCTGACCCTTTTCATACCCTACTGGTTAATTTCAAACGTTTGTCATTACTCAGCCCTGTGGCCACACCTAGTGGACTATATTCATTTATTGCCAATGAAATGACGCAGATCGCTGTTAACATTTTTCAATAACTGAAGCTGAAGGTTATGGTCATTGTTTAAAGTGTGAAAGAAACCCAAAATGTACACTTGCCTATTGACATATACTGTATATATTTTTTTATTTCTAGGGCGTGTGTGAGATTGTGTGTAGATGTGTGTGTGTGTGTAAGAGAAAAATGGTATGAATACTGTCTGATGGCACTGTACTATGCTCCACCACAACCACATCCAATATATTTGCTCAACAGAACATGGACAATGCTAAGACCTGAGCTCTTTTGTATTGATTTGTGGATATTGTTGGTTTCAGAGCAGTGGAGTGGTCTGGTATATTCACTACGGACAGATAATTTTAGATGTCTCCATTAATTGACATTGCGAGAGTTTGGGACTATAAGGTTCTGTCTGCATTTTTGTCAAAATATGTGTGACAACTATTGACACAGCATTGTTCTGTTCAATGTTCTCTACCTATATAATACTCTAAATACCAAAATTCATGTTAATAAGTTAAAAATGATACAATGTAAAAATTCCTGACATCATTCAAACTACATCTTTTAATCATCTTTTTGCAGATACGTACAGTCTCAAGCTCTAAGCTCTCAAATGCCTAATGACATGTGAATTATCATGACATGAGTATGTGATGTGAAAGATCAGTGGATTTGTATGATGATACACCTCAGATTTATATATAGTAATTACAGATTTCCTAAGCAAGCAATGAATGAAGGATTCTTCAAAATATCCATTAGGGGTTCATCAGAGCTGTTAAATGCTTACTACACCACTTCCTCCTTTAAGTAAATTAATAATGTCTGAATTGATTACCCTATGGCATTGCTCTGTATCAAGATAGGTAGGTATTGGATATCCACATTATGTTTTAGTTTAGCAGAGAAAATATTTATTGTATTCTGTAATGTACAATGCTTATGACATTGCAATTCAGGTAATGTATTAATGTGTCATACATGATTTGACTGCTAATTCAGGATGATTTGTATGTCCTTTTCTTCCACAACTGTCACTTTTTTAATACAGTATTATATTAATGCACCTGCTATCTCTACACTGGATGTGTCTGTCCACCACCTAATGTGCACCAATTTACTGTAATGTACTGTGGGTGAAATGAACTACTATACTATTTCTCTCATAGAAAAGCATTAACTTACAGTAATCAAGTGTAAAATGATGCCCTGTGGGGCAGTTCTCTGCTACCCCGAGGGTATGTCCTCGCTGCTTTTTACTCACCCAGTCATACAAATCCTTTTGTATGTTGCTTTACATTTTACAGGTACTCCTACTCGGAATGTATGTTGTAAGTTTTTGCTCATCGGAAGGAAACAAGAAAGGGAAGACATCTGTATTGTTCAAATGATAAGGGAATAGTTATGCTAAGTAAACATTTAAATAAAACCTTAATGCTTGTATAGCTCTTTGAACGTTTGTGATACAGTACCACCTCTGTGAGTTAATTTCCATCACAAAAACTTAATAACACGGCAAAACACCTTAAAGAAGAAAGGGTCTAAACCATCTGACCCAGATGTTTTTTTGGGGTCAAGTTTAAGGAGCTTCTTTAGCACCTCGGACTCAGTGACCGCCTGCAGGGGGATTTTGAAATTATGCTTTACAGCGAAAGCAATCCAAGCGTTTGTGTAAGTTTATCGATAGCCTAGCATATCATTATGTACACTTAACATCAGGAAGCTAGGTCACGAAAATCAGAAAAGCAATCAAACTAACCGTTTACCTTTGATGATCTTCAGATATTTTCACTCACGAAACTCCCAGTTACACAACAAATGTTCATTTTGTTCCATAAAGATTATTTTTATACCAAAATACCTCTGTTTGTTTGTCGCGATATGTTCAGAAATCCACAGGAAAGAGTGGTCACAACAAAGCAGACGGTAATTCCAAATAGTCTTCATAATGTCCACAGAAACATGTCAAACGTTTTTTATCATTCCTCGGGTAGTTTTTAAAATATATATTTGATAATATATCAACCGAGTGTGTAGGTTTTTCAATAACAGAGGGTGGAACAATGGCGGCTTTACTCTGTAGCGCAAAAACTCACTCTGAGAGCACCCACCTATCTACTTACGCAATGTGATCTTTCACGCTCATTTTTCAAAATAAAAGCCTGAAACTATGTCTAAAGACTGTTGACATCTTAGGGAAGCCAGAGAAAAAGGAATCTGGTTGATATCCCTTTAAATGGAGGATAGGCGTGCATAGGAACATAAAGGTTTCAAAATAAGAGGCACTTCCTGATTAAATTTTCCTCAGGGTTTCGCCTGCAATATCAGTTTTGTTATACTCACAGACAATATTTTGACAGTTTTGGAAACTTTAGAGTGTTTTCTATCCTAATCTGTCAAATATATGCATATTCTAGCATCTGGTCCTGAGAAATAGGCCGTTTACATTGGGAATGTTATTTTTCCAAACATAAAAATAGTGCCCCCTAGCTTCAAGAGGTTCCTGCCCCTATCTCTGACCTTTTAAACCTGGCACTCCTCTCTGTGAAGGTTCCCATTGCTTGGAAGGCAGCCCCAGTTCATCCTCTATTTAAAGGGGGAGATCAAGCTGATCTTAACCTTTATAGGAGACTGTGTGAATCAGGCATTCATGGTCGAATTGCTGCAAAGAAACCACTACTAAAGGACACCAATAAGAAGAAGAGACTTGCTTGGGCCAAGAAACATGAGCAATGGACATTAGACTCGTGGAAATTTGTCCTTTGGTCTGGAGTCCAAATATGAGATTTTTGGTTCCAACCGCCGTGTCTTTGTGAGATGCGGTGTGGGTGAACGGATGATCTCCGCATGTGTCAGCGGGCATTGTGCCCGGCCCGCCACAGGATTCGCTGGTGGGTGATGGGACAAGAATATCCCAGCCGGCCAAACCCTCCCCCAACCCAGACGCTTGGCCAATTGTGCGCCACCCCATGGGTCCCCTGGTCGCGGCCTGTCTCCCATCTATTTCTGATGTCCATCCGGTTTGATTTCTATGTGCCATATCTTTCAAACTGTGCTCTTTCACAAAAATTCTTAAGCCATATCCGATTCACGGACACAGTATTTTAAGGACACAGTTTTATTAGTTATCTTGTTATTTTTTGTTGTTATTAGTCCCAACCTTCAGCTCTGTTCCAACACTCCCATCTATCTCTTTTAACACCATCCATATTGGATTTCTATTTGCCATATATTTTCAACTGTGCTTTGGTGTTTCACAAAAGTTCTGGGCCTTTCTATTCTCATTGTTTCTACAGATTGTAAATTGAAAATAAAATTTTTAGCTAAAAGTATTATTATATTTTGATCGATTCATTATGACTTTTTAGATCACCCATTAGTGCTATCTGCAGGGTTAGCTCCAGGTAAAGGAGGCAGGTTGCCTTCGCTTTCTTGGGCACAGAAACTATGGTGGTCTGCTTGAAACATGCAGGAATTACAGACTCGGTCAGGGAGAGGTTAAAAATATCAGTGAAGACCCAAATTCGTCTACACGGACAAGTTCTGGCCTGGTTTAGATCATATCTGTCGGAAAGATATCAGTTTGTCTCTGTGAATGGTTTGTCCTCTGACAAATCAACTGTAAATTTCGGTGTTCCTCAAGGTTCCGTTTTAGGACCACTATTGTTTTCACTATATATTTTACCTCTTGGGGATGTTATTCGAAAACATAATGTTAACTTTCACTGCTATGCGGATGACACACAGCTGTACATTTCAATGAAACATGGTGAAGCCCCAAAATTGCCCTCGCTAGAAGCCTGTGTTTCAGACATAAGGAAGTGGATGGCTGCAAACGTTCTACTTTTAAACTCGGACAAAACAGAGATGCTTGTTCTAGGTCCAAAGAAACAAAGAGATCTTCTGTTGAATCTGACAGTTAATCTTAATGGTTGTACAGTCGTCTCAAATAAAACTGTGAAGGACCTTGGCGTTACTCTGGACCCTGATCAAATCAAATCAAATCAAATCAAATCAAATTTATTTATATAGCCCTTCGTACATCAGCTGATATCTCAAAGTGCTGTACAGAAACCCAGCCTAAAACCCCAAACAGCAAGCAATGCAGGTGTAGAAGCACGGTGGCTAGGAAAAACTCCCTAGAAAGGCCAAAACCTAGGAAGAAACCTAGAGAGGAACCAGGCTATGTGGGGTGGCCAGTCCTCTTCTGGCTGTGCCGGGTGGAGATTATAACAAAACATGGTCAAGATGTTCAAATGTTCATAAATGACCAGCATGGTCGAATAATAATAAGGCAGAATAGTTGAAACTGGAGCAGCAGCACAGTCAGGTGGACTGGGGACAGCAAGGAGTCATCATGTCAGGTATTCCTGGGGCATGGTCCTATGGCTCAGGTCCTCCGAGAGAGAGAAAGAAAGAGAGAATTAGAGAGAGCATATGTGGGATGGCCAGTCCTCTTCTGGCTGTGCCGGGTGGAGATTATAACAGAACATGGCCAAGATGTTCAAATGTTCATAAATGACCAGCATGGTCGAATAATAATAAGGCAGAACAGTTGAAACTGGAGCAGCAGCACAGCCAGGTGGACTGGGGACAGCAAGGAGTCATCATGTCAGGTAGTCCTGGGGCATGGTCCTAGGGCTCAGGTCCTCCGAGAGAGAGAAAGAGAGAAGGAGAGAATTAGAGAACGCACACTTAGATTCACACAGGACACCGAATAGGACAGGAGAAGTACTCCAGATATAACAAACTGACCCTAGCCCCCCGACACATAAACTACTGCAGCATAAATACTGGAGGCTGAGACAGGAGGGGTCAGGAGACACTGTGGCCCCATCCGAGGACACCCCCGGACAGGGCCAAACAGGAAGGATATGATCTCTCTTTTGACGAACATATCAAGACTGTTTCAAGGACAGCTTTTTTCCATCTATGTAACATTGCAAAAATCAGAAACTTTCTATCCAAAAATTATGTAGAAAAATGTATCCATGCTTTTGTTACTTCTGGGTTAGACTACTGCAATGCTCTACTTTCCGGCTACCCGGATAAAGCGCTAAATAAATGTCAGTTAGTGCTAAATACGGCTGCTAGAATCCTGACTAGAACCAAATAATTTGATCATATTACTCCAGTGCTAGCCTCCCTACACTGGCTTCCTGTCAAGGCAAGGGCTGATTTCAAGGTTTTACTGCCAACCTACAAAGCATTACATGGGCTTGCTCCTACCTATCTCTCTGATTTGGTCCTGCCGTACATACCTACACGTACGCTACGGTCACAAGACGCAGGCCTCCTAATTGTCCCTAGAATTTTTAAGCAAACAGCTGGAGGCAGGGCTTTCTCCTATAGAGCTCCATTTTTATGGAATGGTCTGCCTACCCATGTGAGAGATGCAAACTTGGTCTCAACCTTTAAGTCTTTACTGAAGACTCATCTCTTCAGTAGGTCATATGATTGAGTGTAGTCTGGCCCAGGAGTGTGAAGGTGAACGGAAAGGCTCTGGAGCATAGAACCGCCCTTGCTGTCTCTGCCTGGCCGGTTACCCTCTTTCGACTGGGATTCTCTGCCTCTAACCCTATTACAGGGGCTGAGTCACTGGCTTACTGGTGCTGTTTCATGCCTTCCCTAGGAGGGGTGTGTCACTTGAGTGGGTTGAGTCACTGATGTGATCTTCCTGTCTGGGTTGGCTCCCCCTCCCTTGGGTTGTGCAGTGTCGGAGATCTTTGTGGGCTATACTCTGCCTTGTCTCAGGATGGTAAGTTGGTGAAGATATCCCTCTAATGTTGTGGGGGCTGTGCTTTGGCAAAGTGGGTTGGGTTATATCCTTCCTGTTTGTCCCGCTCCGGGGGTATCATCGGATGGGGCCACAGTGTCTCCTGACCCCTCCTGTCTCAGCCACCAGTATTTATGCTGCAGTATTTTATGTTTTCGGGGGGCTAGGGTCAGTTTGTTATATCTAGAGTACTTCTCCTGTCTTATCCGCTGTCCTGTATGAATTTAAGTATGCTCTCTCTAATTCTCTCTTTCTTTCTCTCTCTCGGAAGACCTGAGCCCTAGGACCATGCCTCAGGACTACCTGGCATGATGACTCCTTGCTGTCCCCATTCCACCTGGCTGTGCTGCTGCTCCAGTTTCAACTGTTCTGCCTGTGATTATTACTATTTGACCATGCTGGTCATTTATGAACATTTGAACATCTTAGCCATGTTCTGTTATAATCTCCACCCGGCACAGCCAGAAGAGGACTGGCCACCCCTCATAGCCTGGTTCCTCTCTAGGTTTCTTCCTTGGTTTTGGCCTTTCTAGGGAGTCTTTCCTAGTCACTGTGCTTCTACACCTGCATTGCTTGCTGTTTGGGGTTTAAGGCTGGTTTTCTGTACAGCACTTTGAGATATCAGCTGATGTACGAAGGGCTATATAAATACATTTGATTTGATTTGAAGACACTTGCCAGTTGGTCTGCGCAGGCTCTGTGTACATGTCCTGGTATTCTGTCTGTCCCGTGGCCTTGTGAATTCTGATTTGTTTAAAGGTCTTGCTCACATCGGCTACGGAGAGGAATAGCTGGTGCTCTCATGCATGCTTCAGTGCTGCTTGCCTAGAAGGGAGCATTAAAAGGCATTTAGCCCGTCTGCTAGGCTCGCGTGACTGGGCAGCTTGCGGCTGGGTTTCCCTTTGTAGTCGATAATACTTTGCAAGCTCTACCACATCTGACGAGTGTCAGAGCCGGTGTAGTAGGGTTCAATCTTAGTCCTGTATTAAAGCTTTGCCTGTTTGATGGTTCGTCTGAGGGCATAGCATGATTTCTTATAAGCATCCGGATTAGTGTCTCGCTCCTTGAAAGCTACAGCTCTACACTTTAGCTCGGTTGCCTGTAATCCATGGCTTCTGGTTGCGATATGAACGTATGGTCATTGTGGGGACGACGTCATTGATGCACTTATTGATGAAGCCAGTGACTGAGGAACATATTCCTATCTGCGCTAGCAAAACAGTCCTGTAGTGTAGCATCCTGACCACTTCCGTATTGACAACTTCATCTTACTGCTTCCGTTTTTTGCGAGTCACTTGTACTTCCTGCTTTAGTTTTTGCTTGTAAGCAGGAATCAGGAGGATATAATTATGTTCAGATTTTCCAAATGGAGGGTGAGGGAGCGCTTTCTACGTGTCTTTGTGTGTGAAGTAAAGACGGTCTGGAGTTTGTTTTCCTTTGGTTGCACGTGTGACATGCTGGTAGGAATGAGGTAAAACTGATTTAAGATTGTGTGAGTTAAAGTCCCCGGACACGAGGAGCGCCGCTTCTGGATAAGCATTTTCTTGTTTGCTTATGGCCTCAACAGCTCATTGAGTGTGGTCTTAGTACCACTGTCGGTTTGTGGTGGTAAATAGAAGGCTACGAAAAATATTGATGAAAAGTCTCTTGGTAGATTGTGTGGTCTACAGCTTATCATGAGGTACTCTACCTCAGGCGAGCAATACCTCGAGACTACCATCATTTTAGACATTCCGCACCGGCTGATATTGACAAATAGACACACACCTCCACCCCTCATCTTACCGGACGTAGCTGTTCTGTTCTACCGATGAACAGAAAACCCAGGCAACTGTATTTCATCCGTGAAACATAAGATATTACAGTTTTTGATGTCCCGTTTGTAGGATAGTCTCGAACGGAGCTCATCTAGTTCATTCGCCAATGATTGCATGTTGGCCAATAGAACGGATGGTAGAGGCGGGTTACCCACTTGCCGACGAATTCTTCCAAGGCACCCTGATCTGTATTTCCTGTTTTTCTTCATCCGAATGACTGGGATTCGGGCCTTGTCTGGGAGCAGCATTATATCCTTCGCTCAGATTCATTAAAGAAAAATTATTCATCCAGTTCGAGGTGAGTAATCTTTGTTCTGATATACAGAAGCTCTTTAAAGTCATAAGAGACTGTAGCATCAACATTATGTACAAAATATGTTACAAACAATACGAAAAACACACAAAATAGCACAATTGGTTAGGAGCCCGTAAAACGGCAGCCATCCCCTCGGCGCCATTCTATTCTTAATTCACAGACTACCACAATGAGTTTAATTTTAAGATATTCATCACTGTCCTTACATTTTTAAATACTTATCCATACTAACTGTAAGTTGAACTCTGGTTGTCCTCCAATACCTCTCCCACAAAAACAAAAAACTATTAACAAAATACATTTATCGTAAAAAAGTTAAAACCAAACATGACCTCCTTTAGAGCTTGCATCGCTAGTGTTGCTCCCAGCATGAGTCCCTGTTGCACTTGCCAACTCCTACACAAATATGAATAAAATAAATAAATTATAACACTCTCCTAATACAATTACAAAATCCTGGACAACAAGATACCTTAATAAAACACAAAAATCATAAAGAAGGGGGGACCTAGATTAATCATCCAACCAAAATTATATAAAATATGTATGATTATGAAGACAGATAAGAATATTAAAGTATTGAGCTAAGCTGTACTCCACAGTGGGGTATTAATACATTTTGAATTTACAAAGAAAAAGTAAATAGTCCTATTTACAAACCCACAATTCTGTCTAAATGACAAAGAGCAAACAACATGTTGTTGTTGATAAGCCATGGTCAAATTACTGTAGATGACAAAATATTTGAATAACTTTGAATACTGTAATAGTTGTTACATGTAATGAAAGGAAAAAACTCAACTATAACAATGAATGCCATGAAGAATGGTATTTATGTACGGTAGTTGGTTATGGATCTCACAATGAATTAGCATGGCATTAATGACAGCCATAGATATTATCCTCCAGATAGTTATGGCCCTGTCCTCAGTCTGGGTGTTTAATGGAAGCCTAATGATGTGGAAAACCATTAGTCACATCACTTGACCTTGATCCCTGACCCCTGATCTTTTTCTGCAAATTTCTGTACAGAACCTCTTCACGCCTTGTCAGATAAAAGCACCGACAACATGTGTCTGTGTGTGTGTCTCAATGTGTGTTTTACAGTGTGTGTGAGTGTGTGCGTGCGTGTGTGTTTGGGCATCATCAACAGTGTGGGACAAAGTTATCCTCCACCATGCAGCGATCCTCTCTTTTTCTTTCTCATTCAGCTGTAGGACCTGAACTGTAACAGCAGATCTCCTCTTCGTCTGAAGAGGAGTAAGGATCGGACCAAGATGCAACATGGTAAGTGTCCATAATGTTTTTAATAAAGACAAATGAGCACTCAAACAAAAACAATAAACGATAACGTGAAATCTACAAAAAAACGAAACAGTACGGTGTGGCGACAAACACTCACACGGAAACAAACACCCACAAGCCAACAGTGAAAGCCAGGCTACCTAAGTATGATTCTCAATCAGAGAAAACTAACGACACCTGCCTCTGATTGAGAACCATACTAGGCCGAAACAGAAACCAAACATAGAAAAACAAACAGACTGCCAACCCCAACTCACGCCCTGACCATACTAAATAAAGACAAAACAAAGGAAATAAAGGTCAGAACGTGACAGTACCCCCCCCCCCAAAGGTGCGGACTCCGGCCGCAAAACCTGAACCTATAGGGGAGGGTCTGGGTGGGCGTCTGTCCGCTATGGCGGCTCTGGCGCAGGTCGTGGACCCCACTTCACCGCAGTTTTTGTCCGCCTCCTCAACCGCCCCCGTGGCTTCTTATGAGCGGCGACCCTCGCGGCCGACCTTGACTGGGGACCCACGCCACGGGTCCCGAATGGATGGGAGACTCCGGCAGCGCCGAACAGGCGGGAGACTCCGGCAGCACCAGACAGGCGGGAGACTCCGGCAGCACCAGACAGGCGGGAGACTCCGGCAGCACCAGACAGGCGGCTCTGGCAGCTCCTGGCTTGCTGGCAGCTCCTGGCTGGCTGACGGTTCTGGCTGGCTGGCTGCTCTGGCGGCTCCTGGCTGGCTGGCGGCTCTGGCGGCTCAGGACAGACTGGCGGCTCTGGCGGCGATGGACAGACGGGCGGCTCTGGCGGCGATGGACAGACGGGAGACTCTGGAGGCGATGGACAGACGGGAGACTCTGGCGGCGATGGACAGACGGGAGACTCTGGCGGCGATGGACAGACGGGAGACTCTGGCGGCGATGGACAGACGGGAGACTCTGGCGGCGATGGACAGACGGGAGACTCTGGCGGCGATGGACAGACGGGAGACTCTGGCGGCGATGGACAGGAGGGAACACCTGTAGGCAGAAGATGGAGAGACAGCCTGGTGCGGGGTGCTGCCACCACAGGGCTGGTGCGTGGAGGTGGCACTGGATAGACAGGACCTTGAAGACACACTGGAGCTCTTGAGCACCGAGCCTGCCCAACCTTACCTGGTTGAATGCTCCCGGTAGCCAGGCCAGTGCGGCGAGGTGGAATAGCCCGCACTGGGCTGTGCTGGCGAACCGGGGACACCATGCGTAAGGCTGGTGCCATGTACGCCGGCCCGAGGAGACGCACTGGAGACCAGATGCGTAAAGCCGGCTTCATGGCACCTGGCTCGATGCCCACTCTAGCCCGGGCGATATGAGGAGCTGGAATGTACCGCACCGGGCTGTGCGCTCCACCGCAAAACATGGTGCCCGCCTGGTCCCTCTCTCTCTCCGGTAAGCACGGGAAGTTGGCGCAGGTCTCTTACCTGGCTTTACCACACTCTCCGTGTGCTCCCTCCCAATACATTTTTGGGGCTGCCTCTCGGGCTTCCAGCCGCACTGCCGTGCTGCCTCCTCATACCAGCACCCCGCTGCCTCCAGCTCTGCCTTGGGACGGCGATATTCCCCTGGCTGTGCCCAGGGTCCTTTACCGTCCATAATCTCCTCCCAAGTCCAGGAGTTGCTGCTGCTGCTGCCCGTTACCACGGCGCTTGGTCCTTTTGTGGTGCGTGTTTCTGTAACGGAATTCCTCCTCCTCTTCTAAGGAGGAGAAGCGAGCAGGATCAGAGGACCAATGCGCAGCGTGGTAAGTGTCCATAATGTTTTTAATAAAGACAAATGAACACTCGAAAAAACAATAAACAATAACGTGAAATCTACAAAAACCGAAACAGTACTGTGTGGTGACAAACACTCACACGGAAACAAACACCCACAAACCAACAGTGAAACCCAGGCTACCTAAGTATGATTCTCAATCAGAGACAACTAACGACACCTGCCTCTGATTGAGAACCATGCTAGGCCGAAACAGAAACCAAACATAGAAAAACAAACAGACTGCCCACCCCAACTCACGCCCTGACCATACTAAATAAAGACAAGACAAAGGAAATAAAGGTCAGAACGTGACATGTACGCCGGCCCGAGGAGACGCACTGGAAACCAGATGTGCAAAGCCGGCTTCATGGCACCTGGCTCGATGCCCACTCTAGCCCGGGCGATATGAGGAGCTGGAATGTACCGCATGCACTGGGGAGACTGTGCGCTCCACCGCAAAACACGGTGCCCGCCTGGTCCCTCTCTCTTTCCGGTAAGCACGGGAAGTTGGCGCAGGTCTCCTACCTGGCTTTACCACACTCTCCGTGTGCTCCCTCCCAATACATTTTTGGGGCTGCCTCTCGGGCTTCCAGCCGCACTGCCGTGCTGCCTCCTCATACCAGCACCCCGCTGCCTCCAGCTCTGCCTTGAGACGGCGATATTCCCCTGGCTGTGCCCAGGGTCCTTTACCGTCCATAATCTCCTCCCAAGTCCAGGAGTTGCTGCTGCTGCTGCCCGTTACCACGGCGCTTGGTCCTTTTGTGGTGGGTGTTTCTGTAACGGAATTCCTCCTCCTCTTCTAAGGAGGAGAAGCGAGCAGGATCAGAGGACCAATGCGCAGCGTGGTAAGTGTCCATAATGTTTTTAATAAAGACAAATGAACACTCGAAAAAACAATAAACAATAACGTGAAATCTACAAAAACCGAAACAGTACTGTGTGGTGACAAACACTTACACGGAAACAAACACCCACAAACCAACAGTGAAACCCAGGCTACCTAAGTATGATTCTCAATCAGAGACAACTAACGACACCTGCCTCTGATTGAGAACCATGCTAGGCCGAAACAGAAACCAAACATAGAAAAACAAACAGACTGCCCACCCCAACTCACGCCCTGACCATACTAAATAAAGACAAGACAAAGGTAATAAAGGTCAGAACGTGACATGAACTTTCATCCTGGACCATTGAGTGGATTCAGTAGCTCATCTAGGAAAATAAAAATATGCACATCCAATTTATCAGTTCGTTTTTTAAAGATAATACATTCAACAAGTAGACGTATAGTACCTTATGTAACAATTGAGGAAGAGGGGAAATGACCTGTCACTTTACGCTGACCACTAATGGTGCTCAAGGCATTATGGAAATTTCCAGCAACGAGACTAGATTGTATGTTGAGACATCAGCTGCAGTCACTGTCTCCCACAGACTTGGCTCATGAGATAATGTTGAAGTCAAAGCTTGGTGATTGTCCCTGTGGGGGTTGTTATGCATAAGACAACATAAGCATGTACTTTCTTTCTCCCAACATTTCTTTATGCATAACTCATAATCAACATGTACTTCCCAGAAACCGATGAGTTGGGCCAGAGCCAGAACACATGGGTAAAGAGGCCTTTTAGAAAATGTGTCATTGGCTTTTATACTCTGATTGGTTAGAGATGATCCAATTGCCGATTAATATGTTTTGTACAACACCCCTCATTTTGATGTCAACAAAAACAACTTAAAAGATGTCAGTCTCAGACTGAAGTATGTAGCAAACATAGAGCTGTGGAAGAATTCACTTTGAGCATCAGGCAATTCAGAATGATGTTTCACAATTAACATGATCAATTAGCTGTGTGTCACTTTCATCCTATACAACTCAATCTATTATCTTAAGGAAATAACTCAGCAAGTTAATATCTCACAATTGCCCAGTAAACCATCATACCTCCAACACCTTTCATGTTGGTAGTAATTTGTTTGGACAAAAGGGAATTAAATTGATTTACTCAGTTAATTGTTAATTTAAGTGGCCAATCCCAAAGGTCTATTCAGCATATGGCTTTGGTTACATGCTAACCACAGACAACATTCTGTACGGGAACACATGTTCAGCTCAAACATCAGTGTTTGCATAATGTGATTTCTCTCAAAACAAGGCTACATGACTAAGACATCCATACAGCTCAATTTCAGTTGCAAAATGATTGTCTTGATGATAATGTCTTAGCTTATAAACTATTGTAGGTTATGAAGACGTGATATATGCTTCAGTTACTAAACTGAAGGCATACAGTATGTGTTGAAAGATCTCACTGTGGATCATGAAAACACTGGCATTATCACTGTGCTACTTTGAATCACACCAGCTGAGACTCTGTAGCATTAGGTATGTTAAGGCAACATCATATTTCTATGTAACCAATTAATCAGATCATATTATATGTGTCATATTTTTTGTAGGTCCAGACAAAAACAGGAGTAGATATTCTATCTGCTTCAAGTGTTGTGTTTCATTAAGGCTAATTCCACAGGGAAAGTCCTGCAGTGTTCCCATATCAACTACATATGTCAGATCTTAACTTGATCACTCTTATGTCATTTGAATTTTTCTGCTGCATCAGGAAATTCAAATGAGCCTTGGTGATTTTGATAAATTCTCTTATAATGAGAAGTTGCCTTTGTTTCCATGTGTGGCAGTCAAGTCATTGTTGGGATCAAGGCTTGCTATCAAAATCATCCTCTCGCTCACTCAAACGCTAGGCCCTAGGTCCTATTACTGCAACATTTAAATGTACAAAAATGTACCTGAAATGCATCCATAACCATCATGTTATATAGCTTCCGAAATGCAGCGGTACAGTAGGCTACACATAAACTATAGTCTACTGTAGCCTATCAAGACTAATTGCCCAAATAGGCCTATAATATCAGACATAAAGACAAGATGAAATTGAGAATGATGAGGTAGCCCACGGAATGGAGCAGTGGCTCATGGAAGCCAATGATATTTTAGATCCACAGTATATATTATAGAGAAAGAGGACGTCTTAAGGTTTTTATTGAGCTTATGGTTACAAATCAATTGTCAAAATTGAACTCATTTGTGGCCTGTCGTGGTCTAGTGGTTAGCATTCACATCAGGCCTACTGTCTCAGTGTGGGTTTGATTCTGGCCCATGCCCTTATGGCATAACTAACTCAACCCCACCCGATTGTCTGGATTTAGTTGCACATTTCAAATATGGACAGTCCAGGGATATTTTACCCCCAATCTTGATCAGAAATGACCATACCAGACACTTTTATCTGAAAGACATTTGTATTTAATGGATACCGAAATTGGAAACAAACAAAATAACAGTAGGCGACACCAACATTAGTTTCCATTCACACAGTAGATTTGCCATGGTAAATTAGGAAAAAATATATTTCAATTGTACCGAATGCTTGTCAAGTAGATACATCGCCCTTAGTCTCCCATCTGGACTACAGCAACTCGCTGTTGGCTGGGCTCCCCGCTTGTGCCATCAAACCCCTGCAACATATACAGAACGCTGCAGCCCGCATGGTGATCAATCTTCCCAAGTTCTCCCATGTTACCCCGCTCCTCCGCACACTCCACTGGCTTCCATTCGAAGCTCACATCCAATACAAGACCAAGGTAATTGCCTACAGAGCAGCAATAAGAACTGCCCCTCTCTAGCTTCAGGCTATGCTCAAACCCTACACCCTAACCCGAGCACTCCATTCTGCCACCTATGGTCTCTTGGCCCTCCCAACCCTATGGGATGGCAGCTCCCGCTCTTCTCTGTCCTGGCACCCCAATAGTGGAACCAGTTTCCACCTGAAGCTAGGACAGCAGAGTCTCTGCCCATGTTCCAAAAAAATATGAAAGACTACCTCTTCAAGAGTATCTTAAATAAGGCTTAAAAGTCCTCTGAAGTTTTGAATTTCCACCTCAGAAACCTCAGCATGAAGAGTTTATTTTCTATTTCTTTGTTTGTTTTTTCTTTCAATTGTGGAATAAGTTAGCATAGCATCTATCGTTATTTGCTAGGTCTGTGCATGTTCTGTGAATCCATTCATACTGCCTAATGCTGTAACAGCGTGAGTGACTGGTTGTCGGGAAGTCAGGCGCAGGAGAGCAGAGATGGGTGATAACAGGAGAACTTTAATATACACCCTGGCCCAAAGGCACAGGCGAGGCAGCACAAAGCATAACCATGGTAACATGGAGCGGCGATGGCTAGAAGAGTTGTGATGTCGACCGCCGAACGCCGCCCGAACGAGGAAAGGGAACGACTTCTGTGGAAGTTGTGACAAATGCTTGCCTTGAACATACTGTATAATAAAACGATTGATAAAAAACCCCGATCTAACCCTTACAAATATGTCAATTTATTATAATCCACATAAGAATTCCCACAAAACGTGCTTTAGCCTGCACATAGCCTACAATGTACAATGTATGTACAGTACTATATTGTATAGGGCTGCCTGCGTGGCGCAGGTGTCTAAGGCACTGCATCTCAGTGCTAGAGGCGTCACAACAGACCCAGGTATTGATTGGGAATCCCATAGTGTGGTGCACAATTGGCCCGGTGTCGTCAGGGTTTGGCCGGAGTAGGCCATCATTGTAAATAAGAATCTGTTCTTAACTGACTTGCCTAGTTAAATAAAGGTTCAATAAAATATAAGCAACAAACACTGCTTCCAGGTGCCCCGGCGGCATGTCTAAATAATCAATATTCATTCAAATCCTCCTGCTGCAGAATGATTTTCCTCCTGTGACGAAATGGGTCAGAAGTTACGACATCTGTATGAAACTTGATTAGGCTGGATGAGATCTATCTCTTACCCAAGGTAATATTTTGGTGATTTTCTAAACCGTATGACTTCATATATATTTTTCTCACAGTATAACCACTGAGTTTTTAAACCAAAAAGACCGGGCTGGGGTTTGGGGTTTGAGAAGTCAATAAGAGAGGTGAAAAAACTTCCTTCGTTTCCTCGAAATCTAAAGGCACAACCAAGATTCGAGCCAATGTCTTAAATAGTTGCGCATGTTATTATTACAAACTCCTGAAAGTGACAAACTGCCAAATTTTTATTTTAGTCAAAAACAACTTTTTATCGAAGGAGTTCCTTTGATTTGACAGTCTGCACACGTGCAGTTTGGCTCAAGACAACCGTTAGACCCGAAGACGTTTTTCTGAGCATGAGCTCAGCTAGCCAACGTCACAATGACATCGCTATTCTCTGTTTATTATCACACAGTCACTTTTAATCTACCTACAGGTACATATTACCTCAATTACGTCGACTAATACATCTGCACATTGACTCTGTACCAGTACCCCCTGTATATAGCCTTGTTAATGCTATTTTATTTTTGCTCTTTAATTATTTGTTATTTTTCTATTTTTCTATTTTTTTCATTTTTATTGTTTACCTCAGGTTATTTAGTAAATACTTTCTTAACTTCTTGAGAATACTTGACACGCAGACGTCCCAAGTATGCCCCTGGAAATGCAAATGCGCTACGCTAAATGCTAAATGTACTCGTTACAACTCAATCTTTGATCAAAATTCACAAGCAGGGTATTGAATTAAAGCTACACTCGTTGTGAACCTAGCCAGCAAGTCAGATTTTTAAAATGCTTTTCGGCGAAAGCATCAGAAGCTATTATCTGATAGCATGCACCCCCCAAAATGCCAGCTCGACACGTAAACAACAGATTTTGCGATAGCCGGCGCTACCCAAAACGCAGAAATAAAATATAAAACATTCATTACCTTAGACGAGCTTCTTTCTTGGCACTCCTATATGCCCCATAAACATCACTATTGGGTCTTTTTTTCGTTTAAATCGGTCCATATATACCCAAAATAGCTTTGTATGGAAGTTGTGTCATTCAGAAAAAATCATCGTTTTTAAACGCTGCGTAATTTTTTAAAATTAAAAAAGTCGACGATAAACTTTCACAAAACACTTCGAAATCCTTTTGTAATCCAACTTTAGGTATTAGTAAACGTTTATAATCTATCAAAATGATTACAGGGCGATGTCTCTTCAATAGGTCTTCACTTCAAAAACAATGCCATCTGATATCTCCCTCAACTGCATCCGGGTGAAGACTGGGAAAATGGAGTTCAGATAGAAGGATTTTCCAACAATTAATTCAATTGAAAATTAGGACAATGGCGCCATCGTGCGGAATTTGTATGAATTGCAGGCAGATTGCCATTAAATTCTGTTCTCTTTTAACAACTGGTGGAAGTGACTTATGGAAATTATTTTTTGCTTTCAGAGAGCAGTTTTTCTTGCGTTTTTCAATGAAACACACGATCTGTTATAGTCACAGCCATGATTTAACCAGTTTTATAAACTTCAGAGTGTTTTCTATCCACACATACTAATCATATGCATATACTATATTCCTGGCATGAGTAGCAGGACGCTGAAAAGTTGCGCGATTTTTAACAGAATTTTCGAAAAAGGAAGGGGTAGAAGTAAGAGTTAACACTTATTTTTTCTTAACTGCATTATTGGTTAAGGGATTGTAAGTAAGCATTTCCCTGTAAGCATTTCCCACATGTGCCGATTACCTGTTGTAATTGGCGCATTGATAAATAAAATCTTATTTTATTTAGAAACTAAAACATTTCCTGAAAACACATTTGTCTAAGAATAATATACCAATACAAAAAATGTCCTAGACAAATGTAAGTGTACTACCCCTCTATTCCATCCCAAAGCCATGCACATCTTATATGATCTTGAATATAAACATGTCACGCCAGATTGACCCAGAGATTGAAATGGTAGTATACGATGGCTGTAGATGAGAAATCAATGGGTTGACAAATGCACTGCGGCCAAAGCCATCTACTGTAGCAACATTTTCAGTTTACTACTTGGTGTTGGCTTTTTCTTCCACCTTAGGCGACAGGCTATAATAATCATATTCCCATCTCTACTCAATCTATCTCGCGGAGTCTAAATCTGCCTGTGCTCATGTTATTTCCTTGGTATTTCACTCATATTTTGATTCTGCTATTTTTCCAGTGGCAGATGGCTTTTTGTTGGGTTGCGATATATATAATTACTTGATAAAACACCATGTCAAAATCCACAGAGGCTGGGACATAAATGGCATGGTTGGACTGTAGGAGGGAATTTATATTCTCAAGTTGAGATCATCATTGCAATGTCCTATTTGTTCATGGAGTGAGATATAGAGGAAGCTTGGCAGGACTCTGGCTACAGTATATTGTTTATCTTTACTGTATTAGTTGGTGCAGAGTCCACAAAATAACATGGACTGTATTGCAAGATTGGACTGCAATTTGACATGCTATTGGAATACTGTAAGCATAGAGTTTTGTTTTAAGTTTGATTAAACAATGGTTAAACAGAAAAGTGAAAGTTTTGACATTGTCTCATCAATAATTGTATAGGCAAGAACAGACATGTTACTTTCTTATTGCAGCACACTGTATTTAGCGACTGTTCATTTTGGCAGTTCAATGCAAAACAGATTTTCAAATAGACCACATCCCCCCCATCACTCTCCATTTAGTGATGTTTACAGCCACTTACCAACTTATCATCTCATCTCCCCCAGCTGTTGGTGCATATCTCTGTCACTCCTCTCCTCCACCCAGACATTCACACTCTCTCTCTTTCTCTGTTTGTCAGACACTCACGGGAGCTCCCCCAATGACACACCATCTACATGACTCTTCTCCCTTCCCTTTGGGCGTCTTATGATTCCCTGGGTGATAGACTACCGTAGCAGGCTACTGTTCAGTTGAAATGAAGCTAAAGTTGATATGCAGTACCCAGCATAATTGTTTGGATAGTGAAGCATTTTTTCTGCTTTTGGCTCTGAAATCAAACAATGACTATGAGGTTGAAGTGAAGACTGTCAGCTTTTTCCATATCAGGTGAACCGTTTAGAAATAAAGCCCTTTTTGTGAATAGTCCCCCTGATTTTAGGGGATCAAAAGTACTTGGACATATTCACTTATGTGCATTAAAGTAGTAAAAAGTTAGTTATTTGGTCCAATATTCATAGCACACAATGAGGACGGTGGTTCTTCCTTTAAAAGTTACGTCATACTGCAGCACAGCTTGGGGAGTGCCGCAGAATTCTATGGCACGTTATTTAAGTGTCTGCCATTGTTTCCATTGATGCTAGTTAAGGCTAGTTTGACCACCAGAGGACATCTTTGAGAAGTTGAGTTATTGAAATTACATGGAGCTGTAGACCTAAGTGTCCTGTTTACTGTAGCTGTTTTAGCGTAACTTACTTATTAGCATAAAGGCCTACTTCAATATAAAGTATATCAATCAATCATTCATTCATTTGTGCGCGTCATCACACAGCATACAAGTCATCCATGTCTTTAAATACATTAAAGCATTTTAGTTATGAAATTAAATAACAAAGTGAGCCTTGAATATTTAAACAAAGAATAGACCTCATCATGTTGCGTAAAGCGATTAAATTCAGGCATGCATTTGACTGTTTTTAATATCAGGAAAATATGGCGCTGTACAATGTGACCGGTCAGTTGTATATCAAGCTTGTGACTCTACAAATTTGTTGGATGCATTTGCTGTTTGTTTGGGTTGTTTTTCAGATTAGTTTGGGCCCAATAGAAATTAATTAATGTGGACGATTTATGTGGATAATCCTGAATGAATCGTGAATAAATGATGAGTGTATTGCCCCAATACTTTTGCTCCCTTAAAATGGGGGGACGTTGTACAAAAATAACTGTAATTTCTAAATGGTTCAACATATATGGATGAAAATACCCTCAAATTGCAGCTGACAGTCTGTACTTTAATTTTGATTTCAAATTCAAACTTTTGGAGTATAGAGCCAAAGGAAGGAAAAATGCTTCACTGTCCCAATAACTACAAAGGGCACTGTATGCTTTAACTATGGCAACTTTTTATTATCTAATATTGAATAAATGAAAATAAGAAGTGGCAGAGTGGTTCATATTTATGACATGTGTTTGGTTCCAATCCGAAATGTACAATTAGGTGTGTACCTTTCTTTTCAAACCTTCACACAGCTTATAGTCTTTTGCCTCCACACTTGTTAAAGGTTACTGGTCAATAGTGGGAGTAATGCAATGTGTAATATGTTATGGACCAACACTTCCAAAGACCAAGACAAACGTACACATTAAAGTATCCACCTATTCAACACAATCAGCTCTGCTGCGCTGATAACGAGACATGAGTCAACTGCTGGTTAGAAAAGAGCAGAGTATATAATTTAGTAACCGTGCTAATCAAACATAGTATTCGATTTTCACAGCTCAATAGGCCAGGTTTACTTTAATGGTCTGCCTGTTTTTCTCAGGAAGGAACACACTAACACACTCTAAATCGAACTGTTTGCAAGTGTATCTATGGATATAGTATGTACAACCTTTCTATTGGGCAGTATCTCAATAGGAAAGTTAGTTGCAAGGGTCAAAGCATGTATTTCAAAGCCAAATTTTTTTTTGCACATTCCTATTCTGGTTTAATTCTGCATTTTCAAACGTTATTTAACCTCGAGATTCACACGATTGCAAAGTGCAGGTCCCCTGGATGGTTGATGGTTTGCCATTACCAAAATTATTCACAGCAATAATTACTTTGTGCTCAGCCATGAAATAACATCATTTGGTTGAGAAGTGAAAAAGTAAGAATTATATCTCTGTGAGGACTGTAGGACCACAATAATGAGAATTTGAGGACTTAAAGTTGTTACAGTAAGTAAATAGTCCTTTAAGAACAGAAAGAGTGAAGGCACTCACCAGGGACCAGGCTCATCATTCACCCTTTAAGGTGTAGTTCAATAAAACAAATCTCTTAATGTGAAAAATAAATCATACAGTTTCATGTTTCACACAATATTCCAATAAACACGCACTGGATGCAACCCAGGCAGGAGTGGGTTGCTGCGTGATACGGATATGGATATCCTAGACATAGCCTCATCACCCTCTGAGAGCCGGAAAGTAGTGCCATAACAACAAGGACTATCACAACAACTAAAGCTTCACATAACGTGTGACAACAACATATTAATGTGTAAATCTATGAACACAATTCCATGGATTTTAACAGGAGGACCAACAGGTTGTCTAGAGTGCATTTGGAAAGTATTCAGACACTTTGACCTTTTCCACATTTTGTTACAGCCTGATTCTAAAATTGATTCAATTAAACAAACACACAATAGCCCATAATGACGAATCGAAACAGGTTTTTAGAAACTTTTGTAAATGTATTAAAAATAAACAGAAAAACATGATTTACATACATTTGAAGTCTGAGGTTTACATACACCTTAGCCAAATACATTTAAACTCAGTTTTTCACAATAACTGACATTTAATCTGAGTACTAATTCCCTGTCTTAGTTAGGATCACCACTTTATTTTAACAATGTGAAATGTCAGAATAATAGTAGAGTGATTTATTTCAGCTTTTATTTCTCAGAAGGGTCAGAAGTTTACACAAACTCAGTTAGTATTTGGTAGGGTCAAACGTTTCAGGTAGCCTCCCACAAGCTTCCCACAATAAGTTGGGTGAGTTTTGGCTCATTCCTCCTGACAGAGTCTGGGTCAGGTTTGTAGGCCCTACTTGCTCGCACACGCTTTTTCAGTTCTGCCCAAACATTTTCTATGGGATTGAGGTCAGGGCTTTGTGATGGCCACTCCGATACCTTGACTTTGTTGTCCTTAAGCCATTTTGCCAAAACTTTGGAAGTATGCTTGGGGTCAATGTCCATTTGGAAGATCAATTTGCAACCAAGCTTTAACTTCCTGACCGATGTCTTGAGATATAATATATCCACATCATTTTCCTTCCTCACACCTTGTGAAGTGCACCAGTCCCTCCTGCAGCAAAGCACCCCCACAACATGATGCTGCCAACCCCGTGCTTCACGGTTGGGATGGTGTTCTTTGGCTTGCAAGCCTCCCCCTTTTCCTCCAAACATAACTATGGTCATTATGGCCAAACAGTTCTATTTTTGATTCATGAGACCAGAGGACATTTCTCCAAAAAGTACAATCTTTGTCCCCATGTGCAGTTGCAAACCGTAGTCTGGCTTTTTAATGGCGGTTTTGGAGCTGTGGCTTCTTCCTTGCTGAGCGGCATTTCAGGTTATGTCGATATAGGATTCGTTTTACTGTGGACATAGATACTTTTGTACCTGTTTCATCCCGCATCTTCAAAAGGTATTTTGCTATTGTTCTGGGATTGCCAGCAGCATACCACCCTGCATACCACTGCTGGCTTGCTTCTGAAGCAAAGCAGGGTTGGTCCTGGTCAGTCCCTGGATGGGAGACCAGATGCTGCTGGAAGTGGTGTTGGAGGGCCAGTAGGAGGCTCTCTTTCCTCTGGTCTAAAAAATATCCCAATACCCCAGGGCAGTGATCAGGGACACTACCCTGTGTAGGGTGCAGTCTTTCGGATGAGATGTTAAATGGGTGTCCTGACCCTCTGAGGTCATTAAAGATCCCATGGTTCTTATCGTAAGAGTAGGGGTGTTAACCCTGGTGTCCTGGCTAAATTCCCAATCTGGTCCTCAGCCAGCGGTCACCTAATAATCCCCAGTTTACAATTGGCTCATTCATCCCCCTCCTCTCCCTGTAACTATTCCCCAGGTCGTTGCTGTAAATGAGAACGTGTTCTCAGTCAACTTACCTGGTAAAATAACAAATAAATAAATGTGCACTTTTCGCACCAAAGTACATTCATCTCTAGGAGACAGAATGCATCTCCTTCCTGAGTGGTATGATGGCTGCATGGTCCCATGGTGTTTGTACAGATGGGCATGATACCTTCAGGCATTTGGAAATTGCTTCCAAGAATTAACTTGTTATGGCTGCAATCCCGCTAACGGGATCGATATGACAACTACCAGTGTCTGATTACATTTTAGGGTATCTGAGGAGTAAATAGAAACATATTTTGACTTGATGAAACAAAGTTATGGGGAAGATTTTCAGATTCCTTTCTCTGCATGTTGAACAGGTGGATTACTCAAATCGATGGCGCCAACTAAAATGACTTTTTGGGATATAAAGAAGGATTTTATCTAACAAAACAACACTACATGTTATAACTGGGACAATTTGGATGACTCAGGAATATTTTCGAAAAGTAAGTGAATATTTAATCGTTATATGTGAATGTATGATACCTGAAAAATATTTTGATTTGGGGCGCCGTCCTCAAACAATCGCATGGCATGTGTTCTCTGTAATAGCTACTGTAAATCGGACAGTGCAGTTAGATTAACAAGAATTTAAGCTTTCAGCAGACATAAGACACTTAGTGGGGAGAACAAGTATTTGATACACTGCCGATTTTGCAGGTTTTCCTACTTACAAAGCATGTAGAGGTCTGTAATTTTTATCATAGGTACACTTCAACTGTCCACACACACAATCAAACAGACTCCAACCTCTCCACAATGGCCAAGCACAGAGAGCTGTGTAAGGACATCAGGGATAACATTGTAGACCTGCACAAGGCTGGAATGGGCTACAGGACAATAGGCAAGCAGCTTGGTGAGAAGGCAACAACTATTGGCGCAATTATTAGAAAATGGAAGAAGTTCAAGATGACGGTCAATCATCCTCGGTCTGGGGCTCCATGCAAGATCTCACCTCGTGGGGCATCAATGATCCTGAGGAAGGTGAAAGATCAGCCCAGAACTACACGGCAGGACCTGGTCAATGACCTGAAGAGAGCTGGGACCACAGTCTCAAAGAAAACCATTAGTAACAGACTACGCCATCATGGATTAAAATCCTGCAGCGCACGCAATGTCCCCCTGCTCAAGCCAGCACATGTCCAGGCCTGTCTGAAGTTTGCCAATGACCATCTAGATGATCCGGAGGAGGAATGGGAGAAGGTCATGTGGTCTGATGAGACAAAAATAGAGCTTTTTGATCTAAACTCCACTAGCCATTTTTGGAGGAAGAAGAAGGATGAGTACAACCCCAAGAACACCATCCCAACCATGAAGCATGGAGGAGGAAACATCATTCTTTGGTGAAGCTTTTCTGCAAAGGGGACAGGACGACTGCACCGTATTGATGGGAGGATGGATGGGGCCATGTATCGCGAGATCTTGGCCAACAACCTCCTTCCCTCAGTAAGAGCATTAAATATGGGTCATGGCTGGGTCTTCCAGCATGACAAGGATACGAAACAATCGCAACCACACTGCACACTGCCCTAACCCATCTGGACAAGAGGAATACCTATGTGAGAATGCTGTTCATCGCCTACAGCTCAGCATTTAACACCATAGTACCCTCCAAACTCGTCATCAATCTCGAGACCCTGGGTCTCGACTCCGCCCTGTGCAACTGGATACTGGACTTCCTGACGGGCCGCCCCCCAGATGGTGAGAGTAGGTAACAACATCTCCACCCCGCTGATCCTCAACACTGGGGCCCCACAAGTGTGCGTTCTGAGCCCTCTCCTGTACTCCCTGTTCACCCACAACTGCGTGGCCATGCACGCCTCCAACTCAATCATCAAGTTTGCGGACAACACTACAGTGGTAGGCTTGATTACCAACAACGACGAGATGGCCTAGAGGGAGGAGGTGAGGGCCCTCGGAGTGTGGTGTCAGGAAAATAACCTCACACGCAACGTCAACAAAACAAAGGAGATGATTGTGGACTTCAGGAAACAGCAGAGGGAGCACCCCCCTATCCACATCGACGGGACAGTAGTGGAGAGGGTAGAAAGTTTTAAGTCCCTCGGCGTACACATCACGGAAAAACTGAATTGGTCCATCCACACAGACATCATCGTGAAGAAGGCGCAGCAGCGCCTCTTCAACCTCAGGAGGCTGAAGAAATTTGGCTTGTCACCAAAAGCACTCACAAACTTCTGCAGATGTACAATAGAGAGCATCCTGTCGGGCTGTATCACCGCCTGGTACGGCAACTGCTCCGCACACAATCGTAAGGCTCTCCAGAGGGTAGTGAGGTCTGCACAACGCATCACCGGGTGCAAACTACCTACCCTCCCGATGTCACAGGAAGACCATAAAGATCATCAAGGACAACAACCACCCGAGCCACTGCCTGTTCACCCCGCCAAAAAGCGAGGTCAGTACAGGTGCATCAAAGCAGGGACCGAGAGACTGAAAGACAGCTTCTATCTCAAGGCCATCAGACTGTTAAACAGCCACCACTAACATTGAGTGACTGCTGCCAACATACTGACTCAACTCCAGCCACTTTAATAATGGAAATTGATGTAAAAATGTATCACTAGCCACTTTAAACAATGCCACTTAATATAATGTTTACATACCCTACATTACGAATCTCATATGTATATACTGTACTCGATACCATCTACTGCATCTTGCCTATGCCGTTCTGTACCATCACTCATTCATATATCTTTATGTACATATTCTTTATCCCTTTACACTTGTGTGTATAAGGTAGTAGTTGTGGAATTGTTAGGTTAGATTACTCGTTGGTTATTACTGCATTGTCGGAACTAGAAGCACAAGCATTTCGCTACACTCTCATTAACATCTGCTAACCATGTGTATGTGACAAATGAAATGTGATTTGATTTGATTTTGATTTGAGACTTTTTTTATTTAACATATACTGAGAATACCAGACATTAGGTACATCTTTCTAATATTGAGTTGCATCCCTCCCTCCTTTTACCCTCAGAGCAGCTTCAATTCATCGCGGCATGGACTCTACAAGGTGTCGAAAGCGTTCCACAGGGATGCTGGCCCATGTTGACTCCAATGCTTCCCACAGTTGTGTCAAGTTGGCTGGATGTCCTTGGGTGGTAGACAATTCTTGATATACACAGGAAACTGTTGAGTGTGAAAAACCCAGAAATGTTGTAGTTCTTCACACAAACCAGTGTACCTGGCACCTACTACCATTCTTCCACATACACAATTCATGTCTCAATTGTCTCAAGGCTTAGAAATTCTTCTTTAAGCTGTCTCCTCCCCTTCATCTACACTGACAGAAGTGGATTTTACAAATTACATCAATAAGGGATCATAGCTTTTACCTGGATTTATCTAGCTCGATTCACCTGGTCAATCTATGTCATGGACAGAGCAGGTATCCTTAATGTTTTGTATACCTAGTGTATGTTCTCTACAACAACACACAATTATACCGTAATGCAGAAGAAGGAAAATAGCAAGGAAGGAGGAAAGACAAACACAGAAGACTAACACTGGGCCTGTAAAACACCATTACAGGTAGAAGACATAAGAACCCCCATCTCATTAAAAGCTGCCAGATTCTCTGCAATCCTAGAATTATCCATTAAAATGATTAAAGTGGGAATAAGGCAGCAGGCAGTTATAGCCCTCAGATTGCTAACAGCCTTAGAGTAGAGTGGTGTACAGTAGCCTACACACCTTCCCCTTAGCCGGGGAACAATCTGTGAATCCATATTGACACCTCGTATGATCTTTGTCCTCACTTACCTTGTTGTGAAAGTCAGCAGTTGAGGAGTGTTGGTAAGGCTGTTTATTTTTGTAAGATTTGACCATAATAGAACACAATGTATCTTTTGTTATGCGCTGCCTATATTATCTAATCAAATGTTCTTCCACGTAGTTAATTAAAAAATTTATTCGGGATCGGTGTCCCTTCCACGGGACAGTTGAGCTAACGTAGGCTAATGCCATTAGCATGAGGTTGTAAGTAACAAGAACATTTCCCAGGACATGGACATATCTGATATTGGCAGAAGGCTTCATTTCTTGTTAATCTAACTGCACTGTCCAATTTCCAGTAGCTATTACAGTGAAAGAATGCCATGCTATTGTTTGAGGAGAGTGCACCATTTTGAACATGAAAAGTTATTAATAAACAAATTAGGCACATTGGGGCAGTCTTTGATACAACATTTTGAACAGAAATACAATGGTTCATTGGATCAGTCTAACACTGAGAGTGCACATATACTGATGCCATCTAGTGGCCAAAATATAAATTGCAACTGGGCTGGAATAATACCTTATGGCCTTTCGCTTGCATTTCAAAGATGATGGTACACAAAAAAAATACAAAAGAACGGTAGTTTTTTTCTTTGTATTATCTTTTACCAGATCTATTTAGGCAAAAATTGAAAAAAAGGGGTAATCCTTAAGAGGTTTTTAACTTTCAGGATTCTGGAAAGAGCAGACCTTGTGTAATGGGAAGCAGTTCAATACCAAGTTGAAAATGTGTATTCACAGATAACTTTTTTCACATCTTCCTTTAATCATGGTTTCAGATTTGCTATGCACCATGGCCTCGATCAGTGCCAACAAACATGTTAATTAATTAATAGCATCAACTTGGTTACACCTCCTACTGAGTGAGATGCGGTATGAAATTTGATTCCAAGAATCATAGGAACATAATTCATTGCCAATATGGAATGCCATACACACAATGTTGTTGTCTCTCCCACCTTTAGAAAACGAAACTGCTTGATAGCAAGTGGTCAAAAAAAAAACAATGTAAATGGAACCACACCAGATTTTCCAATTTATCATTTTAGAATACTAATTGCATACATTTGTGGGTCCAAATCAACATGTGCCAACTGTAGACTTTGTGATAATGATGGTTATCCATACATGTGAATCTGTGGACATAGGATAAAATGAAAAATCATTGTAAAAGTGATTAGACCTGGCCATTTACTCTGGTAATGGTGTAATGCCTGTTAACCTTGTTTTCACTTTGATGACTAAAGAGCACAGAGCCGTGCACAGACCTGTCAGGCAGCTGGTGAAATTGACTTTCATAATTCATGTCTCAATATTCATAATATACTAACTTGAAAACATTTATCACAAATTGTAAGCAAGCTAGTTACTGTGTCTCCTAAAGACATGATTGACATCGGAATAAAGGGTAGGCTATCAGCTGATCATTGATGTTGACAATTTTTTTTTACTGATTGTGATTTATTTAATTTTAAATGCTCTTAAATAATAACTTCATAATATAGCCAAATATTCATAGTCTTCTAACTCAGGGTTTCCCAACCTTGGTCCCAAATGCTGGAAAGGAGGCCTGAGTGTAAAAGTAGAAAAGAGGCGCTTAAAAGAGGCTCTTACCGAAGTTGCACACATGGAAACATTTTTAAGCCTTGACTTTAATAGGTGTGTGGAGACACACATTGTACAATATGAGGAGGAAATGGATGCACAGTTCACTTGCCAGCAATGGCCAATGCGCTTGTGCCAAAAGCCTAACGCTCTTTGTTTACTTTGTAAAACAATGTTCGCTCAATGGGTCTTTTTTTAAAAATATATATATATTTTCGTAGTCTACAGCAGATTAGTCTTCTCTTTTCAGCAGGAGCCATTTGCTTCCCAACCTGTGTTTTGCTGTGATTGTACTGTACTTAAACATCTTGAGCTGCAGTTAGTAGTCAGCCCCCCAGAGTGTTGTATAAGTTAATTGCTATTTTCAGTTTAGATTAGGTGTTTATGACACAAAACAAAAACGTTCCTACTCCCAATACAATTCCACATGGTCTCTGCGTGTGGCAGTTATGCTACACAAGAAAATTAGGATTTCAGTAGAACTCAATCCCAACATGGCATGATGGCGGACATCCTGAGGTGCTGTGCAATTGAAATGCTGCCTATGGATTTCTAATCATGTGCCTGAGTACCTTTTGGGACGCAGGTTTAAGTATTGTGTTCTCTGTCATCATGTCTTGTATTTTTATCAATTTTCTGCTCCACTTTCCAGTCCCCACAGGAGGCCATATTGGGAAATGGAGAAGAAGTGGAGAAGCCAGATGAGGGGGGGAATCAAATCTTTAGATCATTTTATTTAAACTCTTCAGAGAGGGAGCTAGCTTCAGCTGTATGAGCCTAACGGTGGGCTAATGTTTACAGAATGCAGTAGTGGAATACATGATTGTGTTCCAGTTAAAATACAATTCCGCCCCAAAATTTTAGTGCTTGTCAGCACTCAAGTTTTCAAGATATGTAACTTTCAATATACAGAAATCCTCTCTGTATGCTGTATCATACGGGGATGATTTTTTTATTTTGAAAGTGACATATCTTGAAAACTTTAGTGCTGACAAGTAAAACATTTTGGGACTATAACAATTGAATAATGAAACAAATACCAAAATGTAGTTTTGGGGTGGAGTTTTCCTTTAATGTTGCAGGAAGATGTTTTGTCTAGCCTTCTCTCCTCCTCATCCCGCTTTACTACGCATATAGGATCATGTGATGTTGTGATACCAGGGAGGGAGGGAGGGCTAGTCAGTGGAAAAATATGTAGTATGCATTTGATATCTAATGATGAGTGGGGTCTTCTTCTCTCCTCATCCCCCCAAATCCCCAGCTCCCACAACACACAATGAGTATGTCCCAAATGGTACCCTGTTCTGTATAGGGTGCCATTTGGGATGCATACAACGTATCAATTGAGAGGTATCAGGTATTCATCTGAGAGCAGTGGCTCATGCAGCCCCCCAATGACATCATAACATGAGCTCTTAGACTGGATGGAAATCTGATTTGACCTCATAAAATTTTCAAAGCCTTATCTGTGACTTGTGGAAGAATTCTGAACATGATGATGGTGATCGTGAGAAAAATGTTGTAAATTTTCGGGAAAGAGGCCTCAGAGGAGGCAAGGGGGGTGGTGGGGGGTAGGGGTTGGGGAGGGGAGTGATGGGCTGGCTACATATGCAGCAGCAGTTGGCTGAGGAGTGCTCTAGATTGAAATGGTAGAAAAGAGATGTCAAGTGTGAGAGGGATGTGGAGTACCTATTCTCATGTATAATTGATGCCTTATCTGTGTCCCGTTCCCCAATGAGCTGCTCTAACTGATAAGACTGACAGCTCTGATGTGCCCAGCAGTAGCCACCCGACAGCTGCACAGGTCTCAAATTGGATGACATTACACTCTGATTACCACATTGGGACACAGGGGACAAATGTGACACCCTGCCTCCTCAACAATGTTGGCTACCACCATTGAATGTGAAGATTTGAAAAATAGACACAGATTGAAATATACTTGAATTAATTTTTTCAGACTTCCATATCCCATTGGACAGGACAGTGTGGAGACTGGAGAGCCATGGTCTTACTACTTCCAGAAAGCACACAGTTGTTTGGTGCTGAATAAATGCATGCTGCTCTGCTATGGTAATTGAGCAGCCTCTGTGCTCTTCTTTGAAGTTCAAACTCCTCTGTACTCTACCCAGTTAACATTTACAGGCTTTGCTAATTATCACTCTGGTGACTGGTGATGACTCGGATAACTGGTGTGTAATGTACATAACCTGTGTGCCGCGGGCAAATCCTAAGTTTTACACGTTTACTTGACCAACTTTCCCAGTTACCTGTGCACTCACCCAACTGCCTGAGGCTAACTTAACATAATTAAACATGAAGAGCAGTGTGTTCACTCCACTTAAGTACTGCATCATGTAATGTAATCTCAATATGCAATGCAATGTGTTGTCATTTAGTCTGGTCATTTCATAAGGTAAATGTATCTCCTTATAATTAGACTGAACAAAAATATAAACACAACATATAAGGTGTTGGTCCCATGTTTCATGAGCTGAAATAAAAGATCCCAAAATGTTCCATATGCACAAAAAACGTATTTCTATCAAATTTTGTGCATACATTTGTTTACATCCCTGTTAGTGAGCATATTTCATCCACCTGACAGGTGTGACATATCAAGAAGCTGATTAAACAGCATGATCATTACACAGATGCCCCTTGTGCTGGAGACAATAAAAGGCCATTCTAAAATGTTGAAACGGCATTCAGAGGAAGAAGGTGAGGACCTAAGCTCAGCGTTGTACGTGTTCGTCATGTTTATTCGAAACTGAACACTAAAATGCAAAAACAACAAAGAGACAACCAAAACAGCTCCGTCAGGTGCACCACACACTAAACAGAAATGAACTACCCACAAAACCCATGTGGGCAAGTATGGTTCTCAATCAGAGACAACGATAGACAGCTGCCTCTGATTGGGAACCATACCAGGCCAAACACAGAAATACAAAACATAGAACAAAACATAGAATGCCCACCCCAACTCACACCCTGACCAAACCAAAATAGAGACATAAAAAAGAAACTAAGGTCAGGACATGACAAATGTAGTAAGTGATTACATAATTATTCATATTTATAGAGGAAACACAGATAAAATAATATTATTTTGTAGATAAGGTATAGTACCAACATACCATTTGTTATTGCCCTTTCCTTAATCGCCCAAGAACCACCTTCTTTGACATCAAGTCACTGCATGGCATGGAATATAATCCAAGAAAATCTATTGACTCGTTTTTTTAAACACTGACACCTTGGAATAAACTTTCAAATCTAGGACAGTATATCAAATTCATGACACACTAAAATAGCTCTATCTTTTCAGAGTTTTGTTTATCATGTCACTTATTGCATTTAAACATGTTTATCTTGAGAAAACGTGTATGTTATATCATGTATGAAAGTACATCAATATACATTTTAAGGTAATGCTTTAATGTAATGCAACACTGATTAACTATGAATCGCTGTTCCTCATTCTGTTCTCGATATGAAATCTTGATGAAATCCCTGGTATTTAATAGGATCTGCAGTCCTGGTGCCATAGGCCCCCAGTAAACCTCCAACAGAGGCTCCAGGTTGTCCATTACAGGAGTGGTTAAGGTAATGGAATAATCACTGTCACATACGTTTGAATTGCCTTGTGCAAAAGTTAAGCCCAGGGCCCCTGCTAATGTAAATATTTCGGCTGCCAAAAATGCTGATGGTGTAAATAAAAGTGCCAGTCCCTTCAGTGCCGCATCATGAGGCTGTAATATTTCACCTCAGAGAGGCAGCAGACAGGAGCAGCAATGAAAGGTATTGGCTGGAATGAGAATACAGTCTTATACATGATGGAAAGGGGCTTTACTGCACGTTTTTACCTGTAAGGACATAAAAACGTCTACCTCGGAAATCTATTTACTTCAATTGAAATAGGATATCGATAACAAATAGATCTTCCTATTGAAAGGCTGTCCCAATAAGAAATGATTTTGTCATGCCTGTATGAAGACGGATTTGTTAGGGTGAGAAATGTCCTACATTTTACCAAATCTCACAGGTAAAATCTCACAAATCTCTTCCTCCTTCAACACTGTACAGTATAATCTGTCAACATATGAGCTGACAGTTCAGTACAGTTCAGTACAGTGCCTTCAGAAAATATTCACACCCCTTGAGTTTTCCACATTTTGTTGTGCTACAGCCTGAATTTCAAATGGATAAAATTGAAATGTATTTTGTCACTGGCCTACACACAATACCCCATAATATCAAAGTGTAATTATGTTTTTCTTAATTTTACAAATTAATAAAAATGTAAAGCTAAAAGGTATTGAGTCAATATGTATTCAACCCCTTTGTTATGATGTAAAACATTAATAAATCCTGCAGTCAAATTACCTAGTGGGCTCATGGGTGGAATGTTATAATTTCATAATTCATAAACTGTTGTTTTTTTTATGCAGAAAATCTGATGTTTCTATGTCAAACGGCTTTGTTTATATTTCAGTCTTCTGTGATGTATATAAAGTGTAATATTAGTATACAAACTCAAAATTGAATACATTTCAACTCAATATCTGACATGGTACATATGTCTTCTTTTTTTTAATCCCATAACCATGTGTGTGAGGTGTATACTTTTGTTTCAAAGTAGATTTGTTTAGAACTACCAAGAAACACTCTGTGTGACCCTGATTTATCCCACTGCAGTAAAAGGTTAACAAGTCACATAATAAGTTGCATAACAATGCTTAACAATCTTTTTTTAATGACTTTCTCATCTCTGTAGTCGAGCAGTGAATTTCAAACACAGATTCAACCACAAAGATCATGTAGGTTTTTGAATGCCTTGCGAAGAAGGGCACCTATTGGCAGATTGGTTAAAAGAAGCAGACACTGAATATAAAAAAATATATATATTGAACCTTTATTTAACTAGGCAAGTCAATTAAAAACAAATTATTATTTCCAATGGCAGCCCACCCCAGCCAAACTGTGGCGGGCCAATTAGGCACCACCCTATGGGACTCCCAATCACGGCTGGCTGTGATACAGCCTGGAATCGAACCAGGGTCTGTAGTGACACCTCTAGCACTGAGATGCAGTGCCTTAGACTGCTGCGCCACTCGTGAGACTTCTGAGCATGGTGAAGTTATTAATTACACGTTGGATGGTGTATCAATTCACAAAGTCACTGCAAAGATACAGGTGTCCTTCCTAACTCAGTTGCCGGAGAGGAAGGAAACCACTCAGGGATTTTACCATGAGGCCAGTGGTGATTTAAACAGTTACAGAGTTTAATGGCTGTGATAGGAGAAAACTGAGGATGGATCAACAACACTGTAGTTACTCCACAACACTAACCTAATTGACAGAGTGAAAAGAAGGAAGCCTGTATAGAATAAAATTATTCCAAAACATACATCCTGTTGCAACAAGACACTAAAAGAATACTGCAAAAAATGTGGCAAAGCAATTCACTTTTGTCCTGAAAACAAAGTGTTATGTTTGGGGCAAAACCAATACAACACATTACTGAGTACCACTCTCCACATTTTCAGGCATAATGTGGTGGGTGCATGATGTTATGTGTATGCTTGTAATCGTTAACGACAGGGGAGTTTTTCAGGATAAATAATGTAGTAACCAAAAAAAGTGTTATTAAACAAAGCAAAATATATCTTATATTTGAGAATCTTCAAATAGCCACCCTTGGCCTTGATGACAGCTTTGCACACTCTTGGCAGCTTCACCCGGAATGTTTTTCCAACCGTCTTGAAGGAGTTCCCACATATGCTGAGCACATGTTGACTGCTTTTCATCCCAAACCATCTCAATTTGGTTGAGGTCGGGGGATTGTGGAGGCCAGGCCATCTGATGCAGCACTCCATCACTCTCCTTCTTGGTAAAATAGCCCTTACACAGCCTGGAGGTGTGTTGGGTCATTGTCTTGTTGAAAAACAAATGAGTCCTACTAAATCCAAACCAGATGGGATGGCATATCGCTGCAGAACGCTGTGGTAGCCATGCTGGTTAAGTGTGCCTTGAAATCTTAATCAATCACAGAGTATCACCAGCAAAGCACCCCCACACCATAACACCTCCCCCTCCATGCTTTATGGTGGGAAATACACATGCAGAGATCATCCGTTCACCCTCACCAAGGCACACAAAGACAGAGATTGGAACCAAAAATCTCAAATTTGGACACCACACCAAAGGACAAATTTCCACCTGTCTAATGTCCATTGCTCATGTTTCTTGGCCCAAGCAAGTCTCTTCTTATTGGTGTCCTTTAGTGGTTTCTTTGCAGCATTTTGACCATGAAGACCTGATTCACACAGTCTCCTCTGAACAGTTGATTTTGAGATGTGTCTGTTACTTGAACTCTGCAATTTCTGAGGCTGGTACTGTAACTGTGATGAACTTATCCTTATGCAGAGGTAACACTGGGTCTTCCATTCCTGTGGCGGTTCCTATGAGAGCCAGTTTCATCATACCGCTTGCTGTTTTTTGTGACTGTGCTTGACATTTTCCGTATTGACTGACCTTCATGACTGTAAGTAATGGACTGTCGTTTCTCTTTGCTTATTTGAGCTGTTCTTGCCATAATATGGACTTGGTCTTTTACGAAATAGGGCTATCTTCTGTATTCTCCCCTACCTTGTCACTACACAACTAATTGGCTCAAAAGCATTAAGAAGAAAATAAATTCCATAAATTAACATTTAAGAATGCACACCTGTTAATTGAAATGCACTACCTCAGGAAGATGGTTGAAGGAATGCCAAGAGTGTGCAAAGCTATCAAGGTAAAGGGTGCCTATTTGATGAATCTCAAATATATTATGATTTGTTTAACACTTTTTTGGTTACTACATGATTCCTTGTGTTATTTCATAGTTTTATTTTTTCTTTATTTTTACTATTGTATACATTTTTTAATAATAGTGAAAAACCCTTGAATGAGTAGGTGTTCTAAAACTTAGTGTAACGATTGTCTTTGGGTGAAAGAGAGGAGGACCAAGATGCAGCGTGATGATAATCCATATTTAATGGGGATACTTAAACACCGAACAAAAACAATAAACCGACAGAAAGGAACGAAGACGAAACAGTCCCGTAACGTGAACACTAACACATAGCAACACTGGAAACAGGAACAACCACCCACAAAATACCCACAGAATATGGCTGCCTAAATATGGTTCCCAATCAGAGACAACGATAGACAGCTGCCTCTAATTGAGAACCAATCTAGGCAACCATAGACGTACAAAAACAACTAGATAGGAAAACACCCCCATAAACATACAAAACCCCTAGACAAGTAAAACACATACATCACCCATGTCACACCCTGACCTAACTAAAATAACAAAGAAAACAAAGAATACTAAGGTCAGGGTGTGACACTTAGGTAGGTGTTCACGTCCTGATCTGTTTCACCTGTCCCTGTGACTGTCTCCACCCCCTCCATATGTCACTTATTTTCCCCAGTGTATTTATCCCTGTGTTGCCTGTCTCTCTGTGCCAGTTCATCTTGTATGTTTAATCAAGTCAACCAGCGTGGTTTTCCCCGTACTCCTTTTCTATTCTCTTTTGCTAGTCTTCCCGATTTTTACCACTGCCTGACTCTAGACTACTTTCCCACCTGCCTGATCATCCTGCATGCCCTGACCTTGAATCTGCCTGCCCTTCAGTACCTATTGGACTCTGAACTGGTTTTGACCTTTTGCCTGTACATGACCATTCTCTTGCCTACTCCTTTTTGGATTAATAAACATTGTAAGACTCCAACCATCTGGATCTGGGTCTCGCCTTGTGCCTTGATATAGTGTATGTAAATGAGATATTTCTGTATTTCATTTTCAATTAATATACAAAAATTCCTAAAAAGATGTGTTCACTTTGTCATTATGGAGTATTGTGTGTATGATCAATTTAATCAATTTTTAATTCAGGTTATAACACAACAAAATGTGGAACAAGTCAATGGGTATGAAATATTTCTGAAGAAACTCTATGTACTCTGATTTTCTTTTTTTAAAGCACACACAACATGAATTAGAATAAGAGCAATTTGGAATAATTTGTTTGGAATTTGAGCTTGCAGGGTATAAAATAATATATCTGACCTGCTCAAACAGCCATTACAATCTCATCACCAGACACTCTGGCTGGGGTGAGGTTAGACATTTTCCATTTTTTCATTTTTGCTCACTAAGCCTGCAGGTTCAGGCTGAGATGTGGCATGAAAGATGTTTAATACATTTATAGTTTTCAACCAAACTGCAAGCTTAAAATCTCTCTTCCCTGAAGTCTGGCTGAATGCTGCTTAGATCTGGCTAGAATACTCTGAAACTCCTGACGAAATCTCTATGTATTTTGTGGTTTGATGAGGAGATTAGGCTTTTGGCTTCATTTTATTTTTCAATTAAGCGCCATTTTTGATTTCGCTCTAAAACATGGCCTTCTGACTTTCACTACTGTTTATGATTTTTCTAAATTGAACTGTGAAAGCCTATGAAATATTGCTTCAGCTGCCATCAGCTTTCATGAAATGCCAGACAACAAGCAGAAGGGTTACAGGGAGCAATGGATGAATCTGACCCAACACCTCAGTGAGAGTCAGTGTTTATCAAACTTGGCAGACTGGGTAATATCGGCAGGTGTGTGGAGGCTAGCTGAGCGCATTCTCTTCAAACAAAGAAAAAATTAACTAATAAAGACAGGATTGAGAAGATCAATTCACAGACAGACACATGTCAGAACAGAAGCTGTAGTTTTTAGACCTTGTGTCCACTCAGTGAACCAGTGCACGTCAAATAAAATTAAAGTTTATTGATCGTGTACATAGATTTTCAGATGTAATCGCAGGTGCAGTGAAATGCTTGTATTTCTAACTCCAACAGTGTAGTGTTACGGATACAAGTATCCTGTGTGTGTATCCTGTGTGTGTTTTCTTTTCTCTCCTTCTCCCCTCACAGGTGAAAATCATCACTCCCCAATCAGTCAACAATCAACCCATCAATCAGAAGACACACCTCCTCCTGTTTCCTACCCTATCACAGTTCCTTCCCCATGGTTTAAAAACCCCATCATTTGTTTGCTCTAGAGCTCAATCTCTTTGTAAATGCCATGTTTGTAGATCTCTGTTCTTCATAGATTTCAGTAGCTCAATCTCTTTGTAAATGCCATGTTTGTAGATCTCTGTTTTTCGACTCTCTCTTTGTGTCTTAACCTCTCTTTTGTTGGAGCACCTCCAAATCACTTTGTCATCTCCTGTGATTATTGTTTTGGTTATGGTGTTTGTTTGATGCTGGTGGGAAAAGGGGGAAACCAAGACAAGTCGCCCATGGGCATACACTACCCGTAGGTGAACTTTGTTAAATACACTAGTTAGAACTGGGCGGACCACCCACTGTATTTTTGGTTAGTTAGTTAGCTGTTGTTAAAGTAGGCTAGTCTAGCTTAGGGGTGTTTTTGCATATTTGTTTCTTTCCTTGGGTCCAGCTCAGCCCCTTTTCCTGCTCCCCCCCCCCCCCCCATTACCGTGTGTTTATCAAATAAACCTTGAGTTTGACGGTAGATTTCAGTTGTCCTGGTTATTACGTTCACACTTTTACTTTGTCACAATTATAATTTGCATGAGTTATGTTACGCGTCTCATTACCATCCCCCCTAGACTGTCGGGCCAAAAGGGATTCGTAACAGTAGTTATACATAGCCATAAAAAATAAACAAACACATAATCCAGAAAAACTCTAAGTATTTATATAGGATTAGCCATGACTAGAATACACTATAAACATATACTGAGTGTACAAAACATCAGGAACACCTGCTCTTTCCATGACATAGAATAACCAGTTGAATCCAGGTGAAAGCTATAATCCCTTATAAATGTCAAATTCACTTCAATCAATCAGTTTTTAAGCCTTGAGAGAATTGACACATGGATTGTGTATGTGTCCCATTCAGAGGGGGAATGGACAAGACAAAAGATATCAATGCCTTTGAACCATTTCAATGCCTTTTCTCATTTTAAGAGTTTGTCAAAATCTCTCTTTCAGTTTTTAGAGTTTGTCGGGGTTTTTCCCGCTCAACACTGTATCAAGAATGATCCACCATACAAAGGACATCCAGCCACCTTGACACAACGTTGGGAAGCATTGTAGTCAACATGGGCCAGCATCCCTTTGGAACGCTTTTGACACCTTGAATTGAGGCTGTTCTGAGGGCAAAAGGGGGTGTAACTCATTATTAGGAAGGTGTTGGCTGACATAGTCACAAAAACAATGTGGCCATTACCCATGCTTTGTTATGTTTCTGAACAGTCAGATAGCTAGAGCAGCAACAATGACCGGAAGCTGCCACATGGGGAATCGTAGGTGGCTCGTTTCAGCTAGTTTTATATTTTTCTTGATACCATGTCTTGTTTTGAGGTGTTTTGACTGACATGTCAATGCTAATGTGACTAAAATTCACCAGCTACCTAACCAACTGTAACAATGCACATTCAGTGTACAAAACATTAGGACACATTCCTAATATTTTGTACATAAAGTGGGTGAAACAGTATGTAAACAATTAACAATTCTAAGGCAATGCATCTCAGTGCTAGAGCCATCACTACAGACACCCTGGTGCAAATTCAGGCTGTATCACAACTGGCTGTGATTGGGAGTCCTATAGGGTGGTGCACAATTGGCCTGGTGTCGTCCGGGTTTGGCCAATCTAGGACATCATTGTAAATAAGAATTTATTCTGAACTGACTTGCCTAGTTAAATAAAGGTAAAATTGTGACAAGTGTTCAATGACTCTATTTACATAGGGCAGCTGTCTCTAGGGTGCAGGGTAGAGTATGGTTGGTAGCTGGTACAAAAAGTGACTACGGTTCAGGGCAGAGTACTGTGCAGAGGTCAGCTAGTGGTGACTGTTTGATGGCCTGAAGATAGAAGCTGTTTCTCAGTCCCAGCTTCGATGCACCTGTACTGTCTCTGCCTGCTAGATGGTAGCGGAGTTAACAGGCCGTGGCTGAGGTCCTTGATGATCTTCCTGTCCTTCCTGTGAGACTGGTTGCTGTAGATATCCCGGAGGGCAGACAGAAATCCTCCGGTGATGCCTTGGGCTGACCGCACCACCCTCTGGAAAGCCCTGTGATTGGGAACTGTGCAATTGCTGTACTAGGTGGTGATACAACCCAGCAGGATGCTCTTAATAGGGAATCTGTAGAAGTTTGTGAGGGTCTTAGGGGCCTAGCTGAATTTCTTCAGCCTCCTGAGGTCCTCTTATAGAGTCTCAGCGTTGTCATTCTGGTATATAAAAACAATACATTTTCAACCCTCATGTGACTTTACAAGTTTAGTTTGTTTTGTTTCCTTAACTCTGTGAGAACCACCATAACACAAGAAAAAATGGCCATGGGGTTCGATCCCACTGCTTCTGTTTAGGCAATTATATACAGTGTATGAATCATCATGCATGAAATCCATTCTTGATCCTTTCAGGCTGCTGTCCCTAGCGCTTTATGAAGAGCAGAAAAAACTGCATGTTTACTTTTGTGCAGCAGATGTCAGAAGGCTGGATCAATGTGGCCCAGTATGAGACCGTGCTGCTCCTTGCTCAGATGTCCCACCCTGCGATCGATGGAGATTAGCTACCAGTGCAGTGGGTGAAGCAACAGATATCTCCCTGGAGAATAAAACAAGAGTGTGCCCCCTGTGACACGAGACATGGGTTTTAACAAGCAGGAGCCATCCTTTCATTTAGATGTCGATATGGATGGAAGGGCTACATGTGCCCTCTTATCCCACCCTCCATCCCTCCCTCCCTGACTGCAGCTATGGTGCTGACCTCCCTGGCTCCCCCTCTCTATTATCTCCATGACCAGAGGGCCTGGCTAGTGTTCATCATCCTCCCTGCCCCTAAACAACATACAGAGAGCAGACCGTATCTGGGATCCGCTGTAAAGAAGACATCAGGAAGAAGCTGCAGTACCAGGATCAGAGAGAGAGATCTTTACTGGGGAGAAGGGAGCACCTCTGAGGAATGGGAGATGTAGAGGGTCGGACAGCAACTAGGGAAATCTGCAATTGGGACACTTCAAGAGAAATCATGATCAAAGTCCCAAAACTCAGAAGATATTCTGTAAGACTAAACCAACAGGAACATTTCCACACTGGATATCTTGGTGCAGCTAATACATTTGTCACACAAATGAATACATCACTGCATTGTATTGACGCTCTGGACAGAGTAAAACATTGACATCATATGGTCAATGATTTGTACAATAAAACAACTTTGATGTGCTTTTGTTGACCATATTATTTACCTTTCACATTGCAGTTACAAAAACATAATTTGGAAAGGTACTGAACCTTGAAGCCTATAGGTGAAATCACTGTAATAAATGACCCCACTGTAATGTTCACCATACAACTTATCCATCATCTTATCCATCTGACAAATTGTCATAGGGAATGAGGGAAGCGATTGAAGACTTTGGACACTGCCCATGACCTTTGGAGGAAGGGAAATGCCTGCTGTAGCAGAGCATGTCCCTGTGTTTCTCTAAGATAACAAACTCATAATAACCTTTCTTCCCCTGAGGCTTTCAGGTCTGCCTGCTCCCTGGGGTTTGTGTTTGATAAATGTGACGTTTGGGTTTAGAGGATATTATACTCCCACTGAGCAAAATATGTGCATTGACTTGGATATATGGAAACATATTAAAGGTCTGATATGTCAATAGTGTTTTGAATAATGTTTGCAAGTGGTGCCGGACGATACTATCGCGTGTTATGTGTGTATGTACATTGTAACTGTAACAACAGAGTGCACTCTGGAAAACGTTATGTTCCTGAATTCTATGAACAATATAGTAGAAACCTCTTAGTTTTGTTCTGTGAAGAGGGACGCCAGCTAGCCTCCTTGGAGATCCTCAGGACCCAGAACAAATGCATGATGGTTTTACTGGATTGTCTTCCTGGCAGTTTCAGCCAGTATCGATCAGACAAGCCCAGATACCTCAGGCTCCTCACTGAGTACCCAGAAAACCCCTCTCTGGAGTCTCTCTCTCTATCTTTTTCTGTATCTCTCTCTTTCACTGTCGCTCTCGATCTCCCATCTCTCTCTTTCTTTGTGTAAGGCAAGAAGACCTGACCCATGTAACATAAGGAACCCAGGGAAAACAAGGTTTATGTAGGTGGCCTCACTAACAGTATTGGATGTTGTGCAGAAAAAAACAATGACAGACAGAGAATCGGATGACTGTCTGGAGGTACTAAAAGAAGCTGTTAGCATACCATATGCCTTCTTGTTTTCATACAATATTGATCTCAGGCACCATGACACATTAGGAGGCAATAATTGCAAATGATTAAGTACAAAGTGACCATTTAATGGGAACAAATTGTTTACATCTCCCTTTGGAGTCTCTGGCCTCTTCCTTAATGTGGATATTCATGCAAGAATTACTGCAGAGGTCTAACGAGATACACAGTGATTTTTTAAAAAGATTATAGGGCTGATTTACTGATCTCTTGAATTAAACATACCTTGAGTTACCCCTGGGGTGAAAAATCTATTGAAGCCATAACTAGACACTCTGCGGTCAGAGATGTTACACAGACCGTACATTTAGAAAATTAGGTCAATGTATCAAACCATAACAACAAGTCCATTAGTTTCAGAGAAAAAATAATAGGCACCAGAGACGGGTTGGCTGACAACGTCACGGAAACGATGTGGCCGGAAGCTGTGCATTGTTATGATTCTGAACAGTCAAAAAGCTAGCAACAATGACAAGAAGCTGCCATGTGGGGAATCATAGTTGGCTCGTTTCAGCTAGTTTTATCTCTTTCTTTATACCATGTCTTGTTTTAAGGTGTTTTGACAGATTTCATATCAGTGCTAATATGGCTAGAAATTCACTAGCTACCGAACCAACAACTGTAACAAAGTACACAGTGCACAAAACATTAGGAATACCTTCTCTTTCCATGACATACTGTAGACTGACCAGGTGAAAGCTATGATCCCTTATTGATGTTACCCGTTAAAGACACTTCAATCAGTGTAGATGAAGGGGAGGAGACAGGTTAAAGAAGGTTTTTTAAGCCTTGAGACAATTGAGACATGGATTGTGTATGTGACATTGTGCCTTTCAGAGGGTAAATGAGCAAGACAAGTGCCTTTGAATGGGGTATGTTAGTAGGTACCAGGCACATCGGTTTGAGTGTGTCAAGAACTTCAACAAGAATGATCCACCACACAAAGAACATCCAGCCAACTTGACACAACTACAGGAAGCATTGGAGTCAACATGAGCCAGCATCCCTGTGAAACGCTTTTGACACCTTGTAGTCCATGCCCCGTCGAATTGAAGATGCAAAATGGGGTGCAGCTTAACATTAGGAATGTTCCTAATGTTTTGTGCACTCAGTGTTTGAAAGACAATAAGTGCTCATTGTGCAAATGTATTTATGTTTTCAATTAATATAGTCTACATATTGTCAACAATCTCAGACAATCACGATGGTTTGCCCCATGGTTGTGCACACATCGGTTTTGTTGCTAAACAACCAACCCATCTATGGTTTTCAGTGATTAGGAATAAAGGGAGGAATTGGAGAATAACACATGCATGTGCTGTGGGCTGGCCTCTCTCAGGTGGCAGATGTGTAATCCCTGGGAGTGTCTGGCAGCATCTGCTCTGTGGCAGAGCCATGAATGTTCAGCATTAAAAGGAGCATTAAAGCCAGGTGTAAAAAGTCAACTTTTCTGAAATGTTAATGGGTCCTCAGTTTATGCATCTTTACTAAATTATACAAAGTTGGTGGCTCCGCATAGTACTAGGAACATTCCGGCCACCTCAATAAATAATTTAATTCCAGAACAATAGCCTCTTTACCTCTGAAACATCTGTCACTGATCTATTAATTAGATGCTTTGATGTTGGCTGTGCCGCATGCAACTTGGGGGGAGGTGGAGGAAAGAGACGCTAGCTTCTTCATACCTCTTGACACAGTGGAGATAAATAATGTACGATGTCTTGAACAGTGTCATCGAAAATTATGATAGCACTGTATATTACAGATTTCACTGGATTTATGTTGTATTTACACTGAAATTGCTATTTTAACAACAGTGCATTAAAATGTAGGCAACCTATGCAAATCAAGGAGCACCTGCATTGTGTTAAGAAATGTGCATTTGGAAAGTATTCAGACCCCCTTTTTCCACATTTTGTTACATTACAGACTTATTCTAAAAAGTATAAAATCATTGTTTCCCCTCATCAGTCTACACACAATGCCCCATAATGACAAAGCAAACACACGTTTTCATAAATTTTTGCACATTTATAAAGAAGAAAAAAAAGAAATACCTTATTTACATAAGTAACAGAGCCTTTGTTATGAGACATGAAATTGAGCTCAGGTGCATCCTGTTTCTAATGATCATCCTTGAGATGTTTCTACAACCTGATTGGAGTCCACCTGTGGTAAATTCAATTGATTGTACATGATTTGGAAAGGTACACACCTGTCTATATAAGGTTCCACAGTTGACAGTGCATGTCAGAACTCAAACCAAGCCATGAGGTCGAAATTGTCCGTAGAGCTCCGAGACAGCATTGTGTCGATACACAGATCTGGGGAAAGGTACCAAAACATTTCTGCAGCATTGAAAGTCCCCAAGAACACAGTGGCCTTCATCAATCTTAAATGGAGAAAGTTTGGAACCACCAAGACTCTTCCTAGAGCTGGCTGCCCTGGCCAAACTGAGCAATCGGGGGGAGACTGGCCTTTGTCAGGGAGGTGACCAAGACCATGATGGTCACTATGACAGAGCTCTAGAGTTCCTCTGAGGAGATGGGAGAACCTTCCAGAAGGACAACCATCTCTGCAGCACTCCACCAATCAGGCCTTTATGGTAGAGTGGCTAGACAGAAGGCACTGCTCAGTAAAAGGCACATGACAGCCCGCTTGGAGTTTGCCAAAAGGCAGCTTAAGACTCTTAGACCATGAGAAACAAGATTCTCTGGGCTGATGAAACCAAGATTGAAGTCTTTGGCCTGACTGCCAAGCGTCACGTCTGGATGCTTGGCATTCAGGCCAAAAGCCTGGCACCATCCCTACAGTGAAGCATGGTGGTGGCAGCATCATGTTGTGGGAATGTTTTTCAGCGGCAGGGACTAGGAGACTAGTCAGGATCGAGGGAAAGATGAACAGAGCAAAGTACAGAGAGATCCTTGATGAAAACCTTCTCCAGAGCACACTTATCCCACATTCACCTTTCAACAAGAAAACGACCCTAAGCACACAGTCAAGGCAATGCAGGAGAGGCTTCGAGACAAGTCTCGGAATGTCCTTGAGTGGCCCAGCCAGAGCCCGGACATGAACTGGATCGAACATCTCTGGAGAGACCTGAAAATAGCTGTGCAGCTACGCTCCCCATCTAACCTGATAGAGTTTGAGAGGATCTGCAGAGAAGAATGGGAGAAACCTCACAAATACAGATGTGCCAAGCTTGTGGCGTCATACCCAAAAACACTCAAGGCTGTATATCGCTGCCAAACGTGCTTCAACAAAGTACTGAGTAAAGGGTCTGAATACTTATGTAAATGTGATTTTTCCGTTTTTTTATTTGTAATACATTTGCAGAAATTTCTACATTTCTTTGGACACTGTGTTAACTAACCTCCAGACGAGCTTCAATGCCATACAACTCTCCTTCCGTGGCCTCCAACTGCTTTTAAACGCAAATAAAACGAAATGCATGCTATTCAACTGATCATTACACGCACCTGCCCGCCCATCCAGCATCACTACTCTGGACGGCTCTGACTTAGAATACTTGGATAACTACAAATACCTAGTTGTCTGGCTAGACTGTAAACCCTCCTTCCAGACTCGCATTAAGAATCTCCAATCAAAAATTACATCTAGAATTGGCTTCCTATTTCACACAACGTTTTGTCACCAAAGCCCCATATACTACCCACCACTGCGACCTGTACGCTCTCGTTGGCTGGCCCTCGCTTCATACTCGTCGACAAACCCACTGCTTACAGGTTATCTACAAGTCTCTGCTAGGTAAAGCCCCGCCCTATCTCAGCTCGCTGGTCACCATAGCAGCACCCACTCGTAGCACACGCTCCAGCAGGTATATCTCACTGGTCACCCCCAAAGCCAATTCCTCCTTTGGTCACCTTTCCTTCCAGATCTCTGCTGTCACTGACTGGAATGAACTGCAAAAATCACTGAAGCTGGAGATTCCCATCTCCCTCACTAGCTTTAAGAACCATCTGTCAGAGCAGCTCACAGATCACTGCACCTGTTCATAGCCCATCTGTATACAGCCCATCTATCTACCTCATTCCCATACTGTATTTATTTATTTAGCTCCTTTTGCACCACAGTATCTCTACTTGCACATCCATCTTTTGCACATCTACCATTCCAGTGTTTAATTGCCATATTGTAAATACTTCGCCACCATGGCCTATTTATTGCCTTAACTCCCTTATTTGACCTTATTTGCACTCACTGTATATAGACTTTTTTTTCTTTTTCTACTGTATTATTGACTGTATGTTTTGTTCATTCCATGTGTAACTGTGTTGTTGTATGTATCGAACTGCTATGCTTTATCTTGGCCAGGTCGCAGTTAAAAATGAGAACTTGTTCTCAACTAGCTTACCTGGTTAAATAAAGGTGAAATAAATAAATAAATAAAAAATAAAAGCATGTTTTTGCTTTTTTCATTATGAGGGGAAAAAACAATTTCATCCATTTTAGAATGAGGCTGAAACGTAACAAAATGTGGAAAAATTCAAGGGGTCTGAATAATGCACAGTATGCTGCTGTTCTACTGCACGTGCAATGATGTCAGAGGGGAAAAATTGTGCCTTGTTTTAATATTGCAAATACACGTGGCAGATCAACATTAAGGATTCAAGCTTTAAAGGTTGAGTAAGATGTTTTAGAAGCTTGCAGGATGCATTACAGCTGCAAATCCCAATAAAACCACATCACGTTTTGAAGTTTACTTTCCTTCTCTTGTCTAACTAGCCTACAATATCTTGAATCTAGTTAAATAAAGCTGAAATTGAAAAAAATAAATATATATATTTTGTGGTTCAGAGTACAGTAGTATTTAGAAATAGCTAGCCAGCTGTGCCACCAGAGACTCTGGGTTCGCGCCCAGTCTCTGTCGTAACCGGCCGCGACCGGGAGGTCCGTGGGGCGACGCACAATTGGCCTAGCGTCGTCCAGGTTAGAGAGGGCTTGACCGGTAGGGATATTCTTGTCTCATCGTGACAAGCGACTCCTGTGGCGGGCCATGCGGAGTGCACGCTAACCAAGGTTGCCAGGTGCACGGTGTTTCCTCCGACACATTGGTGCGGCTGGCTTCCGGGTTGGATGCGCGCTGTGTTAAGAAGCAGTGCGGCTTGGTTGGGTTGTGTATCGGAGGGCGCATGACTTTCCACCTTCGTCTCTCCCGAGCCCGTATGGGAGTTGTAGCAATGAGACAAGATAGTAGCTACTAACAATTGGATACCACGAAATTGGGGAGAAAAAAGGGTAAAATTCAACAACAAAAAAACACAACAAAAAAATAAATAGCTGTTCTATTTTTCAGCCTAAAGTAGCAGTCAATGTGTGGCGTTCAATGTAGGCCTAAATTCCATGCAGGCCTCGACATTAACCTGTTTATACACTTGTTTATACACTTGTCACTACTTCCGGCGCCGACAGAGATGGCCGCCTCGCTTTGCGTTCCTAGGAAACTATGCAGTATTTTGTTTTATTACATACAGTCGGGAGCAACGTCAACTCACCATCATTACGCCCTGGAATACGACTTTCCCGAAGCGGTTCCTGTGTTTTGCCCACCACCCAGGACAATGGATCGGATCCCAGCCGGCGAACCAATACAACGACACCGTAAAAGGGGCAGACGAAGCGGTCTTCTGGTCAGGCTCCGAGCATACTACTCGCCAATGTCCAGTCTCTTGACAACAAGGTTCAAGAAATTCCAGAGAGCATTCCAGAGAGACTTCAGAGACTGTAACGTTCTTTGCTTCACGGAAACATGGCTCACTCGAGACACGCTATCGGAGTCGGTACAGCCAGCTGGTTTCTTCACGCATCACGCCGACAGAAACAAACATTGTTCTGGTAAGAAGAGGGGCGGGAGGGTATGCCTTATGATTAACAAGACGTGGTGTGATCATAACAACATTCAGGAACTCAAATCCTTCTGTTCACCTGACTTAGAATTCCTCACAATCAAATGTCGACCGCATTATCTACCAAGAAAATTCTCTTTGATTATAATCACAGATTATAATCATATTCCCCCCCAAGCAGACACATCGATGGCCCTAAACAAACTTTATTTGACTCTATGTAAACTGGAAACCACATATCCTGAGGCTGCATTCATTGTAGCTGGGGATTTTAACAAGGCTAATCTGAAAACAAGACTCCCTAAATTCTATCAGCATATCGATTGTGCTACCAGGGCTGGTAAAACCCTGGATCATTGTTATTCTAACTTCCGCTACGCATGTAAGGCCTTCCCCCGCACTCCTTTCGGAAAAGCTGACCACGACTCCATTTTGTTGCTCCAGCCTATAGACAGAAACTAAAACAGGAAGCTCCCGCTCTCAGGTCTGTTCAGCGCTGGTCCGACCAATCTGATTCCACGCATCAAGATTACTTTGATCACGTGGATTGGGATATGTTCCGCATTGCGTCAAACAACAACATTGAATACGCTGATTCGGTGAGCAAGTTCATTAGCAAGTGCATTGGCGATGTCGTACCCACAGCTCCTATTAAAACATTCCCCAACCAGAAACCATGGATTGATGGCAGCATTCGCAAGAAACTGAAAGCCCGAACCACTGCTTTTAACCAGGGCAAGGTGACCGGAAACATGACTGAATACAAACAATGTAGCTATTCCCTCCGCAAGGCAATCAAACAAGCTACGCGTCAGTATAGAGACAAAGTAGAGTCGCAATTCAACGGCTCAGACACAAGAGGTATGTGGCAGGGTCTACAGTCAATCACGGATTACAAAAAGAAAACCAGCCCCGTCGCGGACCAGGATGTCTTGCTCCCAGACACACTAAACAACTTCTTTGCTAACTTTGAGGACAATACAGTGCCACTGACACGGCCCGCTACCAAAACCTGCGGACTCTCCTTCACTGCAGCCGACGTGAGTAAAACATTTAAACGTGTTAACCCTCGCAAGGCTGCAGGCCCAGACGGCATCCCCAGCCGCGTCCTCAGAGCATGTGCAGACCAGCTGGCTGGTGTGTTTACGAACATATTCAATTAATCCTTATCCCAGTCTGCTGTTCCCACATGCTTCAAGAGGGCCACCATTGTTCCTGTTCCCAAGAAAGCTAAGGTAACTGAGCTAAACGACTACCGCCCTGTAGCACTCACTTCCTTCATCATGAAGTGCTTTGAGAGACTAGTCAAGGACCATATCACCTCCACCCTACCTGAGACCCTAGACCCACTCCAATTTGCTTATCACCCCAATAGGTCCACAGACGACGCAATCGCAACCACAACCCATATGGACAAGAGGAATACCTATGTGAGAATGCAGTTCATCTACTATAGCTCAGCATTTAACACCATAGTACCCTCCAAACTCGTCATCAAGCTCGAGACCCTAGGTCTTGCCCCCGCCCTGTGCAACTGGGTACTGGACTTCCTGACGGGCCGCCCCCAGGTGGTGAGTGTAGGTAACAACATCTCCACCCCGCTGATCCTCAACACTGGGGCCCCACAAGGATGCGTTCTGAGCCCTCTCCTGTACTCCCTGTTCACCCACGACTGCGTGGACATGCACGCCTCCAACTCAATCATCAAGTTAGCAGACAACACTACAGTGGTAGGCTTGATTACCAACAACGACGAGACGGCCTACAGGGAGGAGGTGAGGGCCCTCGGAGTGTGGTGTCAGGAAAATAACCTCACACTCAATGTCAACAAACAAAGGAGATGATCGTGGACTTCAGGAAACAGCAGAGGGAGCACCCCCCTATCCACATCGACGGGACAGTAGTGGAGAGGGTAGAAAAATGTAAGTTCCTCGGGGCACACATCACGGACAAACTGAATTGGTCCACCCACACAGACAGCGTGGTGAAGAAGGCGCAGCAGTGCCTCTTCAACCTCAGGAGGCTGAAGAAATTTGGCTTGTCACCAAAAGCACTCACAAACTTCTACAGATGCACAATCGAGAGCATCCTGTTGGGCTGCATCATCTCCTGGTACGGCAACTGCTCCCCCCACAACCGTAAGGCTCTCCAGAGGGTAGTGAGGTCTGCACAATGCATCACCGGGGGCAAACTACCTCCCCTCCAGGACACCTACACCACCCGATGTCACAGGAAGGCCATAAAGATCATCAAGGACAACAACCATCCGAGCCACTGCCTGTTCACCCCACTATCATCCAAAAGGCAAGGTCAGTACCGGTGCATCAAAGCAGGGACTGAGAGACTGAAAAACAGCTTCTATCTCAAGGTCATCAGACTGTTAAACAGCCACTACTAACATTGAGTGGCTGCTGCTATACATGTAAAAAATGTATCACTAGCCACTTTAAACAATGCCACTTTATATAATGTTTACATACCCTACATTACTCATCTCATATTTGTATGTATATACTGTACTCGATACCATCTACTGCATCTTGCCTATGTCGTTCTGTACCATCACTCATTCATATATATTTACGTACATATTCTTCATCCCTTTACACTTGTGTGTATAAGGTAGCTGTTGTGAAATTGTTAGGTTAGATTACTCGTTTGTTATTACTGCATTGTCAGAACTAGAAGCACAAGCATTTCGCTACACTTGCATTAACATCTGCTAACCATGTGTATGTGACAAAATGTGATTTGATTTGTCCTTCAGACAAGGTGGTGACTGAAAAGGTTGTGTTGTTTGATGCAAGAAACCACCTTACAAAATACAATGCATCATTATTCCCATACCGTTCTTACAGAGAATCAGACAAATTAGGCTACCCTCTGCCTATTGGCTACTTAGCTTATTCAAGTTTGTCTCAAAATAGAACACTGCCCCTGTAATACAAAAAAAAAGCTCACATTTCTATAACTGAGCTGATAACTTACTAACTATCAAAGGTTATGAACAAATGTACAAAAGTACACATACATGTAGCTCTCACTTTGACAAGCCATCTACTCATGACCACTGATGCTGTAAAAACAGTCCAAATCAAAGTGAATGGCGATGGGGACAAGACTGTATCTACCAATTGAATATTGCGAAATGTGGGTAGAAAGTACAAAAAATAAAAAATAAATAATTTCACAGATCCATATATGGCAATCATCTATTTGCATATAGGCCTATCGAAGCTCTAATTGGTTATGGCGCACCGGTCTGTGTAGAATATTCACCTGAGTAGTGCCTGTCAATGCAATAGAATCCGAAGTGTTCTGTCAATCTCATGCTTTTCTGCCCGCACTGATATTTCATTAGCGAACACACTCAGTTTAGAGGTAACATTGCAGAGAAGTTTCAAACTCTCCGGGGAGAGTTTCTTTTTCATTTTATCGATGACCCCTTGGCATAGCGGGATAAATTTCCATGATTCTATGCTAGAATCGGGTCGAACAATTAGCGTGACAGCTAAAATGGCTTTGAAAAAATCAGCTAATAGGGAGAAGTATCTAACAAATTAACTACATTATGTCATTCACTAATTCTAAACTATTTCTATTTAATTGTAATTTGGGTACATTTGTTGATGAAAATCTAACTTACTCAACCTTTAACTGGAAGGAAAGGTAGAATGGTTTTCTTCTATACTTCAGTTATATTCAGGTTGTCTAACATTGGAAAATCACAAATAAAACTCTATAAATATTGATGTATTTTCAGGATAATGATGTTCAGCTTGATATAACTGCGATGCAGTGCCTTAGACCTCTGCGCCACTCGGGGACCGCATACTGTAGGGAGGTCAGTCACTTACCATTGCGAATCCTCTCAAAGACTTGCCATTTCAATCAATGATATTATTCATTAGTCATCCAGTTCAATCTATGCATTTCTTAGTAAACCATTTTTGCAACATTTTGACTCATAACATTTTTATTTCAAAGCAAATATACACCATTTAGAGCCAGAAAAGGCATTTGAATATGAAAATGACGGGGACATTTCAGAGTGGAAGGCTATTTTGATGGCCTGGTGAGAAGGTATAATAACAGAGGTGGGTAGGATGAAGTCAGTCTGAATCCAAGGCACTATTTTTGTCCTCATATGCAAAAAAGTTTTTGTAATTTCCCAGCCTCATTTATGTGGTGCCTCAAGTGGTGTCTGACCTCTTTGCAGTCAAAGTAAAAACCAGTCAAAAGAGGAACAGTCTGCTGACATGTATTGAGGCATGGTGATCCCTGGCATCATCTGTTCATTTCAATAGATCATATATGACTTTTAAATTGAACAAACCAACACCAAGCACTTTAAATAATACAGCATGTCAAAACCTTGCTGTCATAAACCTGTATATCATGCCAAGGCACATGCCCTGGTGCCTTTGTATTAAAATGAGAAAGGATTTCTTCTAATAGAGGAGAGGAGTTGAAAAGGCTAGGTCATCAGAAAGGAATGACAGACATCTCATTTGGAATCTGTTGGCAGAGAGCATGAGAGCACGTCAAGCTAGCTCTTCCCTCAAGACCATCTCACACTGTTTTAATTACAGACACGGGTACAACTATCTGCATGCAAATTAAATCTCCATTAAGGCCCTGTCTTCTGCTTTACCCCTGGGTCAGTGGCACGCATTGGCAGTGGAGGGACCTCTTCAGAAATAAAGAGTTATTTTCCAAAAAGCTATATCCACCAATTTTTCACATTTGTGTTTTTTCATCAGAAATTATTGCTTATGGGTACCTTTATGTGTGGGTAAAATGTGACTATTCTCAGATATTTATTCATAGGATTTTAGATGTGTATGAAAATGTATATATTTTTACAAAACACTATATATGATGCCTTTAATGCTTGCTTCGAGGCAAGCAACACTGAAGCATGCACGAGAGCACCAGCTGTTCTGGATGAATGTTTGATAATGCTCTCGGTAGCCGATGTGAGCAAGACCTTTAAACAGGTCCACATTCCCAAAGCCGCGGGGCCAGATGGATTACCAGGATGTGTACTCAAAACATGCAAGGACCAAGTGTCTCTACTGACATGTTCAACCTCTCCCTGACTGAGTCTGTATTGCCTACATGTTTCAAGCAGACCACCATAGTCCCTGTGCCCAAGAAAGCGAAGGTAACCTGCCTAAATGACTACTGCCCTGTAGCACTCACGTCGGTAGCCATGAAGTGCTTTGAAAGGCTGGTCATGGCTCACATCAATAGCATCCTCCTGGACACCCACTCCAATTTGCATACTGCAACAACAGATCCACAGATGACACAATCTCAATCGCACTCCACACTGCCCTTTCCCACCTGGACAAAAGGAACACCTATGTGAGAATGCTGTTCATTGACTAGGGCTCAGCGTTCAACACCATAGTGCCCACGAAGCTCATCACTAAGCTAAGGACCTGGGACTAAACACCTCCCTCTGCAACTGGATCCTGGACTTCCTGACGGGCCGTCCCCAGGTGTTAAGGGTAGGCAACAACACATCTGCCACGCTGATCCTCAACACTGGGGCCCCTCAGGGGTGGGTACTTAGTCCCCTCCTGTACTCCCTGTTCACCCACGACTGCATGGTCAAACACGACTCCAACACCATCATTAAGTTTGCTGACGACACAACAGTGGTAGGCCTCTATAGGGAGGTGGTCAGAGACCTGGCAGTGTGGTGCCAGGACAACATCCTCTCCCTCAATGTGAGCAAGACAAAGGAGCTGATCGTGGACGAGAGGAAAAGGAGGACCGAACAGGTCCTATTTAACATCAACAGGCCTATAGTGGAGCGGGAACTATCGAGAGTTTCAAGGTCATTGGTGTCTATATCACCAACGATCTATCATGGTCCAAACACACCAAGACAGTCGTGAAGAGGGCACAACAGAACCTTTTCCACCTCAAGAGACTGAAAATATTTGGCATGGGTCCCCAGAAGTTTTACAGCTGCACCATCGAGAGTATGGTTGCATCACCGCCTATTATATAGGTTCTGGTATGACAACTGCTTGGCAGTTGACAGTAAGGCGCTACAGATGGTGTGCGTACGGCCCAGTACATCACTGGGATCAAGCTTCCTGCTATCCAGAACCTATATAATAGGCGGTGTCAGAGGAAAGCCCATAAAATTGTCAGAGAATCCACTCACCCAAGTCATAGACTATTTTCTCTGCTACCGCATGGCAAGCGGTACCGGAGCACCAAGTCTAGGACCAAAAGGCTCCTTAATAGCTTCTACCCCCAAGCCATAAGACTGGTGAACAATTAATCAAATGGCTACCGGGCTATTACATTGACCCCCCTCCATTTGTTTTGTATGCAGCTGCTACTTGCTGTTATTTATCTAAAAACATGCAGAACTAAGAATAGATATAGCCCTTGGATCACTCCAGACCTGACTGCCCTTGACCAGCACAAAAATATCCTGTGGCGTACTGCAATAACATCGAATAGTCCTCGCAATATGCAACTGTTCAGGGAAGTCAGGAACCAATACACACAGTCAGTCAGGAAAGCAAAGGCTAGCTTTTTCAAGCAGAAATTTGCATCCTGTAGCTCTAACTCCAAAAAGTTTTGTGACACTGTAAAGTCCATGGAGAACAAGAGCACCTCCTCCCAGCTGCCCACTGCACTGAGGCTAGGTAACGCAATCACCACCGATAAATCCATAATAATCGAAAATATCAATAAGCAGTTTTCAACGGTTGACCATGCCTTTCTCCTGGCTACTCAGACTTTTTTTTTTACTGTGTTATTGACTTGTTTATTGTGTTATTGGCTTGTTTATTGTTTATTCCATGTGTGACTCTGTGTTGTTGTCTGTGTCACACTGCTTTGCTTTATCTTGGCCAGGTCTCAGTTGTAAATGAGAACTTGTTCTCAACTAGCCTACCTGGTTAAATAAAGGTGAAATAAAAAATATCAAAATAAAAATCTATGTACAAATGACCTCTAACCTGTACCCCCGCACACTGACTCGGTAACAGTACCCCCTGTATATAGCCTCTTTGTTGTTATGTTATTGTGTTACTTAAAAAAATATATACTTTAGTTTATTTGGTATATATTTTCTTAACCCTTCTTGCACTGCACTTTTGGTTAAGGGCTTGTAAGTAAGCATTTCACTGTAAGGTCTACCTACACTTGTTGTGTTCGGCGCATGTGACAAAGTTTGATTTGATTGATTTTGATGTCCATTGTTTAGCTGCAATTGAATGTTTGTATCCTGTATATTTGACTATTACATGTTGTTGGCACACCTACATATTTTAAGATGAATGCACTTACTGTAAGTCACTTGTCATTGCTAATCTAACATTTTTTTCAGAATGGCACAAATTCCCCGATATCAGGGTACGATATAAGAGCATCTGCTAAATGACTAAAATGTCAAATGTAAATGTTTCACATGCAAAACTCACATTACTGTATTTAGTTATTATTATTACTCATGTTTTAAATAGTGATGTCACAAATGTATAATTTGTATATTTCTTTATTAAAAGTGTAGTTATTTGTTACATTTAAAACCTGCAGTTCTACATATTTCTCTGAGAGTGAGGCAGATATATAACATTTTGGAAGAACACTGGATTATTTGTCTCTCTGAAATGAAACTATCAAGTGCTATAATTTAAAGAAGTACATGTCTGTCATTGAACATACCAATCTCTTTCGAAATGTATTTAAACAATAAAACCAAATTGACCAACACTTCTGAAAACGGACATACAGTGGGGCAAAAAAGTATTTAGTCAGCCACCAATTGTGCAAGTTCTCCCACTTAAAAAGATGAGAGAGGCCTGTAATTTTCATCATAGGCAGACAACTATGACAGACAAAATGAGAAAAAAATCCAGAAAATCACATTGTAGGATTTTTAATGACTTTATTTGCAAATTATGGTGGAAAATAAGTATTTGGTCAATAACAAAAGTTTATCTCAATACTTTGTTATATACCCTTTGTTGGCAATGACAGAGGTCAAACGTTTTCTGTAAGTCTTCACAAGGTTTTCACACACTGTTGCTGGTATTTTGGCCCATTCCTCCATGCAGATCTCCTCTAGAGCAGTGATGGTTTGGGGCTGTTGCTGGGCAACACAGACTTTCAACTTCCTCCAAAGATTTTCTATGTGGTTGAGATCTGGAGACTGGCTAGGCCACTCCAGGACCTTGAAATGCTTCTTACGAAGCCACTCCTTCGTTGCCCGGGCGGTGCATTTGGGATCATTGTCATGCTGAAAGACCCAGCCACATTTCATCTTCAATGCCCTTGCTGATGGAAGAGGTTTTCACTCAAAATCTCACGATACATGGCCCCATTCATTCTTTCCTTTACACGGATCAGTCGTCCTGGTCCCTTTGCAGAAAAACATCCCCAAAGCATGATGTTTCCACCCCCATGCTTCACAGTAGGTATGCTGTTCTTTGGATGCAACTCAGCATTCTTTGTCCTCCAAACACGACGAGTTGAGTTTTTACCAAAAAGTTATATTTTGGTTTCATCTGACCATATGACATTCTCCCAATCTTCTTCTGGATCATCCAAATGCTCTCTAGCAAACTTCAGACGGGCCTGGACATGTACTGGCTTAAGCAGGGGGACACGTCTGGCACTGCAGGATTTGAGTCCCTGGCGGCATAGTGTGTTACTTTTGGTAGACTTTGTTACTTTGGTCCCAGCTCTCTGCAGGTCATTCATGCAGGTCATTCACTAGGTCCCCCCCATGTGGTTCTGGGATTTGGTTCTGGGATTTTTGCTCACCGTTCTTGTGATCATTTTGACCCCACAGGGTGAGATCTTGAGCCCCAGATCGAGGGAGATTATCAGTGGTCTTGTATGTCTTCCATTTCCTAATAATTTCTCCCACAGTTGATTTCTTCAAACCAAGCTGCTTACCTATTGCAGATTCAGTCTTCCCAGCCTGGTGCAGGTCTACAATTTTGTTTCTGGTGTCCTTTGACAGCTCTTTGGTCTTGGCCATAGTGGAGTTTGGAGTGTGACTGTTTGAGGTTGTGGACAGGTGTCTTTTATACTGATAACAAGTTCAAACAGGTGCCATTAATACAGGTAACGAGTGGAGGACAGAGGAGCCTCGTAAAGAAGAAGTTACAGGTCTGTAAGAGCCAGAAATCTTGCTTGTTTGTAGGTGACCAAATACTTATTTTCCACCATAATTTGCAAATAAATTCATTAAAAATCCTACAATGTGATTTTCTGGATTGTTTTTCTCATTTTGTCTGTCATAGTTGAAGTGTACCTATGATGAAAATTACAGGCCTCTCATCTTTTTAAGTGGGAGAGCTTGCACAATTGGTGTCTGACTAAATACTTTTTTTTCAGAAACTCTACCAGAGTCAACATGCTGCCTGAATGACTCAACCCATAGAGTCAAATTATTTGACTCCACACTACTCATTATACAGTGCATTTATAGCACTGGATTTGACTTAATAAGTTGTAGTGTACAGACCTCCCATAGAGACATAGGAACAGCAGCCCACTATGATGTCAGACTGAGAGTTGTGAGACTGCAGAGTATGAAGAGGGGCTGAGGCTGGCTGGCAGACTAGCAGGCTGGCGGGGTGGTAAGCAGGCTGGAGTACACTTGCCCTCTCTGCTGGGGTTGTGGCTGAGGAGGTTATCAAGGTCCTGCAGGTGGAGGAGAAGGGAGAATAGACAGTGTGGGAGCCAGCCCAAGAGACACCCAGCCAGAACTAGCAGTGGAGGCAAAGTGATTTCCTGGCCTGGGATATATGAGTGTGATGACAGCTGAGGCTATATCATGCTCCAGCCTGCTGGGACGAATACGACTGAATTATTCCCTTCAAGGTCAGACTAATGGTGGTCAGTTGGGCGGAGAGGGGTCGACTGAGAACTGGACTAAACTACACATGGGTAATCAACAGATGAGGATGGTGATGATGATTTATGCATTTCCCACTTCAATAAGTGATACAGCATGAATGTACCATCATCAATATACCTACACAACTCAAAAGTTGTGAACATAGAATATCATCTTTAACATGTAACACTATCATGACTGCTGCTTTCATAACACATTTATCACATAATAAAAAATACAAAATCACAATATTGGAGTTTTGTGGTTTTGATTTATTTATAGAATAGGTCTACATAAATCATTGTTGGATACATACTTAATTACAGCTGTTTTTAGTTTATAGATGATAAGTAAACAGAACACAATGGATTAAAGATGACTTACAAACAGAGGAACCATGAGTTAACTTCACACCTTATCCCCCTAATCACTCTAACAGGGGTTGGACACACCGAGAGATAGAGAGAGAAATACTAAAGAGAAATAGCAGAATCAGCGCTTAGCTAAGACTTCTCATGTGAAAAATACATTACCAATGATGCCAGAGGGCGTCACAAAGTTATTATTTCAACCGTACATAGCTTGATGGAAATGAAAACACAAAGTACTCGTCACACAGAGATAGAGAGACATTTCCATAAACCCTTGACTCAATTCCTCCAGTCACAACTCCTCAGTTAATCCCAGGTGGAGAAATAGCCGCACAGGGAACAACACTCTTATACAGTAGTTATGGCAACATACAACTGCTTCAAACATTTAAATATTGCACCATATTTCATAGGAAATATTTACTGGAAGATAAATATATTATTAAGATCAAGAAGCTATGGAAAAGTGTTGGTGTGTACAGTATAGTAGCGTAGGAAGCCTACTACATGGATAGTATAACGTATAGTTTTTTTATTTATTTTTATTGTATTTTTGCTCTTTTATACAATGTATCTGATATAGTTTGTTTCATCAGATGGAGAGTTGTATCTCCAACTCTAATCAATACTATAATCGTATCCCCATGGTTGGGTGACCTCAGTTATGCATTGCCAGTGATGTAAAAACATTGTACATAACACTGTAATATATTTCTCTCCCACCAACATTTATCGGAAGTGGGATTCATCATATTGTTCATGGGAAACTGAGTCCTGTCACGTCTCTCTTAGTTTGATCTACCTTTCCTCTTTTGCCCTCCAGCTACTGCCTCCTTTCTAGAGGTTGGCAGGAACCCTGATGGGTTGGCACTGAGACTGCCACAGCATGTCACCCAGCAGACACACATGTATCTAGACAGGCTGGACAGACTGATTGAGGTGGTCTGCTCTGCTTTGCTTTGTTAGAGAGTAAAGTGATGATGGAATCAGTGAGGCTGTGCCATGATGTTCAGATGAGATGATATACTGTGCTGTCTGTGTCTGGACTTGTCCTGATGCTCACAACCTCTCAGACAGGTTTAGCTGGCTTCAAAGCAGAAAGCATTGTGCCGTGCACGCTGACGGCTTTGTAGGGTTTCCTGGATAGGCTCCTTTGTGGATGAAAGCCCTGGGGGCTGAGGGGGGGGGAGAGGCATTTTGTTCTGAGTGAAATGTAAAATGTGGAGCTTTGCTATGTTCTCTCTGCCTAATAAAATCAATCAAACGCTTGGCAGCCTTAGTCTGATCAGTACAAAAGGTGGGACTAGAAATGACAGAGTGGATGACACACTGTGTCCGCTCAGCAGAGGCAGTAGACCCATGTACAAACTAATAACACACACACACACACACACACACACACACACACACACACACACACACACACACACACACACACACACACACACACACACACACACACACACACACACACACACACACTGAGATCTTGATTACAGAGTACCATTTCCCATGGAATATGAAATCACTCACACTATATACCAGGGATGATCAACTAGATTCTCCTTGAGCGGATGGTCAAGGGGCCAGAACATAATTACAAATCATTTGTAAACTGCAAATTGACCACAAGAAGCCCAAACGGATATAGTATTGAACTAAAACAGAATAATTTCAAACCTCTCTATTGTGCTTGGGAATACTTTGGAACAGATATCCAAAATTAAAATAACTTGGGGGGGGGGGGCAAATAACATCACCTGCCACCAGTTGGGAAACCCTGCTATATCCCCTAAACTTGAACATTCTATAGCCTTGTATATCATAGCCACTGCCTTTCCCAACAGAACCAACCTAAATACCATATTGTGATGAAAATGCATGGACGTGTATCAGAAGGAAGTATAGTTATGGTGTATAAAAGAAAGAGAGTTAGGTTTTCAAAATGTCATGCAATGAGGCTAATAGTGTCTGATCTGAATGTGTCAGAGCCTCCATCTCTCTCTCTCTCTGCCTGTCTCGTCCTTCTGTCCCTGCTGGGAGCTTCTAACCAGGCTTGTCTGCATGGTGTCAGTGCAGGTGCCTGCCTCTGAGGACGGCCACCCTCTATCTCCTCAGCACAGATGCTAATGGAGAATCAGGAAGCATGCTATGTACTTCATCCTTATTCTGAAACATTACAGCAGTGTCTGCCACTCCCTTAATCCAACACACTTTAATAAAATGCTCTCATCATCAACAAACAGTGAGTGTGCTACGAAATGTGGACTTTCTTTTATGGCTTTGGCCTACTTGTGTTATTTTGCAGCAATGTAAACTCAGCAAAAAAGAAACGTCCTCCCACTGTCAACTGCGTTTATTTTCAGCAAACTTAACACGTGTAAATATTTGTATGAACATAAGATTCAACTACTGAGACTTAAACTGAACAAGTTCCACAGACATGTGACTAACAGAAATTGAATAATGTGTCCATCAACAAAGGGGGGGGGGGGGGGTCAAAAGTAACAGTCAGTATCTGGTGTGTCCACCAGCTACATTAAGTACTGCAGTGCATCTCCTCCTCATGGACTGCATCAGATTTGCCAGTTCTTGCTGTGAGATTTTACTCCACTCTTCCACCAAGGCACCTGCAAGTTCCCAGACATTTCTGGGGGGAATGGCCCTAACCCTCCAATCCAACAGGTCCCAGGCGTGCTCAATGGGATTGAGATCCGGGCTCTTCGCTGGTCATGGCAGAACACTGACATTCCTGTCTTGCAGGAAATCACGCACAGAACGAGCAGTATGGCTGGTGGGTCATGTCAGGATGAGCCTGCAGGAAGGGTACCACATGAGGGAGGAGGATGTCTTCCCTGTAACGCACTGCGTTGAGATTGTCTGCAATGACAACAAGCTCCAGAGTGTAACGTCATTCCTTTGACGATAAACGCAAATCCGACCATCACCCATGGTGAGACAAAACAGCGACTCATCAGTAAAGAGCACTTTTTGCCAGTCCTGTCTGGTCCAGCGATGGTGGGTTTTTGCCCATAGGCAACGTTGTTGCCGGTGATGTCTGGTGAGGACCTGCCTTACAACAGGCCTACAAGCCCTCAGTCCAGCCTCTCTTAGCCTATTGCGAACAGTCTGAGCACTGATGGAGGGATTGTGCGTTCCTGGTGTAACACGGGCAGTTGTTGTTGCCATCCTGTACCTGTCCCTCAGGTGTGATGTTCGGATGTACCGATCCTGTGCAGGTGTGGTTACATGTGGTCTGCCACTGCAAGGATGATCAGCTGTCCGTCCTGTCTCCCTGTAGTGCTGTCTTAGGTGTCTTACAGTACGGACATTGCAATTTATTACCCTGGCCACATCTGCAGTCCTCATGCCTCCTTGCAGCATGCCTAAGGCACATTCACACAGATGAGCAGGGACCCTGGGCATCTTTCTTTTGGTGTTTTTCAGAGTCAGTAGAAAGGCCTCTTTAGTGTCCTAAGTTTTCAAAACTGTGACCTTAATTGCTTACTGTTTTTTTCTTAATGACCGTTCCACAGGTGCATGTTCATTAATTGTTTATGGTTCATTAAACATGCATGGGAAACAGTGTTTAAACCCTTTACAATGAAGATCTGTGAGTTTATTTGGATTTTTACGAATTATCTTTGAAAGACAGGGTCCTGAAAAAGGGACGTTTCTTTTTTTGCTGAGTTTATATTCAACAGACCTCCCACTGTTCCTGTGAATTGAGGGTTTTGTGGACGGGTAGAGAGAAATGGTATCTATCTGGGATTTAGTTACATCTAGTGGCCTCACTAGGACTGAGATGAGGAAGTTTAATGAAACCCCCATTGCTATCAGCTCCAAGCAGGAAGCAGCTCAGTGCAGCTTGAGTGGAAAAGGTCAAACACTATGTGCCCTGCCTAAGATCCCTAGCCATATCCTCTCCCAATAGTCTACAATAGCACATCTAGTCTACAACAACAAGAGACTACAGGCAGCGTAAGATAATGAAAAAAAACCAGTGACTTTCTTCTCAAAACAAACTAGAATATTTAGCGATGGCAACACTCTGTGAGCTGAAGTGGGGGTTAGTTTTATCTTTGATCCTGCTGTTACAGCCCATGAATTGACACAATAATCAGAGATTGTTCTATTCTTGAAACAGCCAGACGCTCCTCTCATAGTAGGTATTGCATTTAGAAGTTAAACTTCAAAGCTGCGCTTAGTGCGGGGCCGACTGTTAAGCAAATAAATTAAAGGTGAAGACCATTTAAATAAAGACACTCCTGGTTGTAATCATACTGAAAACACGAAGGTCCTCTGCAAGCTGACTAACAGAGAAAGAGGACTGAATAATAGATTGAAGACAGTAAAGCAGGTTTTAAAATCTCTCTCTCCCCTTCTCTCTCTGCTCTGACTGGCACTCATTGTTCTGTGGTGTAATGCTTTACATCCTCTCTCTGTGGTGGAAAAAACAGAGAAACTATTGGCCCTGTAGTCAACAGAGAGAGAGGCAGAGCCCTAAACACAGCTATCGGCACTGGCCCTCTGGCCCAACCCTTCCCACTGGAGCAGCCAGCCAGGAAGAGGCAGGGGAGGAGAGGTGGGCTGGATCAGTGTTTGTTCAGTGCTTCCATTCCAGCACTCCAACATCACCTCCCACTCAGTGAGCACAAACAACATCTCCCAGAGAGAGGTACATACACGCAGGCACACAGAGAGAGGGAGAGGGCAGAGCACAGGATAGCCATAAGATTTTGCGAATGTAGTTCTTGTAATTTCTTATATCTCTTCGGAACAGTTCTATGCCAGAATGTGGAGCCCAGCGCGGTATATGGCTGGAAAAATGTACCTGTCGCTGTACTCCTAATTATCCCAAAATTATGAACGTTGAATCGAGAAGTTTGGAATACTGCATTTTTTGTTAAACTGATGTTGTCGTCAGAATGATAGGCTAGCTAATGCTATAGCAGCCCATTGGATTCCATGAAAATGTGGCGCCTAGCGTTTGGGTGAGTAACTACCAGAAGTGTTGTGGAATCCAATGGGTTGCTTTAGTATTAGCTAGCATGCTGACGAAAACAGATGTTTCATTAAAAACTAGCAGTATTTAAATCTTCTCAATGTCTTATTTTGGACAATGGGATAATTAGGTGTACAGCACCATCTCCCATCCGGGGATTGATGTATGTTTTCTGAGCGATATATCATGCCGGCCTCATTGTGTCCTGATCAGCCTGCCGTTCCGACCTTACAGGGAAGATGTACTTACAGCGACCGTAAGGTCGTAATCTTTAGACCTTACGGTCGCTGTAAGTACATCTTCCCTAAGCACAGGGGGATGCGAGGCAAGGAGGTAGGTGGATGGGAGGGTGGCCAGTGCATTCAGAGCCGTGGATTGGAGGACTGGAGATGCTTTTTGCATTCCAATGAGACTCCATCAGAAAATGTTCAGCATCAAGGTTAATCTAGATGTCAAAGTCTGCTGACAGTGGAGGAGATTGCTCCTGGGTGACATCCTGTCTGAAGTCTTAACGCTGCAGTCAATTTCATCCCTGCCTCCAGGAAATGGAGTCGGGCTTGCCATTTTTGTGGATGTATGCATCACTGTATATGGCAGGATTTTCTCGTGTTTTGTCATTATATGATGCATGTGGTATCAATGCTGTGTCTGAATGCATCTAGGACAACAGTCGGATCAACTGTGATTGGCTAATTCTTTCAAACAAGCTCGGCCCAAAAAAACACAACATGTAAAGTCAAGGTAAATCAGTGCAAAACTGCTATATATAGTTATATATCATAGGACTAACATCTGACAGAAAATGGCATCACAAAATCTTATTTGAACTTTTCTTCAAAATATCTATCTTCTGAACCTGTACGGTTTTACTGAAGTCTCCAAGATAAAAGAGGTAACTGCTGGTTTCTAGTCTCATAAAGGAAGAGGTGTTTCTAAAATCAGACACATAATGATTTATTAAATGCTTTGAAGGTAAGTCAAAACATATGAATTATGTAGGGAAGCATTGTTGGTTGGATAGCTGTTCTGCAACACCAGCACTTTTGCTGACTCCATAGCGCATAAGATATTCATCCTGTCCACAATTCAGTAACATTACCTTATTGAAAATTATGAACGTAGCAGCAAAACTTGATAAGCTGGCAACAAGAAAGTATCTTAGACTATGTTTCTGGTGTAAGCTTGCAGTTCCAGCTGAGTGTATGGGGACTATTGAAGACAGGCAGGCAGGCAGGCCGTGTGTGCGTCTGTGGTGTAGCAGCCTAGCTCCACAAGCCCCTGGGTTATGAAGTGCTCAAAGAGAGCTCATTTCAACTGCAATGTTCCGCTTTTCTGCTTCCCTCCTCACTCCTCCCTCCTCCCCATCATGATTAAGGTCTTAAACCCCTCATCAATCGTCAGCCTCTTCACTGCAGAAGCTCTAACAGGACACCGGCAGCCTGCTCTGTTCTGCTCTCCTATCTGCTCTGTTCTGCTCTCATATCTGCTCTGTTCTGCTCTCCTATCTGCTCTGTACTGCTCTGGCCAATAGACAGCACTATGCATTGCCACGGGAAGATGTTTGGAGGTGGGGAGGTTGCGATTTTTACCTTGTTCGCCCTACAGACAGCTGTCTCGGTCCGCTAATACAGGACTAATAAAGGCCCAGTGTACAACTTTTGTGAGAATTTATTTGATAAAAATTTGAATTAATATATTTTTGGATTGCGATTTTTCAGGGGGTGCTACAGCAACCTCAGCACCCCTAATTCCCACGGCTATGGTGCTATGTCCCTGTGCTAAAACATGCAAGCATATGACCTTGCACCATCAAAGCTCTGCTCTGCCCTCCTCTCTATAGCTTCTGACCTGCAGGGATTACCCCCAGCATGGCCATCAAATGTAAGGGATATCTTAAAGCTGGGGCCAAAAACTCATTTCATTGGTCAGAGTGAGCTGCAACCTTTGGAGCTGCCCCACTGTCCACCTCTTCCCTGTCACTGTCACTCTCCATGGATGATCTCTCCACTCAGTCACACACCATCTCAGGCCATCTCTGGTATTCTTAGAAACAACTAATTCATCTATTTCCTCTCTGATGGCTCTGGGGGATAAATAATAAATATACTTCACATAAAGACACGTTGCCCTCCAACGCTCTCTCTCTACCCTCAATAGCCCTCTAAAAGTCCCCCATGCACCGTCTTCCCCCCCGCTTCCTCTACCATCAGTACTAAAGCATACTCTGTCCAAGTGTCGTTGACAAGGTAAATGGGGTTAATGCTTGGCTCTGGCGGTGGCCTGTCTGTCACAATCACACACCTAATGATGGGAGTAATCCTGAGGATACAGTGACAGGAGATGTGATGTCCCACTTCCAGGCTATGAGGGGACTATGAGGGGGCTATTAGGGGACTATGAGGGGGCTATTAGGGGACTATGAGGGGGCTATAAGGGGACTTTGAGGGGGCTATACGGGGGCTATGATGGGGCTACGAGGGGACTATGAGGGGGCTATAAGGGGGCTATGAGGGGGCTATGAGGGGGCTACAAGGGGACTATAAGGGGGTATGAGGGGACTTTGAGGGGGCTATGAGGGGACTATAAGGGGACTATGAGGGGCTATGAGGGGACTATGAGGGGCAGTAAGAGGGCTATGAGGGGGCTATAAGGGGAATATGAGGGGGCTATGAGGGGCTATGAGGGGGATATGAGGGGGCTATAAGGGAACTATGAGGTGGCTATAATGGGACTATGAGCGGGCTATGAGGGGACTTTGAGGGGGCTATGAGGGGACTATAAGGGGACTATGAGGGGGCTATGAGGGGACTATGAGGGGCAATAAGAGGGCTACAATGGGACTATGAGGGGGCTATTAGGGGACTATGAGGGGCAGTAAGAGGGCTATGAGGGGGCTATAAGAGGGATATAAGGGGACTATGAGGTGGCTATAATGGGACTATGAGCGGACTATGAGGGGACTTTGAGGGGGCTATAAGGTGGCTATGAGGGGGCTACAAGGGGACTATGAGGGGGCTACAAGGGGACTATGAGGGGGCTACAAGGGGACTATAAGGGGGTATGAGAGGACTTTGAGGGGGATATGAGGAGACTATCAGGGGACTATGAGGGGGCTACGACGGGACTATGAGGGGGCTGTGAGGGGATATGAGGGGGCTATGAGGGGGATATGAGGGGGATATGAGGTGGCTATGAGGGGACTATGAGGGGACTACGACGGGACTATGAGGGGGCTATGAGGGGACTATGAGTGGGCTATGAGGGGACTATGAGGGGACTTTGAGGGGGCTATAAGGGGACTATGAGGTGGCTAAAATGGGACTATGAGCGGGCTATGAGGGGACTATAAGGGGGCTACCAGGGGACTATAAGGGGGTATGAGGGGACTATGAGGGGGCTATGAGGGGCAGTAAGAGGGCTATGAGGGGGCTATAAGAGGGCTGTGAGGGGATATGAGGGGGCTATGAGGGGGATATGAGGGGGATATGAGGTGGCTATGAGGGGCAATAAGAGTGCTATGAGGGGCTATAAGAAGGCTATGATGGGGCTATAAGAGGGCTATGAGGGGGCTATATAAGGGGACTATCAGGGGGCCATCAGGGGACTATCAGGGTGCTACGAGGGGACTATCAGGGGGCTATCAGGGGACTATCAGGGGGCTATGAGGGGACTATCAGGGGGATATGAGGGGACTATCAGGGGATATGAGGAGACTATCAGGGGACTATCAGGGGAATGTCAGGGGGATATGAGGGGACTATCAGGGGGATATGAGGAGACTATCAGGGGACAATCAGGGGGCTATGAGTGGGCTATCAAGGGGCTGTCAGGGGACTTTGAGGGGGCTATGAGGGGACTATCAGGGGACTATCAGGGGGCTATGAGGGGACTATCAGGGGGCTATGAGGAGACTATCAGGGGGCTATGAGGGGACTATCAGGGGACTATCAGGGGGCTATGAGGAGACTATCAGGGGACTATCAGGGGGCTATGAGGAGACTATCAGGGGACTATCAGGGGGTTATGAGTGGACTATCAGGGGGCTATCAGGGGACTATCAGGGGGCTATCAGGGGACTATCAGGGGACTATCAGGGGGCTAGGAGTGGACTATCAGGGGACTATCAGGGTGCTATGAGTGGACTATCAGGGGGCTATGAGTGGACTATGAGGGGGCTATGAGGGGACTATCAGGGGGCTATGAGTGGACTATCAGTGGGCTGTCAGGGGACTATCAGGGGGCTGTCAGAGGACTATCAGGGGGCTGTCAGGGGACTATCAGGGGGCTATGAGGGGACTATCAGGGGACTATCAGGGGGCTATGAGTGGACTATCAGGGGGCTATCAGGGGGATATGAGGAGACTATCAGGGGGCTATGAGTGGACTATCAGGGGACTATCAGGGGACTATCAGGGGGCTATGAGGAGGCTATCAGGGGACTATCAGGGGGCTAGGAGTGGACTATCAGGGTATCAGGGGGCTATGAGTGGACTATCAGGGGACTATCAGGGGGCTAGGAGTGGACTATCAGGGGACTATCAGGGTGCTATGAGCGGACTATCAGGGGGCTAGGAGTGGACTATCAGGGTATCAGGGGGCTATGAGTGGACTATCAGGGGACTATCAGGGGGCTAGGAGTGGACTATCAGGGGACTATCAGGGGGCTATGAGTGGACTATCAGTGGGCTGTCAGGGGACTATCAGGGGGCTAAAGTAAATGTCAATTGTTTTTTATTTCAGTGATTCATTATGAAATATTGTAATGAAACTATCTAATGTGAATGACTGAAAATACTATATCAGACAATCAATGTGTAGTGTTCTTTATGTTATTAGAAATGTCATCGCCTTGTAACACCAATGCCTAAATGTTCCTTTCCTCAAAGTTTACTATACTTGTAAACATTTTCAATCTAGTGTTGTGCAGACTGTTGATAAACATGTCTCTGAGTCTGTTGGTTCCTATAGGATCTTTTTGCAACATCCTCAGAAGTGACATTTGTCTGTTTCCTTCCAATTAGGACCTAATCCGGCATGAATGGGCTCTGTGCACTCCATTTGATGAGTAAAAGTCACCCTATGTTATTTTCTTTAAATTATAACGTGTTTGTAAAGTGTGCCTCTATTTGAGCCTGTGCTGGATTTGTGTACTCATCCATGGAGAAGGTGTTAGGAAAGGAAGAGGGCAGAGTTGTTAACTAGCGGAGATTCAATCATAGGAAGGAGCAGGATAGGGTTGTGTGGTGTACTACCAGGGGAAATCTCCTCGTTTACTTTGCCTGGGAGATCAGGATGCATGCAGGTCCATTGTGAAGTCATTGAATGCAGACAGTCAGTCAATGTAGACAGTCAGTCAATGCAGACAGTAGGCAGCAGCAGGCCTGAAGACAGACAGGAATATTAAAAGAAGTGGCATCTTATCGCACATAACCATGTCGGAGTCACACCACTGTCGTGGAAAGCTTCTGCAATCCCCCCTCTGTGCTCTGTCATACAGAGACAACTACTGGATTTTTCAAAATATGAAGAGAAGGAATAAACTAAGAGACCAGATTACAAATGTTCCAGTCACTTTCCATTCCTATAGTCGGATGCAGCTCGGAAACTTTGCAGATGTGAACTCAGAGATTAAGGCGAAGAAGAGTTTTTGCGATGTTGTGATGAGTAGGCAGAAAATGGAAACGCTTCTTTTGAAGTACTTGCAAAAAAAGATGAGAAAACGTTGAGTATGTCGCCATTCTAACATGAAGGAACTTTTCATTGAAATAAAAGTACATTATTTGTACGTTTTGACCAGAGAATTCATATTGAAACTTTTAAAATACATTTTTGTTGAAGTAGACAAATGATTGTGTACATAAATGTTAATATGAAAATGATCACAAAATAATATCTCTCCTTGTTAAAGAAAATGAAGATAGGCAAAACATGGTGCCAGTATGGCTCAGCATTGAATAATTATGGATGTATCCTTGGGGTGTTATTGAGACCAAACACAACCTTGAATGATTCACATTACTCAGCAAAAGCAGCAGCAGCGAGAGAGAGGAGAGAGGGAGAGAGAGCACTTTCTCCCGAAGCCCCAGTGTTTGTCATCACAGTGCAATGTTTCAAACAGCCCCCATAGCTACAGAGTGCTCTATCACTACTACTTAATGAATGATTCACGTCACTGTGTTTTGCCATGTTTGCTATTGTTTAACATTGGGAGAGCTGTGGAACATAAAGGATCGTTTGCTTAATGGAACTTTGTGCACGTTGAGAGAAGAAAACATTCTCAAGCCTGCATTTGATGAATGCTTTAACTTGAATCTAAGTGTTTAGAGTATGGAAAATGAGAGGAAGGTACTGCACTAATGTACAGTGTTACAATGTGTATAATGTCCAGTAGTGCATTGCCTATTGTATAAACTGACATAATTGAAACATCAGGGTCATGACTATTTGAAGGCAGTTGAATAACATTATTCACAACCTGGAAAACAAGATGAAGTATACTACAATGTCATAAAAATGTACTTTTTAGGAGGCAGCAACTGACAGCTAATAATGCAATATCATAGCTATAGCTCTTTTCACTGGCTAGATGTACTGTACATGAGATACATGACTATTACTAGAATACACTGAAAGAACAAAACAATGAGCTGGGATGAGAGGGAGTGGGGGCCTATGTAAGATCTTCACAATCACTTTCTACTTTGCTGTATGCTTCTTGCTGAAAGTCTGTCCTGATTACTCTACTGAGTCTAAATCCTCTTTATGTCACATCCTAACATCCTGACTCACAATGTCACATTATAATCACATGTTCAAAATGATAAGCATAAATAAAAGTAGATGAAATTCATTAAAACCAACAGAAATAACATAGTAACAAAAAATGAAAGATTATCAAAATATCTATAGAATTCACTCACCATAACAACACATCAAGAAACTAAAATAGTCTAAATAGGAAATGAAATAAGTTAACATATTTTTTGTGACATAGAAATGTACAGTATATACATTCAATTTTAAATTAAGATGTCTGTGTTGATTGGTGGCTCTGTCTTTTCTATGAGTTCCACGTCTCATTGAAAAGCTGTTTCCCATCAGTAACTAATCACCTCGTTGGATCCAGAGTCAGAAGATAGATCCAGCCAATCAGAGTGCAGTAAGGCCTACTTTAATAAGTCCCTGCCAATTGTCTGACTTGCCAAAATCAAGCAGTCATCTCCAACATGTGACATACTGTACCTTTAGCGAGAAACATGGCAGATATCCACACTTTGAAAATAAAAATAAATTAAAAATATATATAATATATATTTATAAAAGGAAAAAGAAAATCACCTGGGGAGTTTGATCTTCTGTCAAGATGGCAGGATCCCAAAAGCAAAACAAATTTCCAGGGTTTTCAGCTTTTTTAAATGTAATTTGTTTGGTGTTTTTTTTGGTCGTTTTCTTCCTGTTTTTTGTTTTTGTTTTTTTGTGATACTTTAAGTTGGCTGTTTTTATGAAAAACTTGAAGTATGTCCTCTTCATATAGTATACAGCAACTGTACATTTTTGAATGCAGGTAAACAAAATGTAAAAGTGCTTTTTTTTAAGACTGTTATCCAGTGTATCGAAAGGAGTAGCAGGCACTTAAGTCCATCCCCATTTTGTAGGTGTTTGCCAGTGGAGCAATAAGGTACTCGTTGCTTGAGTTATTCCTGGGTTTTTATTCATCTGTTGGGTAGAGACAGACAACAAAACAGACAGATCGACAAAACTCAACATACACTAGCCCAGGATGTCCAGGTAGACAGGTGTGGCTTTTCCCAAGGCATAAAGGATTTTCTGGATGTCCTTGATGTTCAGCCTCTGCTGGGGCTCCCTCTGCCAGCAACCCAACATGATGTCATACACCTCCTTGGGACAAGCTCGTGGCCTCTCCAGAACCCGTCCTTGCGTAATACACTCGATGACCTGGGGTAGGAGAATGAGAGAGATCGAGAGAGAGAGTGGGGTCACTCATTACAACCCAAATTTGAGCATTATTCTGTTTGTCAAAAGCATAACAAGCCATTTACAGGCAGAATTAGGTTTTGCTTAATCAGCGTTGTTGGCACCCCCGAGGCTATGGCACCACACTATTTGTACAGCAGTAATTATATGAGTGCAATGTCAAGGTCATAAAGCAGGTTTCAAAGTATGAGGTTTTGTAGTACACATAAACAAACAAACTTGCAGTGTAGTCAGCGTAGTGTAGTTCATGCAATATCCCTGCGTCAGACATGCCTGTTAGGGACATGCAGAGTAGGGTTGAATATTTTCTTGGTGTTTTACAAATGTTCCCTCGCAAGAATAAATCCCTTTTTTTCTGGGTAACCCAATATTTCCCAACAAAACTGGAAGTGTCATTATAAAGCATAAAAAGCATATAAATATGTCTGGATTTGATTCGAGCATTTATTGTTTTGAAACTTCAAGCCTGATGCTACCTGAGCTTGATGAGCCATACATTAAAGACATTTTATGAGCCCAAGCCCAAAAAAGTCCAACTGAGCGTGTCATTATCCAGTAGGCCTACATAGCCTATTATATATAGGCTACAGAAAACAGATAAGCCCATTAATGTAGCTATGCTCTCTTGGGTAAATAAACGATACAAGCTCCAGTAGGCTAATCTTTGAGGGTGGACTGTATTACTGTACTGTATTGTATTATGCCATATTATATGTCTGAAATGATGCTCCTCGTTCAAACTATCAAGCTGAGAGAGAACATGCAACGATGGTGCAGGACATGCTGCCTTCAAAGTTACAATTATAGGATAACAAATCTGGTTGAATTTGGAAATATCATAGGGCCTATTTTACCTTTTACAATTAGTAGGCTGACGCATATCTTTCATAATATTTCCCCTAATGTTGTGCGGCATGCGTATTAGCCTACTTCCTATTTCTCCTTGCTTCATTCCTTCCTCACTTTCAACAATTAAATGAAATACATTTTGATGTCCTTATCTTCATCATTGTAATGACATGCTTGAATAATTTCCGACTAGACTAAGATGCAGACTGCCTTCACCTCTCTTCACGAAGATTGAATGGTTATGGGTGACATGTGTAAATAAATAACAGATTCAGCCTACCACCATCAAGCATTCTCTCCTCCCCTCTTGAGTTCTATTGGCTGCTGTACTTAACATTCAGCCAACAAGAGCTTGCATCCCTCTTCGAATAATCTATTAGTAGTTTTTCCAGCAAGCTATTCTAGGTTAGCTTTTTGCGGGACTCTACGAGCTAAGGAGTGTTTTTTAAGGCCAGCGGTGCACAGGTGCATATTGCAAAAGAGATAGAGGCACTTGAATAACCCATCATTCATTAGATATATGGCTAATACTGCATCAAATGTATTACGTGAAAGGGTATGATAAGACATCTATATGAAAATAATGATCTATTTTGGATGCAATTTGAATGGAATTGATGGAGAGAGAGAAAGACCGCGAGAGCGTCGGCTGATTTAAAGCAACTAAACTCAGCAAAAAAGAAATGTCCGCTCACTGTCATCTGCGTTTATTTTCAGTAAACTTAACATGTGTAAATATTTGTATGAACATAACAAGAGTCAACAACTGAGACATAAACTGAACAAGTTCCACTGACATGTGACTTACAGAAATGAAATAATGTGTCCCTGAACAAAGGTGGGAGGTCATAATTAAAAGTAACATTTCTGGGGGGAATGGCCCTAGCCCTCACCCTCCGATCCAACAGGTCCCAGACGTACTCAATGGGATTGAGATCCGGGCTCTTTGCTGGCCATGGCAGAACACTGACATTCCTGTCTTGCAGGAAATTACGCACAGGAGCCTGCAGGAGGATGTCTTCCCTGTAATGCACAGCGTTGAGATTGCCTGCAATGACAACAAGCTTAGTCCGATGATGCTGTGACACAACGCGCCAGACCATGACGGACCCTCCACCTCCAAATCGATCCCGCTCCAGAGTACAGGCCTCGGTGTAATGCTCATTCCTTTGACGATAAACGCGAATCCGACCATCACCCCTGGTGAGACAAAACCGCGACTCGTCAGGGAAGAGCACTTTTTGCCAGTCCTGTCTGGTCCAGCGACGGTGGGTTTGTGCCCATAGGCAACGTTGTTGCTGGTGATGTCTGGTGAAGACCTGCCTTACAACATGCCTACAAGCCCTCAGTAAAGCATCTCTTAGCTTATTGCGAACAGTCTGAGCACTGATGGAGGGATTGTGCTTTCCTGGTGTAACTCGGGCAGTTGTTGTTGCCATCCTGTACCTGTCCCGCAGGTGTGATGTTCAGATGTACCAATTCTGTGCGGGTGTTGTTACACGTGGTCTGCCACTGCGAGGACGATCAGCTGTCCGTCCTGTAGCGCTGTCTTAGGCGTCTCACAGTACGGACATTGCAATTTATTGCCCTGGCCACATCTGCAGTCCTCATGCCTCCTTGCAGCATGCCTAAGGCACGTTTACGCAGATGAGCAGAGACCCTGGGCATCTTTCTTTTGGTGTTTTTCAGAGTCAGAAGAAGAGGCCTCTTTTGTTTCCTAAGTTTTCATAACTGTGACCTTAATTGCCTAAGCTGTAAGTGTCTTAACGATCGTTCCACAGGTGCATGTTCATTAATTGTTTATGGTTCATTGAACAAGCATGGAAAACAGTGTTTAAACCCTTTACAATGAACATCTGTGAAGTTATTTGGATTTTAAGGAATTATCTTTGAAAGACAGTGTCCTGAAAAAGGGACGTTTTGTTTTTGTTGCTGAGTTTATATTCGAGTGATATGCTGCAACAAAAATGTGCAATTAAAATATGGTGGCCCCCGAAATCCAGATCGAGATGTGTAAATTCGAAATGCGTTCAGTCCTTATATTACTGTAGCATAGGCTATGTTGTAGAAAATGTAGGCCTACCTGTCACAAGACAAAGAGTTACCATGATGAGATGATACATGCATTGTGAACTGTGCTCCTACTGAGATGCGCTGTCTGTCCCCACCCCGAGCAGACAGTAGAGAGTAGGCCATAGAGAAGCCAGATTTAATGTATATATTTTAACAGTTCCATTTCGTGATGCTGTTCATATAAATCATTTATTATAATTTACCGGTTTCTCACAGTTATTTATCCCGGGAAATGTGAGTGGGTTTGGGCAGGAAATCTCGGTATATCTCGGTAACCTCGTTTCCCGGTATTCAACCCTAATGCAGAGAGTTTGGCCACTGCAGTTTCTGAATTATAATGAATTTACATGACACTTCAACATTATCTGGCAGACATGTTAGCTCCCCTTTAACATTATATGGGGAATATTAAAACTTTGTATAAATTGTATAAAACCAAATGTCTAGAATGTGCATTATGATGCATTTACATGACACTACAACATTATATGGCAGCCATGTTAGCTCCATAGAGGTCTTATTAAATTAATGAGTATTCTAATTCCTAATTCTATGGTTCATTCCCCATTAACATTACACAGGGAATATTTAAACATTGTAACTGAACGTTCTAGAATAAGAACATTCAACATTCTTAAAGTTGGCCTAACTCTCTAAATATATGGCTCTGGGGACATGTTTCATTTCACAGGTGATCCCTTTGGGATAGGGGGGAAATTGGGTCTCTATGAGTTGTATTGATCTGTGTTTGTTCGGTGTGTTCTGTTGAATGGCTATGAGAATAACTGCCTCACGTTCCCATCCACAGACACACACACAAAGGAACCCGACATGAACAATCATTACCAATTAATCCACTCTGTGCAGTTCAAACAGGTCAAGGATGATAATGTGATTGCAATGCTAGTGAAGCACACCTGTGAGTTTTATGTTATGTTATTGATGTTGTCATGTTATTTAGCTTTGCTGCTCATTTTGATTGGATAGTAGGTGTGTTTATTGGTACATATCATAAGACCTGTGTAGCTAAAAATAGGACCACTTCAAGGTAGGGTTAAACATATCAACTCCAGCAAGTATGGTAACTTTGTTCTGCTGTCTGTGTTTATTTTAGGAGCATTTTGAGAGGCTGTGTTGTCGTCAGCGTGATGCTCTGTCTACACAACTGCAGCCAAAAGGCTCTTTCCACAGGCGTTCGTTGAGTCAGTGAGTCACCACAGCCCCCCGTCTGCAGCCGAGACCGGGCACATTTACATTCACAGCACATTCACATAATTCACATTTATAAAATACTTCTGTCTGGGCCTCTGGTTATGGCTTCTATACCTATGGCTGGCTTCAGGATTGATTCATAATGCTGCTTTTCAGGTCTCAACGTAATGGAACAAGCAAATATATAAACAATGGCTCTGTCAGACTGTACATGCTGACGTTTGGCTAGAACTTGGGGCATTGTTGTTCTGAGATTTTAATTATCATGCCTTTTAAAAAAATGGTGGAATTGGTTTGGTGGACTATTGAACTCACAAATGAGTATAGTCCTTCATAGCTTCTGTCAATGTCAACAGTGTGATGTCTTTATGGTGGTTGGTTGAGAGGAATTTCAGTGGCACAGTGACTGTCTGCACATCATCACTACTTCTATGTTCTGTAGATAGAAAGCCTGGTGTAAAATGGCTGTTGCTCACCTCACATGCCATCCCTTGTCTTTTATATCTATGGTGGCTATAAGACTTATGCGTGTGTTTGTGTGTAAATGGGAGTAATTTAATTTCAACACTCTCAGCTCACACTAACACACTAACAGTTGCTGCTCTCTTGTCATCTTTGTTTAAGTCTTAATTGATTTCTCTTCTGGTCCAATATTGAGCCCAAAGGCCACTCTAAGAATAGGCCAATTAGCCTCCCCCACACTGCACCATTCTAGGGATTAGTAAGAGCGTTATGAATCACTGGCCCTGATTATCCACTGATGTGGTTTTAGTACGAGTGTGACTGTTGAATGGTAGTCTTTGCCGAGGAAGCAACAACTGTCGAATGCACATTATTGCATTGTGTGGTTATGTTGCTTATTTTCATTTCTGTTTTTCAGAAAAAGAGCAGAATACAAAAGATGGATGTGCTACAGTACCTCGTTGTTGGCCAGTTGAAACCATGGCTGCTTCCCGTAGGTGAAGATCTCCCAGAGGATGACACCGAAGCTCCACACGTCGCTCTCTGTGGTGAACTTCCTATACATTATGCTCTCAGGGGGCATCCAGCGGATGGGCAGCATGGTGTGGCCTCCCACCTGTCAGAGAGAGAGAGAGAGATAGAGAGACATGGAGGGAGAGAGAGAGATAGAAAGACAGAGGGAGAGATATGGAGGGAGAGAAAGTGAGCAAGAGAGAGAGAGAGATATGGAGGGAGAGAGAGAGAGAGAGAGAGAGAGAGAGAGAGAGAGAGAGAGAGAGAGAGAGAGAGAGAGAGAGAGGGAGAGGGAGAGATATGGAGGGAGAGAAAGTGAGCAAGAAAGAGAGGGAGAGATATGGAGGGAGAGAGAGAGAGAGAGAGAGAGAGCGAGAGGGAGAGATATGGAGGGAGAGAAAGTGAGCAAGAGAGAGAGAGAGATATGGAGGGAGAGAGAGAGAGAGAGAGAGAGAGAGAGAGAGAGAGAGAGAGAGAGAGAGAGAGAGAGAGAGAGAGAACAACATATGTCAGTACAATGTTATGGACCTGGGCTAACTGGATTTAAAACAACTGAAAAAGAAAACAATTGTACATGTCAAAGAAAATGACATATTCACCAAAAGGCATGCAGAAGACACATTTTGAATACTTCTAAATGGTCTTTTCTAGTTTATTTTATTTATTCATGTATTTATTTTAAACGTGTATTTTTCTTATAAAATATTTGAGAAGAAGGGAAACCTACACAGCCCTGTAACACAGAAGATGAAGAAGAGTCAAATGAGGCTCAGCTGGGAGGAGGAAGAGAAGATGGAGCCAAGAGAGGGAAGGAAAAAGGATCCATTAAAGAAGTTTGACAGCTTCAAGCCATGCAGCAACATAAATGAAGTCTTCCCTTCAGCCTTCCCTTCCCACTGCCAGATATTCATCGATTAAAACAATGAGTCATTAATTATCTGTGCCCTCGTCTTTAACTTAACTGGATTGTTTCTAAATCTTTTTCCTAATCATGTCAATTACACTGTGTATAATCACATCCGTGGAAGGGTTGAACAAGAGTGCCATTTCAATAGGGGATGTCTGATTATTGTTCAACTCTTAAGTGGTAGCTGCATATTAATTACAGAGCTCATTGGCACTGAACTCACTATGGGTCAATGTATTGACTGAGCATGTGAATACAAAGAAGTTAACATTACATTACATTCCCACATTGCTGATACCGTAGCTATAAAGGACCAGTCTACCATGTCTGCCATCGATAATAACAGTATATTATAGCATCAGTTTCCTTCAGGTAATTATGTATTGTTGGTTTATCTTTGTTAAATTTGGCCCACTGAACATTATAATAAGTTGTTCTGTTTTACATCTCCAATATACTCACCCCTTCCTTCTCCCCCTCCTCCTCCTCCTCCTCCTTGTCCGCCTGCTCTGCTTTTTTAAGATTTATGACGGTTTATTAATGAGATTATGGTAAAATATCTGCTGGACCACGTCCCATAAAGCCTGTGTGAATATGGAACCCTAACGCCACTACCACACTCTACTGATCTTCTTCCAAGCTGAAAAGAGAAAAAGGCTGTTTCAAAAATCAAATGTATTCATGTTCAATCATATAAATGAACCACATCTAATTATAAATAAGGGGGATGCAGATATCAAATGTGTGTCTGTACTGTGCAGAAAAGGGTATCCGATAGTAAAATGTGAAGCCAAAGCAGTTCTAAGAGTTTTAATACGTTCCAGGACTATTAGAGAAAGGGGTATTTGTCTATCATACAATGCACACACTACAACCCCAATGTTCACTGTAACATCAACTTAAATTGTCTTACCTTGAAACTCCACCATTGCCATAGCTCTACCCTACTATCCCATCTCCTGATACATCCCCAGCTCTACCTCATTATCAATACTTGACAGGGAACATGTCGGAATGCCCGGGGAAGTACCTTCTCCTACATACTACATTTGTAAGGGACTCTGAAGTGAATTGGTTTCCCTGCTGCAATGACCTGACACCCTTTCCATTCATTGACTTCTTTATGTGGGCAGATTGTTCCTCACCAGACTAATGTTGTTGGCACTACATGAGTAGGTACACCGCTCCATAATGCAGGCTGTTGTCCAAAACATAGAGAGAGTAGAACAGGAGGATGATCCAAATTCACATATCGTTTTTGAAAACTTACCACGGTTCTATGATATTTGCATAATTCATAGAATGACAGATCTGTGTTTGTTATGCTAGCTCGGTCTGTCTTAGGGGACTGGGTCTGCTTCTCGGAGGCAGAGTATTTGTGAACTTGTTCATGTGTTTGTGTGTGTGTGCTGGGAGATTAAATGAATTGATTGAATTTCAATTAATCTTAATGGCTTCTCCCTGGCAAGCACCACCCTCAATTCAGTCTGGGGTTGAACGGAGGACCGTGGAAGCATATAAATCAGAGTGTGGGCTTCCCTTGGAATTCAAACTGGCATGGTGACAACAAAAACTCCACCACAATCTCAAAGCATAGCACAATTAGCATATAGTGAGACATTTAAATATTGCTAATAGACTGACGATAACGTATGCATTGATTGAAGCAACTGTCAATACATTTTCCATACTGTCCATCAATGTTGTTGTTAGAGTCTAAAGGTAAATTAAGCATAATAACGAATCTGCTATATACCTTTCCTAACGTGGAACATTGTCATTGGATTGTTGGATTAACATTACAGCTTGCTAACAGCGGCTGTTGAGGGGGTGTAATGTAATTACAGACCCAGTATAGTTAGTTATCCAGCGACCAGGTATTCAGTATTGATTATGTATAATAATACCACATCTAGCCTGCAGAATGCATTCCTCTGTGATGTGATATCAAGTTGTCATTGTCCACTCCTTAGTTCACAAACACAGTGCCATACCTGCAGACTGAGAACCAACAGCTAATTTGGCATTGGGGAGCCCAGGCATCACTTTCATATACAGATGGGGGCTGTCAGATATGCTGCCTGTGAGAACCCAGCTCAGACCGTGCTTTTGCTTACTGTGTCATATCCCTGGAGGGCAGTTTTCTTGGTTGGTTCTCCTTGAGGAGAGGAGAGGAGCGGATGTCAATATGTGACCAGTGTCAGGGAGATGTGTTCCTGGCTGCCACCCCGATTTATAATCACTCAACAAAAGGGAATGTGTCCAATGCAGTTACGACCTCCTAATCTCTCTGTCAGTGGACCATACACCAGGCCTGTTCTGGCAGAGATGCACAGGCCTAAAATGGCCAAGGCCCACAGTCCATTGCCAGACCAGCATACCAATAGGGGGCAGTCCAGAAGTCCTGTTAGTAGTCTGATGGTGAATCAGACATCTCTCTCTCACAGGCTACTCCACTGATGACCATCTGTACCTGTATGCCTATGATGTTGAGATTTTCTTACTATAACTTACTCGTGTTAGTATCTAAAAGGAGAAAAGCAAGTAATTACACAATGAAAGTCAAGCATATTGCCTTAATTTACATCACTTCCTGGTCTCTTTGACACCTTATTGAGACATGTATTTTACTGAGCTGTGTGTTGCAAAGAGAAATCAGCTATTAGAGGTACCACTTAGGAAAAGTAGCCTGCAGAATACTTTAAGTGGGAGGAGACTCAATGGACTATTTGACATTTACTGCAAATGTAACATATTTTCCACAATGGCAATTATAGTCTGTATCTAGTGAAAATCCGATGTACCACAGTAATAATCCCTTTGTGATGTCTGCACAGCTTCAGCAAGTCCATTATCAACTGGGACAAGAGCTCTATATTCAGTCTGGTCACCGTGTCTCAGAGACAACAAACAAAAGAATACAGCAAGAATGGTTCTGCCCTACACCTGACACATGTTTACTAATAGGGTCGTTCCACCAATTGAGTACCTTTTGGGTAGTGTAACTTGTAAAGTTCACCTAATTTTAACATTCTGTCATAAAGAGCACACGTTCAACTTAATAAACATGTTTTACCTTCTCAAGAGGTTAAATAAAAAAAGGACCATTAAGAGCCACTATTAAGTGCCAAATAAAGTAACACGGTTAAACTTAACAGGGTTGACGATTTTACCTTAAATCAGCCATAAATCCACTTGTGACAGGAGGAATAAAGCTTGTTGTGTACAGTGTCAATTGAATACAAGCTTCACAAAACATTTCTAGACTGTCTATCTATGTGTAACACCAGAAAAGAGTAGGATCAGCTCACCCGCCTTTACATTATGAATTGACTACTATGATTTGACTATTTTTAATATGACTTTAGCAAGTCATACTAAAATTCAGATTTATAGCATTTTCCATGTGGTCCACATTAAAGGACACTTCACTTAATATAACAGGCTTTTAAATTAAATATTGGTGCACAAATTCTACTAAAATATCAAAGGGACGCAAAAGGCCCTCTATTCTTGGAACGACCCAATAGACATCATTATATTGAGCGTGCATCACTTTCCTTGTACATTTCCTAGCATTAGTAAAGGTAAAGAGTTCAGGCATCTATAAAGGAAAAGATAACACACAATCATGAGGAATGGAGGTGAATGCAGAGTGAACACCACACCTTCCAGCCCTCTGTGTCAAAACACCACCTGTTCACTAAAGCAAAAACACTGAGGTTGACGCCGAAAGACATCTTTAGGTTAGCTTGATTATGAAGGTACTTACAAATACATGAATAATATGGAACAAATATTTTATTATGCAACATACATACTGTAGGTGCTTACCCGGTAGTAATCCGTGCTGTAGATGTCCCTGGACATTCCAAAGTCACCAATCTTAACCAGCAGGCCGTTGCCCACCAGGCAGTTCCGAGTGGCTAAGTCACGGTGCACAAAGTGCTGGGAGGCCAGGTACATCATCCCTGCGGCAATCTGAGTGGCAATGTGCAGCATCTGAGACAAGCCCAGCTCCCCATTGGTCTGCAGCGACTGTCCGTCAACCAGGATCAACGCATCAGGCCCATGAGCTCTGTGGATGGAGAAATAAGGGAGGGAGGGAGGGAGAATCTTATCTCAATCACCATATTCTTACTCCACATTACATTTTATAATGGATTTTAGCTCAGCATAGTATATGACAGTGGTATGTTCTTCAGTTGTAATAGATTGGACATGAGATTCATGGTGTTTTACATTCAAACTTTAATTGAGACAGGAACATGGGCCACGTCATTACCGTACCAGGGCCACTAGGTGCAAAACCAACAAGAGCTCTTCTGTATTAATGAATGCAGAACAATTGAATGGAAATGCTATAACTGTCATGACATTTGCATGTATAAAGCCATCAGCAAGCAGCAGACGTCTATCTACTCTGCCTCTGCTATTGAGCACCAATGTTCCCTGCCACTGCCAAGCATCCAGGGGCTCAATAACATCCAATCATAAAGGAGATCAGCTGTCTCATTTGAATTCTGAGTCCCAGCTTCCCTAGTCCGTGGAGGCTCAGTCAACAGACAGCCATTACACACAGCATTTTGTGGTTTTACCCTAACAGGTTATCTCTACTTAATCTACAGTGTAGTGAATAGGAAGTCGCTGCTGCTGGTACTGGGTGACAGGTCTAGTGGAAAACAACAAAAACATTGTATTACCCCTCCTGTTTCTTGTACGCTACAACATTTCTCTGAGGGGAAGCCATCCATCAATCACAGCCTGATGCTTGCGGTGAAACCTGCAGGGTTGTGGCTGTTCTACTACACTACATGTAGAAATGATGAGGAAATAGACAGGAACTGGTTTCATCTTTGGAAATTATCACATATATTATATTGCTGGCCAAAGTATTTATTGTATGACGTTAACTCTAACACTGAGGATAGTTATTCCGGTTAGCGTAATGTGGACCAGCACAGTACATCACTAGTGGGGTGCAGTCAGCCTGCCATTAATTGTTGAGTCTATAGACACTTGTGGTTGGTAAACAGGGGGAGATGCTTCCACACACGTTTCAATTAAGCTGAGTAAACTTCCACAGTTCCAAAAACACATTTAAAGTATGTTTCTCAGTTGACAGTTTTTATAACTCATAGGCTACACCAAAGACACATTTATAGACATAAGAGTTGAGCACGTCTTGTTTATCCCACACGTCACTGCTTTATTCAACTGAGTAAACTTAGCAATTCCAACAGCACACATCAGAAAAGTCTGGGCTACAGCACCCAAAGACAGAACTGAGTAAGAGTTGAGCACGTCAAATTTATTCTACACGTCACTGCTTTATTCAACTGAAAAATCTTTAACATCCAACAACACTCACCAGAAAAGTATTTCTCAGTTGGCAGCTTGTATTACTCCAAATACTAATTTACCCAAAATTAGGAAGAGTTGAGCATATCTTACTGTGCATTTAGTTGACACAACTTACCTGAGGAACTTATTGAGGTCTCCGTGCTTCATGTACTCAAAGACCATTATGAGGGGGTCTCCATCCACACACACACCGTAGAACTTGACAATGTGCTCGTGCTGCAGGTTGGTCAATAGTTCCGCCTCCCTCTGGAAATCTTTTCTCGCTGCAAGGGTGGGGTCCTTCAGCGTCTGAGAAAATACAAGGGTGGAGTCCTTCAGGGTCTGAGGAGTACAAGGGTTTCTTTTAACTGCTTACCAAAGTATGATACTGTTGCAACAACTTTATTAGACTGAGGAAATAGAGAGGAAAAGTGAAATAGACCTTAGAAAATTGACCTTAGACATTTTCACTAGCCGACTACCCTATGGTATTCTACCCTGCACCTTAGACACCACTGCTGCCCTGTGTACAGAGTCATTGAACACAGGTCAAAATTACGTTTACATACTGTTTACCCACTTTATCTGTATATGCTGTATTCTAGTCATGATTCATCCTATATAACTACTGCTGTACACATTTTCTATTCATACATTCTATACACATCATTATATACAGTTGAAGTCGGAAGTTAACACACACCTTACATAAATACATTGAAACTCAGTTTTTCACAATAACTGACATTTAATCAGAGTAACAATTTCCTGTCTTAGGTAAGGTAGGATCACCACTTTATTTTAACAATGTGAAATGTCAGAATAATAGTAGAAAGAATGATTTATTTCAGCTTTTATTTATTTCATCACATTCCCAGTGGGTCAGAAGCTTACATACTCTTAATAAGTATTTGGTAGAATTGCCTTTAAATGGTTTAACTTGGGTCAAACATTTCGGGTAGCCTTCCACAAGCTTCCCAAAAAAGGTTTGGTGAATTTTGGCCCATTCCTCCAGACAGAGCTGGTGTAACTGAGTCTGGTTTGTAGGCCTCCTTGCTCACACATGCTTTTTCAATTCTGCCCACACATTTTCTATAGGATTGAGGTCAGGGCTTTGTGATGGCCACTCCAATACCTTGACTTTGTTGTCCTTAAGCCATTTTGCCACCACTTTGGAAGGATAGTTGGGGTCATTGTCCATTTGAAAGACCCATTTGCGACCAAGCTTCAACTTCCTGACTGATGTCTTGAGATGTTGCTTCAATATATCCACATAATTTTACATCCTCATGATGCAATCTTTTTTCTGAAGGGCACCAGCCCCTCCTGCAGCAAAGCATCCCACAACATGATGCTGCAACCCCCGTGCTTCATGTTTGGGATGTGCTCTTCGGCTTGCAAGCATCCCCCTTTTTCCTCCAAACATAACGATGGTCATTATAGCCAAACAGTTCTATTTTTGTTTCATCAGACCAGAGGACATTTCTCCAAAAAGTACGATTTTTGTCCCCATGTGCAGTTGCAAACCGTAGCTTGGCTTTTTTATGGAGGTTTTAGAGCAGTGGCTTCTTCCTTGCTTAGCGGCAATTCAGGTTATGTCGATATAGGCCTCGTTTTACTGGGGACATTGATACTATTTTACCTGCTTCCTCCAGCATCTTCACAAGGTCCTTTGCTGTTGTTCTGGGATTTATTTGCACTTTTCGCACCAAAGTACGTTGATCTCTAGGAGACAGAACGTGTCTCCTTCCTGAGCGGTATGACGGCTACGTGACCCCATAGTGTTTTCTTGGAAATTTTTAGAAATTTCCAAGCTGTTTAAAGGCACAGTCAACTTAGTGTATGTAAACTTCTGAACCACTGGAATTGTGATACAGTGAATTATAAGTGAAATAATCTGTCTGTAAACAATTGTTGGAAAAATTACTTGTGTCATGCACAAAGTAGATGCCCTAACCGATTTGCCAAAACCACAGTTAGTGAACAAGAAATGTGTGGAGTGGTTGGAAAACAAGTTTAAATGACTCCAACCTAAGTGTATGTAAACTCCCGACGTCAAGTGTATATACAGTATATATAGAGTATATAAACACATACATATTTATTTATATATATTTTTTCCACCTTTATTTAACCAGGTAGACTAGTTGAGAACAAGTTCTCATTTACAACTGCGACCTGGCCAAGAATAAAGCAAACAGTTTGACACATACAACAACACAGAGTTACACATGGAATAAACAAACATACAGTCAATAATACAGTAGAAAAAGTCTAGATATAGTGTGTGCAAATAAGGCAATAAATAGGCCATGGTGGCGAAGTAATTACAATATACCAATTTAACACTGGAGTGATTGATGTGCAGAAGATGAATGTACAAGTAGAGATACTGGGGTGAAAAAGGAGCAAGATAAATAAATAAATACAGTATGGGGATGAGGTAGCTGGATGGGCTATGTACAGGTGCAGTGATCTATGAGCTGCTCTGACAGCTGGTGCTTAAAGCTAGTGAGGGAGATATGAGTCTCCAGCTTCAGTGATTTTTGCAGTTTGTTCCAGTCATTGGCAGCAGAGAACTGGAAGGAAAGGCGGCCAAAGGAGGAATTGGCTTTGGGTGTGACTAGTGAGATATACTGTACCTGCTGGAGCGCATGCTATGGGTGGGTGCTGCTATGGTGACCAGTGAGCTGAGATAAGGTGGGGCTTTACCTAGCAGAGACTTGTAGATGACCTGTAGCCAGTGGGTTTGGCGACGAGTATGAAGCGAGGGCCAGCCAACGAGAGCGTACAGGTGCAATGGTGGGTAGTATATGGGGCTTTGGTGACAAAATGGATGGCACTGTGATAGACTGCATCCAATTTGTTGAGTAGAGTGTTGGAGGCTATTTTGTAAATTACATCGCCGATGTCGAGGATGGGTAGGATGGTCAGTTTTACGAGGGTATGTTTAGCAGCATGAGTGAAGGATGCTTTGTTGCGAAATAGGAAGCCAATTCTAGATTTAATTATGGATTGGAGATGCTTAATGTGAGTCTGGAAGGAGAGTTTACAGTTTAACCAGAAACCTAGGTATTTGTAGTTGTCCACATATTCTAAGTCAGAACCATCTGGAGTAGTGATGCTGGACGGGCGGGCAGGTGCGGGCAGCAATTGGTTGAAGAGCATGCATTTAGTTTCACTTGCATTTAAGAGCAGTTGGAGGCAACAGAAGGAGAGTTGTATGGTATTGATGCTGGTCTGGAGGTTAGTTAACACAGTGTCCAAAGCAGGGCCAGAAGTATACAGAATGGTGTCGTCTGCGTAGAGGTGGATCAGACAATCACCAGCAGCAAGAGCGACATCATTGATGTATACAGAGAAGAGAGTTGGCCTGAGAATTGAACCCTGTGGCACCCCCATAGAGACTGCCAGAGGTCCAGACCACCGGCCCTCCGATTTGACACACTGAACTCTATCAGAGAAGTAGTTGGTGAACCAGGTGAGGCAGTCATTTGAGAAACCAAGGCTGATGAGTCTACCGATAAGAATGTGGTGATTGACAGAGTCGAAAGCCTTGGCCAGGTCAATGAATATGGCTGCACAGTAATGTCTCTTATCGATGACCGTTATGATGTTGTTTAGGGCCTTGAGAGTGGCTGAGGTGCACCCATGACCAGCTCTGAAACCAGATTGCATAGCGGAGAAGGTACAGTGGGATTTGAAATGGTCAGTAACAAACTAGAATGGTCCAAACACACCAAGACAGTCGTGAAGAGGGCACGACACAGCCTATTCCCCTCAGGAAACTAAAAAGAATTGGCATTTGTCCTGAGATCCTCAAAAGGTTCTACAACTGCAACATCGAGAGCATCCTGACCGGTTGCATCACTTCCTGGTACGGCAATTGCCCGGCCTCCGACCGCAAGACACTTCAGAGGGTAGTGCGTACGGCCCAGTACATCACTGGGGCAAAGCTGCCTGCCATCCAGGACCTCTACACCAGGCGGTGTCAGAGGAAGGCCCTAAAAATTGTCAAAGATCCTAGCCACCCCAGTCATAGACTGTTCTCTCTACTACCACATGGCAAGCGTAACCAGAGTGCCAAGTCTAGGACAAAAAGGTTTTTACCCCCAAGCCATAAGACTCCTGAACAGGTAACCAAATGGTTACCCGGACTGTATGCATTGTGTGCCTCCCCTGCCCTCTATTATGCTGCTGCTACTCTCTGTTAATCTCATATGCATAGTCACTTTAACTATACATTCATGTACATACTACCTCAATTGGCCCGACCAACCAGTGCTCCCGCACATTGGCTAACCGGGCTATTTGCATTGTGTCCCACCACCCACCAACCCCTCTTTTAACGCTACTGCTACTCTCTGATCATCATATATGCATAGTCACTTTAACCATACCTACATGTACATACTACCTCAATACATATATGTATATAGACTTTCTTTTTTTCTCTATTGTGTTGACTGTACGCTTGTTTATTCCATGTGTAACTCTGTGTTGTTGTTTCTGTCGCACTGCTTTGCTTTATCTTGGCCAGGTCGTAGTTGTAAATGATAACTTGTTCTCAACTAGCTTACCTGGTTAAATAAAGGTGATGTAATGCTCAATGAGTGAATTGGTGTGGAGTCAGGCGCAGAGAGCAAAGGATGCGGGAAAAAACACACTTTAATGTCCAAAATCAAAAAGAACAAAATAGTTATACCCAACACAGGCTACAATATTACTACAATAAGTACCCTTAGGTAAAAATACCAGGACAGCGAGAAAACCCAACAAAACACTAACACCTCTCACAAATACAGAAGAACAAGCTGAAGCGGGCTAAACAAACTTAAATAACACCACCCTAACAACCAAACAATGAACAGGTGAAAACAATTAGACAAAACCAAACGAACACGGAACAAAGAATCGGTGGCAGCTAGTAGACCGGCGAGCGCCACCCGAACAAGAAGGGGAGCCACCTTCGGTAATATTCGTAACAGGTGAAATACATTTAATAAAAATAAATAAATAAAAATAAGCCTGACTTATTGTGTATAGCCTTGCTACTCTTATTTTCAAATGTATTTTTACTGTTGTTTTTTTTCGCACTATTGGTTAGAGCCTGCAAGTAAGCATTTCACTGTAAGGTCTACTACCCCTGTTGTATTCGGCGCACGTGACAAATAAACTTTGATTTGATGAATCTGTTTGTTATCTTGGCTTTCGAAGACCTTAGAAAGGCAGGGTAGTATAGATATAGGTCTGTAGCAGTTTGGGTCTAGAGTGTCTCCCCCTTTGAAGAGGGGGATGATCGTGGCAGCTTTCCAATCTTTGGGAATCTCAGACGATATGAAAGAGATGTTGAACAGGCTAGTAATATGAGTTGCAACAATTTCGGCAGATCATTTTAGAAAGAGAGGGTCCAGATTGTCTAGCCCAGCTGATTTGTAGGGGTCCAGATTTTGCAGCTCTTTCAGAACATGGCCTATCTGGGTGAAGGAGAAATGGGGGAGGCTTGGGCAAGTTGCTGTGGGGGATGCCGGGCAGTTGACTGGGGTAGGGGTAGCCATGTGGAAAGCATGGCCAGCCGTAGAAAAATGCTTATTGAAATTCTCAATTATAGTGGATTTATCGGTGGTGACAGTGTTTCCTAGCCTCAAGACAGTGGGCAGGTGGGAGGAGGTGCTCTTATTCTCCATGGACTTTACAGTGTCCCAGAACTTTTTTGAGTTTGTGCTACAGGATGCACATTTCTGTTTGAAAAAGCTAGCCTTAGCTTTCCTAACTGCCTGTGTATTTTGGTACCTAACTTCCCTGAAAAGTTGCATATCATGGGGGCTATTTGGTGCTAATGTAGTACGCCACAGGATGTTTTTGTGCTGGTCAAGGGCAGTCAGGTCTGGAGTGAACCAAGGGCTATATCTGTTCCTGGTTCTACATTTTTTGAATGGAGCATGCTTATTTTAGATGGTGAGGAAGGCACTTTTAAAGAATAACCAGGCATCCTCTACTGATGGGATGAGGTCAATATCATTCCAGGATACCCCGGCCAGGTCGATTAGAAAGGCCTGCTCGCTGAAGTGTTTTAGGGAGCTTTTGACAGTGATGTAGGGTGGTCGTTTGACCGCAGACCCATTACGGATGCAGGCAATGAGGCAGTGATATAGACACATAATATGACCAAAAGTATGTGGACATCTGCTTGTCAAACATCTCATTCAAAAATCATGGGCATTAATACGTAAGTGGTCCCCCCTTTGCTGCTATAACAGCCTCCACTCTTCTGGGAAGGCATTCCATTAGATGTTGCTTCAGGCCTTTTGCTATAAGACCTGAAATTGAGCTCAGGAGCATCCTGTTTCCATTGATCATCATTGATATGTTTGTACAACTTGATTGGAGTCCACCTTTGGTAAATTCAATTGATTGGACACGGTTTGGAAAGGCACACACCTGTCTATAGGTCCCACAGTTGACAGTGCATGTCAGAGAAAAAAACATGCCATTAGTACGAAGGAATTGTCCATAGAGCTCCGAGACAGGATTGTGTCGAGGCACAGATCTGGGGAAGGGTACCAAAAATGTCTGCAGCATTAAAGGTCCCAAAAAACATAGTGGCCTCCATTATTCTAAAATGGAAGGCACCTAAAGACTCTCAGACCATGAGAAACCAGATTATCTGGTCTGATGAAACCAAGATTGAACTTTTTGGCCTGAATGCCAAGTGTCACGTCTGGAGGAAATCTGGCACCATCACTACAGTGAAGCATGGTTTTTCAGCGGCAGTGACTGGGAGACCAGTCAGGATCGAGGGGAAGATGAACGGAGGAAAGTACAGAGAGATCCTTGATGAGAACCTGCTCTAGAGCGCTCAGGACCTCAGACTGGGGCAAAGGTTCACCTTCCAACAGGACAACAACCCTAAGCACACAGCCAACACAACGCAGGAGTGGCTTCGGGACAAGTTTCTGAATATCCTTGAGTGGCCCAGCCAGAGCCCGGACTTGAACCCGATCGAACATCTCTGGAGAGAACTGAAAATAGCTGTGCAGTGACGCTCCCCATCCAACCTGAGAGCTTGAGAGGATCTGCAGAGAAGAATGGGAGAAACTCTGCAAATACAGGTGTGCCAATCTTGTAGCGTCATACCCAAGAAGACTTGAGGCTGTAATCGCTGCCAGAGGTGCTTCAACAAAGTACTGAGTAAAGGGTCTGAATACTTATGCAAATTGGATATTTTAATTTCTTTTTTGCTTTGTGATTATGGGCTATTGTGCACAGATTGATGAGAAAAAAATACCAATTTAATTAATTTTTAAAATGTGGAAAAATTCAAAGGGGTACGTTCCGAAAGCACTGTAAGCATTTCACTGCACGTCTGATAACACCTGAAAATCTGTGTACACTACCAATAAACTTTGATTTAATTTTATTTATCTGCTAAATGAGTGGAAAATATTTGATAACTGAGTTATATTTATGAAAAAAATCTGAAAATATAATTTTTTGGGGGGGGCTTCCTAACAATGATCCATAGATAAACACTAAAACCCAAGCACACACACAATAACCTGGTTGGTGCGAAGAGAACAGAGACAGGGTAATGAACAGAGCAGGGTAGGTAAAGCACTGTAATCTTCTAATTTAAGGAACAGAACATGAAATAAACTTTTCTCTGACAGGTTGTCACAATGACCCAGCAAACCTCATAGCTTTACAGAAGCAGATCATTTAGTAATTTACTTCATTATGTTTCCCATATACATAGTCTGACATTTCATTATAGAGCTGTGATAAGAGACGTGCGTGCCTTCCCAGATCTAGACGTTGTGGTTGCCTACCATATTGGCTCAGAGTTGTGGTATCATTATTGACAAGCTTAACACCCTTCCTGATTTCCCACCTATGAAATATTTGGCATTTACACTCAATGTCTTGTCTCTTTCTGATCCACCATACATTAACAGGTAGGATTAGTTCCTTATTTTGTCTAGGACGACTGCCAAGCAGTAATTTCTGGGTACTTTTCCATTAAAACACGATATATTTTGTAGCTGTACTGTAAACTAAAGTTCGGAAACAAAATTCACGTTTTCCAGAGATTTGACAATACAATCCTCCACCTACGTAAAAGTCCACAACAACAACACCACAGCTAAAACATAATCATTCAAAGCATTCTTAACACACTATTAATTGCATATAACTAACATTGCCTTACTGTATTCAATTATTTGACAGTTAGTTATATGTTAGTTATATGTAGGCAATATACTGTATATAGGCGATATATGATTCATCAATGATAGATATCTGAATGATGATCATGTTTTGCTAATGTTATATTAAATTTGAATTCCCTTATATCACAAATGCAGAGGGGAATTAGAATGGACGGCAGTGCCATTGGACAGATGGCAAGGCATCCATCCCTATCATCCTGGATGCTTTATGACCCCTGTGCTGCAGTGGAGTGCTGTGTCCTCAGAGTCCACCTGCATATACAGGACATACTGGAGAGCCGACACATAGACTAAACAGTTTTACTGGTAGTCTCCGAGACTTGTTGACCTACACATAGTCTGACATTCCATTATAACCTAGATATAACTTCAAATGACATATAAGTAGCTATGTAGCTGTGGTGCTTACGTTGCAATCTTACCTAACATGAAATACAAACTACATTGTTAAAAGACAATAGCATACAAGCCTATATATTTGTGCGGCATCTATTTCAATAGGATCCACTCTGGTGACTGGGGATGTGAAGAAAAGAATGAAAGAAAAAGCAAGACAAAAGAAAGCCAGCGCAGTGTTGCCTCCATTACTCTTAATCAAAGCATATGTGGAGTAGAACAGTTTGGGAGATGATCCCTCACAGACAGCCTTATTTCTCCAGCTGCAGTCTGTCTCTGTAAGGTCGGCCTCTTTCCCCTGCCTCTGCACTGCGGCTCCCTCCCTCTCGCTCCACACTATCATGGCTAACATCATTCCATGGATGAGCGCATTGATGAAGAGCGGTTGATCGAGAGGGAAACAGTATAATACATTGATCAAGAGGGAAACAGTGATGAATGTGCCCCTTGTCTCCAACCATCATAGCGTGACTCCTCCTCCAGCAGCTGATCTAGGTACCTTTGTATGACCTTTGAACTTTAATATCCTCAACCGTGTCATGTTAGAGGTGACATTTGCATTTTAACCCTGAGGTTACCATCGTAATCTTTACGTGAAATGTAATAAATCAAGCGCAACAATTACTGACAGCCACTTCTCATTTCAAGGAGATTGTGACAGTACGACCCACTGTGTTAAAGGATTGATATGACACAGTGATATTATGTGACCAGCTACCATTATCTTGTGTTTTTAACAGGAAAATATATATTGTTTGAGAATACTGTATCTCTTTTTGCACTAACAATTAAGTACATTTCCATGAATGTTTGACCTGTTTCCTCCTCTGACAGCCAACACAACTGCTGTCTACATATGGGTTTCACCTTGCTGTGAAAGGAATTCTCTCTGCCAGCCTCATTCACAACCAACCATTCACATTATGCAGGCCCACACCAGCCACACCACCTCCACAGTATTCACCTTGCTTTCTCCTATTGTCCACAATACTGAGTCGATTCTAGACAACTTTGTGAGATTCACAGGTTTATAGACGAATAAGCAAACTCAAAGCAATGTTTGGAGGGGATAAGTGAATAGAAAAGTGCCTGTAATCCTAGATTCAGATCATTTAGGCGAGAAACCCAGACACGTCAGTTGTGTGAGAAACTCGTCAACATGCAAGACGTCAGACAAGTGAAAATTATGTTCAGTAAAGAAAACTTTAAGCTTGTCTCTCAATAAAACATTTTTGTCAATACTTTGCCCCTTGATAGCCAGCTCACTTCTGTATGTTGTAAAAGTGTTACATGGACGCTGCCCATATCATTGCATAGTGCAGAAAATACACGAGAGATCAGGGGCCTTGCTTTAACAAAGTTAACCATTTTCACTGTAGTGTCCAAAACGTCTTTCAAGCTGTCAGGAATTCCCTTGGCAGCAAGAGCCTCCCGGTGGATGCTGCAGTGTACCCAAGTGGTGTCGGGAGCAACTGCTTGCACACATGTTACCACTCCACTGTGTCTCCCTGTCATGGCTTTTGCGTCAACAGTACAGATACCAACATGAGCAGCAGCTACGTTTGGCTACGTTAGTGGAATTCCCGCGAGAGAGTAACGGTTAATATGATTGGATGTTAATTGTTTGACTAGACTATGGTTTAATTTGATTTTTGGCAGTGACATGAGGCTACTCGGGCGAGAGGAAAAACTCACCCAAATGTAAAGCCCCGTTGGAAAATATAAATGTGTAACGGCTTTCTTCGGGTGAAGAAGAGTCGGACCAAAATGCGGCGTGTAGATTGTGATCCATGTTTATTAAACAATAGCAACACGAATCTAAATACAAACACTACAAAACAATAAACGTAACGAAAACCGAAACAGCCTAATACTTGTGCACATAAACACAGAACACGGACATCAGGACACTAAGGACAATCACCCACACAGTGAAACCCAGGCTACCTAAATATGGTTCCCAATCAGAGACAATGACTAACACCTGCCTCTGATTGAGAACCATATCAGGCCAGACATAGAAATAGACAAACAAGACATCCAACATAGAATTCCCACCCAGCGCATGTCCTGACCAACACTAAAACAAGGAAAACACACACGAACGATGGTCAGAACGTGACAGTACCCCCCCTCCAAGGTGCGGACTCCGGACGCATAACCTGAACCTATAGGGGAGGGTGTGGGCGGGCATCTGTCCGCGGTGGCGGCTCTGGCGCTGGACGTGGACCCCACTCCATAATAGTCTTAGTCCGCCTCCTTAGCGTCCCTAGATAGGTTACCCTCCTTAATGGCAGCTCGGGACAGAGGGGCAGCTCGGGACTGAGGCAGCTCGGGACTGAGGGGTAGCTCGGGACTGAGGGGTAGCTCGGGACTGAGGGGAAGCTCGGGACTGAGGGGAAGCTCGGGACTGAGGGGAAGCCCAGCACTGAGAGGAAGCCCAGCACTGAGAGGAAGCCCAGCACTGAGAGGAAGCTCAGGCCGGTAGTTGGATCGGGCAGATCCTGGCTGGCTGGCGGATCTGGCAGATCCTGGCAGATCTGGAAGAGTCTGGTTGACTGGCAGATCTGGAAGAGTCTGGCCGACTGGCAGATCTGGAAGAGTCTGGCCGACTGGCAGATCTGGAAGAGTCTGGCCGACTGGCAGATCTGGAACAGTCTGGCCGACTGGCAGATCTGGAACAGTCTGGCCGACTGGCAGATCTGGAACAGTCTGGCCGACTGGCAGATCTGGAACAGTCTGGCCGACTGGCAGATCTGGAACAGTCTGGCCGACTGGCAGATCTGGAAGAGTCTGGCCGACTGGCAGATCTGGAAGAGTCTGGCTGACTGGCTGCTCCATGCTGACTGGCGACTCTGGCTGCTCCATGCTGACTGGCGGCTCTGGCTGCTCCATGCTGACTGGCGGCCCTGGCTGCTCCATGCTGACTGGCGGCCCTGGCTGCTCCATGCTGACTGGCGGCCCTGGCTGCTCCATGCTGACCCAGGTGCCATCAAATCCCCAACACGCTCCGTCGGGCGAATTCCATGTTTAAAACACCAACACAGCAACTCCCTCATTACTCTCTCCTCCAATTTCCCCATTAACTCCTTCACAGTCTCTGCTTCGCTCACCTCCAACACTGGCTCTGGTTCTGGTCTCCTCCTTGACTCCTCACGATAAACAGGGGGAGTTGGCTCAGGTCTGAACCCTGACTCTGCCACACTCTCCCTGAGCCCCTCCCAATACATTTTTGGGGCTGACTCTCGGGCTTCCTTCCGCGCCGCCGTGCTTGCTTCGCCAACTCCATTCTCCGATAACCTTCCACGCACTGCTCCATTGAATCCCAGGCGGGCTCCGGCACTCTCCCTTGGTCGACGCCCACCTGTCTATTTCCTCCCAAGTCGTATACTCCAGACTTCGTAGCTCCTGCTGCTGCTGCCTGTCACCACGCCGCTTGGTCCTGTTGTGGTGGGTGATTCTGTAACGGCTTTCTTCGGGTGAAGGAGAGTCGGACCAAAATGCGGCGTGTAGATTGCGATCCATGTTTATTAAACAATTGCAACACAAATCTAAATACAAACACTACAAAACAATAAACGTAACGAAAACCGAAACAGCCTAATACTCGTGCACATAAACACAGAACACGGCCATCAGGACACTAAGGACAATCACCCACAAACACACAGTGAAACCCAGGCTACCTAAATATGGTTCCCAATTAGAGACAATGACTAACACCTGCCTCTGATTGAGAACCATATTAGGCCAGACATAGAAATAGACAAACAAGACATCCAACATAGAATGCCCACCCAGCTCACGTCCTGACCAACACTAAAACAAGGAAAACACACACGAACGATGGTCAGAACGTGACAAAATGGACTGTTTGAAAATGTGAAGATTTTTATTTGATTTTTAAAATGTGAATCACAATTTTATTTGGTGTACCCCCTACGACATTGTGCATACCCATACCCCAGTATGGGAGTACCTGATATAGGCCGAGCAGTGGTGGTGGTTTTAGTTTAAATGTAGCTTATGTCTCTCAAGATTGTACTGAGCTCAACATAATTTAAGCAATATCAGTTTACCATTATTTAGTTACGGCTATCTTGAGGTTTAAATTTAATTTCAAGATCAATCCCTGAGAAAATGATCCTATTTAATATTTGGTCAATTAAGTTAATTGTTCAGTGCTGGTTAATGATACAAATTCTCAAGAATTTGGCTAGTTCTGTCTGGGAGTGGTCTGAGTGGGGAGGGGAAAACTGAAAACTATCTGTTATCGGCAGAGAGGTTTGGAACTCTCTTTCTTATTGGTCTATTACCTAATTTACCGCCTGGTGATGTTACTCCATCCCACCAAAACTGGCTGAAATTTCTGCCAATCTTTTCAAACAGCTCTTACACTAAAAGGACGTTATCATCATTTTCACAATGTCACAGTATTATTCCAACCTCATAGGGTGGAAATATAATACCCAGGAAAATCCAGTTTTTGACTCCACTGGCCTTTAAAATGGATGTCATCGTAAACAGGTGTCTGCATCAACTAGGGGCTGCTATAACACAATCCCAACAGACCTGATTAACCTTGAAGCTGTGGAAATCTATACCCTTGTAATAATGGGTTGAAAATGTGCGAACAAACATAATAGCTACACAAGCTGTTTGGTGGCCACCACCTCAATTATGCCCCAACTGCAATCCAGGAGGACTCCTCTAAAGTCACATAAATATTGATCGCTGAACATTTAACGCCTCCCTTCTCCCTGTGTACCATTGTAACAAGGTACACCATATGGCCCTGGTTGAATGACAGATCTTACTGCTACCGTCAAACCAACTGAGACCTATTTAGGATCAGGAAATCTATGATCACCCTTTAGCCTCACTAACAAACAGCTATATTTTAACATGCCTCCTATGACAGCCACATTTATGTTCTTAAAAAGCTAAGGGAATCACTGAATAAGTCAGAGGTCATATTTGTAAAAGACCCTGACAAAATGTCATTCAATTGATAAATATGCTTGGCTCAGAGGATTAAAAAAACAACTAAATAACAGACATTTTGGTTAATTGCTCAGCGCTAGTGTGTGTGTGTGTGTTAGTGAAGGGGTGAACCCAGATGGTTAATGCCCACCAGTTGTACATAATGCTCAAAGTTGTTTGTCTGTTCTACAGTTAATGCTACGGTTCATTAGCCGTTTATTTCATATTGAGCAACATTGAGCTCAATTCCAACAGTGAAGCTATTGCTAAAAGTGGCACAAAAAATCTTGACCCAAAAGTTTATATTGAAGTCAGCCATTAGGACCTGTACAGCATGTAAAACATGTTTAATATTGTGTTAAGTGAACCTGCTAATGAGATATATTGCTATGGACGTGACTTCCAGGGGGAAATGTTCTCACCTATTAGTCAGCTGCAGTCACCCTGCCCCAGTATCCAAAAAAGGTTTAATACAGGTTTTGGACAAGCAACCGAAGAAAAAAAATGCCTCTTCGGCACTTCAAATGTATTGAGCTGGTGTAGACTTCCGACCTGAGCGTGGCAGAAATGAGTGATTTACATTGGAGGTGCCGAATAGGATCTTTGTTCGGTTGCTTGTACATTTTTATTTAGACCTTTTTTGGAAGTACAGTACATACTGACTGTAACAGAAGTAAATTATGATAGTTGCTCAGCGAAACTCCATATTTGGCGAGTAACAAACACATTTTGACATCAAAACACTTACAGAGCTGTCTAATGGGAGTTTGAATCTGAGCTGCCTGTGCATTACAGAGGAGACACGCCATACTCATTGTCTCTAACGCATAGATGCTGGGGCACCGTCACCTCATATTGAACTGGGGCACTGTCATCTCATATTGAACTGGGGCACTGTCACCTCATATTGAACTGGGGCACTGTCACCTCATATTGGACTGGGGTACTGTCACCTCATATTGAACTGGGGCACTGTCACCTCATATTGGACTGGGGCACTGTCACCTCATATTGAACTGGGGCACTGTCATCTCATATTGGACTGGGGCACTGTCACCTCATATTGAACTGGGGCACTGTCACCTCATATTGAACTGGGGCACTGTCACCTCATATTGGACTGGGGCACTGTCACCTCATATTGGACTGGGGCACAGTCAACTTATATTGGACTGGGGCACTGTCGCCTCATATTGAACTGGGGCACTGTCATCTCATATTGAACTGGGGCACTGTCACCTCATATTGAACTGGGGCACTGTCACCTCATATTGAACTGGGGCACTGTCACCTCATATTGGACCGGGGCACTGTCACCTCATATTGGACCGGGGCACTGTCACCTCATATTGGACCGGTGCACTGTCACCTCATATTGGACTGGGGCACTGTCACCTCATATTGGAGCCTCATACATTCAGTCTGATATGAAACAACCAACATCGTACTCATAGTGACCTCAATGATCATTAGTATGATTATTGATCTACACTACAGCAAAAAAAATCACATTTTTATCGATCCACGTTGTTGAGGTGGCTGGCCATGGCAGGTGTGGTGGCCCCAAGAGTCGTTCAAGGATCAGGTTAATACAGTTCAAACGCTGAGCGCTGAGGGGCCCTGACCTCTGTGAGGGGTCTGCTGTAACTGGAAAGTGAGGTGGCCCTGTGTAACTGAGAGATCAACTCTTACCTTGACAGCCACAAGCATCTTGTCCTTGGTAGGGCTGAGGTTATAGCACTCTGCCAGGAACACCTTCCCAAAGGCCCCCTCTCCCAGCTCCCGCTTCAGAATGATGTCCCGACGCTTTATGTGTTGCACGTCTGAGAGAGAGAGAGAGAGAGAGAGAAAGAGAGGAGAGAGAGAGAGAGAATTGCTATGGTAACTATATTCCCAATCAAATACCAACAATTTGCAAACATTTGACAGAGAGACGTGGTTTAAGTGGTCAGCAGGTCCAGGAGCAACAAACCATCAGTGTTTCTGACAGAATCAAGGGCAAGTGTTAAGTGATGGTTTACTGATGGGACTGGTATGTCTTAAATCCTGCTCTCAAGCCTCAGTGTATCTAATGATGAGGTTGGATTAATTGGCTACAGGCATACAGAACACAGCCATAAGACCTGCTGTGGCACTACAGTGTTAGAAGAGATGTGAGGTTAAAAACAATTGTGTTTGTTACTTACTTGCAGCATACACAAATATACCACATTTATAAAAATGTCCATTGCCCAGTAATAAAATAACATCTTAGAACCTGCACACCCTAGCATCTGCAGTGAGGAAATGTTCATTCAACCAGTAGGATGCAATGCTTAAAAGTCTAAATGTCTCTTCCCCTTCCCTCCTCAAAAATAAAGTGATCATAATAATCCAAGCAAACCTGTGAAATGTCTGCAACCTGCCTGCAACCTGTACACTGTGCTAAAATGGTAAAATTGTGAAATCACAGTGTACAGCCAGAATTAGTCCTTAATCTCTGTGCGTTCCACCTGTTCTGAGTGGCTGAAAGCTGCATTCTGGGGGAAGTGTGGCTTCCATATGGCAAGTCACAGCAGCAGCTGGTATTTACTCAAAACAGGGGTTCGGATGAGCTGCTGTCCAACACATACCCACTAATGTCCAAGGACCAGCCCAGTACGGTACCACAGTTCCCCCCTGGAGGACTAGGGCAGAGAACAGAGATAGATACATACTGAGGGATGGGATGGACAGAGCTCATATTACTATTGGTTGGCACAAACTAGGCATTTCCCTTATGAAGCACCCGGAAAATAGTAGCTGCAATGCAATGATCACCATTAAGGCAATAACAAATTAATAACACCATGATATCACTTCAAATATTTCTGCTTGAACTGCGACCATCTTAAAAATATGTTTGATAATGGTTTGCACTGGACTGAGACAAATAAAAAAATCTGCAAAACCCACACAAATATCAGTAATCACATTAGATAACATTTATTTAATCAGGATCCAGAAATAAGTCATTGTTTTGTTCTCTGCAATTGCTTTTTTTTATCCCCTCCCTTCTCAATTTCCCAGAGAGAGTGATAGGTTTACAATTAGCGGGTAGCTACGTGTATGCTGGAAGGTGTGCTGTCTATCCACACAAAGCAATTAAGGAAGTTACAAATAGCTTGGGCTAATTTTCTCATTACCACAGCGGTTGTGGTGCATTCACCTCTCTGTTTATGTGGGCGAGGGCATCCATTCAGGGAGTTTACCCTCACTGGGCCATATCCCTCTCAGTGTGGCCCAGTAGCACAGAGCACACAGCTGGGATAGAACAGGACAACGTCTTCATCCTAATTAGGCTGCTTTGCATTGGAAGAGCAGATGTTGACTTCACAGTGCTGAAAATGACAGAAGAGCAAACTAGAGCTGGTTTGGTTTCAAATGTTTGCAAATTATTGGTATTTGATTGGGAATATAGTTACCATAGCAATTCTATCTTTCTTGCTCTCTCTCTCCATTAGACCACAAATGACAAACAGAAGTGCAGCATTTTATTCAGTCCAATCACTGGCACTTGACTTCTGAATGATGACTTTATGCAAATGCAGCTGTTTTCAGCGGTGACTTTTCATCAAAAGTGACTTCTCATTACACAAACTCTGTTTAATAACATATTTGAGTTCAGACACAATTGTACAGTAGAGTAAACACAGGTGTGAAATACATACCAAATCTTCAATCTATCAGTAAAAGGCTACATTTGAGTCCTTTGTAATAGATTCTGCTGTGAACATCACATAAACCCACAATTTTCCTTTGGGTTGGGAACTAAAATAGGAAGATGCCACAGCAAACTGAAGCAATATCTGCATGTTCCCTGACCCAGTCCTCAAATGTAAAGTCCACTTACTTCCTGGATTATTTAGTGTTTAGGTTAGTAGCAATGTAATCAGATAGGGATTTACTTCCCTCTAAAGCCTTGTTCACACTGCAGGCTTTAATGCTCAAATCAGTTTTGTTTTTCAAATCTGTTTTGGAATACTGACTGTCCAAACAGCAATAATTTGCTGACATGGCTACGCTAGTTGTCATAGTAATGATGGGTATGTGTGCTGTGGTGTAGGCTGATTTGTGGTGGAAATTGTGCTTCCTATCAGGCAGAAGTTATGTAGCAATCAAGCGAAGGTGACAACAATGCCTATCATGGATGTTTCCCAGTAGCTTTGAATGATCAAAATCATAGGGTAAGAACACCTTTAAAGCCTCAAAGGAGAAGATGATCCAACTTTCAAAACAAGTCCTTTTTGGTTTGCCACAGAAGTCAACTAGTTAGCTGTTTAGCTTTCTAGCACATTTCCTAGTGTTTATAAACAATTAACAAGCTAGTTAGCTACCACATGTTCTTGTCAAACTGTCAACAGAGTAGCTAGCAAGCAACAAGCTATGACAAATAAGTCTAAAAACCACTGACTGCAAAGTCGCATGACCAAGAATCAGATTTGTATCTTATTTCAAACCCCATACAAAGGTGGTTTGAAATGTGGCTTGAAATATCCGGTTCCATGTGCTTTTTGGCTGTTCAGACTGCAGGAAAAATAACAGATTCGAATCGGATATGCAAAGAAATATTGATTCAAGTCATTTGAAACTGCCAATGTGAACAAGGCTTAAAAGTTTCTATAATGCCCTGCTCAACATACTTCGATTACATGTACAAACAGAAGTACAGCATTTCATTCAGTCCAATGGCACTTGACAATCTGAAACAGCACCTCTTCAACCTCAGGAGGCTGAAGAAGGCTGAAGAAATTTGGTTTGGTCCCTTTACAGATGCACAATTGAGAGCATCCTGTCGGGCTGTATCGCCGGCTCGTACTGCAACTGCACCGCCCTCAACCGCAAGGCTCTCCAGAGGGTGGTGCGGTCTGCCCAACGCATCACCGGGGGCACACTGCCCGCCCTCCATGACACATACAGCACCCGATGTCACAGCAAGGCCAAAAAGATCATCAAGGACATCAACCACCCGAACCACGGCCTGTTCACCCCACTACCATCCAGAAAGAGAGGTTAGTAAAGGTGCATCAAAGCTGGGACCAAGAGACTGAAAAACAGCTTATATCTCAAGGCCATCAGACTGTTAAATAACCTTCACTAGCCGGCCTCCACCAGGTTACCCAACTCTGCACCTTAGAGGCTGCTGCCCTGTATACATTGACATAGAATCACTGGCCACTTTAATAATGGAACACTAGTCACTTTAACAATTTTTACATACTGCTTTACTCATCTCATGTATATACTGTATTCCATTCTACTGTATTTTAGTCGATGCTACTCCGATATTGCTCGTCCTAATATTTATATATTTCTTAATTTCATTCTTTTACTTAAAGATTTGTGTGTAATGTTGAAACTTATTAGATGCCACTGCACTATTGGAGCTAGGAACACAAGCATTTCAATACACCCACAATAACGTCTGCTAAGTATGTGACCAATAAACTGTGATTTGATTTGTACTACTCCTAGCAAGACCTTTCCTACTCTCTCTAAAACCCTGTGGGTGTCTCACACACAGTACCTTGTCTTCTATTCTTCACAATGTTGTTTCTATGATACCTGTCCTAACAGTTCTCTCACACAACTTAGTTTTTGCCTCCTCATAATATTACTTGAAACAAAGACATACACAACAACATTCCATGAGAAAACCAGATGCATTTGAGGATTCATGAATGTATCTATGCCGTCAGGCATACTTAAAAAATTAAGAGATGTTGATCTATTTAGATGATTCACAGGAAGAGAAAATGTTTTAAATAAACCACAGCCTGCTGAGCTGACTCCTGTTGAATAAGTGTTAGAAGTGTCTGTCTCCCCTCAGTGGCTAGACCATATCAAGTTCATATACAGTACACAACATGTGGAAAACAAGTGTCCTGAAGATATTAGTAATATGGGGTGGGGGAGTGTGTGCTGCTTGCCAGCTAGGTTAATGGCTAATGGCTCTGTGTACTGGTGTAATGAAAACAGTGTGGGAATGCGGAGAGAGGGCACAGCCTGCATGTGTTCAGTGTTGGGGGCAGGTGGCAGATGGTGCCCCAAAATGACTGTTCGAGGGGATCCCGGAAAGTACCGGCCTGTCTGTTAGTCTGTAAACACCCTTGCAGCATTCTCAGACTTTTGTACCTCACAGACAGAAGACACTGTTCTACAGAGCAGAGCACCTTCTCCTCTCACGACTCCTCCTCTTATACCTCCCCCTCACGCCTAGCGCTCTCCTCTCATGCCTCCCACACGCATCATTCCCCGCTCCTCTCACAAACAAATAAACAAAATGCAAATGAGGGCCGTGGCCATAAAAGGCTCCAATCTCTGAATCTCTCCATGCGAGTCATCCACAGGGCTCTCACCTGAATCCCAGTGTCACCTTACGTGGTTGCCTTGCCTCATCTTTATTTTATTATTTTTCTCTTATGCAGACGAGCAGAATGAATCTCTATCAGCACATTTCCTCCACAGGCTCTGCCAGACACTGGCTGATACATAATGTAGAGCGCGCTCTCTCGCTCTTCAGAGCAGCACAGTTCTCCAGGTGCTTTGGCTGAGGGGATGTTGAAGAACACTACAGCAAACAGAGGAATGCAGAGCATGAAGTAGGAAAACCATCAAAACACTACAAAAATTAAGCACTCAACAACAGGTCAGAGGAGTGCACTGTGGTTGCTATAGATTTTGTAACCGTACATCTATGGATTGCAAACATACAGTACAATTACACTAGGATTTGTTCCTGTTGCTTTGTTCCAAACACAATATGCATATGTACAATATCGTCAAACATAGCACAAATTAATTCGACCTTCCAACGCTTCTACACCCAACCTTATGGTGAGCGAAGGGCCTTGCCACCATAAAGTGAAACTAGATGCAGAGAAGAGATAGACAGGTTATTCACGTATGGAAACATCTATCATATTCTTATGTTGGTGTTGACAGAAGGAGAGATCAAGGAGAGACAGACACACAGAGAGAGGATATCATACTCGGGTGATTCTGGGAAAGTGTGTTGTGTCAGAAAGTCCTGAAGGGAAACAAAAGGCAGGGCAATTCATGACTGCCGTTGAAACCTGGATGCTGCACAGCACTGTCAGTAAACATGACAATCACATGAATAAGGAATGAGCTTTAAAGTGCGAGCAGTGGTGTGTGAAAAAGAAGTCTCATTGTGTCTGGAGAGGCTTGCGAGGAAGGAAGCAGCAGGCTTCACTTCAGGGCTTTACAACCATCCAAGGTTGGTTGGAGGATTGTACTGTAGCGCGGTGTACGTATAAAGAGGGCCGAACATAAGGAGCAGCTGGAGTCAGTGCCAACCCTCTCAGCAAGGCTCCTCCCAAAACAAAACAGGACATAAGGAAGCCAAAAGAGCACAGTGAGAGATACAGACTGGGTTCAAATGTGTTCTGTGGAGCAGGAGGAATGACTAATACAGGTACTCAAACTCTTTCATACTCTGACTTGAATTTACTTTGGAGTGAACCAGCAGCACTCAGGGTCAGAGGTTGGAACCGGTTCAGGGAACAGAACTGAAAACCAGAAATAACAAAGTTTTTAGAGGAACAGAAACATAACTGAGAACGAAAGTGATATATACTGTTCAGGAACAGAACCGTTATTTTAAAACCATGGGAACCGGTTAATAGTCCCCACAAACAAACGCAACAAAGCTCCTACGCAAAGCCAACTTTCTGAAGTTCATAGACATTCACAGTTCCTTCAGAGAATCCACCCCTCTGTAGATATAATTCTATGGGCCTTATTGGCAATAATGCATGTGATAACAACAAGATGCCCAGCGCTTCATGTCCAACATTGTCCTCACCTGCAAAATTTCAGTCGCATGTCGCACCCTACACTTCACTTGTCTGTCCAATAAACGTAAATAGCTTGCCCGCTCTTGAGCAAGCTGCTCTATCCATTGGTGAAATAATTTAATGTCGAGCTAAAATATATAGATTTCAGAGTTTTAAAAAGGAACAGAAAGGAACAATATAAACCTTAACCTTTTTGGTTCAAACCAGTTCAGAACTGTATTTTGCTGGTCAGAACAGTGGAATGGAACGAAAAAATAATGGTTCTGTTCAGTACAAAATGATTGGAAAATAATTTTGGTTCCAACCCCTGCTTAGGTGAAATTGGATGACCTCAAGTGCAGATGTTGGGGAGATAAATCGGAGTTAAATTGTGCGAGTCAAAATGTTTTGGGGCTGAAAAGCCATCATCAATTTTTTATGCTAGAGACTCTGCACACAGTCTGTGTCGCAGAGACGTTAAACACAGTCTGTGTGAGGGTACAAACCACACATATCATCTTCTTGTACAAAAGCTATGATTTGACTTCAACAAATCCTTCTTTGGGATGAAAGAATGGCCAACTACCCATCACGGAACTACTTTAAGTATAGGAAAGCATAGATTTCTTCAATGGAAAACTAGTTTGGTTAATGTGACATATACTGAATATATTCCACTCCAAAACATGCTTCTTTCATCTGTTATGTGTCATTATAGAGCCTCTACTCTCTGTAAGTATGTGAAGCATTTTTTTTTTTCATTTCGATTTTATTGGCAAATTAAAATGTTGAAACACTCCCCCGACTCTAACCAGTATTCCACTGTTATTGAGACACTGTCAAGGTCATTATAACTTTCTGACTCCAGTACTGCAGCAGAAGTTGCATCCATGGATGGATACAGTAGCATAGCAGGAGGTGGAGCGCAGAGCAAGGATAGAGTCTGCAGTGTGATGACCGTTCCGCCACTGAGTTGCAATTAGAATGCTTTTAATGAGTTGGGAGACTCAAATTTGCATACATATAGCTACGTTAAGTATTTACTTCAAGGAAGAAATTAGAGGAAGAAAAAATTAAGCAATGGATTTAGCAAGTAATACATACCCAACAAGTGATGAGATTTTTAGCCTGTTGATCATATTACTGTATGTTCAGTAATGTATGAAAGTGGCATCAACTGTATAGTATACTACATATGACTACTCTCCTTTTATAATAATAAGTGTCCTACAAAAATGTTCCTTTTCTTAAGAGGCCAGCTGTTAACTGGTAGATAACCCTCAACTCATATGTTCATCCTTAAATGGAGCTATAAAAATAGCCATGATTTCTCGGACGATGGGGCTCATTGGATGTTGTTTTGCACCTAAATCCAACTGATGAATACATTGATGGATGAGGGGAGAGGCCACGAAACCTGGCTATGGGTCATGGAGCAGGGTTACAGCCAATCTCTGATATTGATTGCATCTGGACAAAACTCATATTTTGCTCATGATCTCTGTGTAGGGGACAGCCATCAGTCAACTGTTGCCATGAAAAGAGAAGATGGGGGGAGGTATCTGTTCTGTAGTGGTGGAGCAGGGGCTAACATTTAGTATCTGGTTCTGAATACTGTTCTTTTCACCTTGCAACAGAAAATTACCTGTCTAAAGAAAAGGAGATGGAGTGATTGAGTGATTGATTAAGTGATTGGGTGAGAGAGTGGGTGAGTGAGTGAGTGAGTGAGTGAGTGAATGTTGCTCTATCTTTCTCACATAGTAATGGTATTTTGTTTTACCTCTTGGTAACCTTTGCCATTGCTACCATTCCCGGTAGACAGCCAAGTCTTTGACTTTGAGGTGATTTGAAATACTTCTGGCTTGAAGCTCTTCAAGTGATTACCTGAATAAATACATTTAGACAACAGCTCTGCACTAGCCATATCTGCATTTCATCACTGAACATATTACATCTGCTCATTATGAAAGGCTATAAAAATAAAACCAAGCTGGCAGATGATATAACCTGTTTCATTAAAACACCAGGCAGAGTGTAACAAAGAGGTTGTCTGAAGAGGTAGAAGTCAAAGCCAGATTTGGATGGGCCTTGCCAGGGGACATGTCCTCCGTCTTTTTGTCACTAAAAAGGATTCATTTCCCACAGATTCTCTACCTGCAGGTAATGGGAAGGAATCCAGCTGGCCACAAGTTGTGCTGCTCCTTTCAGCCCTCTCTCTCTCTGCAGTTAGGCTGACTGTCCTGCAGCTCAGTAAATAGCTGGTAGCAGAGAGGGGGAGCATTCTGACAGAGGGTACAGGCTCTGACCACAGAGACACTCATGATGAATATTTCAAGTAAATTTACATTTAATCAAATTAGTTCCTTGATGAATTAAGTGAATGTGTCATGTCCTGACCAGAGAAAGCCTTTATTTTCTATGGTGGAGTAGGTCAGGGCGTGACTGGGGGGTGTTCTAGTTTATTATTTCTACGTGTAGTCTAGTTTTTGTATTTCTATGTTGGCCTGGTATGGTTCCCAATCAGAGCCAGATGTCTATCATTGTCTCTGATTGGGGATCATATTTAGGTAGCCTTTCCCCACCTGTTGTTTGTGGGATCTTGTTTTGTATTGTTGCTTTTGAGCCCTACAAGGCTGTATGTTCGTTTGTTTGTTTCTCATTATTGTTTCTGTTGCTGGTTCACATTCAAATAAATTATGATGAACCCAAATCACGCTGCACCTTGGTCTACCCATTTCGACGAGTGTTACAGAATGCCAATCTAACTGCAGTTTCTGAGCTTGTGTAACGGTCGTCGTAGGTGGAAGAAGAGGAGGACCAATGCGTAGCGTGGTAAGTGTCCACGTTAGATTTATTCGATAACTGAACACTGAACAAAAACAATAAAACGACAACACGAACAGTCTTGAACGGTGAAGCAAAACACAGAAAAGAAAATAATCACCCACAACTCAAGGGTGAAAACAGGTTACCTAAGTATGGTTCTCAATCAGGGACAACGATTGACAGCTGCCTCTGATTGAGAACCATACCAAGCCAAACACAAAAATCCCAAATCATAGAAAAAAGAACATAGACTGCCCACCCCAACTCATGCCCTGACCATACTAAAACCAAGACAAAACAAAGGAACTAAGGTCAGAACGTGACAGCTTGTTGATGCATCATTTATCATGTATCTCTTCAAGTAAAATATTTCCTATTCTTACTGTATGTAGGTAAATGTACACTGAACAAAAATATAAATGCAACAATTTAGAAGATTTTACTGAGTTACAGTTCATATAAGGAAACCAGTTAATTTAAATAAATAAATACATACAATAATAATTAATTATTATTTTATGTATTTATATATCAGAAAACCAGTCAATATCTGGTGTGACCACCATTTGCCTCATCCAGTCCTCTTCAATGAAAATGCATGCTCTTCAACCGATCGCTACCTGCACCTACCCGCCTGTCCAACATCACTACTCTGGACGGCTCTGACTTAGAATACGTGGACAACTACAAATACTTAGGTGTCTGGTTAGACTGTAAACTCTCCTTCCAGACCCATATCAAACATCTCCAATCCAAAGTTAAATCTAGAATTGGCTTCCTATTTCGCAACAAAGCATCCTTCACTCATGCTGCCAAACATACCCTTGTAAAACTGACCATCCTACCAATCCTCGACTTTGGCGATGTAATTTACAAAATAGCCTCCAAAACCCTACTCAACAAATTGGATGCAGTCTATCACAGTGCAATCCGTTTTGTCACCAAAGCCCCATATACTACCCACCATTGCGACCTGTACGCTCTCGTTGGCTGGCCCTCGCTTCATACTCGTCGCCAAACCCACTGGCTCCATGTCATCTACAAGACCCTGCTAGGTAAAGTCCCCCCTTATCTCAGCTCGCTGGTCACCATAGCATCTCCCACCTGTAGCACACGCTCCAGCAGGTATATCTCACTAGTCACCCCCAAAACCAATTCTTTCTTTGGCCGCCTCTCCTTCCAGTTCTCTGCTGCCAATGACTGGAACGAACTACAAAAATCTCTGAAACTGGAAACACTTATCTCCCTCACTAGCTTTAAGCACCAACTGTCAGAGCAGCTCACAGATTACTGCACCTGTACATAGCCCACCTATAATTTAGCCCAAACAACTACCTCTTTCCCAACTGTATTTAATTTATTTATTTATTTTGCTCCTTTGCACCCCATTATTTTTATTTCTACTTTGCACATTCTTCCATTGCAAAACTACCATTCCAGTGTTTTACTTGCTATATTGTATTTACTTTGCCACCATGGCCTTTTTTGCCTTTACCTCCCTTCTCACCTCATTTGCTCACATTGTATTTAGACTTGTTTATACTATATTATTGACTGTATGTTTGTTTTACTCCATGTGTAACTCTGTGTCGTTGTATCTGTCGAACTGCTTTGCTTTATCTTGGCCAGGTCGCAATTGTAAATGAGAACTTGTTCTCAACTTGCCTACCTGGTTAAATAAAGGTGAAATAAAATAAAATAAAAATGGGTGTGCAAAGTTGCTAGATATTGGCGGGAAACTGGAACATGCTGTCGTACAGCTCGATCCAGAGCATCCCAAACGCTCAATGGGCGACATGTCTAGTGAGTATGCAGGCCATGGAAGAACTGGGATATTTTCAGCTTCCAGGAATTGTGCAAAGGTCCTTGCGACATGGGCACTACATTATCATACTGAAACATGCAGTGATGGTGGCGGATGAATGGCACAACAGCTGGCCTCAGGATTTCTTCACGGAATCTCTGCGCATTAAAATTGGCATCGATAAAATGCTATTGTGTTCATTGTCGGTCAGTTATGCGTGCCCATACCATAACCCCACCATCACCATGGGGCACTCTGTTCACAACGTTGTTGTCCACACAACGCTCACCCACACGACGCCATACTCGCTGTCTGCAATCTGCCTAGTACAGTTGAAACCGGGATTCATCTGTGAAAAGCAAGCTTTTCTAGTGTGCCAGTGGCCATTGAAGGTGAGCATTTGCCCACTGACGTTGGTTATAATTCCAAACTGCGGTCAGGTCAAGACCCTGGTGAGGATGATGAGCACGCAGATGAGCTTCCCTTAGACAGTTTCTGACAGTTTATGCAGACATTCTCTGGTTGTGTAAACCCACAGTTTCATCAGATGTCCGGGTGGCTGGTCTCAGACGAACCCGCAAGTGAAGAAGCCGACTGTGGAGGGCTGGTCGTGGTTACACGTCGTCTGCTGTAGTGAGGCCGGTTGGACTTACTACCAAATTCTCTAAAACAACGTTGGAGACGTCTTATGGGAGAGAATTGAACATTACATTCTCTGGCGGACATTCCTGCCGTCAACATGCCAATTGCAGTATCCCTAAAAATGTCTGTGACATCTGTGGCATTGTGTTGTGTGACAAAACTGCACATTTTAGAGTTGCATTTTATTGTCCCCTGCACAAGGTGCAACTGTATAATGACCATGCTATTTAATTAGCTTCTTAATATGCCACACCTGTCAGGAGGATATGTTGGCAAAGGAGAAATGCTCACTAACAGGGTTGTACTATGAACACATTTTGCACAACATTTGAGAGAAATAAGCTTTTTGTGTGTATTGAACATTTCAGGGATCTTATATTTCAGCTCATGAAACATGGGACCAACACTTTACATGTTGCGTTTATATTTTTATTCAGTATATATTTCCATTCAAACCCATCTGCCTATAGTATTAAAGTAGTATTAAATATAAACCACAGAAATATCTGGTAAATATCTGGTAAAGCTGACCAATGAATTATCAACGCAAGCCACAGGTACGTGCGTGACACTAGATGAAGCCATTGGATTTACTGTTGCAGTAATTGAAATATCAGTGATTATAACCACACAAGGTGATTTCCATGATGGACCTGATTCTTCATCAGCCGCGGTATTAGACTGGCTGAGGGGAACAACACTGTGATTTATGCTCAGACAGAGAAAATAACGACAGCACCCTCGGGGCCATGAATTTCTACTGGATCTCGCTCTTGCTGTAAATACGTATTAAAATGCCCTGGAGTGAGCTGGGTAAGGTTTGCTGTCGTCTCTGCTAAGAGAAAAGTTAGCATCTTGTTGGTGACATCTTTTGTCTACAGAGAGCTCAAGTGAGTCTTACCTTAATTATATTAGAATAAATCCATTATCACAAACAGACAAAGGGTTATGACTTATCAGAAACCGAAAGGACACATCTTTCCAATATGATAGTCCTGTACTAAACCTGTTTGAAGAACATTTATACCCACTTGCACTAAAAGAGGATGATATTTGACGATTGCTTAAATAAATTATTAAGACATCAAGCATTAAAAAAATGTAATTTCACAGTGAATTTCACTACGCTGTGTAAATACTTATTGCTTTCTACTTTTCTGATCTCTTGGAGGAAAGAAACCCACATTGTTCAGTGTTGTTTGAAGGAAAGTCAACGAGGATGAAGTAGGTCTCGGTTTTTCCTCTCTGCTCATTGATTGGTTGAATATATCTCATTGCCTACTTAAAGTCCATGAGGTCAGCTTTATCCGAGCAGTGTTTCTCTGAGTGTCTGTCTGTTTTGGGTATTTCATTTTGAACAGTCAATGCCTCGTTTAGTATATAGCACAAAGTGTCATAAAGGGCATTTTTTTACTTCATTTTCATCCCCATTTGATTTGGATCCTAGAGTACTATATAATGAATGATCAATATACTAAATGTTTCTGATATTTTGTTGTACAAAGCCATCACATGCAGAGACACACAGTAGACACACAGATGAACAGATGAACAGTCACACACAGATGAACAGTCACACACACACACACACACACACACACACACACACACACACACACACACACACACACACACACACACACACACACACACGAGAACCTGATGGATTGGCTTAAAAGATTCATGCAATGTATAATGTATAAATCCTGCAATGTATTTTTCAGGACTAAATGTGATTTCCTTTTCTCTCATTGGGTCTCCCTTTCGAACCCAGCGAGCCCCGGGAGTCTGGACTATATTGAAGGTGTGTGTGCGTGCAGAGTCAGGTGTGTGAGCTGTGGGACCACTCATTTAGTTAAACATAGCCCTGCTGGTTTTGATGAGAACCGTGGCTGCAGGAGAGTGCCAGTAACTCATCTTAAATTCACATCACGCACTGTAGCATGTCCTCCATCTGACATGACAAATCCTGCTGCTTTACACGCCATTCATGATGAGTTTCTCTCTCCACAGCCACCAGGCACTTCTTGATTGTGTATCAGATAGAACAGCGGATATTGGCTTTGCTTGCCTCTTGTGTGCCTCTATCATTTTTCATCCATTTATCTTTTTTTCTCAAAGATTCACGGAAATGTGAACAATTAGTGTCTCGAGAGGATGCAGACCTTTCCAACATTTAGTATTGATCCAATTACAGTTATGATCTCCACTGAGTGTACAAAACATTAGGAACACCTGGTCTTTCCATGACATTGACTGACCAACTGAATCCAGGTGAAAGCTATTATTTCTTATTGATGTCACCTGTTAAATCCACTTCAATCAGTGTAGATGAATGGGGGAGAAAGGTTAAAGAAAGTTTTTTAAGCCTTAAGACAATTGAGACATCGATTGTGAATGTGTACCATTCAGAGGGGAAAGGGCAGAACAAAAGATTGAATTGCCTTTGAAAGGGGTGTCAAGAACTGCAACGCTGCTGGGTTTTTCATGTTCAACCGTTTCCCGTGTGTATCAAGAATGGTCCACCACCCAAAGGACATCCAGCCAACTTGACACAACTGTGGGAGCATTGGAGTCAACATGGGCCAGCATCCCTGTGGAATGCTTTCGACACCTTGTAGAGTCCATGCCTCGACGAATTGAGGCTGTTCTGAGGGCAAAAGGGGGTGCAACTCAATATTAGGAAGGTACTACAGAATGTTTGTACACTTAGAGTACATTTTCCATGCCAGGTCAGATAAACGTAGCCTGCTGCTACAGAGTAATATCACATTCTGTAGCCTAACAGCAAAGGAATGTGTGGTAATAGTAAGATACAGTGCCCGCCATAATTATTGGGACAGTGAAGCATTTCTTCTTCTTTTGGCTCTATACTCCAAAAGTTTGGATTTGAAATCAAACAATGACTATGGGGTTAAAGTACAGACTGCCAGCTTTCATTTGAGGGTATCTTAATCCATATCGGGTGAACCGTTTAGAAATTACATCGCTTTCTGTACATAGTGCCCCATTTTAGGGAAGCACAAGTATTGGGACAAATTCACTTATATATATATATTAAAGTAGTAAAAAGTTAAGTATTTGGTCACATATTCATAGCACACAACAACTGCATCAAGCTTGTGATTTTCTGTTTGTTTTGGTTGTGTTTCAGATTATTTTGTGCAGAATAGAAATGAGTGGTAAATAATGTATTGTGTCATTTTGGAGTCCCTTTTTATTGTAAATAAGAATATAATATTTTTCTAAACACTTCTACATTAATGTGGATGCTACCATGATTAAGAAAAAATGTTTCACTGTCCCAATAATTATGGAGGGTAATGTATATAAAATGCTGTACATGGCCAAAGAGACCTGTTAAATGGCTCATGCATAACATAGGACTGAAAGCACCTGCAGAAAAATTAAGCCCTCAGCTACAAATTCCCTACAAAACTCACTCTTTTTCAGATAGACACATACAGTAATTCCAATCAGTCTATATGGGGAGACACTCAACCAAATCTGTGTGTAAAAAAAAAAAAAAGCTGTAGCAGAGATCAAAGCCTTTAATCAATACACAACTTTTGGAACGATAAAAAGAAAACCAATTCATTAGGAAAAAAGAGAACTGCGAATAGAATTGCAAGAGGGGGGAAAGTCAATGTGAGAGACTGCACAGCATTAGTTAACGTAATCAGCTGCTCTTCAGTCTTTTTCAAGGGATGTGAAAATGGGGACATTACTGGGGGTTCAACTTCAAAAGAAATCCAATAGGAGCAACATTTGTGAGCAAACAAAACGTATTTAGAGTTAAATGGCGATAAGGAGTTGCTTGGATACACACAACATGGACAATGAGTGAATATAGCAGCCGTTATAGTCTGCGTTCAGATGTAGGTTTCTGGAACCTATGAGAGAATGATTCATGAGACACCATCTTCAGAGGCAGATATAAATCAAGACAATTTTACAAAGAATAATTCCTATACAAGAGAGCCAGTGGAAATGGTTACACTGCCAATGCAGTGTGTAGAGGTAGAAAATAAAGGACATAAATACTGTACATCTTTGGAAAGACAGTAAATCAAAATCAAAACAAATTTTATTGGTCACATATACATATTTAGCAGTTGTTAATGCGAGTGTAGCGAAATGCTTGTGAGTTACCGCTGCTCTGTTATCCAAAAACTATTTTCAGCTGTATGTAATAACACAAAAAAAAATTCTGGGCTAATAATGTAAGAAATAACACACAAAAAAATGAAATAATGCAAAGTTGCTTAGGAGCTAAAGGCAGAGCTGCCATATCTGTCCGCACCATCTTCATAACCAATTCTGAATCATGGTTCTGAAGTGGATCATATATAGAGCAACATGACACTACCTGCAGAGAGTAAACAATACCTTTAAATCCCAAAGAATGAAACATTCCCACAGTCCCAGATCAGGAGGGATCAAGGCAACATGGAAAATTATATGATTTTATCTATATCGTATTAATAAATGTATGTGAAGGATTTAATAAACAATGGTCACACCTACAGTGAAACATTGTGCTGCTTCTCTATGATATAAAAAATAATAATTTAAAGACTTTTAAGGTAGGCCTAAATAATTTATTTCTGTTTGAAGGGGTACAGAGGGCATCTTGGGCATTTTGGGCCTTGGGCTAACACTAGCCCATGTTGATAGGAACATACAGAGGGATGATAAGAATGACTGTGAATGTCAACAGAGCTGATGTGTACTCACAGGTAGCAGGCTTATTACAGTTGTGTCCGTGTCTGAAGTATTGCGGGTTCTCAATGACAGGGATACGGGTCATCCCGATGACCACAGCATCTGGCCCAGCGTCAAGGGTACAGGGGGTGATGATGCCATGGTTGACATGGTGAAGAGGGCTAGCCGAGTCTTCCTCACCACTGATCACTGCAACTGGTCCTGAGAGATGGAGGGAGGGAGAAAAGAGAAGATTCCTTTACCTTATTATCCAATGTATATGAATGTCCAAAGTATTTTGTATTCTGAGAGAGAGAGAGAGAGAGAGAGAGAGAGAGAGAGAGAGAGAGAGAGAGAGAGAGAGAGAGGAAGAAGAAATAGAGAAGGAGAGGGAATCTGTCAGACAGCCATCAGGCAGAGGTCTGCCACCATACAAAGGATGGTGCATTTTAATCAAAATAGAATGCAGGAGGATAAATCCATGAGCTGGGCCATTCATAATTTATTAATATGTCTGAAAGCAATAAGCATGCAGACTAATTTGTCAGTATAAGAATTATCTCTGTACGGCTCAGCTCGGTTGCCCTCAGAACGCTTTAAGCAATCTAAACGAGCATTAACTGGCTTAGCCTAATTATGAACCCAACAGTCTTTGCTACAATGGCCCTGGGCAACCATTATTCGTAAAATTCAAATCCTCACCCAGCCCTCACATAAATCAATGTCCCATTCATCTCACAACTCTACCTCTCCCATCCCATGCTCGCTCTAACCGCTCTGTGCTCCTACTCTGACAGAGCCGTGAGAAAACGGAAACAGGCAATAAATGGTAGAGTACATTCTAAAGAATTGTTTGGGGAATGTCAAATATTTAACAGTGTGTTCCTACTAGGCTATGTACAGAGTGTGTCTGATCAGGGCAGAAAACAAGCTCTATTAAATGGATCCAATATAATAGCAGCTCAGTGTACACTCACTGCAAGCTGCCATGCACAACATCCTGGCTTGACAAGCGATCAGGGAAGACAGATAGGATTCATGGATTGGGCTGTTACAGTGACCGTACTACCGCAACATAGGCGGTCACGAGTCATGATGGCAGTAAAATACCACATGACCTTTTAGTCACAGTAATTAATATTCCCCAAGCTCTGATGCTGCTGATGGTCATTAGCAGCCTACCCAAACTTGCTAACTGCCTGGTACTCAGCACTCTATTGTCACTCTAATCACTCTGACATCAATGCAAACGTCATGTCGCAACATTTCTATAGGCTATGCAATTGCATGAGAAAACAGAGTAATGGCCTCTATTAAAAACCTCTTATGGCTTAGATCCCGCTAACGGGATCGATATGACAACAGCCAGTGAAAGTGCAGGGCGCCAAATTCAAAACAACAGAAATCTCAGATTTAAAATTCCTCAAACATACAAGTATTTTACACCATTTTAAAGTTAACTTGTTGTTAATCCCACCACAGTGTCCGATTTCAAAAAGGCTTTATGACGAAAGCACACCAAACGATTATGTTACGTCTGCATCTAGTCACAGAAAAACACAGCCATTTTCAGTTTACTCTGGGCACCTTATTCATCCAAGCTACTCAATACTGCCCCAAGACCCACTCCAGGTCATTTATAAGTCTATGCTAGGTAAAGCTAGGCCTTATCGCAGTTCACTGGTCACGATAACAACACCCACCCGTAGCACACATTCCAGCAGGTATATCTCACTTATCACCCTCAAAGCCAACACCTCATTTGGCCGCCTTTCCTTCCAGTTCTCTGCTGCCAGTGACTGGAACAAATTGCAAAAATCACTGGAGACTTTTATTTCCCTCACCAACTTTAAACATCAACTATCTGAGCAGCTAACCGATCGCTGCAGCTGTACATAGTCCATCTGTAAATAGCCCACCCAATCTACCTACCTCATCCCCATACTGTTTTTATTTTGTTTACTTTTCAGCTCTTTTGCATACCAGTATCTCTACTTGCACATCATCATCTGCTCATTTATCACTCCAGTGTTAATCTGCTAAATTGTAATTGTTCGCTCCTTTGGCCTATTTATTGCGTACCTTCTCATGCCTTTTGCACACACTGTATATAGACTTTATTTTTTTCTACTGTGTCATTGACTTGTTTATTGTGTTATTGGCTTGTTTATTGTTTACTCCATGTGTAACTCTGTGTTGTTGTCTGTGTCACACTGCTTTGCTTTATCTTGGCCAGGTCAACAGTTGCAAATGAGAACTTGTTCTCAACTAGCCTACCTGGTTAAATAAAGGTGAAATATAAAAATAAAAAAATAACAGAACTCATATGGCAGGCAAAAACCTGAGAAAAAATCCAACCAGGAAGTGGGAAATCTGAGGTTTGTAGTTATTCAAGTCATTGCCTATCAAATATGCAGTGTCTATGGGGTCCTAAGGCTTCCACTAGATGTCAACAGTCTTTAGAACCTTGTTTGATGCTTCTACTGTGAAGGAGGGGGGAATGGGAGCTGAATGAGCCAGAGGTCTGCCAGAGTGGCATGAGCTGGTCACGCACGTTCACGTGAGAGTTAGCTTGCGTTCCATTGCATTTCTACAGACAAAGGAATTCTCCAGTTGGGGGGGGGGCTAATATACTTGTTCAAACAGGCACACACACACACACACACACACACACACACACACACACACACACACACACACACACACACACACACACACAGTATCCCCAAAGCAAAGCCATTCTAACGGCCATGGTGCGCTGTCTGACTGCGAAGATACATGGCATTGTCCCTGGCATGGTTCCCTTCGAATTCGCACAATGTTATCCTTAATATCCTGCATATGCCTACGCGTGCATAGTGTATTTTAGAAAGTAACAGCTAGGCCAGCAACATATACGTTGAAACAAAAGGTTAACTTACAAATGTGTGTGTGTATAGGCATGGTGTTTTATTTGGCTACACTTCCAATGAAGTAGCCTCATAGGCCTATGCATATTATCTTATTAATGTACGTCACAAATTGCGTGGAGTAGGATTGCGTGTCCCTGTTGGGCTCAAAGGCTGCCTCCAAACCTCTGTCATGGACCTTGCATAGCCACGGGGCTGGGGGGCAATGGTTTGGGTAAAGCCCCATCTAAGAAAGTAATTTTAAGTTCCATGATTATATCCTAACAGCCAACAGGTCTAGCCTCCAGTCTATAAGGTAAACAATTGTTAGCCTAAGTTTGCGGTATAGCTGAGACAATACAGTTGATGTCGGAAGTTTACATTTTCAACAGCTACACTAATTTCTTGTTAACAAACTATAGCTTTGGCAAGTCGGTTAGGACATCTACTTTGAGTATGACACAAGTCATTGTTCCAACAATTGTTTACAGACAGATTATTTCACTTATAAATCCATGTATCACAATTCCAGTGGATCAGAATTTTACATACACTAAGTTGACTGTGCCTTTACACAGCTTGGAAAATTCCAGAAAATTATGTCATGGCTTTAGCAGCTTCTGCTAATTAACATAATTTGAGTCAATTGAAGGTGCACCTGTGGATGTATTTCAAGGCCTAACTTAAAACTCAGTGCCTCTTTGCTTGACATCATGGGAAAATCAAAAGAAATCAGCCAAAAAATGTGTAGACATCCACAAGTCTGGTTCATCCTTGGGAAATTCCAAATGCCTGAAGGCACCACGTTCATCTGTACAAACATTAGTAAGCAAGTATAAACACGATGGGACCACTCAGCCATCATACCGCTCAGGAATTAGACGTGTTCTGTCTCCTAGAGATGAACATACTTTGGTGCGAAAACAGCAAATCAATCCCAGAACAACAGCAAAGGACCTTGTGAAGATGCTGGAGGAAACAGGTACAAAAGTATCTATATCCACAGTAAAACGAGTCCAATATCGACATAACCTGAAAGGACGCTCAGCAAGGAAGAAGCCACTGCTCCAAAACCGCCATAAAAAAGCCAGACCACGGTTTGCAACTGCACATGGGTACAAAGATAGTACTTTTTGGAAAAATGTCCTCTGGTCTGATGAAACAAAAATATAACTGTTTGGCCATAATGACCATAATGGCCATGTTTGGAGGAAAAAGGGGGATGCTTGCAAGATGAAGAACACCATCCCAACCGTGAAGCACGGGGGTGGCAATATCATATTGTGGGGGGGCTTTGCTGCATGAGGGACTGGTGCACTTCACAAAATAGATGGCATCATGATCACAACATAGATGGCATCATGAGGATGTAAAATTACGTAGATATATTGAAGCAACATCTCAAGACATCGTTCAGGAAGTTAAAGCTTGGCCGCAAATGGGTCTTCCAAATGGACAATGACCACAAGCATACTTCCAAAGTTGTGGCAAAATGGCTTAAGGACAACAAAGTCAATGTATTGGAGAGGCCATCACAAAGCCATGATCTCAATTCCATAGAAAATTTGTGGGCAGAACTGAAAAAGCGTGTGCGAGCAAGGAGGCCTACAAACCTGACTCAGTTACACCAGCTCACCCAACTTATTGTGGGAAGCTTGTGGAAGGCTACCCAAAACTTTTGACCCAAGTTAAACAATTTAAAGGCGATGCTACCAAATACTTATTGAGTGTATGTAAACTTTTGACCCACTGGGAATGTGATAAAAGAAATAAAAGATGAAAAAAATAATTCTCTCAGTAATTATTGTGACATTTCACATTCTTAAAATAAAGTGGTGATCCTAACTGACCTAAGACAGGGAATTTTTACTCAGATTAAATGTCAGGAATTGTGAAAAACTGAGTTTAAATGGAGTTGGCTAAGGTGTATGTAAACTTCCGACTTCAACCGTAGCCTTTAACAGAGATGATGCCCCTTTTTTTGGGATAACCTTCCTTCCTCCCATCCTTGAAGACATCACCGATAGCTGGGTAGTGAAAAGAGTTATTATGCTAGGCTACCAACCTAGTCATGTCAGATCAGTGATTATTTCTTTATAGCCTATATAACCTATCATCATTTATCTAATTGGCCTATATTTAGATCAATGATTATTTCAAGAAAAGGATAGTCCATCTATGAATATATCCAAACAGCATCCAGGTGTGGTCCTTGAGTTGCCTCTCCTCCTATAGACCCATGCGTAAAACCCCGTCTTCACTGTAAAGTCCTCCCGAAGCCTAGGACTATGATATACTTTCACTTGCCAACTGTAATGTACAATCAGCTTACTGGTTAGGGTTCTCAATCTAGTGGGCCACTATAGGTTTATAATGGGCTGCAAAATAGTTGTTTGTAGTGAATTTAGAGAAGCAGCTTGACATGGGACACATGCACACACATAGCCCCCAGTCTCAAGGATCCCAAGGTCATTTGTTAAATTGGGTGTGCTCACGTAGCATACTAGCCTATAGTTGTTAGAAGGATAGTTACCATAAGGGGGAAATACTACTGTTAGTAAAGCACCATGGATAAGGTCATTACTAGTTTCCATTAGGCACAGATTTGTTTGCAACGTGTTCGCCTAGGCTACGTTGTAAATAATCCAGAGGGCAGATTGACGGGGACTCAACCCAGTTCTCTTCACATTCAATGACAGTGCCATTCAAGTATTTTGTCTGCGCTCATAATGCACCATGACCGTTAGAAGAGTGTATGCCTATAGTCAAAAAATTATAAGTGTGAGTGATCAGTGACGCCTGTTTGAACGAGTGTATTAGATCATTAGATTGATGGCCATTTGTTTGTTTTGCCTCTACTTTTCCCCACCCAAACACACACACACACACACACAGCTGCATACACACACTAGCATACACACACACAACCTGCCCGTCTCTACCTATGTATGTAACCACGGTTCCTCCTTCTGAAAATAATCTGTGGCTCAACCTTTTCCAGGTTCTAACACTTATAATAATATTGTCATTATGTGCTAAAATAGAAAGTATTTCCTTCTTACTAATGCCATTTCTAAAGTATAGTTTCACCGGGTTATCTAACTGCAGGAATTTTAACAGTGTTTATCTTGAAATATAACTGAGACTTTATTTTCAAAATTAAAATTCTTGTTTATTCTCCAAATTTTATTTGGAGTTTATTCTAAAAATATTGCCACTTTATTTAAAATATATTACCACTTTATTCACAAAATACTGTGACTTCATTCACTCAAATTTTATTTGGACTTTATTCTCGAAATATTGCCACTTTATTATCAAAATATTGCCACTTTTTTAAAGCACTATCGTGCAAAAAAATATAATCCAAATATCATCAATCGTTGCTGTTTATTACATGTTTCTCTTCACTTGACCCTAATACTCTTCCGTATACAGCATAGAGTGAAAACAACAACAAACTCTATTATACAGCTGTGAAAAGTTCTACAGGAAAATAATAATATTGTCAGGAACAATTTTGGTTATCAACATGCACTGTAAGTGATATCCATAATCTTTCACAATGCAACATCCATCATGATTTGCTCTCAATTCAAGACACGGACACACAGACTATTTAATGAAGTCAATTTTCTCAGTAACTTCCACCATAACTTGCAACTGATCTAATCACTGACACACAATCAAGAGACTGGGTGCCATCTATCTCAGATAACTGAATATCTTCCACAACAAGCCCTAATCCTGACAATACCCAGAAAGTCCCACAATAAAATCAGCATCATTAACGAATGAACCTGGAATCTGCTGTATTAAATCAAACAGTGCTGAGGGTTTGAGAAGGATGTCATGCTATAAAAGTGTAAATCAGCTCAGGGGAGGCCTGTGGAGAAGGGTGTATCTCATCTCTCTGAGTTGTTTACTGAAGCAAAGCCCCTCTCTGCAGCTCAAACAAATGTGATTACTGTAGGAGCTGCCCATGGCGTCTGCGATGCAAAGCCTGTGGTAACACAGAGGCAACTCAGCTGAACTGCCACTGGATTGGTTCCTGTTTAATTGTATTCAAGTAGTGACTCAGGAAGCGGAAGGAAACAGAGCAGCTAAAAATACAATATTTATTGGATGCCAAAGTTGAAACCTTGTATTTGCTTTTTATGACTCATTAAACAATCACACAATCAAACAAAGAGCTGTCAAATGAATCAACATACAAAGTAAATGATTCTACTGTAACCACCCTCACTTCCATTAACTCTTTCTATAGTGATAATGGTTCACACAGAGTGTACAAAACATTAAGAACACCTCCTATTCTTGAGAATCAGACCATTGTTGGCATCTGAAGCACTTTAAGGTCTAATGGGCGGGGCTACATTCTGCTGTACCAAAAATGAAGGAAAATGTCTTCGCACATTGTGTGAATCTCTTTTAGAACATGAAAATTCCAAAATGAACACACACTTATTATGGATTATGAATGTATTCTTATAGTGCACTGTAGCAAATCAGTTCAGTTCAGGACAGCTGTAAGCTGTGATGAACAATGGTTAAAACACATAATATGCACATTTCAAAACAGAATTGATCCATACATGATCCATACACGATTAATACATGATCCATTTTCAAGATATGTAATGGACATCTTTCATAAATACTTTTTACCTTTAGGATCTGTGGCTATATATCAGGCGTCTCCAACCCTATTCCTGGAGAGTTACCCTCCAGTAGGTTTAAACTCCAACCTTTTTCCTGGAGAGCCACCCTCCTCTGAATCAGAGAGGTGCGGGGGGCTGCCTTAACTTCTTATGACTGGGGGCAGAATTGAGTAGCTTGGATGAATACGGTGCCCAGAGGTGCCCAGAGTAAACTGCCTGCTACTCAGTCCCAGTTGCTAATATATGCATATTATTAGTATATTTGGATAGAAAACACTCTGAATTTTCTAAAACTGTTTGAATGATGTCTGGGAGTATAACAGAACTCATATGACAGGCAAAAACCTCAGAAGAAATCCAACCAGGAAGTGGGAAATCTGAGGTTGGTTGTTTTTCAACTCATTCCTTATTGAAGATAGTGGGTGGGATATTGGTCATGTTGCACTTCCTAAGGCTTCAACTAGATGTCAACAGTCTTTAGAAACTTGTTTGAGGCTTCTACTGTAAAGAAAAAGCTCATAAGGGCTCTTTGAGTCAGTGTTCTGGCAGAGTGCCACAGGCTCGTGATGCTAGTTCACGTGAGAGGGAGCTCTTGTTCCATTGCTATTCTACAGAAAAAGGAATTCTCCGGTTGGAACATTATTGAAGATTTATGTTAAAAACATCCTAAAGATTGATTATAGATATCGTTTGACATGTTTCTACGGACGGTAACGGAACTTTTTGACATTTCGTCTGCTCCTAGTGAACACGCTTCGTGACTTTGGATTTGTTTACAAAACACGCTAACAAAAGTAGCTATTTGGACGTAAATGATGGACATTATCGAACAAAACAAACATTTATTGTGGAACTGGGATTCCTGGGAGTGCCTTCTGATGAAGATTATCAAACGTAAGGCAATATTTATAATGCTATTTCTGACTAATGTTGACTACACAACATGGCAGGTATCTGTATGCCTGGGTTGGGCTCTGAGCGCCATCCTCAGATTATTGCATGGTGTGCTTTTCCCGTAAAGTTTTCTGTTGTTTTGAATTTGGCGCCCTGCACTTTCACTGGCTGTTGTCATATCGATCCCTTTAGTGGGATCTCAGCCCTAAGAAGTTTTAACCGACATCCACGAACAGTGGGTTAACAGAGTCACCCTCCTGTAGGTTGTTTCCTCCAACCCTGTTCCTGTAGAGCCACCCTCCTGTAGGTTTTAACTCCAAACCTGTTCCTGGAAAGATACCCTGCCGTAGGTTTTCGCTGCAACCCCAGTTGTAACTAACATGGTTCAGTTTATCAACCAGCTAATAATTAGAATAAGGTGTGCTAGATTACTGTCACATGGAATGACGCTGGAGAGACGAAGCAGGTACGTGGAGTAAAACATTCAATAAATAACGGACATGGAACGAGACAGGAACAACATCAGCAAACAGGCTGAGGCCCGACGTGGGATGGGCGCCATCTGAGCCAACTGGGGCAAGGAAACCTCTCGAGCCAGCTAGGGCGTGGAAGCCTGACGAGCTGGCTAGGCAACCCCGGTTTCATTGGTGGCAACCCAGAGCCGATGCCACCATACCAACCGGAATGCCAGTACTCCCCGATGCTTCGTGTGATGGCTTCTGCATTCTGTCACATGAATGACGCTGGAGAGACGATGCAGGTACGGGGAGTAAAACATTTAATAAATAACGGACATGGAACGAGACAGGAACAGCATCAGCAAACAGGTAACACAAAAAAGATAATCAATGTTGAAGCGGGGAACAGAGCAGGGATCTGACAAATATAGGGGAGGTAATAATAGGTGATGAGTGAGTCCAGATGAGTCCAATATCGCTGATGCGCGTGACGAGGGAAGGCAGGTGTGCGTAATGGATGATAGGAGTGAGTGATGCAGGGCAGCCTGGCGCCCTCAAGCGCCAGGGAGAGGGAAGAGCGGGAGCAGACGTGACAATTACAGTTGGAGTGGAAACCTACAGGATGGTAGCTCTCCAGGAACAGGGTTGGAGAGCCCTGCTATATGCAGTACTGTATGCGCTTTTGGCTGCTAGATGACCACTTCTGCTAATTAGGTCATTTAAAATGCCTTTTTCTTTCTTCCCTTAATTGGAAAGGTCATACCATAACTTCTGACAGAAGTATCAAAAGAATACAGGTCAACGCTGTGAGGACTCTTACCAAGGTCAAGACTTCAATTCTATATTCCTTTCAACATCATACTTTCAAAATCTTAGCTAGCAAACTAGCAGTCGTCATCATCAATCAAGTCGACAATCTACTGGAAAATCCTTTTCGATCCTTGTCATATGAAGAGAAATAATGAAGAGAAATTATAGATAAAACGTATCAGTGTTCATCGGCCATTGGAATATAAACATTACACAACAAGTTGGAAATCGCAAATTCCACAATGAGTGGTTTGGAAGGAATCAGTGGCTAACTGCAAGCATTGCAAAGCAATCACTAGCCTGCTATTCAGTAGAGTGGGTGTGTGGACCCAAGTCTGGGTTCAAGCTTAAAAGGATAAACATTCAACATCGGCCATGCTGTCAATCCAGCATGACTCCTGCCATGCTCAAAACAACTGGAAACTCGGAACGGGGAAATCTCAGACAACTGGGAACTATGAAAAAATGAGCACCAGCGTGAAAAAACGCTTTGAACGGTCATCCAACTCGGAATTTCAATTTGGGAACTCGGGCCTCTTTCTAGTGGTCCGACCTGAAGATCACTGACGTCATCATGATTCAACCTTGTTTTTATGACAAAATTTGTTTGATGACAAAATTTGACCATGAAGGACCTCCGCGTCACCTTCCTCTTCAAGTGAGCACAGCACAACAAGGTGAGTCCAAAATGTATTGCATGCCGCTGCATAAATGATGTAATATGCCAGGGAGATATTTATACTGTAGCTAAGAAAGTAATACTAAGTGCATGTTGTGTAGTAAGCTGTTAGTAGTCCATGTGCCTCACCCCTCATCATTTTGCAGACTGTTCTGACTTGGTGGTGCAAATGTAGCCTATAGCCTATTTAAGAGAACGTTTCTTTCTGAATTCTGTCCCTGAACACTTCAAAAGTGCTAAACAAATAGTTATATTGACTGTGTCCGTCCTAGCTCGCTCATTAATGTCTTAATCAAAATTACGGATTGACTCTTATCCGCTTGTCGTCCCTTTATGCCATAATTTGTACATATCAGTTGTCAGTAGAAACCACATTTGTTTAAGCAAGTCAGCCATATCAGCTATGTTTTTTTTAAAGGCAATAAATGAGGCTGAATGAACTGTTTGGCTGTCAGACAAGGCTTACCTCAGGTATAGCTGTGGTAAGGTGTTGGGACTGCTAGTAGCACTCTGCTGTTGGTACAGCTTTATGTAGGCCCTAACAGTTTGCCTTTATAGTGTGATTAATGTATTGTTTTGTGTTGTGTTGTGGCTTTGCTGTCATGCATCCCCCCAAAATTGGGGGAGTTTGTCCCACCAAGATTTACATGCTAAAATCGCCACTGTATACATTGAATGATAAAAATGAACATACTGTACATTAGTCAGTCCCTTCATTTAGCTCTCTTTTAGAGGCCCACATCAATAAAAGTGCTTGTATCAATTTAACTAAGTGGCTGAACGGTGAATGAATTGTGAGCCTTCATGATGAATTCATACTAAGGCAATACATTTTCTCTTTCTTTCTGTCATCCCTCTATCCTGTCTCCTCCTTAGATGCTATGGGTATGTGTAGATTGTAGTGAATATGAGATGCTACTTCTATACTGCTTTTAGGAAAACTATCTTATGGAAATGGTGGTATCAACTCAACTCCACTGCTTTTTACTTCACTGTGAATAGCATCTTCCAGATGATCTAAACTTCAAATAACCCAATACTATGCCTTTTCAACGGAAAAGGTTCCTTCATCAGCCCCGAGCATTACATAAAGCACTTTGAAAACATATTTCAAAGATGAATACTTTCTTCTAACATGTATAGCTTCAAGGCCAATCCTAGTTATTGCCAAAAAGGAAACATAATTTTTAAACTCTTTCTTCTTATTCAACTGAAGAACAAAGCCAATTTAACAAGATACTGAGATGGCCGGCAGAGAGCCAAGTGTTTCCTGGCAAGAGATGGACTGGAGGAGGGAGAGGAGGAGGAGAAAGATGGAGGGGTGGAGGAGAGGGATGGGGTAGGGGGAAGGGCCGTAGGGCCCAGGGCAGGAAGTGTCAGATAAACGATGGACCGCTGGGACTGTCAACTCAGGGACATTTCCCCAGACCACACACAGCATGTCCCCAGCAGGCACAGAGAGAAGAGAGAGAGAAAGATGGATTCACAACAAGCACCCAACCACCACATTGCATTCCCACAACACACCAGTGAACCGCAACTTTAAATAGGTTTCTATTTTCAGTCCTAAATCTTAAAATAACATCCTTTGCTTCTAGCTATGTTTTTTTTAGTTTGACTCCTGAAAGCAGATTTGTATGTAGTATAAATTGATTCACATGTCTGTGTTTGGTTTTCCTGACAGTAACTGTCAAACAGAGATGGTGTTAAGCTTGAATGCATCTTCAATCCATGTAAATGAGCATGTAGAAATCTTTTTTCAGACACTTTCTCTCCCTCACCCCAGTTAATTATAAACCTAAAATAACACAGAGCACACAGAAAAATATAAATAAACACATCGTTAATACATACATATAGTATCAGCACTGACTCCCTCACAGCACTGCTGATGGAAACCTAACTGTCAGGTAGAGGTTAGAGTAGAGAAGAGTCGTAAAGGTTAAATCAAAGTGAAAAAGAATGATGCGGCTCAGGTGACTTGGAGTAAACACAGTCAAAAAGAGAGAGGGCGAGGCATCGTCAGGCCCGGTCTCACAGTAAATGAGGTGACTATGGTAAGTCATGACTCTGAGGTTTGGTATTGGACCTGAGCGCTCCACTGCGTCTCTCTACTGCCTCATGAATCCATTAACAGTGGGGATTTGGCGCCCGTCGCCATGGAGCCAAGCTGTTCATCACAGTGTACATGTGACACAAGAAGGAGATGGAGCACAGTGACAGGGGGGAACAACTTAAACACTCCACATGAACTTTCCAAAATACCCTGCTAAACCTCATTAACATGTCTTCTCTCATCAAAACCTTGGCATGAAGCCCCCACACATACTCATCCAAAACGCAGGGACAATGAGATAATGACGATTCATTTTAATCAACAGCATTGCAACAAAAGAACAAGGGGATATTACAGCCAACAATGATCTGTCCTCTGGTAGTTATATAGCATTAACTGTAGGACATTGTGACGTCCTCTGTCTATTGTTCCCCTCCCACAAGTTGTGACAAACTGTGACAAAATGCCCCAGGCATAAAGGTAGTCAATTTTACGGCCCTAAGTAAAGTAGGCTGTGGGATATTTATGGCCCAGTCACAACAGACAATGTGTATTTTGTATAGCTGAATAAAAGTGCTTGGAGAGAGGCGGGGAGATTGAAAGACAGTGCAGCAGCAGCCCAGCCTGGGGGGACAGGCGAAGGGCCAAAGGCAACAGACAGAGGCCATCCTCTACAGAAATAAATCAATCACCTCCTATTGTCCAACACACCTGACCCAACACCCCCACGCACCAGCCATGAGTCACCAAGCAGCAGCCACCAGCCACCAGCCATCAGCCATCAGCCATCAGCCATCAGCCATCAGCCATCAGCCAACTGATCTTCAAGGTTTATTTGTTTTGGTTGGTGTTTGTCTGTGTGTGTGAGAGTGTGTGTGAATGAAAGTGGTCTTGCATGAGTGTGTTTGAGTGTGAGAGAATATTTACTGTGTGACTGTGCAGGTTTTCAATTTCGACAAAGCTTCACTTATTGCTGTTCATTATAACACACGTGCCAACTCCAAGTTCAAAAGGTAAGAAAGGCATCATTGTATGGTAAACTGTTAAGGCCAACAACACCATTTGAATCAGAATCTAATTTAAAAAAAAGCATATTGTGTATTGTATTGTCTATAAATTTTGAATAATTAATTGAGAGAGTGTATCTGTGGTTCTCACAGAGTCACATTCCTCCATTAATAGGCTGTTTAACCTCACAGCAGAAGACTTGTTGGGTGAGAGCCTTTCTTAGGGACCACACAGCATTGTAGCACAGGGACTCATGAAAGATGCACTGCATCACAAACCAAAGTTAACATGCCATCGAGGCTAGGGCACTATTCTACTATGAAAAACATTGTGCCATGAAGTGCTTAGCAACCAAGACTAGAATGGGTGAGGACAGCATTTCCAATGGGAGAACCTTGCTAAGTCAATGCATTGAAAGTGGGGGTGTTTGAGTTGTCCAGCGGCATTGGAGACAGTGAGCTGAGACCCAAAACCATGACTCAGAGGAGGGGTCTTAGCTGGAGCCGGGCCAGGGCGACTAGTCACACACAGCATCGTGCTCAAAAAAGCCATACTGGTAAACTTAAGATAAACTTAGTGCATTATTGTAAATGCGAGATTTACAAAAAAGTCTATTTATGTGAAAGTTCAAGTTACGAGCTAATATCTCATGTTCCTAGCATCCTAACAAAACCTGAGTCTGACAACCCAAAAGACACAAATAAACTTAAGTTCTGAGACAGACAGTATCTGCATGTGTTTCAAATATAAAGGATAGTATATGTATGCCTACTGTGTAATAATAAACACATGACCATAATACACACACAAACATACAACAAGATTTGTCTCCACCCGGCAAAGGAATAATCTAGACAAAATCTGCATTCCCATTCTCCATCCCTTACCAATTCCTCTTACAGCCCAACAAATAACACAATCAAGTCGACAACATCGTCCACAATCGTTGATAAAAGCGTCAGTCATGAAAGAGGGAGTGGGATTAAAACAGGAACAGTTTTGACCATGGTGACTAATGCTACCTGCTAAATAGTACAAATCATGTGACCAGGCTGAGTCAAACATCTATAATCACACAGGAATTGAGCCAGCAGCACATTTCATTGCATTCTACTTGAGGGGATTCATCCATTCCACTCTGCTCGTTAAGTTCTCTGACCCCAGCCCAGCAGACCAGCCTGCTTGGCCCTCACCAGAGGGGGCGGCCGGGTTTTACACCCCCTCAGAGAGTTAACCTGGGTACTTTGAAACACTGCTGTTTACATTCAACATGTTTAGCCAGACTAAGCTGTTAAAACCATAAGAAAATATAAATCGTATGTCTGCCAATATTATAACGACCTTTACCAGTGATTATCGTGTTGAATCCCAACAGCCTTCTTCATTTTCTCTTTCCTTTCTTTTCTCCAGCCATGCAGGCTGTGTCTGAAAATCACATCACTGTAAGAGGACAGTGTCTCTGTGGAGTAGCGACACCCGTTGGCCATGCCTCATGTCACAGCACCGCGCCCGGTCCAACAGACCTCATCCCTCCCTCCTCTCCTATCCCCTCATGCAATTCTATCCCGAGCTGGAGGAGAGGGCTGTAAATCAAAAAGAGGAGTGACAGCCACAAACATCCATCATCCATCATCCATCTTCCATCATCCACCATCCATCATCATCATCCATCATCATCATCCATCATCCATCATCCACCATCCATCGCACAAGAAAAACATTTCCCTGATTGTGTGCTGCGGCAAAGCGGCGGTGGGCGTTGCCAGTGGCAGGTGTTCAACAACTCCTGCATGCTAATGACTTGGCTTCCCCAGGCTACAGTATAGAGCACAGATAGAGCCAGAATGAGGAAGGGGCAGGGGAGGGGTTCTGGGGGCCCATTCATTATTAAAAGACCCAGCTGGGGGACAGGAGAGAGGAGTGGAGCGTGGAGGGGGTATCCATGCACTGTTATTGAATGCTGGCCATTATTAATTTACCTTTATTACCAGCATGGGGGAGAGAGGCCATGGGTTGAGAATGGAGGAGGATGGGGTAAGGGGGATTACAATACCTGAACGAAGGCCAGTGTTCAATCAGATGTCCGTGGTGTACACTTTCCTCCTTAATATCTCCCCTATCCATCTCTTTTATCATATGTTCTCCCTCACTCCCTGACTTCCTCTCTTCCCAGTCTTCTTCTCTTTCTGTTTCTGCACTCCCTTCCGTACTTGCCCTTTTCTTTCCACATGTCATAGCCTCTCTCCTGTGGCAGCTGCATGGCCAAATGAATACAGATTCTGTGTCTGGTCTCAACAGGACTGTGGTGTGGGCAGTGGGAGAGTGGCTGATTGGACAGCACGCTCACTGGGGTAACAAACATATATTCCCCCTGCCTCATCGCACAGCTCCTCAGAGTCACCCCTCATATCTCTCCCTGTACTGCATATGTTCCACTGTGGAGCCTCATCTCAGCCTGTGTGGAAGGCAGACAGCAGAACACATTAACAGGGGGAAGCACGCCTGTCAGAGTGCTCTGCCACACCAATGCTCTGCTACATAAGGAAGAAAGAGTGAGGCATCGTGTCATTTTACACACCACCCAGTCATGTGTGCCTATTAGTATGACCTACACTGTCTGTCTGCGACGGTAAAGGCTTGTGTCTACAATGAACATCCTGGTTTGCCTATATGAACTGTAATACTTTCATAGCTCATTCTGCAGTTTGTCTCTTTGGTGAGTTTGCATGTCAATTAAAATGTCATGCAATGATAAAGGTTATTCATCATGCAAGGTTAGATTAGAGAAACAATCCATGAACAATGTGATATCATGCCCTCATGTGCTTTCAAAGAGCGAAATATCACAATAAGTGTGTTGTCTGTGTGCGCACATGTGTGTGCGCACATGTTTGTGCGCGCATGTGTGCACGCGCATGTGTGCACGCGCATACATGCCTGTGTATGTGAAGGTGTTGTGAGTGTCCTCTCTGTGCTCGGACAGTTCCAGTGTTGTGTGATGTATCAGAAACAGTACTGGCCAGACAGAGCAATCAAAGCAGACAGTAAACTGTTGAGACAGGTCAAGGTTTTTCATTTCAAAGCCATCAGCGTATTAAGACTGACGTGCCCTTTGCTTTCCCTCGCCATCGCCTGACTCCTCCCTGTAACTGGTTTACTGGAAAAACCAGGAAAAGTGATGCCAGTGCAGTGACAGAAGAGGCATGCAGTAAGACATTAGACAACAAACAACTCCCCTCCCTCCCCGGGAGGGTGTCTCTCTCTGTCTGTTGACATGGCGGTGCCAAGTGAGGGCATGATGACTGTTGTTGTTTTCCATTTACAATTAATTAATTTGTCACCATAACATGGAACAAGGCTTGGGAATGGAGAACATTCCCATCCAGAGACTACCAGTGGTCCTTTAATCTGTAAATCAGTCACTGTCAGTGGGGTTCTCTAACTCTCACACTGGGCCTATGCAGTACGCCCCTTCAATCACGACAGTCAGAAACAGACATATAGTCTGACACAATGTTGACAAAACCTTGTTAGCACCCAGAGCCACAGCAGCAGACAGGAATGCTCCAACGCTGTATTGCAGAATGGCAGGCACAGCGTATGTCACATAGGGTGACGGGTGGACATGGCTGGATTAGGCCTGGCTTGCAGAGGGAATTCCAATTGATCCCAAAAGTGTTTGATGGGGTTGAGGTCAGGGCTCTGTGCAGGCCAGTCGAGTTCTTCCACACCGATCTCGACAAATAATTTCTGTATTAACCTTGCTTTGTGCACGAGGTCAATGTCATGTTGAAACAGGAAAGGGCCTTCCCCAAACTGTTGCCACAAAGTTGGAAGTACAGAATGTAATTTTATGCTGTAGCATTAAGAATTCCCTTCACATTGTCATGCTGGAACAGGAAAGGGCCTTCCCCAAACTGTTGCCACAAAGTTGGGAGCACAGAATGTCATTTTATGCTGTAGTATTAAGTTTACCATTTCGTGAAGCACCCGACAAACAGTTATTGTGCTGACGTTGCTTCCAGAGGCAGTTTGGAACCCGCGCTACGCGTTTTAGCACTTGGCGGTCCCGTTCTGTGAGCTTGTGTGGCCTACCATTTCGCAGCTGAACCGTTGTTCCTGCCACTTCACAACAACAACATTTACAGTTGACCGGGTCAGCTCTAGCAGGGCAGAAATTTGACAAACTGACTTGTTGGAAAGGTGGTATCCTATGACGGTGCCACGTTGAAAGTCAATGAGCTCGTCAGTATGGGCCATTCTATTGCCAATGTTTGTCTATGGAGATTGCATGGTGGCATGCTCGATTTGATACACATGTCAGCAACGGGTGTGGGTGAAATAGCCAAATCCACTTATCATTTTGGCCATGTAGTGTATGTCTGTGGAGGAATAAAGATGTTTAGACAATTAGGGCTCTATTTTAGGCTGCCCGTTAAACCAATTGTCAAACACGCACTCGTTTGCAATTTTGTCATGTTAAAGCCGGCACTCTTATATTCTCAAACCCTAGCGTCGGGATCGGTAATTTACTTGTCTTATATGAGCTCGCTTGTGCTGAGGTGCGAGGGGTGGCAGTATATGAGGAGTGTCCTTAAAAATGTGTGCCAAAGTGCTAATTTTAGTATGCACTGATGGGGATATTTAAGACAGGGATATTTTTAGCAGTAACACACAGATATTTTTTGCGTTCATTTGGTTGTTTATGGCATGGATTTTGACAACGGAAGCGTTCAGTGACATTATGCACATAGAACAAGAGAGACGTGGTTTTTGTGCCGTAAATCTTGTATTGGTCACAATTTATTTGGGTAGTCCGGATTTTCCATCTGTGGATGCTCTACAGATGGTCATGCTATCAACACAATATCTGTTGATAAGCAACTGCTTGCTAAGGTTGTGGTTAAGGTTTAGAATAAGGGTAAGGGTTAAGGTTAGGGTTAGAGCTAGGATTAGGGTTAGTAGATAATTAGTTGAAATGTTACTGATAGTCTGTAGAGTATTTATATATGGACTAATAAAGTGTTACCCTCATATTTGGAGAAAAAAAATCCCCATTTTGTTTCATTTGATTAAAAACCAAGCATAACCTCCCTTCCTCTCATTGAACGCTGTTTTTTGTGTCCTGACCAATGCATTCGCTAAGTATTCAACACTATCATAAAGGGTTTGAAACGTGAGACCGCTTTGAAATAAATCTTAATTACCAAAGCTTTATTAAAAGATCAAGCTTGGCAGCAGCAAAACAGTGTGTGGACATCCACTTTGTATCTATGTAGGCTATTACATTATTTTAGCCAGCTCCTGTTATTATTTTGGATGTGTGTAAAACCCCCTCCATATAGACTATACTGTATGCCATCATGGAACTAGAGATGAGATAATCTGGTGACACTCATATTTAGAAAATGTTTAGTTATTTTCCTGTAACAATTGCTTGTTTTCAGTATCCTTTGATAAAAAGCAGGTATTTTGTAGGCTACCCTTACCCTACTATAACGAAAGCTGGTTCAACAGCAATCCATCTGGTGTCTTTCTTACCCTGGCCATGCATTCACCAAGTACTCGATTCATTAAAGTTTTCTTAATTAAATGGTCTACTCGTGATGGTTTTGCATTATTCACAATTCACATAGGCCTAACCTCAGTGCATACGTCATTCAGTTTGAATCCATCCCGATATCCAAAGAACCCATCTTGTCCGGTTACCATAGACGTGCTCCTCCAAACGTATTTAAAATGTTCAGTCCTATAACGCAGTATTAACGGCATATCTACAGTAGGCTATATCTTGCTTAATGAGAATGTGGCTCGCACATACAATACAATCTACGGTAGGGCTGGGCGATGTGGCCTAAAACTCATATCTCAAGATTTTTTTTACTTATGGGTGATTCGTGATATACAGTACATGTACAGTCAAAAGTTTGGATATACCTACTCATTCAAGAGTTTTTCTTTATTTGTACTATTTTCTACATTATAGAGTAATAGTGAAGACATCAAAACTGTTTCAGCTGTCTCTGTACCTTGCCCCACCTCACTGGATTATTGACCCCTGCCTGCCCTGACCCTGAGACTGCCTACAGTTCTGGACCCTTTGCACCCTCTCCAGATTATTGACCCCTGCCTGCCCTGACCCTGAGACTGCCTACAGTTCTGGACCCTTTGCACCCTCTCCAGATTATTGACCCCTGCCTGCCCTGACCCTGAGACTGCCTACAGTTCTGGACCCTTTGCACCCTCTCCAGATTATGGACCCCTGCCTGTCTTTGACCTGTCGTTTGCCTGCCCCTATGTTAGAAATACAATTTTGTTTCTTCGACACTGTCTGCATCTGGCTTACACCTGAAACGTGATATGTCTTACAGCTCCTTGCCTCCTGTTTCTCCTGTTTTTCATAAAATCTATGAAAAAACACATATGGTATCATGTAGTAACCAAAAAAGGGTTAATTAAACAAACCAAAAAATATGTTATATTTTAGATTCCTCAAAGTAGCCACCCTTTGCCTTGATGACAGCTTTGCAGACTCTTGGCATTCTCTCAACCAGTTTCACCTGGAATGCTTTTCCAACAGTCGTGAAGGAGTTCCCACATATGCTGAGCTTGTGTTGGCTTCTTTTCCTTCACTCTGCGGTCCAACTCATCCCAAAACATCTCAATTGGGTTGAGGTCGGGTGATTGTGGCGGCCAGGTCATCTGATACAGCACTCTATCACACTCCTTCTTGGTCAAGTAGCCCTTACACAGCCTGGAGGTGTGATTTGGGTCATTGTCCTGTTGAAAAACAAATGATAGTCCCACTAAATCCAAACCAGATGGCATATCGCTGCAGATTGCTGTGGTACTGTAGCCATGCTGGTTAACCTCTTTGATCTCTAGGGGCGCTATTTCATTTTTGGATAAAAAACGTTCCCGTTTTAAGCGCAATATTTTGTCACGAAAAGATGCTCGACTATGCATATTCTTGACAGTTTTTGAAAGAAAACACTCTGAAGTTTCAGAATCTGCAAAGATATTGTCTGTAAGTGCCCAGAACTCATTCTACAGGCGAAACCAAGATGATGCGTCAACCAGGAAATGAGCAGAATTTCTGAAGCTCTGTTTTCCATTGTCTCCTTATATGGCTGTGTTTGCGCAAGGAATGAGCCTACACTTTCTGTCGTTCCCCCAAGGTGTTAGCAGCATTGTGACGTATTTGTAGGCATATCATTGGAAGATTGACCATAAGAGACTACATTTTTCAAGTGTCCGCCTGGTGTCCTGCGTGGAATTCGGTGCGCAATTGCCAGCTGCTTGTACTTTTCCATTTGATTGAGGGGAGAAACCATGCTTCCAAGAACGATATATCAATGAAGAGATATGTGAAAAACACCTTGAGGATTGATTCTAAACAACGTTTGCCATGTTTTCAGTCGATATTATGGAGTTAATTTGGAAAAAAGTTCGCGTTTTGAGGACTGAATTTTCGGGTTTTTTTGGTAGCCAAATGTGATGTATAAAACGGAGCTATTTCTAATACACAAAGAATCTTTTTGGAAAAACTGAGCATCTGCTATCTAACTGAGAGTATCCTCATTGAAAACATCAGAAGTTCTTCAAAGGTAAATTATTTTATTTGAAGGCTTTTATGTTTTTGTTGAAATGTTGCGTGCTGGATGCTAACGCTAATGCTAACGCTAAATGCTACGCTAGCTAGCTAGCTACTTTTACACAAATTATTGTTTTCCTATGGTTGAGAAGCATATTTTGAAAATCTGAGATGACAGTGTTGTTTACAAAAGGCTAAGCTTGAGAGATGGCATATTTATTTAATTTCATTTGCGATTTTCATGAATAGTTAACGTTGCGTTATGGTAATGAGCTTGAGTCTGTATTCCTGATACCGGATCCGGGATAGGGAGATCAGAGAGGTTAAGTGTGCCTTACATTCTAAATAAATCACAGACAGTGTCACCAGCAAAGCACCCCCAAACCATCACACCTCCTCCTCCATTCTTTACGGTGGGAACCACATGCGGAGATCATCCGTTCACCTACTCTGCATCACAAGACACGGCGGTTGGAACCAAAAATCACAAATTTGACCGACCTCAGAAATTGTAGCCCAAATAAATGCTTCACAGAGTTCAAGTAACAGACACATCTCAACATCAACTGTTCAGAGGAGACTGTGTGAATCAAGCCTTCATGGTTGAGTTGCTGCAAAGAAACCACTACTAAAGGACACCAACAAGAAGAAGAGACTTGCTTGGACAAAGAAGCAGGAGCAATGGACATTAGACTGGTGGAAATTTGTCCTTTGTTCTGGAGTCCAAATAGGAGATTTTTGGATCCAACCGCCGTGTCTTTGTGAGACGCGGTGTGGGGGAACGGATGATCTCTGCATGTGTATTTCCAACAATAAAGCAAGGAGGAGGTGTATTGGTGTGGGGGTGCTTTGCTGGTGACACTGTCTGTGATTGATTTAGAATTCAAGTCACACATAACCAGCATGGCTACCACAGCATTCTGCAGCGATACGCCATCCCATCTGGTTTGGGCTTAGTGGAACTATAATTTATTTTTCAACAGGACAAGAAGGATAGGATAGTAGGATAGTGATGGAGTGCTGTATCAGATGACCTGGCCTCCACAATCACCCAACCTCAAACAAATTGAGATGGTTTGGGATGAAGCGTTCCAAAGAGTGAAGGAATGCCAAGAGCGTGCAAAGCTGTCATCAAGGCAAAGGGTGGCTATTTGAAGAATCTCAAATATGCTTAACACTTTTTTGGTTACTACATGATTCAATATGTGTTATTTCATAGTTTTGATGTCTTCACTATTAATCTACAATGTAGAAAACAGTAAAATAAAGAAAAACCCTTGAATGAGTAGGTGTTCTAAAACCTTTGACCGGTAGTGTACATTCCACAACTATTTGAACATTAACCCACACTGTCTAGACACGCCTCATGGTATCCTCCCATTTCTTTGTACAAAACACCAGGGCACCTGGGTAAGCGGGGGTGCCTATCATGTTCGATTCTGCAAAGTTCTATTCTTCAGCCACATCTTACCGATTTTCATCTACAATACTACTCCCCCAAATGGAGGAAGGAACACAACTAACAGACAAAAGAAATGCAATTATATAAAATTATAAAAACAGCAAGATCAATAGCTAATTACAAGGACTTTATCTCTACTGAGGTCTTTCAGTTCAGTGGATGGTAAGTGTGAATATGGCTAACAGGCACTATTTCCTCCTCTGTGAGGGGGGAGAAAGAAGGGGGTGAGAGGAGGAAGGAGGGGCAGAGAAGGGGGAAAGGATGCCTGTGAAGGGAGTATAAGGTTCAGGGTAAAGGGAGTAATTGATTTCTACTTGTTAAAGGTGACGGTTCCAGTGATTAAACACAGGGCCGTTTCACACTCAACAAAAACACACTATGTTCCTCTTAGAGGAGTGCAGGCCATCGCCACTGCAACACTACTGAGCCCACACTGAGACTGATGGCATACATGCTACTGTCCTCTAAGCTTACCACACAGTGTGGGTTGATGGAAAAAACAGGTGCTTATTAAGGATGATAATAACACACAGGGCCAGCATGAAATGGCTTTCTAATAAAAAAAATACTTTATTACAAATACTGTATACCATTTCACACTGTGGGAGTATACTTGAAAGAGATCAGACAGGAAGGCAACATCTCACTCAGCCGTTCCATTCTGGGCCACTTCTGTCGTGCATTTCAAAGTGTTCCATTTGGATAGGGTGATGCGTCATAAGGCTTGAACAAGACAATGTACTCAGGGCTGCAGAAACTAAGAGCTTTCAAGAGGATGAATAAAATATTCACACAATGATTTGAGAAACACTTTCTGTCAACGTCATTATCTCACCTTCAGTTAACTCCTAAATGTAATGGCAAAATGTAGATTTACACCTAAATAGACATACCCCAAAACAGTGTTAATTTTAGCACTAGATTAGATTGCTGTATTCATATTGACTAAAATTTAATTGTCTTAGTCACATTTTTTAAATTTGCATAATGATTTAGTCTAGTTAACATAAACATGACGAAAACAGCGGGCCATTTTAGTCAACTAAATGCCCTTTCATTTTAGTCACATCACATTTGTATTGCCTCATTACCCTAAATTAAACATACATGACTGACTTCCATGTGCACAAACATTGTCCTTGTCCTACTAACATATTTTTCTGCATAACCTCCTATTATATTCCCAAAAGCAAAAAATATTGTAAGGGTTGTCGTCGGTGGAAGAAGAATCGGACCAAAGCGCAGCCTGATAAGTGTTCATGATGATTTATTCAAAACTAACTGAACACTGAAATACAAAACAATAAACATTGTGACCAAAACGAAAACCGAAACAGTACCGTGTGGCCCAAACACTCACACGGAAACAAACACCCACAACCCAAAACTGAAACCCAGGCTACCTAAGTATGATTCTCAATTAGGGACAACAATTGACAGATGCCTGATTGATTGAGAACCATACTAGGCCGAACTCAAAACCCAACATAGAAAAATAAACATAGACTGCCCACCTAACTCACGCCCTGACCATACTAAAACAAAGGCAAAACAAAGGAACTAAGGTCAGAACGTGACAGTACCCCCCCCCCCCCAAAGATGCGGACTCCGGCCGCAAAACCTGAACCTATAGGGGAGGGTCTGGGTGGGCATCTGTCCGCTGTGGCAGCTCTGGCGCGGGACGTGGACCCCACTTCACCATAGTTTTTGTCCACCTCCTCAACCGCCCCCGTGGCCTCTTATGAGCGGCAACTCTCACCGCCGACCTCGGACTGGGGACCCTCGCCACGGGTCCCGAATGGACGGGAGACTCGGGCAGCGCCGGACGGACGGGAGACTCGGGCAGCGCCGGACAGGCGGGACACTCGGGTAGCTCCGGAGTGAAGGGCGATTCTGGCATCGCCGGTGTGACAGGCAGCTCTGGCAGCTCCTGGCTGACGGCTCTGGCAGGTCCTGGCTGACTGACGGCTTTGGCAGGTCCTGGCTGACTGACGGCTCTGGCAGGTCCTGGCTGACTGACGGCTCTGGCAGGTCCTGGCTGACTGACGGCTCTGGCAGGTCCTGGCTGACAGACGGCTCTGGCAAGTCCTGGCTGACAGACGGGAGACTCTGGCAGCTCAGGACAGACGGGAGACTCTGGCAGCTCAGGACAGACGGGCGACTCTGGCAGCTCAGGACAGACGGGCGACTCTGGCAGCTCAGGACAGACGGGCGACTCTGGCAGCTCAGGACAGACGGGCGACTCTGGCAGCTCAGGACAGACGGGCGACTCTGGCAGCTCAGGACAGACGGGCGACTCTGGCAGCTCAGGACAGACGGGCGACTCTGGCAGCTCAGGACAGACGGGCGACTCTGGCAGCTCAGGACAGACGGGAGACTCTGGCAGCTCAGGACAGACGGGAGACTCTGGCAGCTCAGGACAGACGGGAGACTCTGGCAGCTCAGGACAGACGGAAGCACCTGTAGGGAGAAGACAGAGAGACAGCCTGGTGCGGGGGGCTGCCACCGGAGGGCTGGTACTTGGAGGTGGCACCGGACAGACCGGACCGAGAAGGCGCACTGGAGCTCTTGAGCACCGAGCCTGCGCAACCTTACCTGGTTGAATGCTCCCCGTAGCCAGGCCAGTGCGGCGAGGTGGAATAGCCCGCACTGGACTGTGCTGGCGAACCGGGGACACCATGCGTAAGGCTGGTGCCATGTACACCGGCCCGAGGAGACGCACTGGAGACCAGATGCGCTGAGCCGGCTTCATGGCACCTGGCTCGATGCCCACTCTAGCCCGGCCGATATGAGGCACTGGGATGTACCGCACCGGGCTATGCACATGCACCGGGGACACCGTGCGCCTCACGGCATAACACGGTGCCTGCCCGGTCCCTCTCTCTCTCCGGCGAAGGCAGGTCTCCTACCTGCCTTCGCCACATTCCCCGTGTGCCTCCCCCATTACATTTTTGGGGCTGCCTCTAGGGCTTCCAGCCGCGCCGCCGTGCTGCCTCCTCATACCCTAGCTGCCTCCACCTGTTCCCATGGGAGGCGATCCCTTCCAGCCAGGATCTCCTCCCATGTGTAGCAACCCTTGCCGTCCAAAACGTCCTCCCATGTCCAGGAGTCCTGACATCGCTGCTGCTGCTGCTGCTGCTGCTGCTGCTGCTGCTGCTGCTGCTGCCCGTTACCACGCTGCATGGTCCTTTTGTGGTGGGTGTTTCTGTAAGGGTTGTCGTCGGTAGAAGAAGGATCGGACCAAAGCGCAGCGTGGTAATTGTTCATGATGATTTATTCAAAACGAACTGAACACTGAAATACAAAACAATAAACGATGTGAACAAAACAAAAACCGAAACAGTACCGTGTGGCCCAAACACTCACACGGAAACAAACACCAAAAACTGAAACTCGGGCTACCTAAGTATGATTCTCAATTAGGGACAACAATTGACAGCTGCCTCTGATTGAGAACCATACTAGGCCGAACTCAAAACCCAACATAGAAAAACAAACATAGACTGCCCACCCAACTCACGCCCTGACCATACTAAAACAAAGACAAAACAAAGGAACTAAGGTCAGAACGTGACAAATATGTCAAACATATATAGTACCAGTCAAACATTTGGACACACCTACTCATTTTTCTTTATGTTTTACAATTTTCTACATTGTAGAATAATAGAGAAGACATCATAACTATGAAATAACACATATCGAATCACGTAGTAATCAAAAATCAACATGTATTTTATATTTGAGATTCTTCAAAGTAGCCACCCTTTGCCTTGTTGCTTGGGAACATGGGAGGGTTAAGCGAGACTACAAATTCAAAGACAGCCTACTTTTCTATACTCAAGGGAGAAACATAGCTAGACTGTTGTTCTACTATTCAACTCAATGCTGCTATTGTTTTTCATTTCGTAAAGCAGCTTGTGTTTCTTAAGCAGGCAATGGGTAGTTAACTAGAAGGCTAGTTTGAGCGAAGCGTATTTGCCCACACTCATTTCTTGCTCCCCGGCAGCTCACCAGCTGATGTAGACTGTGTGTGCCGGGTGTGGCGCTTCCTTCCCACTGCTGAACAGAACTGCGCTGCTAATACCCCCCTATCCACATCGACGGGACAGTAGTGGAGAGGGTAGTAAGTTTTAAGTTCCTCGGCGTACACATCACGGACAAACTTAATTGGTCCACCCACACAGACAGCATCGTGAAGAACCTCAGGAGGCTGAAGAAATTTGGCTTGTCACCAAAAGCACTCACAAACTTCTACAGATGCACAATCGAGAGCATCCTGTCGGGCTGTATCACCGCCTGGTACGGCAACTGCTCCGCCCACAACCGTAAGGCTCTCCAGAGGGTAGTGAGGTCTGCACAACGTATCACCGGGAGCAAACTACCTGCCCTCCAGGACACCTATACCACCCGATGTCACAGGAAGGCCATAAAGATCATCAAGGACAACAACCACCCGAGCCACTGCCTGTTCACCCCGCTATCATCCAGAAGGTGAGGTCAGTACAGGTGCATCAAAGCAGGGACCGAGAGACTGAAAAACAGCTTCTATCTCAAGGCCATCAGACTGTTAAACAGCCACCACTAACATTGAGTGGCTGCTGCCAACACACTGACTCAACTCCAGCCACTTTAATAATGGAAATTGATGGAAAAATATATCACTAGCCACTTTAAACAATGCCACTTAATATAATGTTTACATACCCTACATTACTCATCTGATATGTATATATAATCTACTGCATATTGCCATCTTTATGTAATACATGTATCACTAGCCACTTTAAACTATGCCACTTTATGTTTATATACCCTACATGACTCATCTCATATGTATATACTGTACTCGACACCATCTACTGCATCTTGCCTATGCCGTTCTGTACCATCACTCATTCATATATCTTTATGTACATATTCTTTATCCCTTTACACTTGTGTGTATAAGGTAGTAGTTTTGGAATTGTTAGGTTAGATTACTCGTTGGTTATTACTACATTGTCGGAACTAGAAGCACAAGCATTTCGCTACACTCACATTAACATCTGCTAACCATGTGTATGTGACAAATAAAATTTGATTTTGATTTCAATATTAATTGTGCTTGTCACCGAAAAAGCACTCAATCTCTCCAAAAACTCTTGTCCAGTTCATTTAGTAGTCATATTTTAGTCACAGAGATAATTCATAAATCATTTTAGTTTAGTTTTAGTTTTTTTCTATTTAGTCAGTTAGTCTCGTCAATTGCCACTGAAGAATAGGTGTTTGAAAAATATATTCACCATTTTTTTTGACTAAATTAACATGGCCCAAAATAATAATAATATTGAGAGGACAATAAATAATAACTAGTAATGCTGCATACTCCAAGAAAGATTAAAATACCACCTTTCTGGTATTTCAAAAAAATAAATTGCTGAGGTGTATTCATTTGAGGACACAACCTCAAGTACATATTATTTCAAACATGATGAAAAAATGAATTATTACATTTCATATATGATGTAGTTCCTATTCAACAATATACTTGTTTCTATAATTGAGGAGGTTCTTAGCTTTCCAGTGCTATGTTGCATGTGAGGGTGTGATGTGTCCTTCCGCCACAAAATGACGGACAGACTGACCAGTGAATGAATGTGTACTGTAGGTGGGACTTCCCAGCCTCCAATGACTGTGAATACGTAAACCAATACCGCAGTGTCTTCCGGGACTAACTCAATGCAAGCTGGCAAGCAGGGCTCTCAGCCAAAACTACCACGAAGCAAATTGGCTAAACAAAATCTGATTTCTAAGTGAATTACCTTGATAAAACAATTCAATTATAACCTACATTTTGGATTTTACATCAGCGAGATTAATGGAAATTGTCATCAACAATGTAAATATAAAACCTCTAAGGAGGGTGAGTAACAATCGTACACAAAGATGTTTCCATCTCTGCTAGACTACATCTCAAGGTAACACACCTTTGTGTTCAATAATCACATTGCAATATGTAAATCCATGTATTGCTTGATATTCCAAGCTCATTTACTAACCATTAGCACAAAGTCTCTTCTCAGTTGTGAGTAACTAACAGCTGCTGGTTTTGCTGTTTGTTGTTGTTTTGAATAACTGCTAACAATTATTTGAAACCACCGCAGATCAAAGCAGAGCAAAATGGAAACTTTTCATATGTGTTTGATGATACTGTGTACTATATTCCCTTCTATGTGTTCTGTTCTGACAAAAGGCTGGGGGGCACAGTCTGACTCTGAGATTGACAGGGGCTGCTGCACATGTACTTAGTTTGATTCCATGAGGAAGCAATTTTTATTTTATTTTATTCTGAATATCAAAGCACAAACATCTTATATTAAGGAAAAACAGCCAGTAGGTAAATGCCATTACACTTGTGGTATGTGTGCTTGTGTATTTTTTTGTCAGGTTGTTAACTCCATAATAAATAACTCTTATTCTCAATAGATAAAAAGATAGGAAATCTTGGAAAATGTAGGTTAGAAAACTCCCAGACATACAATAATCGATAGAGCCCTCCTTATGGAGCCGCTCTAATTCAGAGCAGCAGCCGTAGTGATACAGAAAGCAAATACATCTGTCAACATGAGGTAAGGCTGGAGTGAGACAGTGTCTGCTTGCTAGATGTTCTCTCTAGCTCAGCTACAGCTTTGCTGCTGTGGCCTTTGCAGGGCCTTGTTGAAAGGCTGTAGTAGTGTGGCGTTGTGGAGGCCTGTTTGTGCTTCATTACACAGACAGACCCTCAACTGCTTGGGGGGAACAAAAGGCACAGGCCACCTCACCGCTCCCGAAGGCTCCAGCCTTGCTAATTACAACCCCCCCCCCCCCCGGCTCCCCCTCTCTCTCCCAACTCGCCCTCTCCACAAGTCTACCACAGTGTCTTTGTTGTTTATCCAGACAAGCACTGCTGGGCCGTAACAACACGTGTTGGTGTCACCTCCGGGACCTTTCCCCACTGAGCACTAGATACGCTGGGTTGTGTCTGTCTGTCTGTCAGTGGCTGTGAGGCTCATTTCAATGAGCCACCATTTATTCTCTGCTTCTCTGCTCTGCTCTGCTCTGCTCTCCTCTACCCTGCTCAAAGCAACACTGATCAGAGAAGCTAATTCCAGGCACATACTGTAGCCAAACAGCTAATGGTGATCCCGAAAATCATATTTTCGTTGTAGTTTAAAAAATAATCCTAGCCTTTAAGTGAATGACATAAAGGAAGTACTATAACAACATAAAATATATGTTCTGATGTCACAGAGACGGACCAATAATGCGTTTTGCTCACTAAATCACCTTACCTTGATTGTACCTTCGTTTCACTGACAATGGGACAGCGGTGTTACAGTTGTGGATGTCCCTTGGGTGGGAAACTGTTGAGCGTGAAAAACCCAGCAGCGTTGCAGTTCTTGACACAAAACTTTTGTCTTGCCCATTCAATCTCTGAATGGCACACACAATCCATGTCTCAATTGTCTCAAAGCTTAAAAATCCTTCTTTAACCGGTCTTCTCCCCTTCAATTACACTGATTGAAGTGGATTTATCAAGTGACATCAATAAGGGATCATTGCTTTCACCTGGATTTACCTGGTCAGTCTATGTCATGGAAAGAGCAGCTGTTCTTAGTGTTTCGTACACTCAGTGTATATTCCACCACTCAAAAATACAGCCAAAAGTTAGCTGAATTTCCAAAGTGTTATGACAATGCTTTCAAACATCAAAAAGCACAACTAAATTGCAATGGAAAAACAATGTCTGATTTTTGGATTAGTTGTCACTCAAATGTCTATCACTGAGCTTTGAAACATTTAAAAGCACAACAAAGTTCAAGTGGGAACACAATGTCAGATATATGGTTTATTTATACAACAGATTAACATGTTATCACTGCGCTTCATCTAATAGCAAATTACCTGGATTGTAGTTGAGATTACATTAGAAAGTACATGGTGCAAGCTATCAATGCCTTTCAAAATTCTGTGAAGATTATTACAGCAATTGTGAAGACCTCCACAGACCTGTGACAACCTATGCATGCTCTTGAACATTATATGATATTTATATGATTACATAACAATAAATGTATAGTTACAATAACCTCAAAATGTGGCCATGGATGTGTTACTCATTTTAGGGTTGAATGTTACATTCATTTGTAAAATAGCTTTAACTTTAGGCTATTTACAGTACTACAAAAGTAATATTGAATTGTGTTTGTGTCACGACTTCCGCCGAAGTTGGCTCTCCTGCCTGTTCGGGCGATGCTCGGCGGTCGTCGTCACCGTCCTACTAGCTACCACCGATCCCTTTTCGTTTGTCTGTTGGTTTTGTCTTATTAGTTTCACCTGTGTGTATTTTAGTTTAATTAACGTCCTTATATGTAGTAGGTTGTCCCGCCCTTGTTTTGTGCGGGATTGTTTGTATTCATGTATTTGGTGTAAAACGTGTGTGTTATTTCTCCGGTCTATTTTTGATCCTGTGTTGGATTATTTCACCCTGTATGTTGGGTTGACCGTGTTTTTGTGCGCCGGAGAATAAACTGTCGAATCACTGAAACCTGGTCTCTGCGCCTGATTCCACCCACCTTGATAATACATGACAGAATCCCGCACCACGAATGGAATCAGCAGGAGCAGCCGCGTCTCCTCTCCCATCGTTGGAGGAGAGGGTCCTCCATCACACCAGCGTGCTTCATCGGATTGGTTCTGCCATGGACCAAATGATGGAGAGGATGGATCGATGGGAGAGGAGTGGCCTTCCCACATCATCTCTAGCACCCCCTTCTCCAGCACCTCCTGTTCCTGCGACCACATCTGGCTCCGGGGCTCTTCGGCTGACACTCCCACGGGAGTATTACGGAACGGCGGCTGGGTGCCAGGGTTTCCTCCTTCAACTGGAACTATACCTGGCTACCGTGCGTCCTGCTCCCTCCGGAGAGGAGAGCGTGAGCGCCCTCATCTCCTGCTTGACTGGGCGAGCCCTCGAGTGGGCCAACGCAGTGTGGAATGGTCCGGACTCGGCGAGGGATAATTACCCAGAGTTCACCCGCCGATTCCGAGCTGTTTTTGACCATCCACCAGAGGGTCGGGCGGCGGGGTGAACGGCTGTTCCACCTGCGTCAGGAGACGAGGAGCGCACAGGACTTTGCTCTGGAGTTCAGGACCTTGGCCCCAGGAGCAGGATGGAACGACAGGGCCTTGGTCGATCATTTCAGATGCAGTCTCAGGGAGGACGTCCGCAGGGAGCTGGCATGTCGGGACACCACATGCACACTGGATGAGCTCATTGACTTGGCTATCCGTCTCGACAACCTGCTGGCTGCCCGCGGGCGTTCGGATCAGGCCCTGTCGTTTCCACTTCCCAGCCCTCCTGCCCCTATCCCTATGGAATTAGGAGGGGCGGCTTCGAGGGGGACCGGAGGAGGAGTGTCCTCCTGCACCAGTTGTGGTCGACGAGGGCACACTTCAGACCGGTGCTGGAGGAACTCGTCTGGGAGTCGGGAGGACAGGCGGAGCACTGCTCGATCACCCCAGGTGAGTAAGCACCAGACTCACCCAGAGCTTCCTGTCGGTCATGTGTATGTATTGACTTCTTTCCCTGGGTTTTTTCCCTCTCTACAGCATAAGGCGCTAGTCGATTCAGGGGCAGCTGGGAATTTCATGGATCGTGGGCTTGCGTTAAGGCTAGGGATTCCCCTGGTGTCGTTAGACCTACCTTTCCCCGTGCACTCCTTAGATAGCCGACCATTAGGGTCAGGAGTAATTAGGGAGGCTACGGTGCCGCTGGACATGGTAACGCAGGGGGATCATAAGGAGCAGATTAGTCTGTTCCTTATAGATTCACCTGCGTTTCCAGTGGTGTTGGGGGTTCCATGGTTAGCTCAACACAACCCGGTGATTTCCTGGCAACAGGGGGCTCTTAAGGGGTGGTCAGAGGAGTGTTCAGGTAGGTGTAGAGGAGTTGCCGTTGGTGCGACTACGGTGGAGAGTCCAGACCAAGTTTCCACCGTGCGCATTCCCTCTGAATATGCCGATTTGGCATATTTTTTGGCCGATTCAGTAAAAAGAAGGCGACCCAATTACCACCTCATCGTCGAGAGGACTGCGTGATAAACCTTCTGGAGAACGCTGCACTTCCTAGGAGTCACGTGTATCCATTGTCCCAGGAGGAGACGGTAGCGATGGAAACATATGTTGCTGAATCGCTGAGACAGGGGTACATTCGGCCCTCCGCATCACCCGTCTCCTCAAGCTTCTTTTTTGTGAAGAAGAAGGATGGAGGTCTGCGTCCGTGCATTGATTATAGAGGTCTAAATTCCATCACAGTGGGGTTTAGTTACCCACTACCTCTCATCGCTACGGCGGTGGAATCATTTCACGGGGCGCGCTTCTTCACAAAACTGGACCTGAGGAGCGCGTATAATCAATCTGGTGAGTATCCGGGGAGGAGATGAGTGGAAAACCGCATTTAGTACTACATCTGGTCATTATGAGTACCGCGACATGCCATACGGGTTGAAGAATGCTCCAGCCGTCTTCCAATCCTTCGTAGATGAAATTCTCAGAGACCTGCTCGGGCAGGGAGTGGTAGTGTACATCGATGACATCTTGATCTATTCTGCCACATGCGCGGCGCATGTGTCTCTGGTGCGTAAGGTACTTGGGCGACTGCTGGAGCATGACCTGTATTGCAAGGCGGAGAAATGTGAGTTTTTCAAACAGTCCGTTTCCTTCCTGGGATATCGTATTTCCACCTCCGGGGTGGTGATGGAGGATGACCGCGTTACAGCCGTGCATAATTGGCCGACTCCGACCACGGTGAAAGAGGTGCAGGGTTTTTTAGGGTTTGCCAATTACTACCGGAGGTTTATCCGGGGTTTTGGTCAGGTGGCTGCTCCCATCACCTCACTGCTGAAGGGAGGACCGGTGCGCTTGCGCTGGTCAGCAGAGGCGGGCAGAGCCTTCACTCGTTTGAAGGAGCTGTTCACCAATGCGCCCGTGTTGGCGCATCCGGACCCCTCTTTAGCGTTCATAGTGGAGGTGGATGCGTCCGAGGCTGGGGTCGGAGCCGTGCTGTCCCAACGCTCGGGCGTGCCACCCAAGCTTCGCCCGTGTGCTTTCTTTTCGAGCAAGCTCAGCCCAGCGGAGCGAAACTATGATGTGGGGGACCGGGAGTTGTTAGCTGTAGTCAAGGCTCTGAAGGTGTGGAGACATTGGCTTGAGGGGGCTAAACACCCTTTTCTCATCTGGACTGACCATCGTAATCTCGAGTATATCCGGGCAGCGAAGAGACTAAATCCACGTCAGGCTAGATGGGCCATGTTTTTTACCAGGTTACGGTTTACCCTCTCATACCGGCCAGGCTCCCAAAACACCAAGGCCGACGCGCTGTCCCGCCTCTATGATACCGAGGAGCGGCCCGTTGAGCCAACTCCCATCATTTCACCGTCATGTCTCGTGGCACCGGTGGTATGGGAGGTGGACGCGGAGATAGAGGAGGCCTCACGGTCAGAGCCGGCCCCCCCCAACTGTCCAGTGGGGACTCAGTACGTGCCGAGGGGGGTCCGGGACAAGCTGATTCGGTGGGCTCATACTCTCCCCTCCTCGGGTCATCCTGGCATCGAGAGGACAGTGCGGAGTCTGAGAGGGAGATACTGGTGGCCCACGCTAGCTAAAGACGTGAGATTTTATGTCTCCTCCTGCTCAGTGTGTGCTCAGAGCAAGGCTCCTCGGCACCTGCCTAGAGGGAAATTACAACCCCTCCCCGTTCCACAACGGCCGTGGACACACTTATCGGTGGACTTTCTTATCGACCTTCCCCAGTCCCAGGGAAGTACTACGATCCTGGTCGTTGTGGATCGGTTTTCTAAGTCCTGTCGTCTCATCCCGTTTCCCGGTCTCCCTACGGCCCTGAAGACTGCTGAGGCCTTGTTTACCCATGTCTTCCGGCACTTCCGGCCTGAGGACATCGTTTCTGATCGGGGTCCCCAATTCACATCCAGAGTATGGAGGGCGTTTATGGTGAGACTGGGGGTCTCGGTCAGCTTAACCTCAGGTTTTCACCGCGAGAGTAATGGGCAGGTGGAGCGCGTAAACCAAGATGTGGGCAGGTTTCTGCGGTCCTATTGCCGGGACCGGCCTGGTGAGTGGGCAAGGTATGTTCCCTGGGCTGAACTAGCTCAGAACTCCCTACGCCACTCCTCAACTAACTTGTCCCCTTTTGAGTGTGTGTTAGGTTACCAACCGGTCCTGGACCCATGGCATCAGAGCAAGACCGAGGCTCCTGCGGTGGAGGAATGGGTACAGCGCTCCAAGGACACCTGGAAAGCCGTTCAGGACTCACTACGGTTAGCGGGCGAACGGCAGAAGAGGAGCGCTGACCAGCACCGCAGTGAGGCCCCCGTGTTTGCACCGGGGGACAGGGTCTGGCTCTCGACCCGAAACCTGTCCCTCCGCCTGCCCTGTCGGAAGCTGGGGCCGCAGTGTGTGGGGCCGTTCAAGGAGAATAAACGAGGTGTGTTACAGGTTACAACTTCCCAGGTATTACCGTATTAACCCCTCATTTCATGTGTCTCTCCTCAGGCCGGTGGTGGCTGGTCCCCTGTAAGAAGGTGAGGTGCCTGAGGTCCCTCCGCCCCCCCTGGTCCCCGGCGTACACAGTTCGGGGCATTCTGGATTTGAGACGCCGGGTGGGGGGCCTACAGTACCTCGTGGACTGGGAGGGGTACGGTCCGGAGGAGAGATGCTGGGTTCCGGTGAGGGACATTTTGGACCCTTCTCTCCTGAGAGATTTCCACCGCCTACACCCGGATCGCCCAGCACCTCGTCCTCCGGGTCGTCCTCGAGGACGGTGGCGGCGCGCTGCGGGGGCCGCGCGTCAGGGGGGGGGTACTGTCACGACTTCCGCCGAAGTTGGCTCTCCAGCCTGTTCGGTGGTCGTCGTCACCGTCCTACTAGCCACCACCGATCCCTTTTCGTTTGTCTGTTGGTTTTGTCTTATTAGTTTCACCTGTGTGTATTTTAGTTTAATTAACGTCCTTATATGTAGTAGGTTGTCCCGCCCTTGTTTTGTGCGGGATTGTTTGTATTCATGTATTTGGTGTAATACGTGTGTGTTATTTCTCTGGTCTATTTTTGATCCTGTGTTGGATTATTTCACCCTGTATGTTGGGTTGACCGTGTTTTTGTGCGCCGGAGAATAAACTGTCGAATCACTGAAACCTGCTCTCTGCGCCTGATTCCACCCACCTTGATAATACGTGACAGTTTGGTTGACAATGCAACCAAATATCAACATTTAAAGGAGATATATCTACAGTACTACTTGGATTGTTTTATCTGAGCCACTGGTTTAATCCCATTACGTATAATTTATTTTTGGTTGAGTTGGAGACATATATCCAACATGTCATTTTATAATTTGTCGATAGGTCAACAGGCTATTTATTGTATTTCAAAAGTTATATTGATTTATGTTTGGTTGTCAACTGACCCAAATACCTTTTGATGACTTTAATTCCAGTTGGTCTACAAATTAATAATTTATATATTGGATTCATGTCTCCATCTCATGCAAAAATCAGTTAAAAAATAATAAATAAATGCACTTTAAATAAACTTTGATTTGAATTAATCCTATACTTTAACTAATATTTTTGATTGAGATGGAGATGTGAATTGAACATATTAATTAGTAGACTAACCAATCAGAAGATACATCTCCTTCAAATGTTGATATTTGGTTGCGTTGACAACCAAACACAATTCAACATCACTAAATATCATTACATTCTAAATCAATCAGAGCTTGAAACACTAGGGCAAATGGATTGTCTATTTTTAGTTGAATTCTGGGTTCAATTGAAACAATAGGTGTTGATGACTTTGGAAATACTACATAGGCCTAAATAGTATAATTGATGATATATGAGTGACAATGTATGGTCACATTTAATTTGCTCCTTTTTGGGATAGGGGGCAGAATTTTCACTTTTGGATGAATAGCGAGCCCAGAGTGAACTGCATCCTACTCTGTCCCAGATGCTAATATATGCATATTATTAGTAGTATTGAATAGAAAACACTCTGAAGTTTCTAAAACTGTTTGAATGATGTCTGTGAGTATAACAGAACTCATATGGCAGGCAAAAACCTGAGAACAATCCAACCAGGAAGTGGGACATCTGAGGTTTGTAGTTTTTCAAAGCTTGGTCTACCGAGTACACATTGAGATATGGATGAGGTTGCACTTCCTAGGGCTTCCACTAGACGCCAACTGTCTTTTGAAACTTGAATGAGGATTCTACTATAAAGGAGGGGCTCATGAGACCTGTTTGAGTCAGTGATCTGGCATAGTACCTTGGTCTCATGACACAAGCTCCCAACAGAGTTACCTCTCGTTCCAGTGCTTTTTCTGAAGACAAAGGAATTCTCCAGTTGGAACATTATTGATGTTTTATGTTAAAAACATCCTAACGATTGATTCCATACATCGTTTGACATGTTTCTAAAAGACTGTAACGGAACTTTGAGTTTTTGTCTGGATGAAATGCTCGCGCCTCATGAAGATGGATTACTGGGCTGAACACGCTAATAACACGTGGCTATTTGAACATAAATGATGGAACTTTATGGAACAAATCAGTAATTTATTGTCGAACTGGGATTCCTGGGAGTGCCTTCTGATGAAGATCAAAAAAGGCAAGTAAATATTTATGGTGTTGACTTTGTTGATTCCGGCTATTCCGGGTTCCGGCTGTTTTGGGTTCTGAGCTCCTTTCTCAGATCATGCTTTTTTCGTAAAGTTTTTTTGAAATCTGACACAGCGGTTGCATTAAGGAGAAGTCTATCTTTAATTCTGTGAATAACACTAGTATCTTTAATCAATGTTTATTATTAGTATTTCTGCAAAATCACCCGATGTTTTGGAATCAAAACATTACTGCACGTAAGGTGCCAATGTAAACTGAGATTTTTTGATATAAATATGCACATTATCGAACAAAACATACATGTATTATGTAACATGATGTCCTATGAGTGTCATCTGATGAAGATCATCAATGTTTAGTGATTAATTTTATCTATATTTCTGCTTTTTGTGACTCCTATCTTTGGCTGGAAAAATGGCTGTGTGTTTTTTCAACTTGGCAGTGATCTAACGTAATCATATGTTGTGCTTTAGCTGTAAAGCATTTTTGAAATCGGACATGATGGGTAGATTAACAAGATGTTTATCTTTCATTTGCTGTATTGGACTTGTTAATGTGTGAAAGTTACATATTTCAAAAAAATATTTTTGAATTTCGCGTGCTGCCCTTTCAGCAGAATGTTGTCGAGGTGTTCCGCTAGCGGAACCTCTGCGCTAGAAAGGTTAAACCTACCCTTTGGATTGACCGATAGCAATAGTGAATCTATTTAGTTATAAAGTGGAGATCTCTCAACAATCATTCTCACAATAGCATATTGGTAATAATCAAAGACAAACATCATAGCTAAGCAGGGCTGGGCTTGGATGGGAGATCAAAGGGTAACTGAAGATAGATCATTTCTCCAGTAGGAGGTGCTGCCCAGCCTAAAATGTTTTATTCTGTTAGTGGATATAATAGATATAACGTGGAAGATCTGATGTTGTTTTAAAGATAGAAATTCAACATATTTTATACAATGTTTGTCTATGTTGAAATTTGACAAATTATATTGAAACAACATTGATTCAACCTATCTTCTGAATGAATATGACACTGTTTTCCAATAAAATATTAATGAAGTGTTCATTTACCCATGAATGCCCTCGTAGGCCTGGCTCCAATCACCAAATGGCACATGAAAGGATGGATTAAGGAAATAATACACATGTGAGAAAATAACTGGAGAAAGGAGAGGAATATTTCCCTTAGCTTTTCCCCTAAGAAGGTAGGGTAAAAGGAAAGGACATGTCCTCATATTTCCTTCCTCATCAAATCAATAGGGACCAGATGCAACTCCTCTTCTTGCCCCAGCAACTTATTTGCATTTCAGACTAATTGCCACTATTCGCTCATCAAAGTTCCTAGACTTTGTTAATTACAGGCACAATTGGAAGCAATTGTCAAGCTCAATTATATAAACTGGTCAGGATCAGTCCTCAGTGGAGCAGGAAAGTAACGAGGAAATTGTGAGAAGGACCTGAAAAAAAGACGACGATGTCATAACATTTTGTGTGCTGTCACATGTTCCTACAACTGTCTAGATTATTCTATTTCCTGAAGATTTCCTATAATGAGGTTGCTAGTAATTTATAGTCTGATTGTTTGATCACATGATTAACTGATTGATATGCACATCTGTATGACTGATTGAGGTTTATATCTTGTTCCAAAATGGGCTTTTGCTTTTGCGTGCCAAGATGAGCAAGAGACAGACATCTATCACGATGATGATGAGAATGGACGCATCCTCTCTGCTGCAAGGGCAATAGTAACAGGGGCCACTGCACACATCACACCACTGACACCACTCACATAGACCACACAGCTTACACACCATACAGTACACCACAAATGTAGTGCACCACTCCAACCTCCATTCTCAACACTAGGCTCCCTCTAAAACACATGAAGACAACCAGACTGTCAGAAAGCCAGCAAGAATCCAGCCCAAGAGGACACATGCCACAAACCCTTTCAGTTAAATCTAGGCCCTACATGAGCCCGAGTGAGCTGCTACTGCTGTGAACAGTATGTACCTTCTTCATGGTGCTACATGGTGCTGGTAGAAACTCAGCAGCCTCTCTGTGACAGGCATCTCCAAGGAGCCTGAGGAATGCTTCTCTCTCTGACAAGCATTTTTCACACTAATGGCTGTACATTTATTTATAGAATGTGATTGCCTGAATGACTGATGTGATTGTTTAGTCTGTCTGCTACCCTGGTGCATGAGAGAATTAAGACAGGAATTAGACAATAAATATTTCCTCGGTAAGTAGGTAAACAAATGGAAGTTAAAGAGGGGAATAATTTCTCTAAAGGTTTTTTGTGACAGTTGGAGGTATCGAGGTAAGTCACCTTCAATGGTGGACTACTGGCATCCAGGCCATGAAATGTTTTATTTTGAGAGATTTGTTTCGGTTTTCTGTGTGTTCTAGTTTTCTCCATGCTCTGATTAAAAGGTGTGTGTTTGTATGTGTGTCTGATAAAAGGGTGTGTGTGAAACGGACATGCCTCATTGCTCCAGATGAACACTGACCTTCAGCTCAAACCTCTTACAAATCCATCTCTTTGTCTTCTTCAATTACAATTGTACCTGCCACTACTGACAATGACAAATGTCATGTTTGACTTCATAGAAGAGGAGCTCAATACATACGTCACTGGAATAAGTGCTGTGACTCATCAAAACAACACAGGGGGGAAATTATGGTAATTCAATGTGAGTGAGGGGAAACAGCCAATGGGATCTACTGATAACCACAGGGCTCTGCCATTGCCATTCAAGAGAAAAAAGGGTGCGGCTCTATAGACCTACAGATTCACTAAAGAAGTGGTCATCTGAGTAATGAGGTCATGTAGAAAAGCATCTGATGAGTTACAGCCTGTAGTATCAGGGTTCCCATTGGCAAACAGGCTGCATTTCACAGATGACTGCCAGAGTCCCAGACTATTAAATGTTTAATTGTATAACTGGTCCTACAATGTAGCAACATGTGCACATGTGTGTGACTGTGTGCATGTGTGTGTGCATGCGTGTGTGAGTACTTGGTTTGAGTGTGTGTTCTGTGTGTTAATGCCTGACTGTGCAGGTGTCTAATTGCTGACAAGAGGCTCTGGGCCTGTGGGTAGATGCCAGCCAGCCCATTAGAGAAATTGCAGGTGCTACCTCCATCCTTCATCCCAGCTCCAGCTCCAGTTTAGATCAGCCCCTCCAGCCTTCCTCTCTGTGTAGTCTGGGCCTAGGCCTGGCTAGGTCTGATTGGAAGTGGGGAAGTGGATCCCACCAGCCAGAGGGAGCCTACAGACTGGCTGCCTGCGTCGGGCGCCTGACAGAAGGCTGGCTTATTTGTTTTGCTCTAGATGCTCCCCTGGGCGAGGTGTAAGTCGAGAGGAACGCTTTACTTCCCCGGTGACTTAATAAGAACAAATGCAAACAAACAAATAAAGTGGTGCCGTTGTGGAGCGCTGCTACTGACAGCGGAAAACGAGCGCCCAAGTTATTGACAGGAGACTTCCTGTGTGTCCCGTACGAGAGAGGAGGATGACAGTGATGCTGTCTCTGTCTGTTCTATCACTCTAAATCACTCTGTGTACACACACACACACACACAATATATATATTTACTTGGAACTTTCTTGGGAACATTATGCATTTATTAATTTAGTGGTTTTCTCTGTCTCTTGATCTTTTTATGTGAAAGATAGTTTATTGTTCATCATGTTCATTTAAAGCAGCGTTCCATCACATCCCTTATGCAAGCTGTCATTGGCGTCATACAGAATATGTTAAAAAAAAACAGCTTCCATTAGATTTCTCATTCCCACTGCATATGTCTGCATTCCATTTAGGAAAAGGTGGCTCTGACAATGACAAGGAGATGCTTTTGGAATGACTCAAGAGATATTTTCTTGAAAGTTAGACAACCTTTGTCTACAAGTGTAATGATTCCACAGATTCACAAAAAAAGGTCTTATTTGTATACCAATGGGAGGCATGGGGGTAGATTGATGATTAGATATTATGTAAATAAATAATGTCTACGTCCACAATGGTTTTGTCACCATAATGTCAGATAACAGACCATCCATTCAGGGTTAATAGGAAATCCATTGATAGCCCAGTCAAATACTTGTTTGGTTGGAACAACATTTTTCAATATCTTAATGCCTAGTAGTGCCTAGCAGTATCCAGTGATAAGGATGGTCCCGCCATGTTAACTATGGATGTGAAGAAGTAGCTATTTAAACACTGGCAGGTACTTCAGATCCAGGGAGTGTTGCAGCCCACTCCATCCATACCCCTCTCTTCTCCATCCATACCCCTCTCTTCTCCATCCATACCCCTCTCTTCTCCATCCTGCTCTGTCTGCACTGCATCCATCCTCCAATACCACCCAAATAATTAAGACAAGTGGGTTGTGGTTACACAACAATTACTCTCGACTACTTAAAAATTAAAAGGCCCTTCATTAAACATTGAGAGGCTTTTCCTCTCATTAATGCTCAGCTCTAGAGAGAGAGAGAGGGAGGGCGCTCTTCTAGCTCTCCAGTGGCTTTGTCCAGAGAACATAGCCAACCAGTCAGAATGTCCATCTTCCTCAAGAACCTCATAACAGGAATGACTGCAGATGCAGAGACTCCGTCACCATTACTCCAATTCAGCCATGTCTCAATGACCAATTAGATCTGTTCCTGAATCAGTCAATAGCAGAGTCAACGCACACCGTCATGATGAGTATTCCTTTTGACATGCAAGCATTAATGGCACCTCTAGTTAATGGCACAGAGAAAAGAGAAACTGTTTGTCCACAAGAATAGCTGAGAAAATCATCGGAACTGCAAAACAATGTTTTAAATCAAAGGGGAATGAATGTTTGATGAGCTTCCTGACTCACTGACCTGTTTAGGTCATCCAAAATAAACCATCAAGCTACATTACTTCATAGAGGTATCACAGTAAATTGGTTTTGGCTGTATTGTTGAACAGTAAACTGAAAGTCATCCAGTTAAACATAACAACCATCTGGTTTCAGTAACTCTCTCTCTCTCTCTCTCTCTCTCTCTCTGTGTGTGTGTGGATATTATCTGCATCAATTACAGTCATTATGAAAGAGGTTGGATCAAAAATGAAGGCTGTTCCATTAAAACTTTGCAAAACATTTCACTGTGCACTTGGCAACAATACTTCCACTCATACAAGGTTTGGATGTTAAGTAATTAGGTTACCAGCCAGGCTTTAATACTAGTAATACTTGTCTCAAACCCCCATTGAGTGCAAGTGGCTGCAGAAAGGCAAGACCATGGGAAAAGCCAAGGGTCTACTTTAAAGCATACACAAGAAATACAACTCTGATCCAGTATAACATTTTTTTTTTTTAAATGAATTTTCTCACTCCATTAGCAGTCCATGTCCTCTTTGGACAGACACTCATGGGACACTCCCATGTCCCATGTCTGACTTGGAGATGGTTGTGGACAGTCTTCAGATCTCTCTATAAAAGAGCCAGAGGGGTGTGGGACAAGGTCATTCATCTGTTTGTTCCCTTCTCTGTTTGAAGAGCATCTAAAGTGCTCAGCTTCTCACTCCGTCTGAACATGTTTCCAATAGAGAGGGAGCCTTTTACTTTGTCACCTTGGTTCTGAGAACAAGGGGGATCCCTCTATAATTGATATTCCATAGTTTTGTTCCATTTTCAGTTTCAAAGTGACATGGTTTTGAGTTTAGCATGCCATTGATAATGCTTTTGCCAACTTTCACCTCACGGCAACAAAAATCTTTAGCTTTTGCTCTCAAAAAAACACCACACTTAATCAAATGGAGTTGGACTGTTAGTCATTCTTAATTCATAGACTTCAGTATGTGCTTTCTTCATTTGTAGCTTCAGCAATATGCTTTCATCATACATAGTCAGTTAAAGAAATTAAGCATGTAGCCATAACCAGATATTGCGGGTTATAAATTCAAGGCAACAGTAAACATACAGAAGATTCAGTTAGTGGGACTATCATTTGTTTTTCAACAGAACAGTGACCCAAAACACACCTCCAGGCAGTGTAAGAGCTATTTGACCAATGAGGGTGATGGAGTGCTGCATCAGAGTACCTGGCCTCCACAATCACACGACCTCAACCCAATGGAGATGGTTTGGGATGAGTTGGACTGCAGAGTGAAGGAAAAGCAGCCAACAAGTGCTCAGCATATGTGGGAACTGCTTCAAGACTGTTAGAAAAGCATTCCTCATGAAGATGGTTGAGAGAATGAAAAGAGTGTGCAAAGCTGTCATCAAGGTAAAGGGTGGATACCTTGAAGAATCTAAAATATATTTGGATTTGTTTAACACTTTTTTTGGTTACTACATGATTCCATGTGTTATTTCATCATTTTGATGTCTTCACTATTATTCTACAATGTCATTTTTTTTTTTTTACAAAATAAAGAAAAGCCCTTGAATGAGTAGGTGTGTCCAAACTTTTGACTGGTACTGTACATAGAATCACTGATCACTTTAATAATGGAACACTAGTCACTTTAATAATGTTTACATGCTGCTTTACTCATTTCATATGTATATACTGTATTTTATTCTACTATATTTTAGTCAATGCCACTCCGACATCGCTCATCCTAATATTTATATATTTCTTAATTCCATTCTTTTACTTTTAGATTTGTGTGCATTGTTGTGAATTGTTAGATACTACTGCACAATTGGAGCTATGAACACAAGCATTTCACTACACCTGCAAAAACATCTGCTAAATATGTGTATGTAAAATACTATTTTATTTTAATGTTCTCTCTCCAGATCAAACTGCCTTTCAAAACAGAGCAGGAGAACCAGACTGAAGAGCACCGGGTATAGTGCACTATATGGCTGTTTTACAGAACAAGAAAGTGTTTAAACATTTATTTAAGATGTCTATAATTGTTTATATATTTAAATAACCAATTAAAATGGTAATGAACATCCAGCCAGGCTGTTTTCCTACAGGGAACTGGCATGACTGTTTTCCATGTTATCCTGCTTTATACTTGCACTACTCTATATTCTATATCTCTTTAGGACAAGGTCGTTGGGGAAACAGCCATGATTCTGTGCACAGCAAACCAACCTCCTGAGGCCCGTGGCCTTTCCTGTTGTATGTGAGGCATATCATTATTTTTCTTTGATGGAAACTCAATTAGTTTGGAATTAGATGCAATGTGGAGCTTTAGGGAGTTAAATTGGCTAATATACTACTAATAATAGATGAAGAATTAATGCTAAATCCTCTTACTTGGCCATTACATTGTCACTTATACCGGAGTGTAAAGACTTAAGTGAATGGAGAGCACAGCATCATGTCATATTAACATTTCTTACTGCTTACATATTATTCCTGTGGTGCTCTCTGTATACAGTATTTCATCAGAAAGTAATACACATTCTCCAGTCCACATAATGTTTTCTTTTTTGCCGAGGTCCTATTTCCAGAATTTGCATCCGGGCAGGACTATATTAAGCAGGATGAAATGAGTGAGATATAGTGAGTTAGTGTGTGTGTGGATGGAGTAGAGGTACCACTGCCAACACATTCCCAGCCAGTCTGCTAGGGACTGGCATGGGGGCTGGCAGTGGCTTCCCACTCAGCTAACAGAGCAGGACCCTAAAGCTTCCATGCTGGCCTCTGCTGTAGTGATTATGGAGAGCTGCATTGGTTGGTCGGTGCCTCAGCCTTACTCTCGACTAATTCTAGGACAGGGACAGTAGAGGAGGGCCAGCCCCTCTAGGGCATCTCTCATAAATCTTTAACTGAAATTAATAAGTAAAGAGGGTCTTGAGGACTTATTTCTTGTTTTTAACCGTGGCACAGAAAAGGGATGGCAGTTGGGAGGGAATGATTTGGGGCAATGGAAAAGAGAGAGCAGGCTGCACTGTTCAATCCCCTCTAAACCATTACAAGGAAGCTTAAACTGCCAGGGCATGTTGTTGAGAAGATGGGGATGCCACCTTTAACTCTGATAAGCTGCCTTAAACCAGGTGTATAAACAGGTATGCCAAAGAAAATGCCTGGCACAAATCCTCCTCCCTCCTACAGTCTGAGAGGGCTGGCAAATGCTGTGGATGTAAAAAGGACGTAATAAATGACTTGGCGTAGTGCCTAACTTGAGTACTGAGTCAACTGAATTCTAATTAACTGAACATTGAGGGTGTTTTCACATAATATCCAGTTTAAAAATAACAGATCTCAGTCTTCTTTACAGTGAACTCTGGGGTAAAAAAAAAGCTAAATAACTCAGTTCACTTGACCTATTTTGTGGTCTGAGTCCTCTTTGCCTTCACATTGCTATGTTTAGAAAGGAACAAAGATATTTTTCCAACATTCACTCAAAGCACTCTTGAGTTTTTACAAAGTACAGGACAAGCCATTCCATCAGATCGTGTTATGGGACAGCTAAATTAACCTACTTCCATTTTGGAAGCTTATAGATTGCATTTAGCTAGACATAATAATTATAATCAGAAGATAAAATTAATTTGTAAATATTGTTGGAACAGAATAAGTAGCAGAAAAGTACTGCAGATTAAATAATGCTGCTATTGAAAATTGTACACCCAATGTACTGTAGGCTACTGGATCGGGATCCTTGGGACATCCCCACACTAAATCCTAACCCTAACCTTAACGCTAACCTTAACCCGTATCTTAACCATTTTAAATGTCAACTTCAATGGGGTAACGTCAGAGTTGGGTCATCCCATGGATCCGGAGAACAAGGACCTTGATTTTGTACCCATTTTTGTGATTCTGACCAAATATGTTGTGTCTTGTCACACTATTCAAACCCAACAATCTAATAAACCGTTTACGAAGCTCTCTTACCGTATAGATCAAACAAATAATATGACCATTGTGTAGTTATAAAACTCCATACATTTTGGGGTAATTTCTGTTCATCCTTGACAATCTGTTCATCCTTGACAAACAAAAACAGCACACATCATCTTCTCTCTTGTATGGCACTAATGTGAGGGGTTATGGAGTGGGAAACAGTGTTGCAGTAGTCTGTGAGGGGTTATCAATACAACAAGTGTAGACTTTACCATGAAATGCTTACTTACAAGCCCTTAACCAACAACGCAGTTCTGCGAGAAGAAAATAGTTACCAAGTAGGCTAAAATAAAAAGTAATAATAAAAAGTAAAACAATAAGAATAACAATAACGAGGCTATATACAGGGGGCACTGGTACTGAGTCAGTGTGCAGGGGTACAGGCTAGATAAGGTATTCTGTACATGTAGGTGAGGGCAAAGTGACTATGCATAGGTAACAAACAAACAGCGAGTAGCAACAGTGTACGGGGGGGTCAATGTCAATTTTCCGGTGACGATTTTTATGAATTGTTTAGCAGTCTAATGGCTTGGGGGTAGAAGCTGTTAACTTCACTAGGGTAGGGGGCACTATTTTCACCTCCGGATGAAAAGTGTGCCCAAAGTAAACTGCCTGCTACTCAGGCCCAGAACCTAGGATATGCATTTAATTGGTAGATCTGGATAGAAAACACTCTTAAAGTTTCCAAAACTGTTAAAATAATGTCTGTGAGTATAACATAACTGATTTGGCAGGCAAAAACCTGAGAAAAATCCATCCAGGAAGTGGGATTTTTTATGTTTGTAGTTTTCTATTGAATGCCATTACAGTATCCATTTACTTAGGATCAAATTGCACTTCCTATGGCTTCGACTAGATGTCAACAGTCTTTAGAAATAGACCTCTCTGAATGAGTGGACACTGCAGTGTCCCAGAGCTTTTTCATGCGCACGATTGAGAACGCGCCTTTCTTGTTTACCTTTTAAATTGACAATGTTATTGTCCGGTTGAAATATTATAGATTATTTAGGCTAAAAACAACCAGAGGATTGATTATAAACATTGTTTGACATGTTTCTATGAACTTTTCGGATACTATTTGGATTTTTCGTCTGCCTGTTGTGACTACGTTTGAGCCTGTGGATAACTGGACAAAACGCGCGAACAAAATGGAGGTGTTTGGATATAAAGAGGGACTTTATCGAACAAAACAAACATTTATTGAGTAAATGGGAGTCTTGTGAGTGCAACCATATGAATATTGTAGTAACCTGGTATATTTATGTTTACCAATAGATGGCAGTATTGACTCAAGACGGAGGTTTGCTTTCCGCTATCTGTAGCTATTTCCTATGTCTGCCTATATAACTACGATTAAGAAAGCTTCAGGTAGTTTAAGTCAGGTGCATCAAAGAATGTAATTCTAAGTTACAATTAAATACTAAACTGTACTTAAGTCTCATGAGTTGTAACTCTAAGAAGCCTTTAACTTCTTGACGCTACCCATCCCGTTAGCGGGATCATTTTCGTCAGCAACCGCTGAATAGCATAGCGCCACAGTCCAATAATATTACTAAAAAATATTAATATTCATGAAATCACAAGTGCAATATTGCAAAACACAGCTTAGCCTTTTGTTAATCCACCTGTCATCTCAGATTTTGAAATTATGCTTTACAGCGAAAGCAATCCAAGCGTTTGTGTAAGTTTATCGATAGCACAACAAAACATTATGTACACTAAGCATTAAGTAGCTAGGTCACGAAAATCAGAAAAGCAATCAAATTAACCGTTTACCTTTGATCTTCGGATGTTTTCACTCACGAGACTCCCAGTTACACAACAAGTGTTCCTTTTGTTCCATAAAGATTATTTTTATACCCAAAATACATCTGTTTGTTTGTCGCGTTATGTTCAGAAATCCACAGGAAAGAGTGGTCACCACAACGCAGACGAAAATTCCAAATAATATCCATAATGTCCACAAAAACATGTCAAACGTTTTTATAATCAATCCTCACGCTCATTTTTCAAAATAAAAGCCTGAAACTATGTCTAAAGACTGTTTACACCTTAGGGAAGCCATAGAAAAAGGAATCTGGTTGATATCCCTTTAAATGGAGGATAGGCATGCATAGGAACAGAGAGGTTTCAAAATAAGAGGCACTTCCTGGTTGGATTTTCCTGCAATATCGCCTGCAATATCAGTTCTGTTATACTCAGACAATATTTTTACAGTTTTGGAAACTTTAAAGTGTTTTCCATCCTAATCTGACAATTATATGCATATTCTAGTTTCTGGGGCTGAGAAATAGGCAGTTTCAAATGGGTACGTTTTTTAGCCAAAAACGAAAATACTGCCCCTACACGCAAAAGGTTAAGGATACTACAAAGATCATCAAAGGTAAGTGATTAATTGTATTGCTATTTCTGACTTGTGTAACTCCTCTACTTGGCTGGTAACTGAATTGTCTGCTGGGCGCTGTTCTCAGATAATCGCATGTTATGCTTTCACTGTAAAGCCTTTTTGTAATCTGATACCGTGGTTGGAGTAACAAGAAGTTAATCTTTAAACCGATGTATAACACTTGTATGTTTTATTAATTATTATAATGAGTATTTCTGATTTTGAATTTGGCGCTCTGCAATTTCACTGGATGTTGGCCAGGTGGGACGCTACCATCCCATGTCCCCTAGTGAGGTTAAGGAGCCTTTTGGATGCTAGGATGGATGCTGGATGACTTGGCGCTCCGGTATAGCTTACGGTGCAGTAGCAGAGAAAACAGTCTAACTTGGGCAACTGGAGTTTGACAATTTTACAGGCTTTCCTCTGGCACCGCCTTCCTGGATGGCAGGAAGCTTGGTCCCAGTGATGTACTGGTTCATTTGCACTACCCTTTTTAGCACCTTACGGTCAGATGCAGAGCAGTTGCCATACCAGGTGGTGATGCAACCGGTCAGGATGCTCTCAATGGTGCAGCTGTAGAACCTTTTGAGGATCTGGGGGCCCATGCCAAATCTTTTGAGTCTCCTGAGGGGGAAAAGGTATTGTCGTGCCCTCTTCACAACTGTCTTGGTATGTTTGGACCATGATAGTTCGTTGGTGATGTGGACACCAAGGAACTTGGAACTCTCGACCTGCTCCACAACATCGACGGGGCTGTAAATGGGGGCCTGTTCAGCCCACCTTTTCCTGTAGTCCACGATCCGCTCCTTTGTCTTGCTCACATTGAGGTTGTTGTCCTGGCTCCCCACTGCCAGTTCTCTGACCTACTCCCTCTAGGCCATCGTTGTCAGTGATCAGGCCTACCACTGTTGTGTCATCAGCATTCTTAATGATGGTGTTGGAGTCGTGTTCGGCCACACAGTCGTGGGTGAACAGGGAATACAGGAGGGGACTAAGTACACACACGAGGGGCCCCAGTGTTAAGGATCAGCTTGGCAGACGTGTTGTTGCCTACTCTTACAACCTGAGGGCGGCCAATCAGGAAGTCCAGGATCCAGTTGCAGAGGAAGGTGTTTAGTCCCTGAGTCCTTAGCTTAGCGATGAGCTTTGTGGGCACTATGGTGTTGAACGCTGAGCTGTAGTCGATGAACGGCATTCTCACATAGGTGTTCCTTTTGTCCAGGTGAGAAAGGGTGGTGTGGAGTGCGATTGAGATTGCGTCACCTGTGGATCTCTTTGGGGCGGTATGCGAATTGGAGTGGGTCTAGGGTGTCCGGGAGGATGCCGCTGATGTGAGCCATTACCACCCTTTCAAAGCACTTAATGGCTACTGACATGAGTGTCACAGGGCGGTAATAATTTAAGCAGGTTACCTTCACTTCCTTAGGCACAGGGACGATGGTGGTCTGCTTGAAACATGTAGGTATTACAGACTCGGTCAGGGAGAGGTTGAAAATGTCAGTGAAGAACTTGACAATTGGTTCACGCATGCTTTGAGTACATGTCCTGGTCACCATCTGGCCCAGCGGCTTTGTGAATGTTGACCTGTTTAAAGGTTTTGTTCACATTGTGTGATAATGCTCCCGGTAGCCAGTCATCCAGAACAGCTGGTGCTCTTGTGCATGCTTCAGTGTTGCTTGCCTCGAAGCGAGCATAAAAGGCATTTAGCTTGTCTAGTTGGCTCGCATCAATGGGTAGCTCGCATCTGGGTTTCCCTTTGCAGTCTGTAATAGTTTTCAAGCCCTGCCACATCCGACGAGCGTCAGAGCCGGTGAAGTAGGATTCAATCTTAATCCTGTATTGATGCTTTGCTTGTTTGATGGACCTTCTGAGGGCATAGCGGGATTTCTTATAAGCATCCGGATTAGTCTCCCACTCCTTGAAAGCGGCAAGCCTTTAGCTCAATGCGAATGTTGCCTGTAATCCATGGCTTCATGTTGGGATATGTACGTACAGCCACTGTGGGGACAACGTCATCAATGCACTTATTGATGAAGCCGATGACTGAGGTGGGGTATTCCTCGATGCCATTGGATGAAACCCGGAACATATTCCAGTCTGTGCTAGCAAAACAGTCCTGTAGCTTAGCATCCGTGTCATCTGACCAGTTCCATATTGAGCGAGTCACTGGTAGTTTTTGCTTGTAAGCAGGAATCAGGAGGATAGAATTGTGGTCAGATTTGCCAAATGGAGGGTGGGGGAGAGTTTTGTTTGCATCTCTGTGTGTGGAGTAAAGGTGCTGTAGGATTTTTTTCCCCTGGTTGCACATCTGACATGCTAGTAAAAATCTGGTAAAACTGATTTAAGTTTGCCTGCATTAAAGTCCCCGGCCACTAGGAGTGTCGCTTCTGGGTGAGCATTTTCTTCTTTGCTTATGGCCTTATAGAGTTGGTTGAGAGCAGTCTTAGTGCCAGATTCGCTTTGTGGTGGTAAATAGATGGCAACGAATAATACAGATAAACTCTCTTGGTAGATAGTGTGGTCGACAACTTATCATAAGGGACTCTACCTCAGGCGAGCAATACCTCAAGACTTCTTTAATATTAGACATCACGCACCATCGCGCATCTCGTCTTACCAGAGGTAGCGTCTCTGTTCTGCCGGTGCATGGAAAATCCTGCCAGCTCTATTTTGTCTGTTTCTTCGTTCAGCCATGTCTCGGTGAAACATAAGATGTTACAGTTTTTAATGTCCCGTTGGTAGGATAATCTTAATAGAAGGTAATCAATTTTATTTTCTAACGATTGTACGTTAGCAAGGACACTGGAAGGCATTGGGAGTTTGCTCGCTCGTCTCAGGCTTCTCAAAAGGATCCCCGATCTGCGTCCCCTTTTCCGGCGTCTTTTCTTCATGCAAAAGACATGGATCTGGGCCTGTTCCAGTGACAGCAGGATATCCTTCTTGTCGGACTCATTAACTTCTTATGGTATAGGGGACACTTGCGTCCCACTTGGCCAAAAACCAGGGAAAATGCAGTGTGGCAAATTCAAATATATGTATGTAAAAATCTAACTTTCATTAAATCACACATGTAAGATACTCAATTAAAGCTACACTCGTTGTGAATCCAGCCAACATGTCAGATTTTTAAAAGGCTTTTCGGCGAAAGCATAAGAACCTATTATCTGATGATAGCACAACAGTAAACAAAGAGGGTAGCATATTTCAACCCTGCAGGCGCTACACAAAACGCACAAATAAAATGTAAAACATGCCTTACCTTTGACAAGATTATTTTGTTGGCACTCCAATATGTCCCATAAACATCACAATTGGTCCTTTTGTTCGATTAATTCCGTCCATATATATCCAAAATGTCAATTTATTTGACGCATTTGATCCAGAAAAAAACAGCTTCCAAAATGCGCAACATCACTACAAAATATTTCAAAAGTTGCCTATAAACTTTGCCAAAATATTTCAAACTACTTTTGTAATACAACTTTAGGTATTTTTAAACGTTAATAAATCGATCAAATTGAACATGGGTCTATCTGTTTTATATAGAGGACGAGAGGAATCTAATGCTACTTTTCAAGTCTTGGCCAACTCTCAACAGCGTTAACCTTTTCCAGACTGGCCCTACTTCTTCATTGCATAAATTAATAACCTCAACCAAATTCCAAAGACTGGTGACATCCAGTGGAAGCGGTAGGAACTGAAAACAAGTTCCTAAGAAATATCATTTGCCAATGAGAACTCAGTGAACAGACAGAGACCTCCCCAAAAAAATTCTGAACGGTTAGTCCTCGGGGTTTTGCCTGCTACATAAGTTCTGTTATACTCACAGACATGATTCAAACAGTTTTAGAAACTTCAGAGGGTTTTCTATCCAAATCTACTAATAATATGCATATCTTATATTCTTGGCATGAGTAGCAGGAAGTTTAAATTGGGCACGCTATTTATCCAAAAGTGAAAATGCTGCCCCCTATACCTAAAGGAAAAAGTTTCTTCCAGTCCGTGGTGAGTAATCGCTTTTCTGATGTCCAGAAGTTATTTTCGGTCATAAGAGAGACGGTAGCAGCAACATTATGTACACAATAAGTAAAAAATTAAGTTACACAAACTGCAATGTTTTTAAGACAAAATTGCACAATTGGTTGGGCGATTGTAAAACGTTAGCCACGTTCTTCGGCGTCATCTTTATATATTATGGCACGGAAACAGTGTTGCAGTAGTCTAATATGAGGGGTTATGGAGGGGGAAACAGTGTTGCAGTAGTCTAATGTGAGAGGTTATAGCAGGGGAAACAGTGTTGCAGTCATGTATTCCACCAATGTAGGACGATAGCATTCTAAGCAGTTCCCCTCAGACTCTCCAGTGCCGTGGCCAAAACCCAGCCAGTCATGAATGATGTACTTTGCTTCACTGCTGTGTGCTAATCGCCCTTCGGCGGTACACAGGTAATGTTGCACAGAGAAAGGGAAACCCTTGTGACAGACGTGGGATGGCGGATGTCAGGGGGCAGGACACGGGTGGGTAGGGAGGGGGGTTTAGGTGAGAGTGAAGCCAACCAGAGCAGACAGGAGCAAAGAAGAGCTAAGCTGCACTGTGGAGGGATGGAGGTAGGGTTGCTGCAGGGCAGCAAAAAAGCTCAGTTAGTTACAGAGGGAGAAGACACAGCACAAGTATGAGTGTCAGGACTTAATCGGGTGTCTCTCAGTCACTTCCCCTCTCCAGCAGCCCCTCTTTGTGTCTGCAGGTTGACACACAGACAGACCAGCTCTCTCTGCAGACACGTGGTACTCGAGCCCAGCAGTGGGTCCAGTGAAGAGGGCTCGGGGAGCTCTCAAAATAGACAGAGACAAAAGACAACAATGTTAAAGCCATTGTGACATCTTCCAATCAAATGGTGTGAAACCAGCCTTGAACCACTGTGACACTGAGTGACAAGCCCACACAGGCCACTAGTCATAGGATGTGGTGTGTTTCATGGATGGAAATACGAAAAGGGATTTCAGGAAGGTGTGCAGCTAGAGAGACTCATTGTGTTGCTAAGAGCCCATCTGTTGAGAAAGTATACACTACTTAACAACAAGCTGGACCTCTAATAACCTCCATTATTCTAAACAAATTGGACATATATCATAAATAATCCCATAAGGTAAATGACATTACGCCTTGTGTTTTTTAAGTCAGACATCCCTTAAAGCTTTCTGGACATCAAATGAGATTGTATTTAGATAGAGGGCCAAAGAACCAAAAATTCAATTTCCCCTTTTAGCAGGGAATTTGTTGTGGTAAGAAGTGGACTTGCAGATACCTAATTAAATAATTTGTCCCCTGTCCGAGTCCCTTTTCTTTTGAAAATCAGTATCACCAGATGAATCTGTGCATGTCCTACAGGCAATAGGCCTGACTCCATAAGAGCACCAGCTCCAGGAAACATTACATTGGCACAGCCATAGGGGCATGTAGTTCTGGAATGGTTGGGAGGCACAATGGAAAGGTACAGTAAGTACATGGACTGGTCTGGTGAGGTGCGGCCTGTCAGTGAGAATTACGAATCATCCATTAAGAGCCTTTTAGAGAAAATGATGGAGGAGGACAGGACTCAGAAGAGTTGAACCCCTTGGGTCTGTACTGCCTTCTATAACATGGACTGCTCAGGAAATGCATTTTCGCATGATCAATGCATTTATTAATCATACCACAACACCTAGCTCATGAATTGTGATTCCACAGCTATGCACAAATATCCAGTTGTGAATGAAATGCCAACAGGTCATAGTGAAGCCAGCAGCCACTAAAGTGTGAATCATTACAGCAAGAAAAATGTCACAAACACAGTCTGTTCTGAAAAGAGACTATCCAATGAGAGAGGGAGACAGAGAGAAAGAGTAAGAGAGAGAGAAATGGAGACAGAGAGAAAGAGTAAGAGAGAGAGAAATGAATATTGAGTGAGTGAGTGAGTGAGTGAGTGAGTGAGTGAGTGAGTGGTGGTTGCTGCAGCCCAGGCATCTACAATCGATCACCGGTTACCACTCTGTCAATAGAAAGAAATGAGGCCACTCAAGGTCTCCCTCTCCCCATCTCCTCTTCATTGTGCCTTTCACAAAACCTGTACTTATAACCAGATACCTGAGCAAATAAATAAATCAACCACTATGTGAGGTGGAAAGAAAAAACAAAATCTCGGGCCCGAGATGTGACTAAATCAATCCGATGGCGTACAACACATTACAGTGTCAACCTGGAGTTTAATCTGGGTCCTACAGCACCACTCTCCAGAGCCGAAGCCCTGCTGCAGGTTGAACCACAGGACAAAAGAAATGCGGACCAGAAGCAATTTAGAGAGGTCAGATGAGAGTGACTTATCAGTCAATAGGCCTTTGTATGAGCTTTGATCTCAAAGAGAGTGTTGGAATTCTCGAAACCAACAGTGAATACTGATAAAGTATTTTATCTGGACTATTAAATTAATGTCATTTCAAGGTTGGTGTGGCGATTGTGCCATGTATGATCTACCCTCTAATATGTATGCAGGAACGGGTAACAATAGTTGTTTGTATTCAGAATTGTTTTGAAGCTCTTGCCCAGAGGGATATCCTACGAATAAGGTTTGGGTTAGCAAAGTAACTTTTAGTCAACTCGGGATAGCCAGTCAAATGAATGTGGTTCACCTTTTAGTCAGGTAAATTTCTATGGCAACGAATCCTTCAGAACTAACCTGCTCGAGGGCAGGCTAACTCAGGGCTAACTATTTATCCTGAATGAAGTACCTGAGCCACGAGTTGAGGCCTAATGAAAGAGCTACTCAGGGTTTTCTAAAGCTAACCAGCTTCAGTTAGTATGGATGAAGCCTGAGCTGGAATGTGAAGCTAACTGAAGCTGGTTAGCTTTACAAAACCCTGAGTAGATCTAGCTTGCACCGAAGTATACCCCTCAGGAATTAGAGCAATGTAAAAACACAGTGAATAAACAGGGGTCTAAGTAAAAACAGCATAAAAAAGGCATACTTTATGTAATAATAATAATTTCCTTATAACCATAATTTCCTTATAACCACAAGTATTGAATTCATAAATTACATGTTTTACTGGAGAAGGATATTCAAGCAAGAGTTTTTAACATTTCTAGTGAGGTCAAACTGTCCATAGTGTATAAAATTTTTCTGGCTGGCATATTTTGGGCAAAACAGTAATTTCCATTGTTGATAATTACAGGCTTTGTTACTGAAGCAGCACATTGGTCTTAATGTGTCAGTAAATGGAGATAATTACAGTACATTATACCTAAGCAGCCAAAAGGACTGTGAAAAAACTGCAAAACTAATAGCAGTATTTTAGAGCTCTAAATTGGTAGAATTTTTACACAATGTAACATGCTTTCAATGATGGTAAATGTCATTCATCATTATGTGGTAATGTGATAATCATGTCTGTATGTAGGAATATCCAATGTACACTGCTCAAAAAAATTAAGGGAACACTTAAACAACACAATGTAACTCCAAGTCAATCACACTTCTGTGAAATCAAACTGTCCACTTAGGAAGCAACACTGATTGACAATACATTTCACATGCTGTTGTGCAAATGGAATAGACAACAGGTGGAAATTATAGGCATCTAGCAAGACACCCCCAATAAAGGAGTGGTTCTGCAAGTGGTGACCAGACCACTTCTCAGTTCCTATGCTTTCTGGCTGATGTTTTGGTCACTTTTGAATGCTGGCGATGCTTTCACTCTAGTGGCAGCATGAGACGGAGTCTACAACCCACACAAGTGGCTCAGGTAGTGCAGCTCATCCAGGATGGCACATCAATGCGAGCTGTGGCAAGAAGGTTTGCTGTTTCTGTCAGCGTAGTGTTCAGAGCATGGAGGCGCTACCAGGAGACATGCCAGTACATCAGGAGACGTGGAGGAGGCTGTAGGAGGGTAACAACCCAGCAGCAGGACCGCTACCTCTGCCTTTGTGCAAGGAGGAGCAGGAGGAGCACTGCCAGAGCCCTGCAAAATGACCTCCAGCAGGCCACAAATGAAATGTGCATGTGTCTGCTCAAAAGGTCAGAAACAGACTCCATGAGGGTGGTATGAGGGCCCGACGTCCACAGGTGGGGGTTGTGCTTACAGCCCAACACCGTGCAGGACGTTTGGCATTTGCCAGAGAACACCAAGATTGGAAATTCGCCACTGGCGCCCTGTGCTCTTCACAGATGAAAGCAGGTTCACACTAAGCACATGTGACAGACGTGACAGAGTCTGGAGACGCCGTGGAGAACATTCTGCTGCCTGCAACATCCTCCAGCATGACCGGTTTAGCGGTGGGTCAGTCATGGTGTGGGGTAGCATTTCTTTGGGGGGCCGCACAGCCCTCCATGTGCTCGCCAGAGGTAGCCTGACTGCCATTAGGTACCGAGATGAGATCCTCAGACCCCTTGTGAGACCATATGCTGGTGCGGTTGGCCCTGGGTTCCTCCTAATGCAAGACAATGCTAGACCTCATGTGGCTGGAGTGTGTCAGCAGTTCCTGCAAGAGGAAGGCATTGATGTTATGGACTGGCCCGCCCGTTCCCCAGACCTGAATCCAATTGAGCACATCTGGGACATCATGTCTCGCTCCATCCTCCATCCGCTTGCACCACAGACTGTCCAGGAGTTGGCGGATGCTTTAGTCCAGGTCTGGGAGGAGATCCCTCAGGAGACCATCCGCCACCTCATCAGGGGCATGCCCAGGCATTGTAGGGAGGTCATACAGGCACGTTGAGGCCACACACACTACTGAGCCTCATTTTGACTTGTTTTAAGGACATTACATAAAAGTTGGATCAGCCTGTAGTGTGGTTTTCCACTTTAATTTTGAGTGTGACTCCAAATCCAGACCACCATGGGTTGATAAATTTGATTTCCATTGATAATTTTTGCGTGATTTTGTTGTCAGCACATTCAATTATGTAAAGAAATAAGTATTTAATAATAATATTTCATTCATTCAGATCTAGGATGTGTTATTTTAGTGTTCCCTTTATTTTTTTGAGCAGTGTATATTGTAGTAGCCGTGAAGTCCAAATAGCAATACTGTGAGTGTATGTAGTAATGTCAGTTACAGGACGGCTGTCTGATTGATGAACGATGCTCTTGGTTAAGTCATGAGTGGGACAGTAAAACAAACGTCCCTAGGGAAATGGCCTTGTCATATTTACCCATAAAAGTGAGATGGGATAGAGGACTAAGCTGTTTGTGGGTTTGCTCCAGCGTCTAGCACATCGGTGCAGCAAGCACACAACTTTCTTCTCTGAAGTAAGAGGGAGAAAAAGTCCTGTCCTATCTGAGTGAAAGTCCTGCAGTCAGATTTAAGATATAAATAATGGGATCTCACAGTGAGCCCTCTGAGAAAGTTTAACACTAGAGCGAGAACCACTGCTACTGTGGAATAAGAATCACTACAGAGGAGAGGGTGGTTTAAATACTGTATGCCCTGGTCTAACATTGCCATGCACAGGGTGTCCTGATAACACTGAGATGGCATGGAAACGCAGCTCACACCAAACCTGCCTTTTAGCTAATGCCAGCCACCCAGCTAGACACAGAGAACATGTGGAGACCAAATAGAGATTGCTGCTGTACCTCTTTATAAATTCTGGGCATAGAAACACGGCCATCAACAGATGCTACAGAACCTGCAACAAAGGCCTCATTTATAAAACAGTGTTGTTTAGGGGCTGTATTAGCTGAGCTTTCAGCTGCTCCTCCGGGATGACCTTTCAGTCGCCACAGGACTAGATTACGGTTATTTCCACTTCAATTCATACAAACAACTATTATTTATTCAGCTGGACTGCTACCAAAATAATAAAATAAAGTCTCAATACTTTGTCCACAAACAGGATTCCTCAACACACTTGGCAGGATCCCGGAACAGAAAAGACCGATGTTTGGAGGGAAAAAGGATGAATGAAAAAAATACTCTTCTCAAGGGAGACACAATGGAGGCTTTTTATGGCCAGGCTATTCTCATCCTGAAGTCAATCGGCATTCCAAAGGCCCTTATTCAGGCAGAGTATAAAAAAACATGCCAAAGCATTTGTGAGCTTCGTGGCTCTCCTTGAAGTCTTACTGTCACATGCCAATCAGCCAGAATTACATGCCAGACATGCTCAAAGACTCAGGGAGAATGGCTGATTCTGTTCCTGCCTTCCTTTCTCTAATAGCGTGCATTCACACGGGGGAGTGGCGTGGTGCTGGATGGTGGCAGTCACGTCTCACAGCTAACCGAGGACATATGAGGACTCCCAATCAGATAAACCATTAAACGTAAATAACACCCAAGCCAGGATGTATCTGTGTGAGAGAGAACGAGGCCTGGGGATGCATGCAGAGCAGCGGAACTAGGAGACATTGTGTGTCTGCATGTAAACAGCTGGGAGAGTAAAGCAATCGAAACCGGCTGCTCCCTCCCTCCTGCAGTACCGTTACCGTCAGCCCACCAGCACTCTGCCTGCAACTATCTCACTCTCTTCCTCCCCCATTTCTTCTTTCTTTTTTTTAATTCCACATCCGATGATGTTATCAACTTAATCTGCTTTTAATTAACTTGGTTAAAAAGGATTGAGAGCACTTTCTGTTGTTTGTCAAACAGAGGGAGAAGAAGCACAGAAGGGAAAGGGGGTGGAGGAAGAGAAGAGATGTGGGGATAGAGCCAGGAGGAGGAGAAAAGAGCCCCCTGTGGGACAGGAGTGAAATGGAGAAAGTCGATGTGGAGATGGCAAAGTGCCAAGGCAAGCAGTCAGCCAGCGGTATATGCATTCATTAGAGGACTACAGGCTTCATAGGGAGGCCTGGGGGCATTCTAATGTTGTTAACATCAGATACAGGGACTGATTACTTTACAAATCAAATCAAAGATTATTGGTCGCGTACACAGATTTGCAGGTGTTATGGCAGGTGCAGTGAAATGCTTATGTCTCTAGCTCCAACAGTGCAGTAGAATGTCTCACAAATACAATACACAAATAATCTAAACTAGAAATTGAGAACTGAGTGTACTAAACATTAAGAAAACCTGCTATTTCCATGACATAGACTGACCAGGTGAATGATCCCTTATTGATGTCACTTGTTAAATCCACTTCAATCAGTGTAGATGAAGGGTAGGAGACAGGTTAAAGAAGTGACAAGACAAAATATTTAAGTGCCTTTGAACTGGGTATGGTAGTAGGTTCCAGGTACACCGGTTTGTGTCAAGAACCGCAACGCTGCTGGGTTTTTCACGCTCAACAGATTCCCATATGTATCAAGACTGGTCCAAAACTCAAAGGACATTCAGCCAACTTGATACAACTGTGGGAAGCACTGGAGTCAACATGGGTCAGCATCCCTGCTGAACACACTCGACACCTTGTAGGATCCATGCCTGGACAAATTGAGGTTGTTCTGAGCTCAATATTAGGAAGGTGTTCCTAATGTTTGGTATACTCATTGTAAATTAGAGTTCCACTTGATGATGAAAGACAAATGACAATGCTACTACAGGCCTCCAGACAGTAAGAAGCAATGCCTTGAACATTCTTTTGATGTGTGTGTGTTTGTGGCAGCAATTCCATAATTGGTACATTCTTGCACACAAATGTCATCTGTAGTAAGTGTTTTTAAAGCGCCCTTGTGAAACCTATCCTCCATCTAACAATAAAGCAGAAAAAGAGAGACAGAGAGATTGTCTAAATCAGGGGTGTCAAACATACTGCCCCTGGGCCGGGGGTACAATCTGGCTCGTGGGTGGTTTCATTTTTTTTTTTAAGAAATACATAAAAAAACAAACACACACACAAATATATAAACCGGTAGTTTGGATCCTGGATACTGATTGGCTAAAACAGCATTTAGCCGTGTTTACGTGAGACCGTATACCATGACTATGACTTTTCACCTCGATAAAATGGCTACATCAACAGTAGTTTGACATGCCCATGTACAAAATAAACGTTTAGATTAACTTGAGAGAAACCGAAACGAAAAGAACATTGTGAAACAAACAAGGTGGGCACTTACCCGATTCACTGACTGGTGCGCAGAAAAAGGGATGCATTGTGAGTTTGGGAATAGAACAAAAACGGAGTTGAACATCATTCTACGGGATTGTATGGTTCAGTGAGAAACATGAATGCCAAAGAATATGGGATTAGCAGCTACGCTGGACTCAGAGCTGGTTTGAACCGACAAATCAACGACCTTCCCTGTCAGTTTGGCATGGAGTATACAGAAGGACAACGAATTCACAACAACCAACAAGGCGTAATTAAAAAGTTGAGGGAAGAGGGGCCGTGATAAAGCTGAACGGCTAGGTATGGTATGTAACTGTTAGCTAGCTAAATCATTCTAATGTACCCTGACAATATAACTGGTATCTACAGTCTGAAGTTTACATACACCTTAGCCAAACGTATATTTAAAATCATTTTCACAATTCCTGACATTTAATCCTTGAAAAAATTCCCTGTCTTAGGTCAGTTAGGATCATCACTTTATTTTAAGAATGTGAAATGGCAGCATAATAGTAGAGAGAATGATTTATTTCAGATTTTATTTCTTTCATCACATTCCCAGTGGGTCAGAAGTTTACATACACTCAATTAGTAGTTGGTAGCATTGCCTTTAAATTGTTTACCTTGGGTCAAACGTTTTGGCTAGCCTTCCACAAGCTTCCCACAATTAGTTGGGTGAATTTTGGCCCATTCCTCCTGACAGAGCTGGTGTAACTGAGTCAGGTTTGTAGGCCTCGTTGCGCACACATGCTTTTTCAGTTCTGCCCACACATTTTCTATAGGATGAGGTCAGGGCTTTGTGATGGCCACTCCAATAATTTGACTTTGTTGTCCTTAACCTTTTGCGTGTAGGGGGCAGTATTTTCGTTTGGCTAAAAAACGTACCCATTTGAAACTGCCTATTTCTCAGCCCCAGAAACTAGAATATGCATATAATTGTCAGATTAGGATAGAAAACACTCTAAAGTTTCCAAAACTGTAAAAATATTGTCTGTAAGTATAACAGAACCGATATTGCAGGCGAAAACCTGAGGAAAATCCAATCAGGAAGTGCCTCTTATTTTGAAACCCTTCTGTTCCTATGCATGCCTATCCTCCATTTAAAGGGATATCAACCAGATTCATTTTTCTATGGCTTCCCTAAGGTGTAAACAGCCTTTAGACATAGTTTCAGGCTTTTATTTTGAAGAATGAGCGTGAAAGATCACATTGCTTAAGTGGATCGGTGGGGGCTCTCAGAGTGAGTTTTGCGCTACAGAGTAAAGCGGCCATTGTTCCACCCGGTGTTATTGAAAAAGCTACACACTCGGTTGATATATTATCGAATATATATTTTTAAAACAACCTGAGGAATGATTACAAAAAACGTTTGACATGTTTCTGTGGACATTATGGAGACTATTTGGAATTTCCGTCTGCGTTGTCGTGAACTCTCTTTCCTGTGGATTTCTGAACATAACGCGACAAACAAACGGAGGTATTTTGGGTATAAAAATAATCTTTATGGAACAAAAGGAGCATTTGTTGTGTAACTGGGAGTCTCGTGAGTGAAAACATCCGAAGATCAAAGGTAAATGGTTAACCTGATTGCTTTTCTGATTTTCGTGACCAAGCTTCCTGATACTAAGTGTACATAATGCTATGCTATCGATAAACTTACACAAACGCTTGGATTGCTTTCGCTGTAAAGCATCATTTCAAAACAACAGGTGGATTAACAAATGGCTAAACTGTGTTTTGCAATATTGCACTTGTGAGTTCATGAATATGAATATTTTTTTGTAATATTATTGGACTGTGGCGCTATGCTATTCAGCGGTTGCTGACGAAAATTATCCCGCAACAGGGATGGGTAGCGCCACAACTTTGGAAGTATGCTAGGGGTCATTGTCCATTTGGAAGACCCATTTGCGACCAAGCTTTAACTTCCCGACTGATGTCTTGAGATGTTGCTTCAATTTATCCACATCGTTTTCCTTCCTCATGATGCCACCTATTTTGTGAAGTGCACCAGTTCCTCCTGCAGCAAAGCACCCCCACAACATGATGCTGCCACCCCCGTGTTTCACGGTTGGGATGGTGTTCTTTGGCTTGCAAGCCTCCCCCTTTTTCCTCCAAACATAATGTTGGCCATCATGGCCAAACAGTTCCATTTTTGCTTCATCAGACAAGAGGACATTTCTCCAAAAAGTACGATCTTTGTCCCCATGTGCAGCTGCAAACCGTAGTCTGGCTTTTTATGGCGGTTTTGAAGCAGTGGCTTCTTCCTTGCTGAGTGGCCTTTCAGGTTATGTCGATATATTTCAATATTTGTTTTACTGTGGATACAGATACTTTTGTACATGTTGCCTACAGCATCTTCACAAGGTCCTTTGCTGTTGTTCTGGAATCGATTTGCACTTTTTGCACCAAAATACATTCATCTCTAGGAGACAGAACGTGTCTCCTTCCTGAGCGGTATGATGGCTGCGTGATCCCACGGTGTTTATACTTGCATAATATTCTTTGTACAGATGAATGTGGTACCTTCAGGCATTTGGAAATTGCTCCCAAGGATGAACCAGACTTGTGGAGGTCTACAATTTGTTTTCTGAGGCCTTGGATGATTTCTTTTGATTTTCCCATGATGTCAAGCAAAGAGGCACTAAGTTTGAAGTTATGCCTTGACTCAAATTATGTCAATTAGCCTATCAGAAGGTTCTAAAGCCATGACATCATTTTCTGGAATTTTCCAAGCTGTTTAAAGGCACAGTCAACTTAGTGCATGTAAACGTCTGACCCACTGGAATTGTGATACAGTGAATTATAAGTGAAATAATCTGTCTGTAAACAATTTGTGGAAAAAAATACTTGTGTCATGCACAAAGTAGATGACCTAACCGACTTTCCAAAACTATAGTTTGTTTACAAGACATTTGTGGAGTGGTTGAAAAACAAGTTTTAATGACTCCAACCAAAGTGTATGTAAACTTTCGACTACAACTGTATGTAGGTCTAACTATTAGCTAACGTTATTGTATGATGTTTCAGGTACACAAGAGCGCCACACAAAAACGCTGCCAAAGATCTGCAAAATAGCCAGCCCGTTGCAGATTTACACAAACCACTGCCTTCAAACCACCATGATCCAGAAACTGTCGGATGACAGAGGCACGAGAAATAGAGGTTCGATAAATACTGTCTGTCAGAGGACACAGATTCGAAACCTCTCTTCAAAGTTACTGGAGGACAAATCTGGAAGCGGTGGAGCACTATTCTCTCTGACAATGCAGCAGCAGCTCCCCCAGTTAAATGAACGGCATCCATTTCCAGCAGCGTGTAGCCAACAAACGACAACATAGGCAAGCCAACAACAAACGACAACATGGGCAAGCCAACAACAAACGACAACATGGGCAAGCCAACAACAAACGATAACATGGGCAAGCCAACAACAAACGATAACATGGGCAAGCCAACAACAAACGATAACATGGGCAAGCCAACAACAAACGATAACATGGGCAAGCCAACAACAAACGATAACATGGGCAAGCCAACAACAAACGACAACATGGGCAAGCCAACAACAAACGATAACATGGGCAAGCCAACAACAAACGATAACATGGGCAAGCCAACAACAAATGACAACATGGGCAAGCCAACAACAAACGATAACATGGGCAAGCCAACAACAAACGATAACATGGAGAGAAAAAAAATTGCTTGTGCACAATAAATGGCAACATTCAGATAAACATGAATAAATAATTGGCATGTGTTAGTCACTCTAGAAGTGGTGCTAATGCTTGGTTTTTTTCATACATTTAATGTAAGCTTGCTATCTAGCCTGTGGTTGTTGCATACTGTAGCAACCAGTCTAATAACGAGACTTTTGTCCTGACTACTTTTTCTGGTGGAATGTATTTATTATTTATTTATTTATTTATTAAAGCAACATTTTCAATTTAGATGTGTAGATGTTATTCCAGCCATGTCAAATTGGTTGTTGATCATTGCTAGACAACCATTTTCAGGTCTTGCCATAGATTTTCAAGTAGATTTAAGTCAAAACTGTAACTCAGCCACTCAGGAACATTCACTGTCTTCTTGGTAAGCAACTCCAGTGTAGATTTGGCCTTGTGTTTTAGGCTATTGTCATGCTGAAAGGTGAATTCATTCCCGTGTTGAGTGAAAAGTAGACTCAGCCAGGTTTTCCTCTAGAATTTTGCTTGTGTTTAGCTCCTATTCATTAATTTTTTATCCTGAAAAACTCCACAATCCTTAACGATTACAAGGATACCCATTACATTATGCCTGAACATAAGGAGAGTGGTACTCAGTAATGTGTTGAATTGGATTTGCTCTAAACAAAACAGTTTGTATTCAGGACAAAAAGTGAATTGCTTTGCCACATCTTTTTGTAGTATTACCTTAGTGCCTTGTTGCAAACAGGATGTTTTGGAATATTTGTAAACTCTACAAGCTTTCTTCTTTTCACTCTGTCAACTAGGTTAGTACTGTGGAGTAACTACAATGTTCTTGATCCATCATCAGTTCTCTCTTATCACAGCCATTCAACTCTGTAACTGGTTTAAAGTCAATATTGGCCTCATGGTTAAATCCCTGAGCAGTTTCCTTCCTCACCAGCAACTGAATTAGGAAAGACGCCTGTATCTTTTTAGTCACATCCAAATAATTAATAACTTCATCATGATCAAACGGACATTCATTGTCTGCTTTTTATTTATTTTTTACCCATCTACCAATAGATGTCCTTATTTGAGAGGCAGTGGAAAACCTCGCTGGTCTTTGTGGTTGAAATTGTGTTTGAAATTCACTGCTCGACTGAGGGACCTTACAGATAATTGTATGTGTGGGGTACAGAGTAGACTATCAAACCCAGGCTGTAACAGAACACCATGTGGAAAAAGACAAGGGGTGTGAATACTTTCTGAAGTGCATTAAGACATTTTTCAGACCCCTTGCCTTTTCCCACATTTTGTTACAATACAGCCTTATTCTAAAATGCATTTGTTTAAACACACAATACCAAATAATGACTAAGCGAAAACAGGTTTTTAGAGATAAGAAAAAACTGAAATACCTTATTTACATAAGTATTCAGACCCTTTGCTATGAGACTCGAAATTGAGCTCAGGTGCATGCTGTTTCCATTGCTAATCCTTGAGATGATTCTACAACTTTATTGAAGTCCACCTGTGGTAAATTCAATTGATTGGACATGATTTGAAAAGGCACACACCTATCTATATAAGGTCCCACAGTTGACAATGCATTTCAGAGCAAAAACCAAGCCATGAGGTCGAAGGAATTGTGTCAAGGCATAGATCTAGGGAAGGGTACCGAAACATTTCTGCAACATTGAAGGTCCCCAAGAACACAGTGGCCTCAATCAATCAGACGGAAGCCACTCCTCAGTAAGAGCCACAGGACAGCCAGCTTGGAAAAAGGCACCTAAACGACTCCAGGACCATGAGATACAAGATTCCCTGGTCTGATGAAATCAAGATTGAGCTCTTTGGCCTGAATGCTAAGCATGACATCTGGAGGAAACCTTGCACCATCCCTACGGTGAAGCCTGGAGGTGTTTTCCAGAGACAGGGACTTGGAAACCAGTCAGAATTGAAGGAAAGATGAATGGAGCAAAGTACAGAGAGATCCTTGAAGAAAACCTGCTCTAGAGCGCTCAGGACCTCAGATGAAGGTTCACATTCCAACAGGACAACGACCCTAAGAACACAGCCAAGACAATGCAGGAGAGGCTTCAGGACAGGTCTCTGAATGTCCTTGAACCCGATCTCTTGAAAGACCTGAAAATAGCTGTGCATCGATGCTCCCCATCCAACCTGACAGAGCTTGAGAGGATCTGCAGGGAAGAATGGGAGAAACTCCCCAAATACAGGTGTGCAAAACTGTCGGAAACCATCTCAGGGTAGCTCATCTCAGGGAAGCTCATCTGCATGGTCGTTGTCCTCACCAGGTTCTAGACCTGTCTGCAGTTTGGTGTCGTAACCGACTTCAGTGGGCAAATGCTCACCTTTGATGGCCATGGGCACGCTGGAGAAGTGTGCTCTTCACCGATGAATCCCGGTTTCAACTGTACCGGGCAGATGGGGTCGTGTGGGCGAGTGGTTTGCTGATGTCAGTGTTGTGAATAGAGTGCCTCATTGTGGTGGTGGGGTTATGGTATGGGCAGGCATATGCTACGGACAACGTACACAATTGATTTTTATCGATGGCAATTTGAATGCACAGAGATATGAGATCCTGAGGCCCATTGTCATGCCATTCATCTGCCACCATCACCTCATGTTTCAGCATGATAAATCACGGCCCCATGTCACAAGGATCTGTACATAATTCCTGGAAGCTGATAATGTCCCAGTTCTTTCATGGCCTGCATACTCACCAGACATGACCAATTGACCCACCAGACCCATTGAGCATGTTTGGGATGCTCTGAAAAGACGTGTACAACAACGTGTTCCAGTTCCCACCAATATCCAGCAACTTTGCACACCCACTGAAGAAGAGTGGGATAACATGCCACAGGACACAATCAACAGTCTGATCAACTCTATGCAAATGAGATGTGTCACGCTTCATGAGGCAAATTATGGTTACAACAGACTGGTTTTCTGATCCACCCCCTACCTTTTTTTGAAGGCATCTGTGGCCAACAGATGCATATCTGTATTCCCAGTCATGTGAAATCCATAGATTAAGTCATACTGAATTTACGGATTTCCTTGTAACTCAGTAAGATCTTTGAAATTGTCTCATGTTGCGTTTATGTTTTAGTTCAATGTATATAATACACTAAAATAAATATTGGGGACGACAGGGGGACGACCTCAATAGAGTGACTGAAATAAAAATGGAAACTGTATAGAAACGATATTGGACCTACATTTATACAGATTCTTGACTGTGTCCAGCTCGCTAAGAATCCCCCAAATGAAAACAAGACCGTCAGGGAGCATCAGAAATTCCCAAAATTATGAATAGAGGACAATTTTTTGCACATTTCTGATGCAGAGGAAAAATAACACATTTCCGTGCGGCGCTCCGGACCTCTTTGAAGACCGAATGTGGCCCCCGGGGGAAAATGTGTTTGACACCACTGGCCCACATCCTCCTAAGCTATGTCTACACAGGCAATGCACAGTCATCAGCCAAAGCCGGCATGTGTTAGCTGAAACACTGTAAACACAGTCATACAGTTTCTAACAGCAGCACAGCCATCCCTGAGACAGGGCTGTTCCAGGAGAAGGGACAGGGCATGAAGCTGAGAGGGAGGTCTTTACTACTACTGCATCCGTCACAGAGAGCACCAAGTCCAACATGACATGCAGCGGAACCAGCTGCATCAGCCACAAGAAGACAGTGATAAGTAGTGCTTGGACATGACTCAAAAATATACGCTTAGGCTGCACTGTGCCATATTTGGAATTGGTTGGCATAACTGACACTCCTGAAAACTCATCTTCACAGTGATCAAATCTGCAGTATGGTGAGTGTCACCTCCACCTCCGCCTGCCTGTCCACATACAACACAAGCAGTAGATAAAGTATAGGTACATTCTGGAAAAAAGGGTTCCAAAAGGGTTCTGCAGCTGTCCCCATGGATAACCCTTTTTTGGTCCCATGTATAACCCTTTTTTGGTCCCATGTATAACCCTTTTTGGCTCCAGGTAGAACTCTTTTGGATTCCATGTAGAACCCTCTGTGGAAAAGGTTCTACATGGAACCAAAATGGTTTATCAAAGGGTTATCCTATGGGGACAGCCGAATAACCTTTTTGGTTCTAGATAGCACCTTTTGAGTGTAATGTTACTGCTGTGTGCTGCATACATACATACATACTGCATGTGAAAGTGGACTAGGTATGGCATAGACAGATAACACAACAAGGTATTTGGCATGAAAGGGATACAGAAGCACAAAGCCAGTATAATTTATATTTTTACAGGTGAGGTGATATCTAAAAAAACAAGGTCTAAATTATTCTAACTTTCTTTCAGAAGAGCACTTAGTGTTTCTTACCTTTCATTCCAAACTTTGACCGCCGTCCATATTTGTTGATGAGAACAAACAGGACAACAAGAAGGACACAGGCAAATCCAGCCAGGCCGACAGCAATAGACACCTGGAGCAGGACAAGACAGGGTTTAGTGAGAGTAGATCTCACAATGAAGATGTCTACCTTAAGTACAGAATAGCCAACAGGCATAAAGCCTGAATGCAGGGTTTGTGAAAATTTGATTAGTAGTGCAATGTTCTACTGAAAATTAAAGGGAATGCATTTTACCATATGGTAAGGTGCAGTAGACTATTGAGGTTTACATAAGTTACTTCAACAACAAAAAACTGTTAGGGCACTCTCTGCACATTAACAATGCCTCTACGTGCCATTCTCCACTGGCAAAAAAACAATACAAAGATAAATCAAAGAGGAGATGCACGAAATGAAGTGGAAGTCTTCTTTCCCCCCCCATGTCAATGCTCTCTTCCCCATTAAAACCTTAAAATGAGCAAATCATCTCCATCCAGTCAATTATGCAGGCTGATGTTTATTGTCATGAGTCTTCTTGTCCTGGAGGCAGAACTGAGCGATTTCCCCTTAAATAGGCCAGCTCAAAAGTCAAAATTGGCTATATTGTCAAATTTGATAAAAACAAAAATGTGCTTTTAGGTCTTCATTTAAGATCAGGGATAGACATTATGGTTAACAGTGTGGTTAAGGTTAAAATCAGATTGTATTACTTGTGGCTGTGCCAGCTAGTGACCACTCTGCAGAGCTTCCTCCAGATCAAGATTCCTGATGAAAAAAACACTAACCTGTACCAATTACAGCACAAAGATGAGTCGAAATTACATTCTTAAGAAGTTGTTAAACACAGTGGCCACAAGGGAAAAGGCAGATAGGAGGGAGCTACAAGGCAAGGGAGTGAAAAATAAAGGAAAATAAACAGATTAAAATAGCTCAAACTAAAGCCTCCTTTTTGTTGTTGTTCCCAGGAAAAAGAAGATGTTCATGTGCTGTATGCAGGCTGTAGCTACACTAGGTTTTAAACAGCCACTTAGTACAGCACCACCATGTTCTCAAACTCACCCCGAATGTGTCCTCCTCAGGCCTGTGTGTTACTGTGATGGTTGGCGTAGGAGTCCCTGTGAAGAAGAACAAAGAACACATTGGTCCTATTTATGAAAGTACTGACTGACAACCTTGAGTTATACTGTATGTTCTGTATAGTACATCCTGAAACATAACATGCAGTCTACACTAAAATTCTGAACAAGCCATAGGCATGGAGATTAACATTTAGAGTTGTAATCCGTGATGGCAGGGGAGAAGGGTGGGTATGGCCTACAGCAGAGATCATCAACTATATTCAGCCATGGGCCATTCAGCCCATTACAAATTTTGCTTACATGTGTATACAATCAAATACACTGAGTGTACAAAACATTAAGAACACCTGCTTTTTCTATGACAGACTGACCAGGTGAATCCAGGTGAAAGCTATGATCCTTATGATGTCACAATCAGTGTGATGTCACAATCAGTGTAGATAAAGTGGAGGAGACAGGATAAATAATTGTTTTTTAGCCTTGAGACATGGATTGTGCATGTGTGCCATTTAGAGGGTGAATGGGAAAGACAGAAGATGTAAGTGCCATTGAACAGGGTCAGGCGCACCGGTTTGTGTCAAGAACTGCAACACTGCTGGGTTTTGCACACTCAACAGTTTCCTGTGTGTATCAAGAATGGTCCACCAACCAAAGGACATCCAGCCAACTTGATACAACTGTGGGAAGCATTGGAGTCAACATGGGCCAGCATCCCTGTGGAACGCTTTCGACACCTTGTAGAGTCCATCCCAACTTATGTTCTTAGGGCAAAAGGTTGGGGTACAACTCAATATTAGGAAGGTGTTTATAATGTTTTGTACACTCAGTGTATTATGCGTGCAAACAGATCCCCCCCCCCAAAAAAAAAAAAAAAATTCTCTTGGAGCTGATTTGCTGGTGTTTTCACAGTCTTTTATGTCCAACAATAAACGTTTTCACATAATTTTATGTCCAACCCTGAGCTACAGTATGTATCAGATGAAATAATTACAGCACAGACCCACAATCCATGCAGCTAACTAATGTTATGGTTAATGCTTTACAAACTGTGTAGTGTTAGTTGGGTTGTTGCCCTTCACAGCTCTGCTTCCATTTCTGATAAACTGAGACCTTTTCTAGTCTCTCCTCATCTGTATCCACTTCTATGGAGACACTCATTCCCTTGGGTTTCCCTCCCATCATGCTCTCTGCTAACAGGCCACGGTGTGGTGGAGTGTAGGGGCGCGGAAAAGAATAGAACAGAACTGTGCTGAGTGTATCTGACAAACCCATCTGTCCTGTTCTGCCTGCCCTCTTCCTCTCCCTGCCTTCCTACCACCAAGTACACTCATCCAACATCATTTCCAGCCCTGACAGTAACAATCTGTCACTCTCTCACGACCGCATTCAGGATTTATTATGCATGGAATATCCCAATGAAGCTCCGGCATGATGTCAATTTGAGGGCCTGGGGATGAAGATCAGTGGTTGTGCGTGCCTCTACATTTAACTCCTAAATTAGAACAGATTAAAGACTAAATGAAAATGCCCTCCTGTTGGTCCTTCAACGAGAGAGGCGTCTAGCTATAACTTGAGTCCTACTCAGCAAATGTAGGCAGTGTATGGTAGGAACAACTGTTTGGAATTAGGGTAGTAAATATCAGAAGATTTAAATTAAATCAAATGTAAGCTCCCATTACCATTTTGTCACTATGTTTATTAAATAGATGTCATGGTACTATTTATGTCATTGTACTTCAGGTAACAGCCAAAATATAGGATTCATTTGAGTAAATGAGGGATACAAAGATTATTGAAAGCAGGTGCTTCCACACAGGTGTGGTCCTGAGTTAATTAAGCAATTAACATCCCATCATGTTTATGGTCATGTATAAAAATGCCCAGTCGCCCATTATTTTGGCTACCATGGCTAGAAGAGATCTCAGTGACTTTGAAAGAGGGGTCTCAAAGGAGGGTTAAAGTGTACAGTTGTGGCCAACATTTTTGAGAATGACACAAATATGAATTTGCAAGTCTGCTGCCTCAGTTTGTATGATGGCAATTGGCATATCTTATGAAGGGTGATCAGATTAATTGCAAAGTCCCTCTTTGCCATGCAAATAAACTGAATCCACAAAAAAACATTTCCACTGCATTTCAGCCCTGCCACAAAAGGACCAGCTGACATGTCAGTGATTCTCTTGTTAACACAGGTGTGAGTGTTGACGAGGACAAGGCTGGAAATCACTCTGTCATGCTGATTGAGTTCGAATAACAGACTGGAAGCTTCAAAAGGAGGATGGTGCTTGGAATCATTGTTCTTCCTCTGTCAACCTTTGTTACCTGCAAGGAAACACGTGCCGTCATCATTGCTTTGCACAAAAAGGGCTTCACAGGCAAGGATATTGCTGCCAGTAAGATTGCACCTAAATCAACCATTTATCGGATCATCAAGAACTTCAAGGAAAGCTGTTCAATTGTTGTGAAGAAGGCTTCAGGGCGCCCAAGAAAGTCCAGCAAGTGCCAGGACCGTCTCCTAAAGTTGATTCAGCTGCGGGATCGGGGCACCACCAGTACAGAGCTTGCTCAGGAATGGCAGCAGGCAGGTGTGAGTGCATCTGCACGCACATTGAGGCGAAGACTTTTGGAGGATGGCCTGGTGTCAAGAAGGGTAGCAAAGAAGCCACTTTTTTTCCAGGAAAAACATCAGTGACAGACTGATATTCTGCAAAAGGTACAGGGATTGGACTGCTGAGGACTGAGGTAAAGTCATTTTCTCTGATGAATCCCCTTTCCGGTTGTTTCGGGCATCCGGAAAAAAGCTTGTCCGAAGAAGACAAGGTGAGCGCTACCATCAGTCCTGTGTCATGCCAACAGTAAAGCATCCTGAGACCATTCATGTGTGGGGTTGCTTCTCAGTCAAGGGAGTGGGCTCACAATTTTGCCTAAGAACACAGCCATGAATAAAGAATGGTACCAACACATCCTCTGAGAGCAACTACTCCCAACCATCCAGGAACAGTTTGGTGATGAGCAATGCCTTTTCCAGCATGATGTCCCGCCTTTCCATAAGGCAAAGGTATAACTAAGTGGCTCGTGGAACAAAACATCAATATTTTGGGTCCATAGCCAGGAAACTCCCCAGACCTTTAATCTAATTGAGAACTTGTGGTCAATCCTCAAGAGGCGAATGGACAAACAAAAACCCACAAATTCTGACAAACTCCAAGCATTGATTATGCAAGAATGGGATGCCATCAGTCAGGATGTGGCTCAGAAGTTAATTGACAGCATGCCAGGGTGGATTGCAGAGGACTTGAAAAAGAAGAGTCAACACTGCAAATGTTGACTCTTGGCCTGAACTTCATGTAATTGTCAATAAAAGCCTTTGACACTTATGAAATGCTTGTAATTACATCAGTATTCCATACTAACATCTGACAAAAATATCTAATATCTAAGGACACTGAAGCAGCAAACCTTGTGAAAATTAATATTTGTGTCATTCTCAAAACTTTTGGCCACGAATGTATATGTGTGTGCGTCTCAGTCACCAGATCTCAACCCAATTAAACACTTATGGAAGATTCTGGAACGTTGCCTGAGACATCGTTTTCCACCACCATCAACAAAGCACCAAAATGATGGACTATCTCATGGAAGAATGGTATTGCATCCCTCCAATAGAGTTCCAGACAGTTGTAGAATATGCCAAGGTGTTCTGGTAGCTCGTGATGGCCCAATGCCATATTAAGATACTTTATCTTGGTGTATCCTTTATTTTGGCAGTTACCTACATTTATTGTTGATGGTCTTAAAATACAAATCATTTACCATAACCCCCTAGAATCGTTTAAATCACGTTTTATTCAGCTAGAGACTTCCGGGTTCTTGCATATCATGGTACTATTTGTCTTATGGTACTACTTCTTGTTGACTGTTTTATAAAATCACTTACCATAATCACCATAATCTGTAGGAAAAGAAGACAGAAAAGGATTTGTCAGTGATGTATTCAACCAATGTGTATATGTGCAGGGCATGTTTAAAGAAGAACATTTTTTACTTTACGACTGGTCAGCAAATACACTATATATACACAACAATATGTGGACACCCCTTCAAATTTGTGGATTCGGCTATTTCAACCATTGCTGACAGGTGTATAAAAATTGAGCACACAGCCATGCAATCTCCATAGACAAACATTGGCAGTAGAATGACCTTACTGAAGAGCTCAGTGACTTTCAACGTGGCACCGTCATGGGATGCCACCTATCCAACAAGTCATTTAGTCAAATTTCTTCCCTGTTAGAGCTGCCATGGTTAACTGTAAATGCTGTTATTGTAAAGTAGAAACGTCTAGGAGCAACAACGACTCAGCTGCAGAGTGGTATGCCACACAAGCTCACAGAAGGGGACCGGTGAGGGCTTGAAGCACCTCACTAACGCTCTTGTGGCTGAATGGAAGCAAGTCCCAGCAGCAATGTTCCAACATCTAGTGGAAAGCATTCCTAGAATAGTGGAGGCTGTTACAGCAGCAAAGGGGGGACCAACTCCATATTAATGCCCATGATTTTGGAATGAGATGTTTGAGCAGGTGTCCACATACTTTTGGTCATGTAGTGTATATCTAAATGTGTTTACTAGGTTTCTACACTTGAGCTAACCAACTTGGGCTGTCATGGAGTTACAGTCAAGCCTTTCAACATCTCCCGTCTCGTTACTGTGCTCTCCACTCCCTATGAACCTCGGAATCCATGTGTTGAATCCCATTATCGTGAGATCCCTTAAAATCGGGTCCCAATCCCGAAATCACTTTAGCCTTTACCAAGAAATCTGCTTCTTCCCGTTAACATGCAAATCTGCATTCGAATTCTGGCATAAGATCTGTATTTTTTTGTTGATAACACATTTTCCTCAGCCCTTGATTGGGGTCGGGTGTGTTGGATGCTGGGGCGGGGATGTGCCACTTTGGGTCACCGGACCAGGATTCAGGGGCACTGTTATAAGCCAAATCATCAAATCAAATACATTTATAAAGCCCTTCTTACATCAGCTGATGTCACAAAGTGCTGTACAGAATCCCAGCCTAAACTCCCAAACAGCAAGAAATGCAGGTGTAGAAGCACGGTGGCTAGGAAAAACTCCCTAGAAAGGCCAGAACCTAGGAAGAAACCTAGAGAGGAACCAAGCTATGAGGGGTGGCCAGTCCTCTTCTGGCTGTGCCGGGTGGAGATTATAACAGAACATGGCCAAGATGTTCAAATGTTGGAGCTGCTAATAGAGATCAGTTTTAATGTCAGCAGTGCTGTTGTAATTACCATTGTATTACTATTATTGTTATTATTTATTGCTATTGTTTTTTTGTACCCTCTTGGTATGATGCCTTAACAGGGTGGGTGGGCGCGATGGCAGGGTGGGTCGGGAGGTGGGCGGGGGAGAGAAGGACTGGGGATGTTGTACTGTTCTAAATGTCTCTACGTTCTCACATTTGAAAATCTACAAATAAAGCATTTAAAATCAAAAAGAACACAAAGTCACCAAAAATATTGTATCTTCACCTCCACACTACCGGTCAAAAGTTTTAGAATACCTACTCATTCAAGGGTTTTTCTTTATTTTTACTATTTTCTACATTGTAGAATAATAGTGAAGACATCAAAATTATGAAATAACTCATATAGAATCATGTAGTAACCAAAAAAGTGGTAAACAAATCAAAAAATATTTTATATTTGAGATTCTTCAAAAAGCCACCCTTTGCCTTGATGACAGCTTTGCACACTCAATGGCATTCTCTCAACCAGCATCACCTGAAACGCTTTTCCAACAGTCTTCAAGGAGTTCTCACATATGCTGAGCACTTGTTTGCGGCTTTTCCTTCACTCTGCGGTCCAACTCATCCCAAACCATCTCAATTGGGTTGAGGTTTGGAGACTGTGGAGGCGAGGTCATCTGATGCAGCACTCCATCACTTCCTTCTTGGTAAAATAGCCCTTTCACATCCTGGAGGTGTGTTGGGTCATTGTTATAAATTATACTCCTACTAAGCTCAAACCAGACGGGATGGAGTATCGCTGTGGAATGCTGTGGTAGCCATGCTGGTTAAGTGTGCCTTGAATTCTAAATATATCACTGACAGTGTCATCAGCAAAGCACCCCCACACCATCACACCTCCTCCTCCATGCTTTGCGGTGGGAAATACACATGCAGAGATCATCCGTTCCCCCAAACTGCATCTCACAATGACACGGTGGTTGGATCCAAAAATCTCCAATTTGGACTCCAGACCAAAGGACAAATATCCACCGGTCTAATGTCCATTGCTCATGTTTCTTGGCTCAAACAAGTCTCTTCTTCTTATTGGTGTCCTTTAGTAGTGTTTTCTTTGCAGCAATTCGACCATGAAGGCCCGTTTACCACAGTATCCTATGAACAGTGGATGTTGAGATGTGTCTGTAAATTGAACTCTGTGAAGCATTTATTTGGGCTGCAATTTCTGAGGCTGGTAACTCTAATGAACATATCCTCGACAGGAGAGGTAACTCTGGGTCTTCTATTCCTGTGGCAGTCATCATAAGAGCCAGTTTTATTATAGCGCTTGATGGTTTTTGCGACTTCTTGACATTTTCCGGATTGACTGACTAATGATTGTCTGTCATTTCTCTTTGCTTATTTGAGCTGTAATTGCCATAGTATGGACTTGGTCTTTTACCAAATAGGGCTATCTTCTGTATAACCCCTACCTTGTCACAACACAACTAATTGTCTCAAAAACATTAAGGAAAGAAATTCCACAAATTAATTTAAGAAGTCACACCTGTTAATTAAAATGCATTCAGGTGACTACCTCGTGAAGCTGGTTGAGAGAATGCCAAGATCAAGGCAAAGTGTGGCCATTTGAAGAATCTCAAATATAAATATATTTTGATTCCTTTATCACTTTTTTGGTTACTACATGATTTCATATGTGTTTTTTCATAGTTTTGATGTCTTAACTATTATTCTACAATGTAGAAAATAGTCTAAATAAAGAAAAACCCTTGAATGAGTAGGTGTTCTAAAACTTTTGACAAGCAGTGTACATAAATCCCATTTATGAATAGAGGTCTAACAGAGAGAGCGAATGTCCTATATTCATCAATGACCCTGTTAATAAGTCAGTAAAACTTGGTCCTCAGTGACTCTCAACAGTTTTCAGCTCTGCTTCATCAATTCCACTGATCCATGCAATATCATGTTGGACTAATGAAAGGTCACAGATATGAAGCTACTATGCAGTGTATATCTGTACTATTATATACAGCATAGCTTCTTTAGCTAGTATAATCTACCTACCGTCTGGAAACGGGGCGTTGAGGAAGTGTCCATACACTGTCTTGGTGGTGACTCCTAGGAAGTTGCTAGCCTCCAGAGTGTAGTTGCCATTGTTGTGGTGCGTGGGGTCCTTGAAGTTGAGGCATCCCTCTAGGTAGTCCTGGTAGGTATCCATCTCAGTGCGGATGTAGTCACTGGGGGAGATCTCGTTGTCCCGGTGGAACCAGCGCAGGGTGGGCAGGGGGTTGCCACGCACCGTGAACTCTATGCAGGTTTCATGGCGACGCTCGGGCTCATCCAGCTTCAGGATGGTGGGGGGGACTGTTGGGAGGACAGACAGGAGGAGAGGAGCATCAGGAATGACAGAGATGCGTTCTTTAATGTGTCAGCGTCCGGACATGTGCCACACATTAAAATACAATGTTTTAGTTACACCATGTAGCCTTGTTCAGGAGCCTGCACTTGTTTTACTATGTCTGACGCAGGACAGTCACACAATGTTCTATAGTTACACCCTGTACCCATGTATTTTCAAGTTTGTCTGTAGAGACTGAGTGGTTTTGAAGGCCAATCATATGAATGGTGTTTTGTTGACTTTTGAATATGCTGCTAGGATGTGGCTACTGACCACAGGAACATTGGTTTGTCTCCAGGCTTTTGGTTGAGTGGACACATCCACTCTGAACGATGGCGGCCAGACGCAGTAATAATATAACACCTCATAAAAGTGCCCACCACTTAACTCCACATCTATGGTCAATCTGTTAGAAGCTAACCTTCTGCAAATCCAGGGCTGTGAATGTGGCATACAGAGCTCATGTAAAGAATCAATCATATTCTGATTCACTGTTAATTCAGCTAAAATACACGCGATGCTCAGAGGTATTGTGGCAAGGAAACAACACATGAAGCGGACTACATTTCCTGCGGAAAAATGTTGGAAACAAGCAGCCCTATGCTGTCAACCAGAATCATGTTTATTTTCCAAGCTATAGCACACAATATTTTACATGCAGTAGGTTATTTTGAAAGACCGAAGAGTTTAGTCTGCTTTGTGTTTTCTTTATTGCCATGGACAATCAGATATCGTAGTATCGTGACAACCCTAAAATACACACTGTATACACCGAGTACATGCCAATTTCCTCATTGTTAGTAATTCAAGGTCAAACACAGGGGGTCTCTGTGAAAATATTCAGAAAAACACCCTGAAAATGAGTGTTTGAGATAGAGGGGCTGTAGAAAGAGAGAGACAGACAGAGAGAGCGTAAGAGTGAGAGAGAGAGAGAGACATTAGTTTCCACCTGAGTTTACAGATCTCATCATAATCTCTGGGAATCAATATGCATTGGATATGGAGGGAATAGTGTTGCACCCTGTTGGCCAACACCACTCAGTATGAATGTAAATGCAGGAGCAACAAACGCTCATCATATTACCCTGTTCTGGTATCCAGCTGAAGGAAACAATGTGGTCTAATAAGGGAACTTGACGATCAGTTAGTCTAACTAATCACCACAGCTGTTGACATTCTCTGTTTTAAGGCGTTTCCAACAGACAAGCCAAGCGGCTGTTGAGATGATTGGTAATTACCAGGAAGGTTAGGAAACCAAAGAGCATGTGGCTTCATAAAGAACAACACAAACAAAAACAAATGGCTTTCCTGTGTTGCACCAGTGCACTGCCACTGAATAACTAGGGTCAGAGCCCCTCTCTCCTCGCTCGGCTGGAAAGCAATCATGCACATTATGTGATGAAACATTCTATGAATCTCTGCAATCTTTCACGTGGAGGACCACTGCCTTGTCATGGATGAAATATATCCACATCCAAGGAAACCAACTCCAAGTAGAGAGACTTTCAGTAGTTTGAAGGCCAACCATACAAATGGTGTTTTGTTGACATTTGAATCTGCTGCTAGGATGTGGCTACTGACCACAGGAACATTGGTTTGTCTCCAGGCTTTTGGTTGAGTGGACACATCCACTCTGAACGATGGCGGCCAGACGCAGTAATAATATCACACCTCATAAAAGTGCCCACCACTTAACTCCACATCTATGGTCAATCTGTTAGAAGCTAACCATCTGCAAATCCAGGGCTGTGAATGTGGCATACAGAGCTCATGTAAAGAATCAATCATATTCTGATTCACTGTTAATTCAGCTAAAATACACTAGGGATGTCACAATACCAGTATTGCGATTCTCAGAGGTATTGTGGCAAGGAAACAACACATGAAGCGGACTATATTTCCTGAGGAAAACAGTCCTAATGTTGGAAACAAGCAGCCTTATGTTGTCAACCAGAATCATGTTTATTTTCCAAGCTATAGCACACAATATTTTACATGCAGTAGGTTTCTTTAAAGACCAAAGAGTTTAGTCTGCTTTCTGTTTTCTTTGTTGTCATGGACAATCATATATTGTAGTATTGTGACAACCCTAAAATACACCCTGAAAACGAGTGCTTGAGATAGGGGGGTGTAGAAAGAGAGCATGAGAGAGAGAGAGTGAGAGAGACTGAGATGAAGAGAGGGGGAGAGAGAGAGCGAGAGCAAGAGTACATAGCCAATAATAAAACATTTGAAATATCTACAGTTGAAGTCGGAAGTTTACATACGCTTAGGTTGGAGACATTAAAACTTGTTTTTAAACCACTCCACAAATGTCTTGTTAACAAACTATAGTTTTGGCAAGTCGCGTTGGACATCTACTTTGTGCATGACACAAGTATTTTTTCCAACAATTGATTACAGACCAATTATTTCACTTATAATTCACTGTATCACAATTTCAGTGGGTCAGAAGTTTACATACACTAAGTTGATTGTGCCTTTAAACAGCTTGGAAAATTCCAGAAAATTATGTAATGGGTTTAAAAGATTCTGATAGGCTAATTGACATCATTTGAGTCAATTGGAGGTGTACCTGTGGATGTATTTCAAGGCCTACCTTCAAAGTCAGTGCGTCTTTGCTTGACATCATGGGAAAATCAAAATAAATAAATAAAAGACCTCATAAAAAAATGTAGACCTCCACAAGTCTAGTTCATCCCTGGGAGCAATTTCCAAATGCCTGAAGGTACCACGTTCAGCAGTACAAACAAGAGTACACAAGTATAAACACCATGGAACCATGCAGCCGTCATACCGCTCAGGAAGGAGACACGTTCTGTCTCCTAGAGATGAACGTATTTTGGTGCCAAAAGTGCAAATCAATCCCAGAACAACAGCAAAGGACGTTGTAAAGATGCTGGAGGAAACAGGTACAGAAGTATTTATATCCACAGTAAAACAAGTCCAATATTGACAGAACCTGAAAGGCCGCTCAGCAAGGAAGAAGCCCCTGCTCCAAAACCGCCATAAAAAAGCCAGACTAAAGGTTTGCAACTTCACATGGAGACAAAGATCTTACTTTTTGTCCCCTGGTCTGATGACACAAAAATAGAACTGTTTGGCCATAATGACCATCGTTATGTTTGGAGGAAAAAGGGGGAGGCTTGCAAGCCAAAGAACACCATCCCAACCATGAAGCACGGGGGTGGCAGCATCATGTTGTGGGGGTGCTTCGCTGCAGGAGGGACTGGTGCACTTCACAAAATAGATGGCTTCATAAGGAAGGAAAATTATGTGGATATATTGAAGCAACATCTCAAGACATCAGTCAGGAAGTTAAAGCTTGGTCGCAAATGGGTCTTCCAAATGGACAATGACCCCAAGCATATTTCCAAAGTTGTGGAAAATTGCTTAAGGACAACAAAGTCAAGGTATTGGAGTGGCCATCACAAAGTGCTGACCTCAAGCCTATAGAAAATTTGTAGGCAAAACTGAAAAAGCGTGTGCGAGCAAGTAGGCCTACAAACCTGACTCAGTTACATGAACTCTGTCAGGAGGAATGGGCCAAAATTCACCCAACTTATTGTGGGAAGCTTGTGGAAGGCTACCCGAAACGTTTCACCCAAGTTAAACAATTTAAAGGCAATGCTACCAACTACTAATTGAGTGTATGTAAACTTCTGACCCACTGGGAATGTGATGAAAGAAATAAAAGCTGAAATAAATCATTCTCTCTACTATTTTTCTGACATTTCACATTCTTAAAATAAAGTGGTGATCCTAAATGACCTAAAACAAGGGACATTTTTACTTAGATGAAATGTCAGGAATTGTGTAAAACTGAGGTTAAATGTATTTGGCTAAGGTTATATAAACTTCCGACTTCAACTGTATATTCTTTGAAATTTTTGGGAAGTGTTACATTCACTAATATTTCTCTTGTTTATTTCCCTTTTGTTTGTTGTATATTTCATTTGCTTTACCATTGTAAACATGTTTCCCATGCCAATAAAGCCCATTGAATTGAATTGAGAGAGAGTGTAAGAGAGCGTAAGAGAGAGTAAGCGAGCATAAGAGAGAGAGAGACTTGTTTCCACCTGAGTTTGCAGATCTCATCATAATCTCTGGGAATCAATATGTATTGAGTATGGAGAGAATAATGTTACACCTCTATTGGCCAACTGCCTTGTCATGGATAAAATATTCACATCCAAGAGAACTACCTCCCAGCTCGCAGGCATCAATATTCAATACACTGGCCTCTGGGCATTGATAGAATGGAATGCTAGATTGGATAAAAGCAGGCCTAGTTATAGAATGGAGAGGATAGAATGGACATGCGTATTGATAGAATGGAGAGGAAAAAATTGATAGGAGTACTGATAGAATGGAACTGCTAGATTGGATAAAAGCAGGCCTAGTTATAGAATGGAGAGGATAGAATGGACATGCGTATTGATAGAATGGAGAGGAAAAAATTGATAGGAGTACTGATAGAATGGAACTGCTAGATTGGATAAAAGCAGGCCTAGTTATAGAATGGAGAGGATAAAATGGATAGGAGTACTGATAGAATGGATAGGAGTAGTAATATAATGGCAAAAATATAATGGATAGGAGTACTGACAGAATGGAGAGGATAGAATGGATAGGAGTACTGATAGAATGGAGAGGATAGAATGGATAGGAGTACTGATAGAATGGATAGGAGTAGTAATATAATGGATAGGAGTACTGATAGAATGGAGAGGATAGAATGGATAGGAGTACTGATAGAATGGAGAGGATAGAATGGATAGGAGTACTGATAGAATGGAGAGGATAGAATGGATAGGAGTACTGATAGAATGGAGAGGATAGAATGGATAGGAGTACTGATAGAATGGATAGGAGTAGTAATATAATGGATAGGAGTACTGATAGAATGGAGAGGATTGAATGGATAGGAGTACTGATAGAATGGATAGGAGTAGTAATATAATGGATAGGAGTACTGATAGAATGGAGAGGATAGAATGGATAGGAGTACTGATAGAATGGATAGGAGTAGTAATATAATGGATAGGAGTACTGATAGAATGGAGAGGATTGAATGGATAGGAGTACTGATAGAATGGATAGGAGTAGTAATATAATGGATAGGAGTACTGATAGAATGGATAGGAGTAGTAATATAATGGCAAAAATATAATGGATAAGAGTACTGACAGAATGGAGAGGATAGAATGGATAACATTGAATGGATAGGAGTACTGATAGAATGGAGAGGATAAAATGGATATGAGTACTGATAGAATGGAGAGGAAAGAATGGATAGGAGTACTGATAGAATGGAGAGGATAGAATGGATATGAGTACTGATAGAATGGAGAGGATAGAATGGATAGGAGTACGGCCCATTCAATCTGGCCCACGGGTCGTATGAGTAAAAAAGTATAATAAAGAATATAATTGAGAAGAAATTCAGCCATTCAGCCACAAGAGCATTAGTGAGGTTGGGCACTGATGTTTGGAGATAAAGCCTGGCTCGCAGTCTGCATTCCAATTCATCCCAAAGGTGTTCGATGAGGTTGAGGCCAGGACTCAAAGTGCAGGCCAGTCAAGTTTTTCCACATCGATCTCGACAAACCATTTCTGTGTGGACCTTGCTTAGTGCACAGGGGCATTGTCATGCTGAAACAGGAAAGGGCCATCCCCAAACTTTTGCCACAAAGTTGGAAGCACAGAATCATCTAGAATGTAATTGTATGCTGTATCGTTAAGATTTCCCTTCACTGGAACTAAGGGGCCCGAACCATGAAAAATAGCCCCAGACCATTACACCAACCTCCACCTGTTGGCACTAAGCATAAGGGAAGTTAGAATTTTCCTGATATCCTCCAAACCCAGATTCGTCCGTCAGACTAACAGATGGTGAAGTGTGATTCATCACTCCAGAGAGAGCATTTCCACTGCTCCAGAGTCCAATGGCGGCGAGCTTTACACCACTCCAGCCGACCCTTGGCATTGTGCATGGTGATCTTAGGCTTGTGAGCGGCTGCTCATCCATGGAAACCCATTTCATGAAGCTCCTGATGAACAGTTAGACATTTGAAGCGCGGCCCTCCATACCACGGTGAAGACCGAATGCTAACCGCAAATTAGTTTGACACCTCTGGGTTACTATCTATAAGATGGAGTTTATGATCAGTAGTCAGACATTAGAATGCAAGGGAGATTGCTTATTCCTTATAGCTGGAATCCTTAGTTGCTACATCAATTTTTGGACTTATAAATTAAGAATATATACCCATTGATTCTCAAAGAATATAACTTATAAATGCCTCATAAGCTTAGTTCGACTGTCATACCCCATCAGAACCCAAAAAACATGTTTATTATAACAATGTTTGTAAACAATGCACATGTAAAAAAAAAAAACACTGAATAGCCACAAAACATGGTTAAATCTATAATGTTGATATCATAGATGGTCAGTCCTTGCAACCATAGCTCTGCCAATGAATTTGAGAGTGGTTACACTTCTCCAGGCCCATCCCTCATCTTTTTAACAAAACACAAGCGAGGTGACTGCTTTTTTTATTGTTTCAATTAAGAATTCTAGCTTGAATTCTAGCTTTTTAATAATTTTACACATATACTGTAACATACCACTAGTCTACTTTACAGGAGAATGTGACAATGCAAAACCTCATTTTTAGAAATGTTTGCAAATGTATTAAAAATAAAAACAGAAATATATTATTTACATAAGTATTCAGACCCTTTGCTATGAGACTTGAAATTGAGCTCAGGTGCCTCCTGTTTCCATTGATAATCCTTGAGATGGTTCTACAACTTAATTGGAGTCCAGCTGTGGTAAATTCAATTGATTGGACATGATTTGGAAAGGCACCTACCTACCTGTCTATATAAGGTCCCACAGTTGACAGCGTATGTCAGAGCAAAAACCAAGTCATGAGGTCGAAGAAATTGTCCTTAGAGCTCCGAGACAGGATTGTGTCGAGGCACATATCTGGAGAAGTGTACCAAAATATGTCTGCAGCATTGAAGGTTCCCAAGAACACAGTGGCCTCCATCAATCTTAAATGGAAGAAGTTTGGAACCACCAATACTCTTCCTAGAGCTGGCTGCCCGACCAAACTGAGCAATCTGCGGAGAAGGGCCTTGGTCAGGGAGGTGACCAAGAACCCGATGGTCACACAGACAGAGCTCCAGAGTTCCTCTGTGGAGATGGGAGAACCTTCCAGAAGAACAACCATCTCTGCAGCGCTCCACCAATCAGGCCTTTATGGTAGACTGGCCAGACGGAAGTGACTCCTCAGTAAAAGGCACATGACAGCCCACTTGGAGTTTGCCAAAAAACACCCAAAGGACCCTCAGGCCATGAGAAACAAGATTCTCTGGTCTGATGAAACCAAAATTGAAATCTTGGCCTGAATGCTAAGCGTCACGTCTGGAGGAAACCTGGCACCATCCCTACGGTGAAGCATGGTGGTGGCAGCATCATGCTGTGAGGATGTGTTTCAGCGACAGGGACTGGGAGACTAGTCAGGATTGAGGGGAAGATGAACAGAGCCAAGTACAGAGAGATCCTTAATGAAAACCTGCTCCAGAGCACTCTGGACCACAGACTGGGGCAAAGGTTCACCTTCCAACAGGACAATGACCTTAAGCACACAGCCAAGACAATGCAGGAGTAACTTTGGGACAAGCCTCTTAATGTCCTTGAGTGGCCCAGCCAGAGCCCAGACTTGAACCTGATCGAACATCTCTGGAGAGACCTGAAAATCGCTGTGCATAGACGCTCCCCATCCAACCTGACAGAGCTTGAGAGGATCTGCAGAGAAGAATGGGAGAAACTCCCCAAATACAGGTGTGCCAAGCTTGTAGTGTCATACCCAAGAAGACTCAATGCTGTAATCGGTGCTTCAAAAAGGTGCTTCAACAATGTACTGAGTAAAAGGGTTTGAATACTTATGTAAATGTGATATCTGTTGTTGTTTTTTAATACATTTGCAAAAAAAATCTAAAAACCTGGTTTTGCTTTGTCATTATGGGGTATTGTGTGTAAATTGATTATATTATTATTATTATTATTTGTATCTTTATCAATCTTAGAATAAGGCTGTAACGTAACAACATTTTGAAAAATTCAAGGGGTCTGAATACTTTCCGAATCCACTGTACATGTAACTTAGATGCACATAAAGAATTCATAGCACAATTTGAGGAATAAAATGTAATTAAACGTTGTCTGCATATAAAAGCTAAATAGTGGTGTAACAAGGTGCTTGACAACATCTGCAGCATTCATGGGCTGACTGTGATCTGAATATTTGCATTCTGTACATGCATTGGAGAGTGAGCTGAATATTATCTCCATCAAACAGCAAACACAGTGTTTGCGATGTGCAATTTGATTAATACAAACTTTGAAGTGGAATTGGTTATCACTACGTACAATGGACAGTGAGCTGAATTGAGGTGTTGGCCATCCCCACTTTGTTCTCTGCTATACAGGTCAGCATGTAGAAGTTGTCATCGCGACTCACGTTGAACAGGGTCAGATTGATGGAGTGGACATTGGGCCAGTACACAGTGGACTGGAACAGAGCAGGAGAGAAAGAGAGAGGAGTGAGTGATACAGTAGGATAAAGATAAAGGTGCTTGACAACCTCATAGCATAGCGGCAGACAAACTCCATTAAGGATTTTAGATGTAATATTCTGCATGTTAAACATTTCCAGGGTTTCAGAAAGCTGTGAAATCAGAAACACACAATTGGACATGGACATTCTCTATTGCACAACAACTGAATTTCATAACTAACTGGAATCTAAATGGCACTGACCCTGAAGTTGTACTGTAGCTAACACAAACTCCAAGGTCACAAGCCAGGTAGTTTCATGCAGCTAGATATACACAAATCACAATGATACATTACATGACCAAAAGTATGTGGAGACCTGCTTGTCGAACATCTCATTCCAAAATCATTGGTATTAATATGGCTTGGTCCCCCCTTTGCTGTTATAACAGCCTCCACTCTTCTGGGAAGGTTTTCAACTAGATGTGGAACATTACTACTGGGACTTGCTTCCATTCAGCCACAAGAGCATTAGTGAGGTGGTGCACTGATGCTGGGAGATTAAGCCTGGCTTGCAGTCTCCGTTCCAATTTATCCCAAAGGTGTTCAATGAGGTTGATGCCAGGGCTTTGTGTAGGCCAGTCAAGTTCTTCCACACTAATTTCGACAAACCATTTCTGTATGGACCTCGCTTTGTGCACTGTCATGTATGGACCTCGATTTGGGCATTGTCATGCTGAAACAGGAAAGGGCCTCCCAAAACTGTTGCCACAAAGTTGGAAGCACATAATCGTCTAGAATGTCATTGTATGCTATAGCATTAAGATTTTCATTCACTGGGAGCCAGAACCATGAAAAACAGCTCAAGACCATTATTCCTCCACCAAACTTTACATTTGGCACTATGCATTGGGTCAGGTAACATTGTCTTTTTTTATTTTTTTAAATTTATTTTACCTTTATTTAACTAGGCAAGTCAGTTAAGAACAAATTCTTATTTTCAATGACGGCCTAGGAACAGTGGGTTAACTGCCTGTTCAGGGGAACAGAACGACAGATTTGTACCTTGTGAGCTCGGGGATTTGAACTTGCATCCTTCCAGTTACTCGTCCAACGCTCTAACCACTAGGCTACCCTGCCGTCCTGGTATCCGCCAAAAAACTAATTTGTCTGTCGGACTGCCAAATGGTGAAGTGTGATTCATCACTACAGATAACGCGTTTCCACTGCTCCAGAGTCCTTTGGCGGCGTGCTTCACACCACTCCAGCCAATGCTTGGCATTGCAGGTGATCTTAGGCTTTTGTGCGTCTGCTCGGCCATGAAAATCCATTTCATAAAGCTCACGCCGAAAAGTTATTGTGCTGACGTTGCTTACAGAGGCAGTTTGGAACTCGGTAGTGAGTGTTGCAACCGAGGGCAGGAAATGGTTACGCGCTACGCGCTTCAAAATTCAGTGGTCCCATTCTGTGAGCTTGTGTGGCCTACCACTTCGCGGCTGAGCCGTTGTCGCTCTTAAACGTTTCCACTTCACAATAACAGCGCTTACAGTTGACAGCAGCTCTAGCAGGGCGGAAATTTGACGAACTGACTTGTTGGAAAGGTGGCCTCCTATGACGGTGCCACGTTGAAAGTCACTGAGCTCTTTAGTAAAGGCCAGTAAGTAAGTAAGGCCATTATACTGCCAATGGAGACTGCATTGCTGTGTGCTCGATGGGTGCTCAATGGGTGTGGCTGAAATAGCCAAATCCACTGATAAGGGGTGTCCACATACTTTAGTATACATAGTGTACAACCCAGTGATCAATAGAATCACAGAGTGCATTGTGTGTCCCCTGGTTTGTCCCCTAGCCCACCTGGTGAGTGTTGATGGAGTGGAGGTCAATGACGGTCCAGTCCACCTCAGGTAGGGGGGATCCAGATCCATTACAGGTGATGGTGACTCTGTCCCCCTCAACAACCGTGAGGTTAAAGTGCGTCACACTGATGTCCGGCAGGTCTGAGAGACAGAGAGAGAAAGGTGGAGAGAGGGAGGGAAAGAGAGAGAGAGAGAGAGAGAGAGAGACAGAGAGGGAATACAATAGAACCTAGACACAGCACACTTGAAATTCTCACTGAGACACTTTGAGCTATTGTGAATTCTATTTGGGAAAGGGAAAGGAAGGAACAAGCAGAGTTTCAGAACAGTGAGTTGTCATGTCTCTTTTTGGCCAGGCTGTCATGAGATGAGTTATGACAGGCGTTTAGGTCATTCTTAAGAATTCGATGTGAATAGTCTAGGCTCTATGACAGCCATTCCAAGTAAAGTGCTCCCTATTATTCTACCATGGGATGATTGAGGAGTGTGAAGCAGGGAACGTGGCGCCAGTGGTTCGTACCACAGAGTGAGATATTCATAGCCTGCAGAGGGATCTTGGAGGCTCCGTTGTTGCAGAAGAGTTGCTGGGTGTTCAGGCCAGCCTCCCCTCGCTGCTGCCACAGCTGGATCCAGCGGATATCACAGCCACACTCAAACACCACTTCTTCCAGCCTCCTGTGGAGAGGGAGGGAGGGGGAGAGAGAGGGAGGGAGGGAGGGAGGGGGAGAGGGAGGGAGGGAGGGAGGGAGGGAGGGAGGGAGGGAGGGAGGGAGGGAGCGAGAGAGAGAGAGAGAGAGAGAGAGAGAGGGGGACAGAGAGAGAGAGAGAGAGAGAGAGAGAGAGAGAGAGAGAGAGAGAGAGAGAGAGAGAGAGAATAAAAAATAAATGTTGAGAAACAACACTATGCATCTGTGGTCATTTACCGTCAAGACAGGCAGAAGTAGTGAAGAACAGTCTTATCCTCCAGACCAGCCCATAACAGTCATCACACCGTGCCTGGGAAGGAACTGGAGACCCTCCATCTCATCTCCAGGCCAGGATGTCTTGCTCCCAGACAGACTAAATTACTTTTTTGCTTGCTTTGAGTACAATACAGTGCCACTGACACGGCCCGCTACCAAAACCTGCGGGCTCTCCTTCACTGCAGCCGACGTGAGTAAAACATTTAAACGTGTTAACCGTCGCAAGGCTGCAGGCCCAGACGGCATCCCCAGCAGTGTCCTCAGAGCATGCGCAGACCAGCTGGCTGGTGTGTTTGCGGACATATTCAATCAATCCTTATCCCAGTCTGCTGTTCCCACATGCTTCAAGAGGGCCACCATTGTTCCTGTTCCCAAGAGAGCTAAGGTAACTGAGCTAAACGACTACCGCCCGTAGCACTCACTTCCATCATCATGAAGTGCTTTGAGAGACTAGTCAAGGAGCATATCACCTCCACCCTACCTGACACCCTAGACCCACTCCAATTTGCTTACCGCCCCAATAGGTCCACAGACGACGCAATCGCAACCACACTGCACACTGCCCTAACCCATCTGGACAAGAGGAATACCTATGTGAGAATGCTGTTCATCGACTACAGCTCAGCATTTAACACCATAGTACCCTCCAAACTCGTCATCAAGCTCAAGACCCTGGGTCTTGATCCCGCCCTGTGCAACTGGATACTGGACTTCCTGACGGGCCACACCCAGGTGGTGAGGGTAGGTAACAACATCTCCACCCCGCTGATCCTCAACACTGGGGCCCCACATGGGTGCGTTCTGAGCCCTCTCCTGTACTCCCTGTTCACCCACGACTGTGTGGCCATGCACGCCTCCAACTCAATCATCAAGTTTGCGGACAACACTACAGTGGTAGGCTTGATTACCAACAACGATGAGACGGCCTACAGGGAGGAGGTGAGGGCCCCCGGAGTGTGGTGTCAGGAAAATAACCTCACACTCAACGTCAACAAAACTAAGGAGATGATTGTGGACTTCAGGAAACAGCAGAGGGAGCACCACCCTATCCAAATCGACGGGACAGTAGTGGAGAGGGTAAGTTCCTCGGCATACACATCACGGACAAACTGAATTGGTCCACCCACACAGACAGCGTTGTGAAGGAGGCTGAAGAAATTTGCCTTGCCACCAAAAGCACTCACAAACTTCTACAGATGCACAATCAAGAGCATCCTGTTGGGCTGTATCACCGCCTGGTACGGCAACTGCTCCGCCCACAACCGTAAGGCTCTCCAGAGGGTAGTGAGGTTTGCACAACGCATCACCGGGGCAAACTACCTACCCTCCAGGACACCTACACCACCCGATGTCACAGGAAGGCCATAAAGATCATCAAGGACAACAACCACCCGAGCCACTGCCTGTTCACCCCGCTATCATCCAGAAGGTGAGGTCAGTACAGGTGCATCAAAGCAGGGACTGAGAGACTGAAAAACAGCTTCTATCTCAAGGCCATCAGACTGTTAAACAGCCACCACTAACATTGAGTGGCTGCTGCCAACATACTGACTCAACTCCAGCCACTTTAATAATGGAAATTGATGGAAATTGATGTAAAAATGTATCACTAGCCACTTTAAACAATGCCACTTAATATAATGTTTACATACCCTACATTTCTCATCTGATATGTATATGTATATACTGTACTCTATATCATCTACTGCATCTTGCCACCTTTATGTAATACGTGTATCACTAGCCACTTTAAACTATGCCACTTTCTGTTTATATACCCTACATTACTCATCTCATATGTATATACTGTACTCTATACCATCTACTGCATCTTGCCTCTGCCGTTCTGTACCATCACTCATTCATATATCTTTATGTACATATTCTTATCCCTTTACACATGTTTGTATAAGGTAGTAGTTTTGGAATTGTTAGGTTAGATTACTCTTTGGTTATTACTGCATTGTCGGAACTAGAAGCACAAGCATTTCGTTACACTCCCATTAACCTCTGCTAACCATGTGTACGTGACAAATCATTTGATTTGATTTGACTAACCGTAGGCTGGGGCTGGAAGCGGGTGGATATGATTTGGACTTAGCCCTTCCCTCAACAAACACAGGCCCTGCACCATCCCTGGCTAAATCAATATTGTCACATTAACGTGAACGACACGGATGACAAATTTGAAAATGATAGCAGGGAAGAGCTAAAGGTCTTCTTTGTAGAACCACCCAGAGCAAATACACTTTTAAATTCATGTGCTTTGGTGGGTGACCGTGAATTTCAATATTGAAAATAGAATATCACAGTGCTTGAGCATGAGCACATACTGTACAGTAAGACTCACATTATTTTAACAAAGGATTAATGAGGGTTGGAGAACAGGAGGGGTGTGATGTTCATACCCTGTGATGCTCAAAACATTAATAATGATTTGAATTATTAATCATAATTATCCCCTTAAACAACACGCCTAACACACTCCCACCCACGACCCCCTCACACCCCGGCTTTCCAGATCCTCACACCCAGGCAGCTCCTGTGATGAGGTGTGGGGTTCTGATGAGACAGACTGGGTATCACTGTTAGCTCTACTGCTTCAAACAAGCCTTTATACGACATCATGTCGGTTCCTCTATTTTATCCCTTAAGATACATTTGTCCAGACATTTCTTATTCATTAAGATAAGGAGAATGGGTCAAATGAATAGTCCTCACAATGCTCATATCTGAATAAAATATTGAACGTGCCCATTGTATTCTTTCTGTCTTTCATCCACATGGGAAAACGACTTTCCGCTTTTGACATCTTTCCTGACATTATTATCACATTTGTTACATTTGTCCATGGACCAGAGAAGACTATGAAGTGGCAGTTAGCATGTCTAATCCCTTTAGTTCCACATGATGTGCACCCTGCTTCCTGCTGCCTGCTGCCCGCTTTTTGCTGCCCGCTTCCTGCTGCCTGCTTCCTCCTGCCTGGGTCTCTGAGGGCCTAGTGGGTAGTACAGCGCAGCACACTAGATCCAACATATGGAAAGAGAGATAAAACACCTGGACCTGGAGGACATTTCATTAACATGATCTTAGCTAGCTGTGTGCTTGTATACTTATTGATTCACCAGTTGACAAAAGAGAGATAACCTTTCTGATTTACAAGATGGGGTCAGAGATCGTGAAAAGCGGAGTGTGCATGCCAAATGGACATCGCAGCCATCGCTATACACTACGTAACACGCAGGTCTGGATGGGGGGGGAGTCACTCACAGAGACTTTTTCTGTTTCTTTAAATGATGAGGTATTTGCCTGCAGTACATGGACTAACTTGGCTTTGTGCAGTATTGTGTGTTCTGTTCTGTCCAAGGACAGAGTACCCTGGGTTCATTTTTCCACGTGTGCATTAAGTCGCTTTGAAGAATGGTGATCAAAGGCTTCCTACAGTACTTACAACATGAATAAAACACCTTTATGAAGTGTGTGTGTGTGTGTGTGTGTGTGTGTGTGTGTGTGTGTGTGTGTGTGTGTGTGTGGGGGGGCAGCACAGGAGGTTGGTGGCACCTTAATTGGGGAGGACAGGCTCATGGTAATGGCTGGAGTGGAATAAGTGGAATGGTATCAAACACATTGTTTCTATGTGTTTGAAGCCATTCCACTTGCTCTGTTCCAGACATTATTATGAGCCTCCTCTGGTTGGCAGATGGCCTTTTTTATTACTCAGTACCATCACAACATACCTTTGAAAAGATGTACTTAATTAACAACATAGAGACAATAAACCGAGGATAGCATGATATAAAGATAACCCAAGGGGGGTTTGGCCACAGCACTGACTGATTATGGCCTGTGAGAATATCCATTTGCATATCTTCTACTAACCTGAATAAAACATCAAATTAACCTTTGGAAAGGTCAAGGTGGCATGCAGCTAGGAACACACATGTGAGTCCAGTAGCCTATATGCTGAGCTGAGAATGGCAAGTCACATATAACTTAATCATGGTTATGTATTATACATTAGTATCTGCTTTAAAATGGCTAACTTAGCATGCGACAGGTACGGAGGGACATTGGATACAATATGTGACAGAGAAATGCATACATAAATCATTTTTTACCTCTTTTGTACAGTATTGTACATGGAATTATGCGTAGGGAGGTGTGGCCTGAATACAAATAGCTCCCATTTTCTAGGTGGACTGGGAATTGATCAGCCTGCCACATACACTTACCAGGATAAATGAGACACAAGGGTTTTTCATCAGTTAAAGGTAAAGTTGGTGATGCCCAATTTAACAAGGTCCCTATAGTATGTGAGTGTTCAGTAAGTGGCAATAGCTATGCCAGATATAAAAGATTGCCCATTAAATACACTGTACGGTATTCTCTAGGCAAGCTGGCTAAATGTTAATGTTATCTGTATACATTTGATAACGAGTTAGGCCATATTTGGTGAAATCCCAGTACAGGATTTATACAGTCTCCCTGGCTAGATTTTCATCAAACACCAACAGAGAAAGACCATGGAGGAGCTGAACACTGCAACAAAGGAATATTGCAAAGTCAAATGACGATGACATCAAATATTTCCTGACCTGCGATCACTTAGCTTTCTAATCTATATATGCAGTTGGAGAAATCAATATCAGTTCACAGATGTGGACCATATTGGAGAAATCAATCTCAGTTTACAAATGTGGACCATATTGGAGAAATCAATCTCAGTTTACAGATGTGGACCATATTGGAGAAATCAATCTCAGTTTACAGATGTGGACCATATTGGAGAAATAAATCTCAGTTTACAAATGTGGACCATATTGGAGAAATCAATCTCAGTTTACAGATGTGGACCATATTGGAGAAATCAATCTCAGTTTACAGATGTGGACCATATTGGAGAATTCAATCTCAGTTTACAGATGTGGACCATATTGGAGAAATCGATCTCAGTTTACAGATGTGGACCATATTGGAGAATTCAATCTCAGTTTACAGATGTGGACCATATTGGAGAAATCAATCTCAGTTTACAGATGTGGACCATATTGGAGTAATCAATCTCAGTTTACAGATGTGGACCATATTGGAGAAATCCAATAACATTTCTCTAACATATCCAATTATGTTTTGCTTTTTTTGGGGGGGCTGGGGGTAATTATTTGAAAGGCTGAGATTATTCTATCCACATGCATACAACTAAATTGAATTTAGGTGATCTCCCCACACGGTGCAGTGAATATATCAATGATCTGGCATAGCCAAGGGGGAGGATTAAGCCCAAATGAAGAGCAGTGGCTAATTAAAGGCAGTGAATATGAATTGAGTAGGGGCCAGGGATGTAAACCCCTACCGTCCTCCTCCTAGATTACAGAACCATGAGGTAGACAGCAGGCTTCTCTCTGCTTGGTCTCATTACCTTTCCGGTGACATCTCAAACATTCTTGGAGCCAGGGATTGAATTGGCTTCCCTGCACTGTTAATCTGATCCCCATATGAGAGGCCATTGCTTAATAATATGGTAATTACAGATTTAAGACCACCTGTCCCCATAATCTATTTATTAATCAAACTGAGTTTCACGTAGAATTCATGCTCAGCCCATCAGATAAGCAACTGGGACATTTACAGTTATCTTCTTCACTTTTGAGAAGTTATGCAGTTTAACAAAAAAAATCCCAGAATAAAGACTTCTTCAGAAAATACTATACATGAATGATGTACAAAAATGTAACTATCTATGACAATGAACAAAGGCAGAACAGCTCTGACATCTCCCTGTGCGTCAAGCTCAAATTGCACATCATTATTTTCAAATGTGGACAAAATTGCCAACTCCAAAGCATGGTAAAATACTTATCTCTTTCGATCCATATGGATGATGTGGCAATAGGCCAAACAAAGAACAAGATGTCTGAAGACACGCTATGTTCTGGTTATACATCCTTATATGAATTGTTTTGTTGATTCTGATACAGTGACAACATGCTGTCAATCTGTCACTTGCTCTGAAAGCAAACTGGGGGTGGAAAGAGTTGTCAATGATCCCCATTCTAAATGACATGCGTGGATGCCGGTCTGCAGTACTGCTGGGGGAAAGTGATGCTCAGTCAGGAGAGCTGTTTCAACAACCACAACCAGTCACAGAAGTGGTAGAAGGAGAAAGGAAGGAAGGAAGGAAGGAAGGAAGGAAGGAAGGAAGGAAGGAAGGAAGGAAGGAAGGAAGGAAGGAAGGAAGGAAGGAAGGAAGGAAGGAAGGGGGGTGAAGGTGTGGGAGACGAGGTGAGATATACGTCTCAATGTGTGGGTGAGTAAAACAGTGTTGTGGCCTGGGCTGATGCCCTGGTATATGTACAGTGCCTTGCGAAAGTATTCGGCCCCCTTGAACTTTGCGACCTTTTGCCACATTTCAGGCTTCAAACATAAAGATATAAAACTGTATTTTTTTGTGAAGAATCAACAACAAGTGGGACACAATCATGAAGTGGAACGACATTTATTGGATATTTCAAACTTTTTTAACAAATCAAAAACTGAAAAATTGGGCGTGCAAAATTATTCAGCCCCTTTACTTTCAGTGCAGCAAACTCTCTCCAGAAGTTCAGTGAGGATCTCTGAATGATCCAATGTTGACCTAAATGACTAATGATGATAAATACAATCCGCCTGTGTGTAATCAAGTCTCCGTATAAATGCACCTGCACTGTGATAGTCTCAGAGGTCCGTTAAAAGCGCAGAGAGCATCATGAAGAACAAGGAACACACCAGGCAGGTCCGAGATACTGTTGTGAAGAAGTTTAAAGCCGGATTTGGATACAAAAAGATTTCCCAAGCTTTAAACATCCCAAGGAGCACTGTGCAAGCGATAATATTGAAATGGAAGGAGTATCAGACCACTGCAAATCTACCAAGACCTGGCCGTCCCTCTAAACTTTCAGCTCATACAAGGAGAAGACTGATCAGAGATGCAGCCAAGAGGCCCATGATCACTCTGGATGAACTGCAGAGATCTACAGCTGAGGTGGGAGACTCTGTCCATAGGACAACAATTAGTCGTATATTGCACAAATCTGGCCTTTATGGAAGAGTGGCAAGAAGAAAGCCATTTCTTAAAGATATCCATAAAAAGTGTTGTTTAAAGTTTGCCACAAGCCACCTGGGAGACACACCAAACATGTGGAAGAAGGTGCTCTGGTCAGATGAAACCAAAATTGAACTTTTTGACAACAATGCAAAACGTTATGTTTGGCGTATAAGCAACACAGCTGAACACACCATCCCCACTGTCAAACATGGTGGTGGCAGCATCATGGTTTGGGCCTGCTTTTCTTCAGCAGGGACAGGGAAGATGGTTAAAGTTGATGGGAAGATGGATGGAGCCAAATACAGGACCATTCTGGAAGAAGTCTGTAAGTCTGCAAAAGACCTGAGACTGGGACGGAGATTTGTCTTCCAACAAGACAATGATCCAAAACATAAAGCAAAATCTACAATGGAATGGTTCAAAAATAAACATATCCAGGTGTTAGAATGGCCAAGTCAAAGTCCAGACCTGAATCCAATCGAGAATCTGTGGAAAGAACTGAAAACTGCTGTTCACAAATGCTCTCCATCCAACCTTACTGAGCTCGAGCTGTTTTGCAAGGAGGAATGGGAAAAAAATTCAGTCTCTCGATGTGCAAAACTGATAGAGACATACCCCAAGCGACTTACAGCTGTAATCGCAGCAAAAGGTGGCGCTACAAAGTAATAACTTAAGGGGGCTGAATAATTTTGCACGCCCAATTTTTCAGTTTTTGATTTGTTAAAAAAGTTTTAAATATCCAATAAATGTCGTTCCACTTCATGATTGTGTCCCACTTGTTGTTGATTCTTCACAAAAAAATACAGTTTTATATCTTTATGTTTGAAGCCTGAAATGTGGCAAAAGGTCGCAAAGTTCAAGGGGGCCGAATACTTTTGCAAGGCACTGTATCAAATGGCCAAGCAGGCAGACACTGGTAGGCAGCACTGGTTATATTGAGCTCCTTGACCAAGCCTTGGTGTCAATGTCTCCACTGTGACAGAGAGCTGTAAGGGTGTTCTGAATGCCTAACACAGAGCAAACACACAGCCAGCCACGCCGTGTTGTCGGTCCACACTTGGTTACTCCCAAGCTTACTGCAAGCTCGGTTTTCCATCTAAAATCCAGATTTCATAGAGATGGATATTCCCTCCAGTCAATTCCTGGCTAACAACTACTGTATAGAAAATGCATGAGTCGCATCTTCAATGACCAAGAGATGCATTTATCACTGAAACAAATGCTAACGTACGATGACAAAATCATAACAAATTAGTAAAGAATCAGAAGGGATGGCAGGGAGCACCAATCAATAAAAGCGACATCATTATGAGTGCATGAACATTTCTACATACAGTACATTAACCTTGTTCCCTCCAGTCCTCTTTGCTGAGCAGCTTATTATCTCTATCCGCTGAGCGACCACCTCAGGCTAACAATCAATATTACAGCAGGATTGGTATTATTCAGTGAATGCAGGTCTACATCTCCAGCTATGTGCGGAGCGGCATATGTTTGCCTCTGCATTCGCTTTGATCTTGGTAGTATGAATAATATCAGCCTCATGTCACAGTTGTGTCCAAACAATACCCTGTTATTTCTTATTTTACTTAAAACTTTTCTTCTGACGAAGCTACAGTGTAGGCTTTAGAGAGTTGTTAGTTACATTTTAGTCCTGGCTTGGTGTTTGGTGTTGGGGTTTGTCTGGGTTAATTGTAGTAACCCCAAAGAGAAAGCATGGGTCATGTGTAATCATGCCAGCAGATGGACATGCCAGCTCTGAGCTTTGGGGCATGCACATGGGTGAATGACTGGCACCTAACACATTAACACAAAACACCCTGCTCTTCTTATTCCATCTCAGCTGAAAATGTGTTCCTTTCATGTTGTTAGAGCCAGAGACGCAAGAATGTGTTTTCATCAAGAATATATATATATAGTTCAGAAATGCACAATTTGAAGTTATTGCACTAGAGATAATGACAAAAGTATTTTGTAATACTCTGTGAGTTGTCTGCCTTTTACAGATTAAGGATGAGTAACCTGCGTGCAGCCATTTCCATGACTGATCAAACTAATCAGGACAGTCCTATGAAAGGAATTGCAGGATTTAGCTATCACAGTTTAGGCTGTTATAAAGTAACACCTCATCACAGAGACACCATTGACTCCAGTGATGAATACATGGCAATTCAGACATGAAGCGATGCACACCTAATTATTTCAGGATTTTAATTAAGAGGCCAATCATTAGAGATTCTACTCCCACGACTAATCAGAGTGGACATTTTGCCTTTGTTGTCCCATCCAGGCATCCAGTCAGCAGCTGCACATTAAAATGGACATTAAATAAATGGGGATTGTGCTATTGCCCTTTCCATTCTTAATGCTGTTTCCCTTTTTCTAACCCTGTGTTGTACCCAGTTTTAGCCAGAATGAAGTGAAGTCCCAACAGAAAGGAGTGGAGCAGAGTTTCTCTCTAATTGGCTGTGCCAACATTTGGATGTATAGGCAGAGTTTGGCTAATGGACACCACCTGCACAGTAGTCAATGTAGGGCAAAGTATGCCAGCATGTTCCAAGAATACTTTCCCTTAATTTGGTGAGAAATGTATGTTCTTTAAAGAGACACTAAGTCATGAAGGCACGAAAACTGACATGATTGTGTTGTTTTGTGTCTTGCCTGATCTGACGGGTTCTTCATAATACCATTGGAAAGGAAACAGCGGTCAGAAAGCATTCTGCGGTGAGCGAGTGTTGTGCCTTTTCCTTTCCAATGATGTTAGGTTGCACCACGACTCACGTTGGTTGAGCACCATCTACTTCTTTCCATTCTTAATGATACCAATAATGTGTCTGTTTAGAAAATAGATGAACTCTTGACACTGACTAACACAGACATGTCCTGGCTGTTCATAAAGGTCTTTCTATAGAGCCCATGCAGGATTAAAGAAAGGTCATCAGTAGAAAGGGGATCGATGACCCTCCCAGCCCCTGGCAAAGCAGCTTTGTGGCCACATAGAAAATGTTTGTTGACACTGGTGAATGTGCCTTTGTGCTTGTGCTGTAAATAATCTTTTATCGTATCATCATCCTTGGAGCAGCTACAACAGATTTGCCATTTAGCAATCCCCCTGCTCTGATACCATTTACAGGCCTTGTAAGTGGTTGGGCTGTGTGAGCAGTGTCTTTAGCCCGGCTCCCTTGGCTAAAAGACACAGACTAAAAGAATGTAATATTATATTTTCTTGAAGCGCTATAAAGCCCCAGAAAAGAGTGCCAGGCCACTGTGAGCCATCCATCTCATCAGGCCTTTCTTCAACCCCCAGCAGCAAGACAGATAGACACTCAATGGAAAGCCATCAGAAGAAGAGATATAAAACTGATCTTGTCTTTTATGAATGCAATATATAAGACCGAGTTAGAGTGTTGCCATCAAACATCCACATAGAGAGAATCTCCTATGGGAAACTATTTATTGCACAGTACAAGGCCATAACTAGCAAATGTATGATTCAAATAAAACATTTCTCATGCAAGAATCTATCAAATAGGCATTATGTGAGATATAAATATAATACTGACGGGTAAAATATTTGTTATTGCAGGTTATAGAGGTTATGCAAAAGCATCTAAAGAATAAGCAATTTGGAAATACTGTAAATAAAACACTACTTCCACAATAGGATAAAACATACAGTGTTTAAGTATATATACAGTACCAGTCAAACGTTTGGACACACCTACTCATTCAAGGGTTTTTCTTTATTTTTACTATTTTCTACATTGTAGAATAACAGTGAAGACATCAAAACTATGAAATAACACATGGAATCATGTAGTAACCAAAAAAGTGTTAAACAAATCAAAATATATTTTAGATTTGAATCTCTTCAAATTAGCCACCCTTTGCCTTGATGAAAACTTTGCACACTCTTGGCATTCTCTCAACTAACTTCATGAGGAATGCTTTTCAAACAGTCATGAAGGAGTTCCCACATATGCTGAGCGCCTGTTGGCTGCTTTTCCTTCACTTTGCGGTCTAACTCATCCCAATCCAATTCCATTGGGTTGAGGTCGGGTGATTGTGGAGGCCAGGTCATCTGAAGCAGCACTCCATCACTCTCATTGGTCAAATAGCCCTTACACAGCCTGGATGTGTGTTTTGGGTCATTGTCCTGTTGAAAAATAAATTATAGTCCCACTAAGTGCAAACCAGATGGGATGGCATATCGCTGCAGAATGCTCTGGTAACCATGCTAGTTAAGCGTGCCTTGAATTCGAAATAAATAAGCAAAGCACCCCACACCATCACACCTCCATGCTTTATGGTGGGAACCACACATGTGGAGATCATCCGTTCACCTACTCTGCGTCTCACCAAGACACGGCAGTTAGAACCAAAAATCTCAAATTTGAACTCATCAGACCAAATGACATATTTCCACTGGTCAAATGTCCATTCCTCATGTTTTTTTGCCCAAGCAAGTATCTTCTTCTTATTGGCGTCCTTTTGTAGTGGTTTATTTGGAGCAATTCGACCATTAAGGATTGATTCACTTGCCTAGTTAAATAAAGGTTCAATAAATCAAATAAAAAAGTACAATTTACGCAGTCTCCTCTGAACAGTCGATGTTGAGATGTGTCTGTTACTTGAACGCTGAAGCATTTATTTGGGCTGCAATCTGAGGTGCAGTTAACTCTAATGAACATATCCTCTGCAGCAGGGGTAACTATGGGTCTCCCTTTCCTGTGGCGGTCCTCATGAGAGCCAGTTTCATCATAGCGCTTGATGTTTGTTGTGACTGCACTTGAAGAAACTTTAAATGTTCTTGACATTTTCTGGATTGACTGACCTTCATGTCTTAAAGTAATGTGGACTGTCATTTATCTTTGCTTATTTCAGCTGTTCTTGCCATAATATGGACTTGGTCTTCTGTATACCACCCCTGCTGTACCTTGTCACAACACAACTGATTGGCTCAAACATATTAAGAAGGAAAGAAGTTGCAAAAATTACCTTTCAACAATACACACCTGTTAATTGAAATGCATTCCAGGTGACTACCTCATGAAGCTGGTTGACAGAATGCCAAGAGTGTGCAAAGCTGTCATCAAAGCAAAGGGTGGCTACTTTTAACAATCTCAAATCTAAAATATATTTAGATTTGTTTAACAGTTTTTTTACTTACTACATGATTCCATATGTGTTATTTCATAGCTTTGATGTCTTCACTATTATTGTACAATGTAGAAAATAGTAAAAATAAAGAAAAATCCTTGAATGAGTAGGTGTGTCCAAATGTTTGACTGGTACTGTATATTTAAGAAGTGTATCTGAAGGTTTGATGGTGAAAAAAGGCTGGGGAAAGGATTGCAGTGTTTTTGGCTTATTACAGTTTTTTTCGATTGCTAAACGACAGTGGGCACAACTGGAGTCCAATGTGCAAAACTCTAACTACAGTCTGCACTACCAACAGTCACCTGAGCTAAACAGTTCACATCACCTGCAAAACTCATTCCAAGCAACACAACTCTTAACACATGGCTCAAAACACGCTCAGTGCAGCCAAACACTATGCACAACCCTCACTGAGATAACACACACTGTCACTCAGAACACACTGAGAGTAAAAACACTAGCATCAAACACCAATACAGAAAATACAAACTTTTCATCTTTACAGTTTGAACAATTTCAGTGACTTCATACAAAGTAATATTTTCTTCAAAGAAAAGAGTGACATTCTTTCACATGATTTATTAAAATTTTTAGAACATAACAATTCTTTAAGGTAAATGAAAATTAGCAGTTTGCTTCAATAGTCTGTAGTAATTTACGGAATTACAGTAATGAGAAAAAAAAGGTAGAAACTAAAAGTACATACTGTAATTCGAACAAATAATTGAGGGGCTAATCCTGCCTCTCTCTAGCATCAGGCCACAGGTTTTCTTCAACATCACATCTAATGTTTTCTCTTGCCATGCACCTGGGGAAGAACCTTCTGGAGTGCCTTATCCATCCCTGGCAGTCCTCTGGACTCGTGTCCTCACATCTGGCACGCATGGCTTCCAAAAGAGACATTTGGTCATGTGGGTGGTGACCAAACACTTTCCACCTCCAGGCAGAGAAAAACTCCTCTATTGGGTTGAGGAAGGGTGAATATGCAGGCAGGTACAAAACCATAAATCTGTGATGTGCTGCAAACCAATCTGTGACAGCTGCAGAGTGGTGAAAAGCAACGTTATCGCAAACTATGACAAAAACTTGGGGGTTTCTTACTGGCTCCCCCTGTTCTGCTGGCACTAGCTGAGCATAGAGCTGTTATAGGAAAGCTATAAGCCTTTCTGTGTTGTATGGGCCAATGAGTGGTGTGTTGAGAAGCAAACCATCATTGGCCATTGCAGCACACATGGTGATATTTCCCCCCCTTTGGCCTGGAACCTCCACAGTGGCCCTTTGACCTATAACATTCCTTCCTCGGCGCCGTGTTTTGGCAAGGTTAAATCCAGCTTCATCGATAAATACAAATGAATGTGGTCTTTCCAGTGCTTCCACCTCCATTACTCTCTGAAAAACAGTAAGTGCACAGTTTTACTGTAGAAATGCTAGTGTTTTTTTTTACTGTAAATATTTTGTATAGCTGTGTACGTAACCTCAGACGTCTTACCTGGACATATTGGTATCTTTGCTCTTTTACCCGTTCACTGTTTCTCTCGAACGGTACAGTGTATAACTGTTTCATTGTAACTTGGTGTTTCTTTAGGACTCGAGCAATAGTTGTTGTGCTGAAAGAATTAACATTTTCAAATATATCATTATCAGCCAGCACTCTATCTTGAATCTCCCGCAGTTTTATTGCATTGTTGACAACAACCATGTCAACAATAGCATTTTCCTGCGCATCTGAAAATATTTTTCCTCTTCCCCCTGTTGGGGGCAGCCTTTGGGTCCTGTTGTAAAAATATATTTTACAGTCAAACTTACTGTAATATATATCTGTGTAAATATTATATAATTGCAATACAAAATAGATTCTTGTAATGTTTTCATTTACTGTAAGGATGTAACTCTCACCTGTTTGCATGATGGAAAATTCGCATTACAGATGCCAATGTGGAACTTTGCAGATTGGGTTGCACCCTCAACCCTGCCTCTCTCAATGAGAGACCATGGTTCACGGCATGGTCTATAAGTGTAGCCCTTATTTAATCTGAAATAACTTCTTTGTCTTCCTCCACGCATCCGCCCTCTCCCTGCCACCCTTCTTCCTCCACGAACCCATCTTCCTTGTTCCATTTCCAAAATGAGTCTTTCTGAGCTCTACCTATATATACTGTAATATGTGTGTGTGTTCACTAACAAGTCTAAAACAAGACACCTGCTTAGCCTTTCAGCTGAAATTGCAATCAGCAGTGTTTGAAAGGCACAAGGCTGAAATCTATTCCGTTTTGAATGTGTGGTTCACAGTTTTGACAGCAGTGTGTTAGCATTTGAACAAAGTGCTGTAAATCCACAGTGTTGTGCAGGTTGTGGTTAAAGTCATGGGATAAGTGTGTAGAGTTTTGAAAACTGTGTTCAAGCAATGAAAAACGAACTAGAGTTTGGTCCACATGAACTGCTGCTGTGCAGACTGTAGTCAGAGTTTTGCACATGTGACTCCAGTTGTGTCCACTGTCGTTTAGCAATCGAAAAAAACTGTAAAGTGTGACCAACTGGGGATGGTTTAGGTTGCCAATAAGGTCCATTAGAAATCTCTCTGCACTCCAAAAATCATGACTGAAATGAGCAAAGCTAATAGGGAATAACATTTTGGACTTTGGAGTTCTACTTTTCTTTTTTAACTTTGATCCAGCATTCAATATTCTGTAATTATTTACGTAGTTAAATAAAGGTAAAAAAAATAATAATAATAATAATAATAATGAAGCTTTCATCCAACCCACAAGGATCCAAGATAAAATGAGTTTGCAGAAATTTGATGTAAAATATTTTCCCTATCAATCACATGGCCAGCAATGAAGATGAACACCAAACCTGGTTGTGCCTTAGAAATAATACATACAATATAATGCATAATACCATATTCAACATTATCTATAACTCTATAACTCTATAACTCTATAACCATTACTCTATAAGCCTACTGTTTTTTATTCATAAGATAAAGAAAGTCATCCCAAAATGTTTAGGACCTTATATCCTTCCCCTGACTCTAAATTGCTACTGCTACTCCTTATTACACCTGGTCTCAGGGACGGCTAACTCTGGAAATTCCTTTAGTCTCTAATGAGTTAGGTAAATCAGCTTTTAGATTTCTTGCACCTTATTTGTGGAATCTTCCAAATGTTATTACATTTGATGTTTTGCTGCCTTTTCTGTAATTTCTGTAATTCAAGGCTCGTCTTCGAAAGAGACCTTGGTCTCAGTTTGACTTCCTGATAAAATAAAGGTTAAATATGTACATAAATAAAACATTACCTGCAGTCTCCATATCGGTGTGCATGTGTGTGTGTGTGCCTGTTAATGTGTGTGTGTGTGTTTGTGTGTGTGTGTTTGTGTGTGTGTGTGTGTGTGTGTGTGTGTGTGTGTGTGTGCCTGTTAATGTGTGTGTGTGTGTGTGTGTGTGTGTGTGGTGTGTGTGTGTGTGTGTGTGTGTGTGTGTGTGTGTGTGTGTGTGTGTGTGTGTGTGTGCCTGTTAATGTGTGTGTGTGTGTGTGTGTGGTGTGTGTGTGTGTGTGTGTGCGTGTGTGTGTGTGTGTGTGTGCGTGTGTGTGTGTGTGTGTGTGTGTGTGTGTGTGTGTGTGTATGTGTGTGTGTGTCTCAGCTTAGGAAAGCAGCTCATTTGCTAGGCCCGGCTTGGTAAGGGGAGGACAGTGAGATTGGCAGGTCTCCTCTGGTCTCCTCTGCACCCAAGCCAGCACCAAGGCTCCTGATGAGGCTGCCTGCCTGTTTCCTCAGAACTGCCTTATCCGCACAGGTAATTTGCCCCTCTGTGATTACACTTACAGGACTGGGGAACAGGGATGCACACACACACACACACATGCGCAAGTATGCACGCACACACACACTTTCCCTTTTCACCCTAGTCATCCTGTGTTGAGCACCAAAAAAGGCTGACAGCAATTACCACAGAACACAAACAGCAGCACACATGGCTCCTGGTGGTTAAGATACACAAGGAGCTGCTGTTGCTGTTGTGCTTTCAGTATCACTCTTACTGTTGCTGTGTTTAGTCCAAGCTGTTAGAGAGGAAACCATGCACACAGAAGCAGTCAGTGAAACAACAAGGTTCAGCAGCACTAGACCGGAGGCTTCATGCTGTAACGCAATGGGTCCATACTTGCGAATATTAGAAAAAGTTTGTTTAACCTGGACCTCAGTCTCAAAATGCACATCAGCAAATTACAATTGTAGACATAGTTGCATGTGACAGAACGCTACATTGTAATTGTCCACTGGGCACAAACGTCAATTCAGCGTCTAATCCATGTTGGTTCAATGAAATTTCCTTAAAATTATGTGGAAACATCGTTAATTCAACCAGTGTGTGCTCCATCAGATAACCTAGCATACGTTAGCCCTATGCTAACCTCACCAGCTGACAGTGATTTCACAGATTTCCGCATCAGCATTTCAAAGATCTCTATATCCACCAACCAATGACATTTCTTAAAATAGGACAGCTTGACCCCCAGAGGAATATTTTAAACCATATTCATGGTTTACTTTTGTTCCTCTTGGTCTGCCTCAAGTGTAGAGTGGCAAAATGGCATGATCATGCGTATTTGTGTAAATGTCTATAAATATTTTTAATCATGCATCTTCGACTAGGCTACTAGCTAATAACGTTAGACACAATTCAAAAGGCAATTTTTAGCATAAGAATAAATCCCACGTCTTTTGCTCATCTGTTTCACACACATCCATTCAATTCTTGCAAGATGGCATTGCAGTAGGACATGTGTATTTGTCTTTGTTTTTTCCCATGTAAATAGCCGGCCTTTTTTATCTTTTTTATCTTAATCTCACTTTCTATCTACTAACTAAAAAAACTTCCCTGCAACCCGCCTCACCCAATGTGGTACAGATCTGCTATTTTTATTCCTTATAACTGGAACTTCCATCAGCAGCTAGCCAGCTAACTAGCTACTAGTCTCTGTTAGCCACGGCTTAGCTCGGACAACATCTGCCAGTCTGCACAGCGCGATATCAACCCAGAGCATATCAGACTGCTTCTCTCTACCATATCACCGGAATCCTGCCACTCTGGATCATTACACCGGATCATTACACCGGATCATCGCAGCTAGCTAGCTGCAAACGAGTGGCTACTGTTAGCTAACGCCTCTGTCCCGAAGCAAGCACAGGTTAGCCTTGAGCTAGCCTCGAGCTAGGCCCATATACCAGCTAATTCTAGGGTTACAATACCTCCTTTGCCAATTGGCCTGGACCTTTTATAGTCGACACGGAGCCCCTCCGATCGATCACGACTGGACTGATGTCGCCGAAGAACTATCTACTATCCCTGGCCCACTAGCTTTTCTGAACGCTGTGTACCCTGCTCGCCTAGCGTAGTAGTGACTACCGAACGGCACCCTGACTCACTTATTGCTGCTCTTTTAACCCTATGATCACTCGGCTACACAGCTGATTCCCCCTTGACTGTTTCAATAACACTGTACCTCATTTTGTTTACCTGTCAGCCCCAGCCTCAAACTGAGGTCCTGTATGTACCTAACTGACCTGCTCTGCCCATTCATTGCCATTTACCATTGTTGTCTTTGCACTCCTGATTAACACCTGTGATCGCTTTATGCCTCTCTCTAATGTCAATATGCATTGTCTACTGCAGCCTCGGCTAGTTCTTATTATTTTATTTCACTGTTGAACCCTCAGTCCCGCTCAAAATGCCTTAGATAGCTCTTTTGGCCCAACCCACACACATGCGGAGACCTCACCTGGCTTAACTGGTGCCTCCAGAGACAAAACCTCTCACATCGTCACTCAACGCCTAGGTTTACCTACACAGTACTCAGATGCTACCATACCCTTGGCTGTACATTATGCCTTAAATCCTTTCTACAACGCCCAGAAATCTGCTTCTTTTATTCTCTGTCCCCAACGCACTAGACGACCAGTTCTTATAGCCTTTAGCCGTACCCTTATCCTACTCCTCCTCTGCTCCTCTGGTGATGTAGAGGCCCTGTAGCACCAAGTTCCACTCCTATTCCCCAGGTGCTATCATTTGACTTCTGTAACCATAAAAGCCTTGGTTTCATGCATGTTAACATCAGAAGCCTCCTCCCTAAATGTATTTTATTCACTGCTTTAGCACACTCCGCCAACCCTGATGTCCTAGCTTAGGAAGGCCACCAAAAAATTAAGAAATTTCCATCCCCAACTACAACATTTTCTGCCAAGATAGAACTGCCAAAAGGGGTGGAAGTGCCATCTACTGCCATCTACCATTTCCTATATTGACATCATCCCGTCAGTAGAGGATGCCTGGTTGTTCTTTAAACCTGTTGAGTGTAGGGGGCAGTATTTTGATTTTTGGATGAAAAACGTACCCATATTTAACTGCCTATTTCTCAGGCCCAGAATCTAGAATATGCATATAATTGTCAGATTAGGATAGAAAACACTCTAAAGTTTCCAAAACTGTCAAAATATTGTCTGTGAGTATAACAGAACTGATATTGCAGGCGAAAACCGGAGGAAAATTCAACCAGGAAGTGGCCTCTATTTTGAAAGCTCCATGTTCCATTGAATGCCTTCCCTCCATTTAAAGGGATATCAACCAGATTCCTTTTCCTATGTCTTCCCCATGTTGTGAACAGTCTTCAGTCTTCAGGCTTTTATTTTGAAAAATGAGCGAGAAAGATCACATCGCGTCAGTGGGTGTCCCCAGAGTTTTGCTTGTGCAACAGTTTGGAGCAGCCATTGTGTCTCTCTCTCCCATTGACGAAGCTATAGTCCCAGTTGATATATTATCGATTATATATTGAAAAAACAACCTGAGGATTGATTATAAAAAACATTTTACATGTTTCTGTGAACATTACGGATACTATTTGGAATTTCCGTCTGCGATGTCGTGACCGCCCGAGCCTGTGGATTTCTGTACATAAAGCGCCAAACAAATGGAGGTATTTTGGATATAAAAATAATCTTTATGGAACAAAAGGAACATTTATTGTGTAACTGGGAGTCTCGTGAGGGCAAACATCCGAAGATCATCAAAGGTAAGCGATTTAATTTATTGCTTTTCTGACTTTCGTGACCAATCTACTTGAGAATTTCAAGAATTTCAATAAGCATTTTTCTACGGCTGGCCATGCTTTCCACCTGGCTACTCCTCCCCCTGGTCAACAGATCTGCACCCCCCACAGAAACTTGCCCAAGAATCCCCCATTTCTCTATCACCCAAATCCAGATAGGTGATGTTCTAAAAGAGCAGAAAAATCTGGACCCTTACAAATCAGCTGAGCTAGAAATCTGGACCTTCTCTTTCTAAAAGTATCCGCTGCAATTGTTGCAACCCCTATTACAAGCCTGTTCAACTACTCTTTTGTATCGTCTGAGATCCCTAAATATTGGAAAGCTGCCGCGGTCATCCCCCTCTTCAAAGGGGGAGACACTCTAGACCCAAACTGATACAGACCTATATCCATCCTGCCCTGCCTTTCTAAAGTCTTCAAAAGCCAAGTTAACAGATCACCGACCATTTCGAATCCCACCGTACCTTCTCCGCTATACAACCTGGCTTCCGAGCCGGTCATGTGTGCACCTCAGCCACGCTCAAGATCCTAAATGATATCATAACTGCCATCAAAAAAAAGACAATACTGTGCAGCCATCTTCATCGACCTGGCCAAGGCTTTCGACTCTGTCAGTCACCGCATTCTTATTGGCAGACTCATCAGCCTTGGTTTCTCAAATGACTTCTTCGCCTTGTTCACCAACTACTTCTCAGATAGAGTTCAGTGTGTCAAATTGGAGGGCCTGTTGTCCGGACCTCTGGCAGTCTCTATGGGTGTGCCACAGGGTTGAATTCTCCGGCTGACTCTTTTCTCTGTATACATCAATGATGTCGCTCTTGCTGCTGATGATTCTTTGATCCACCTCTACGCAAACTACACCATTCTGTATACTTCTGGCCCTTCTTTGGACACTGTGTTAACCTGTTGCGACTCTAGGGGCAGTATTTTCATTTTTGGGGAAAAACCGTTCCCGTTTTAAACGGGATATTTTGTCAGGACAAGATGCTAGAATATGCATATAATTGACAGCTTTGGATAGAAAACACTCTCACGTTTCCAAAACTGTAAAGATATTGTCTGTGAGTATAACAGAACTGATGTTGCAGACGAAAGCCTGAGAAAAATCCAATCCGGAAGTGCCCCATATTTTGAAAGCGCTGCGTGCCAATGGGTCCCCATTGAGCTGTGAATGTGCTATGAACCAGCTTATGCTTTCTACGTATTCCCCAAGGTGTCTACAGCATTGTGACGTAGTTTTACGCATTTATGTTGAAGAATACCCGTAGGGGACTACATTGCGTAAGTGGTTACATGATGCTCCCGGAGAAAATCTCGCGTAAAGTCCCGCCTTATCTCATCTCACTGGTCACCATGGCAGCATGCTATGGGTGGGTGCTGCCATGGTGACCAGTGAGATGAGATAAGGCGGGACTTTACCTAGCAAAGACTTATAGATGACCTGGAGCCAGTGGGTATGGCGACAAATATGAAGTGAGGGCCAGCCAACGAGAGCATACAGGTCGCAGTGATGGGTGGTATATGGGGCTTTGGTGACAAAACGGATGGCACTGTGATAGACTACATCAAATTTGCTGAGTAGAGTGTTGAAGGATGCTTTTTTATTTTAATTTTATTTTTTGCTCCTTTACACCCCAGTATCTCTACTTGCACATTAATCTTCTGCACATCTATCACCAGTGTTTAATTGCTAAATTGTAATTATTTCACTACTATGGCCTATTTATTGCCTTACTGTATATATATTTTTCTATTGTGTTATTGGCTGTACGTTTGTTTATCCCATGTGTAACTCTGTGTTGTTTGTGTCACACTGCTTTGCTTTATCTTGGCCAGGTCGCAGTTGTAAATGAGAACTTGTTCTCAACTGGCCAACTGGTTAAATAAAGGTGAAAAAAAGATGTTGGTCTTGTCAAATAGCTGTCATGTACCTCCATTACAATCACTACCAGGTGGCATACACCACTAAACTGGTTATCTGTGAATCTTCGGGGCACAGTAACAGTGGGTTCAAGGCCCTATTCACTACTGGACCTCAAAGCTCGATTTAAATAATGCAAATTTGTTGAAGTGGATGAAGGAGATCAGCTACAATGTAGCGTTCTATCACCCACAAGCAAATCTACGATTGTAATTGGTTGTGGCACATTTTGTGCAAGTATGGCACCAATGTGTCTGAGGTCTGTAACAACAACTATTTTACAATGGCAAAACAATTAGGCAATTTTTGCCTTCGAGAAGATTAAGCAACTGTATGCCTTCTGCAGCATTGATTACAACAAATTACTGCATCTTATGTGAATATCTCCCAGCACATGTATGTGCCAAATGTATCATGGGACCCATGCCCTATCCTGAAACCCCTTATTTCCATTTAAATAATAAAAGCAATCACTTGTTATCTTATAACCAGTGAATAGGGGTCTGACTGCTCAGTGCCTAAAAGCTTCAGTTGTAACACATCCACAAAAGCAGCAACCTCCATTTCAAACTGACAGGCATGACTCTGATGAACTCTGATCTGGAACGAAAAGCCATCACTCTGCCTGTCTAGTTTTAATCAACAGATGTGGAATCAGGAGAGAGCATGGCACTATGAGGACCAACAGACCAACACTCACCATTAAAGACAGACACAGGGTATGTCCAAAATGGCAACCTATACCCTATATAGTGCACACTACTTCTGACCAGGACCCTTAGGGTGCAATTTCAGACACAGGACCAGAAGCACATCTGCATACCACAGCCCTTCTGTGTTTGGTGTGTTTGTCATTGTGCTGACATTCCACAGGGGATGGGAGAGTAAATCATTTAAGAAAAAGGGAGATAAACTCTGTTTCTCTTATCAATTGAATTATGTTTTGTTAGTCTTTTGTTAGGCTCTACGCCACATAAAAAAAAATGAATCAATGTCTTTGTTCCCAATTGGTCGCACGGAAATGGCACTCATTTATAACCGGTTCATCTTCTTTTCATGAGATTCTTCTCTTTGTTCAAGGTGTGCTGTCGAGTGCTTATCACTGAGCCTTTGTTGAACAGTTTTAGTAATTACAGATGAAATACTTTAAGCAGACTCTGAAAGAGTCTGAAATATTTGTGCTTCATCCTTCTAAAAGTCCATACTCTTCAGACGACACATACAGCTAAAATGGCTATGAATAACAATGATAATGGTATCAAAAGGAATATCCATATCAATAAGTGCACATGAAAATTAACATCTCTAGAGTCTATAATTAATCTGTGTTTTAAAAACAGCCACTTGTTTGTATCTTCTTCACTTAACACTTTCCATACCCTTTTATCTTACACCTACTTTAGAACTCTTTTCATCAACTGCTGCTCTGCTCCCCATGCTATTCTTACTCTGGTATAACATTTCCAAGTATGTATTTTTTTAACTATTAGACAAGCAACCCTGAAAAGATGATGGGCCTTCTCCGAAGAGCTGTCCCCCTCCCATAACATAAAATACCACATTTAAACCACAACCATACAGCTGCTGTCCCATTGTTTCCCACGCTGAGCTGGGTTGAGCCATGATAAAGCCTGCTCTCTGCTCTGCGTCAGGGCCTGGCTGAGGCTCTCTTTTTTAGGGGAAGCACTCTGATTCCTGGGCTGGAGAGGATGGAGGGGATGCCCATGTGTTATAACTCTATGACGGCCATCTCAACCCTAGATTACATTTTATGTCTTCTACTGGATGGTAGGAAAGTAGCCCAAACAACTATAAGATTCAGGTCATAAACACACTGATTGCTGGTATGTTTTTGGACAAACAAGACACTCTGGGCTAGAGGATCACCCGGCCTGGACCTCTCCAAGTTGCACACTTTTATGTCACATCCATTAAATCAACATCAATGATGCAGGGACTATAGTGTTGTTTGTCTCTTCCAATGTTTTTCTTCAGGTTAATTGTTGTTTAGCTTCTAATGGAGGTAGATGGGAATCCATTTGGAAACAATGAAGGTAGGTTGCACACTTATATATATCAGGTTTTTATGAAAGTTTTTATAGGTGCATAAGTCCATAAAACAAGATGATAATTGTATACAAACGTACAGCTCGAAGAGTTGCAGATTCTGGAAGAGTTGCCATGATAATGTGGTCAGAGGGTTCTTCGATAAGTTTCTGTAGAAGAGAGGGAGAGAGAAAACACATGATAAATGTTAGTGCTGGACTGTGTGGTCGAGGCTGATGAAGAAAACAGTATCTGAGAAAAGACAAAGCACAAATAAAACAAACTGAAAAATCATCAGGGAATAAGTGGTGCTGGAGGGAATGGAGTAGCCCTGACAATCCAATAAAGACAGACTTGGTCATTTTCAAGACAACAAATTAAATAGAGACAGCGAGGACCTGAGGCCTTCAAATCCAATACAAAGAAGGTGGCTGAAAAGCAGATAAGGCATGTAATCACCAGAGCACCGCTCCAAGATGGTAAACCCTGAAATGGAAGTATTCTGCAGAGGGAGAGGGAGTGTCCCACAAAGGGATCTGTTTGTATTCTGCAGAGGGAGAGGGAGTGTCCCACCAAAGGATCTGTTTGTATTCTGCAGAGGGAGAGTGAGTGGCCCACCAAAGGATCTGTTTGTATTCTGCAGAGGGAGAGTGAGTTGCCCACCAAAGGATCTGTTTGTATTCTGCAGAGGTAGCTTCAGCTGATAACCATGTATTTAGATTTTTAGATTTTTGTCATTTAACAGATGCTCTTATCCACAGCGACTTACAATTCGAAAAGGTGTGAACTTACAGAAGTGAAAAATGATATGCTACAGCCTGACATACGAGGCTGTGCTCAAGCACAACGCAATGATGTGAAAATATTGCACCATCAAACTAACACAGTGGGAAGCCCACTAGGGATCATTCACCCAAGCCCACTCCAACCCTTCTCTGTGAAGAGACAGTGAGCACCAGGGGCTGAATCACTAACAGTGGAGCATAACGAACAGCCCCTCATTATCAATATTCATTGAATACTTCAGATACTTAATACCCTAACACTGCCCTGGTTAGATCCTAGCAGACCTGGCTGACAGATAATCAATGCATTCCACTGCATTCTTACCCCTTGTCTGGCCCTGGGGACCGGGGGACTGCTGCCTAGCTGCCTGTCTGTCACTGACCTGTCCCCTCTGCTGCTCTGCTCTGCAGCACCATGGACAGTGAGGGACTACAACACATACACCTCTCAGTAGTCTCTCTTTATAGGACCATTGACAGTGCAAGACCTCTGAGACAACGCTGACCTTCCCTCAGTATACAGAACTATGGGCACAGGAGTATCTATCAGTGCTGTCCATAGTCCATATTGCTGTATAATATACAGTGCATACTCCTTACCTGCTCCTCTCCACTACAGGACCATGGACAGCTGCCATTTTCATATACAGCCCTTAATCTGCTCTTACTTCAGCACCATGGACAGTGAGATATACAGCAGCATAGGCAGTTCAGGCTAGTTTCACAAATAGAGATGAAATCATCCGACTTCACACTAAATCCAACCCTATCTGGGACCTGGCGGTAGGTAGAATAAGCTCAGTATCCGTCATTACGGGTAAGAAGCCGGCCTCAATTGGTCAGGCACAGGAGGCTCTTCAGCAGCCACTGTGACTAATTCAGCTAGAGGATACGGAGAGTCAAATTACCCAGCTGAGGGCTGGCTGCCTGTGCCCCACACTACAGCCCAATCCCCATCACACACACACACACACCTTCTCCCTGCAGTGGGCACTCATTCACTCCATTTCAAGGATTTAATATCACTGGGTTGCGGTAGACGGAGTCTGTACCATTTTCTATTTACCTCAATCATTGAGGGATACTGAATGAGAGCACCCTTTTAGGAGAAGGGGGTACATTTCAGGTTAAGATATGGGAAATCTTCCCGTTAAGACCATTCTATACCATTATTAGATATGTTATGGAATACTTGATCCATGGGTAGCCTATGTTTTTTATGTGCTTTATGGTTTGGTCTAACAGGAAAAAGGTCTGTCCAGGTTAATTGCATCAAAATACTACAATCAGAATAGCACACAATCTTTCAGAGAGACATGCCCATGTTGCTTAATGTGCCTCCTTGGCTAGTCCTTCAGCTGGTGGTTGGGTGAATAGGGATCACGATACGCTAACACTACTAAACACTGCTATGCTGCTGCACATGCCTGTTTCCATGGCAAAGCAAAAGCTTTGTGGCACGGTCTGATTTGATTTATATATTTATTTGTTATTGCCTTCTCTCCCCAAATCCACAGCGCTGTGTGGTGCACTGTCTTCTTTAGTAGAGGGAGGACCTGGGACCACCAGGGCATCAGACCCGGTATTACAGGAGCCGCGTCGAGCCAAGTCTCCAGAGACAACTGTAACTATTCCCCAAGCTGCAGGAGTCAGGAGGACTGCAGCACCAAGACGCCAGGAGGACTCAGGTTGTTGTTAGCTTCCTCCATAACACATTCCTGTGCACCCCTGGCCCCTGGCATTCTAATCACCTCATTAAATTGAAAATGAGATTGTTAAAGCTGCATCCACAGGGACAAGTAGGGGCCGAGTGTTTTTTTCCTACATGTTATTATTCTTGGCACACAAAGGAGAAGTTCATCTGGACACTGTGTATTAGGATAGGGTTTCCCAAACTCGGTCCTGGGACCTGCCCTGGGCGCCTGTTTCATTTTTTTCCCCTAGCACTACACAGCTGATTTAAATAATCAAAGCTTGATGATGCGTTGGTTGTTTGAATAAGCTGTGCAGGGCTAGGGCAAAAACCAAAACATGTACACAGGGCAGGCCCCAGGACCGAGTTTGGGAAACCCTGTATTAAGAGACCAGTGGTAAGAAAAGAACATGCAGCCAGAGCCAGCCCAGCCGGCAAAAATATTATGTCTGTCTGTCAAACCTCACTGTCCCCCTGAGGATGGTGAAACACTAATGAGAAATGGGAATTCTACAGACTGCACTGAGAAGGACAATTATAGACACTGGAATTAGATCCAAATCAAGAGATCCATTCCAAAACGCTATGTATCCGTTGTCAGATATTTTTACAAATTTGCTTTTATTGTTTAAAGAAATGACATGCAGCTTATAAAGGCTTCATAAAGCCGTTATAAACACTACATAAATGTGTTACAAATCATCTAGAAACAAATCAAATCCAATTTTATTTGTCACATACACATGGTTAGCACATGTTAATGTGAGTGTAGCGAAATGCTTGTGCTTCTAGTTCCGACCATGCAGTAATATCTAACAAGTAATTTAACAATTTCACAACAACTACCTTATACACACAAGTGTACAGGAATGAATAAGAATATGTACTTAAAAATATATGGATGAGCGATGGCCGAACGGCATAGGCAAGATGCAGTAGATGGTATAGAGTACCGTATATATAGATATGAGATGAGTAATGTAGGGTATGTAAACATTATATAAAGTGGCATTGTTTAAAGTGGCTAGTGATACATTTATTACATCCAAATTATAATTATTAAAGTGGCTAGAGATGAGTCAGTATGTTGGCAACAGCCACTCAATGTTAGTGATGGCTGTTTAACAGTCTGATCTGTAGAAGTGTGTGTTTTTGGTGACAAGCCACATTTCTTCAGCCTCCTGAGGTGAAGAGGCGCTGCTGCGAGCTTTCTTGGGAACAGGAACAATGGTGGCCCTCTTGAAGCATGTGGGAACAGCAGACTGGGATAGGATTGATTGAATATGTCTGTAAACACACCAGCCAGCTGGTCTGTGCATGCTCTGAGGACGCAGCTAGGGATGCCAGCCTTGTGAGGGTTAACATGTCAAAATGTTTTACTCACATTGCCTGCAGTGAAGGAAAGTCCGCAGGTTTTGGTAGTGGGCCGTGTCGGTGGCACTGTATTGTCCTCAAAGCGAGCAAAGAAGTTTAGTTTGTCTGGGAGCTGCTGGGCCTTCTTCACCATGCTGTCTGTGTGGGTGGACCATTTCAGTTTGTCCGTGATGTGTACGCCGAGGAACATAAAACTTTCCACCTTCTCCACTACTGTCCCGTTGATGTGGATAGGGGGTTGCTCCCTCTGCGGTTTCCTGAAGTCCATGATAATCTCCTTTGTTTTGTTGATATTGAGTGTGAGGTTATTTACCTGACACCACATTCCGAGGGCCCTCACCTCCTCCCTCTAGGCTGTCTTGTCATTGTTGGTAATCAAGCCTACCACTGTAGTGTCGTCTGCAAACTTGATGATTGAGTTGGGGGCGTGCATGGCCACACAGTCATGGGTGAACAGGGTGTACAGGAGAGGGCTGAGAACGCATCCTTGTGGGGCCCCAGTGATGAGGATCAGCGGGGTGGAGATATTGTTTCCTACCCTCACCACCTGGTTGCGGCCCATCAGGAAGTCCAGTACCCAGTTGCACAGGGCGGGGTCGAGACGAGTTTGGAGGGTACTATGGTGTTAAATGCTGAGCGTTAGTCGATGAACAGCATTCTTACATAAGTATTCCTCTTGTCCAGATGGGTTAGGGCAGTGTGCAGTGTGATTGCGATTGCGTTGTCTGTGGACCTATTGGGGCGGTAAGCAAGTTGGAGTGGGTCTAGGGTGTCAGGTAGGGTGGAGGCGATATGGTTCTTGACTAGTCTCTCAAAGCACTTCATGATGACGGAAGTGAGTGCTATGGGGAGATAGTCATTTAGCTCAATTACCTTAGCTTTCTTGGGAACAGGAACAATGGTGGCCCTCTTGAAGCATGAGGGAACAGCAGACTGGGATAGGATTGATTGAATATGTCCATAAACACACCAGCCAGCTGGTCTGCGCATGCTCTGAGGACCCGGCTAGGGATGCAGTCTGGGCCAGCATCCTTGCGAGGGTTAACACGTTTAAATGTTTTACTCACGTTGGCTGCAGTGAAGGAGAGCACGCAGGTTTTGGTAGCAGGCCGTGTCGGTGGCACTGTATTGTCCTAAAAGCGAGCAAAGAAGTTGTTTAGTTTGTCTGGGAGCAAGACATCGTGGTCCGCGACGGGGCTGGTTTTCTTTTTGTAGTCCGTGATTGACTGTAGACCCTGCCACATACCTCTCGTGTCTGAGCCGTTGAATTGCAACTCTACTTTGTCTCTATACTGACGCTAGCATGTTTGATAGCCTTGCGGAGGCAACAAATGTCATGCTTTAGAAAGGGTTCATAAATGTGGCATAACTGTGACATAACCACCAATGTCGAATGTGAAATAACCCACTATGTCAAATATGACATAAACCTGTCCCATATAAACGGTGGCATAAGCACAGCTTAATAAAGGATTTATAAATCCTATTAAATTGAGGCTTCACAAAGCATGTATAACCCTGTCATGCATCTTGGTAGAGCATTGCAATGCCAGTGTGTTCATTTGTCTGCCAGCTCAGGGACAAGCTACACTATTCACAACACTGTGTCATGTTCAATGTAATTGCATTGCTGGACTTTTTGAAACGTCATGTATTTCTATTGTTAAAAAAAATGACAAATAAAAGGAAATGAATGGTTTAAACATGTCTTTAAGGTTTATTTGTTTTAGCTGTTAGTGATAATTCCCTAAGTGTTAATACATTTAAAACATCATTAATGCTTTATGTGTTATGAATGAACAAAGGTGTCTGACTTCATAGTAAGTACAGCATCATTTGATATAAAGCGTTTATGTATGTGTTATGAATGACCAAAGGTGTCTCACTTCAAACTAAGTATTACGGGATGCTACATAAATGGTCAATAATTAGGTTATTAACATTCTGCTAATTTATGAAGGTTCTCTCATGGTCCACAGGTTACTGTAGGGTGTGTATTTAAATGGGTTGATGGATCTGCAATGCTTGCGTTTGCGTGTGTGTGTCACCCAGCCAAGATGATTTGGAGTACAGGTATTTATTTTTGGTGCCCATGCTGGAGACCAGTGCTTGATTACCAGCTGTTACAATGGTGCCAACATTTTGTGGCTGATATTTCAGCACGGCAGTGGGGGAATGTGCCAAAGACCTGACTGGGCACTGCACCGCATGGTATGGCTCATTTTTGCTGTGTGTTTGTTGTCTACTGAGGAACAATTTCCATTTCCTGATGTTTGGGGGCTTTCATCAAGGTAAGTGTTTAGTGGTGTAACGTTGTCCCCAGGCTATTGTATACACAGCACATATAAGCCTAGAATATCAACCATTCAAAGTTGGCCTTAGTGGGAGTGACCATAGAATTTTATAGGAGTGACCTCATTGAGTAAAGTACAGTATTTGTCACCAGTCTATGTCCTTTGCTAACATACATTCCCTCTGGTCATTACTTGTTGACACAGTCACAAAGTAATTATGGCTAAACCCTGCCCATTTCCGCAATTTCTCTTCTTAAAATGTGATTTTAAACCTAATCCTAACTAACAAAGGCCAAGTTTGATGCATTGGTCCACCAGTCCTTCTGCACATTTTGGTGGAAGTGTGACTAACATGACTTCACTTTAGAGACTATGCCAAGCTCCCCAGCATTACGCACCCCTGCCACCATCATTACACACACCTGCCTTCCCCCGTCACACACATCAGCGATTATTGCACTCACCTGGACTCAATCACCCGTGTCATTACCTCCCCTATATCTGTCTGTTCCCAAGCTCTGTTCCCGGCTCTAGGATTAATGTTTGTTTGTCTTTGCATACCCGGTTCTGAAGCTGTCTCTGTCCTGTTTGATGTCTGTTCCCAAGCTCTGTTCCCGGCTCTAGGATTAATGTTTGTTTGTCTTTGGATACCCGGTTCTGAAGTTGTCTCTGTCCTGTTTGATGTCTGTTTCATATTAAATGTTCTACTCCCCGCACCTGCTTCTCTTCTCCAGCGTCGATCCTTACAGAATCCTGAAGCCATCAGGGAGTGCTGGCTTTCAGGTTGATGGCGACGCCGGGTCCATGGATTGTGCATGTGTGCCATTCAGAGGGTGAATGGGCAAGACCAAAAAATGGAAGTGTCTTTTTTATTTTTAACTAGGCAAGTCAGTTAAGAACAAATTCTTATTTACAATGATGGCCTACCCCGGCCAAACCCGCGCCACCCTATGGGACTCCCAATCACGGCCAGATGTGATGCAGCCTGAATTTGAACCAGGTACTGCAGTGACACCTCTTGCACTGAGATGCAGTGTCTTAGACCACTGCGTCACTCAGGAGCCCAGTATATGGCAGTAGGTGCCAGGCACACAGGTTTTTGTCAAGAACTGCTACACTGCTTTAAACCTCAACAACTTCCAGTGTGTATCAACAATGGTCCACCACCCAAGGCCATCCAGCCTGTGGGAAGGATTGGAGCCAACATGGCCAGTATCCCTCTGGAATGCTTTTGACACCTTGTAGAGTCCATGCCCCAACAAACTGAGGCTATTCTGAAGGCAAAAAGGGGGATGCAACTCAATATCAGGAAGGTGTTTTGAATACTCACTATATATCCGCACCACTCGCAGAGAAATAAGTAATACTGCTAGGTTTTACACAGTCAAATGTAACAAATAACTATTTTTAAAGAACTGTACAAATATATACATTATACATAATTTAAATCAGTACTTAATATATATATATTAAAGTATATGAATGAAAAATCTGAGAACAAATATATTTTACACACACATGAAGGTACCCATAAACAATCATTTCTGATGAAGAAATACAAATGTGAAAAATGTGTGGATATAACATTTGGAAATAAACTTCAAATATTCTGTTGTTTCTGTATGAAAGTGTGCTCATGAAAATGGCCTGTTGACAGAGGCTTTTATCTGGCTGCTAGACAACAGAGTGTTAGTAGTGATTAGTAAACGTTTTTGCAGTTGTTGACCTGCCCTTTGCAGCATCAAAAGATGATGCTCCCCAGTCTAACAGCCACCTTCCATCTGGGTAACAGTAATATACTGTAGCGATAATGGTATCACATGGGAATGGAACTATGATGTGAGCAGCCTTTCAGAGGGGAAAATAATAGATTCACATCATTAGTCTAAAAATGGAATACAATAACATAATATTTGTAGGAATCCTTATCTCTTGGGGAAGTTTAGCTCACAAATAATCCCTTTCAGATTGTCACACAGACCGAATCAATTACTGGGATGAGGAAGAGGAAAAGCAGAAGCCCCTAGTAAAAGACATGTTGTTTAGACACAGTCTACCTTCTGCATGTGTATAGTAGGCATGCATGAGTATGTATAAGCATGTGAGCATGCATAGATAGATGTGTGTATTGACCATAGGAGCAATGCAAGGCATCCAGACTGTCACTCTACAGTACGTGTGTCCTTGTGTGCAAGTGCCCGTATCTGTAGTGTATATGTAATATTATAAACCGGGTGGTTCGAGCACTGAAGGCTGATTGGTTGACAGCCATGGTATATCAGACCGTATATACCGCGGGTATGAAAACACATTTATTTTTACTGCTCTAATTAAATTAGTAACCACTATATAATAGCAATAAGGCACCTCAGGGTTTTGTGATATGGCCAGTATACCACGGCTATTGGCTGTGTCGTTGCCAAGAACTGCATTTTGCCGTAACATGTAGTCGATATCCCACACCTCCTCGGGCCTTACTGCTTAATTATGTAGCAATGAGCCTGAGTGTGTTCTGTTACAATACATGGAGAGTGGTGAGTGAGTTGTGTGTGACGGGGGAGGGGGGTGGGAGAGTGAAAGAGTGAAGGTGCCCGTTGAGGTGGGTGGATTATGAACCCTATTAACATAAAGAGTGAAGAATTATTCAATATTTTTGAAGCCTTCATTACCTCTTAACCAGGCATTGCACCCATAGCACATGGGAACTCTTTTTCTCCCCCTCTGTTCTGGTGCTCCTCAGCCAGTGTATTTTGTTAGGCTCATTGAATCAGAGCATTGATCATGAGAGAGATTAAGGAGAGAGCAGTCAAAGCCCCAGTGCAATTCATTCTCTGAACAAAATGAAGGTCAGGGGCGGACACTTCCTCTGTAAAGCCTTCCCAAGGTGCCTTGCAGGCCTGGGCATGGGATGCCCCTCGGTAGGCGAGGGAGGGAGATGGAAGATGGATGAATGCAACAATACCTCCCCCATTACTAAGACCTGCCTCCCCCTCACCAGGTCTGCCTCCCAACACCAACACACCACCACCTGTCCGCATGCAGGAATGGAAGTGTCCTTTTCAAAGGTCATTCTTCGTTCCAGTCATGAGAAATGTCAGCTAAAATTGGATTTGGGGAGAGAAGGCAATAACAAATAAATATATAAATCAAATCAGACATCAAATGGGACGTGCAGCCTCACACACATAGGAACAGGCATGTCGTTACTTAAAGTGAGAAAGACAAACGTAGAAATGAATTATAGGAGAAGGTCAGAGGCTAAGCGGACAAAGCCTTGTGGTTCAGAGTCAATACGTTCCTTATGACATTTGATCATGTTCTTCACATGCCTTATAGAGCTCAGCAGGGTTTTTTATAGCAGGCGGGTAAATTTGCACTTGGCTCTGGAATTTATAACTTGTCAATTAACACAGTTCAGAGGTGATTAAAATTGCCACTGTAGAGCTGCTGTATACTATGCATATCTTAAGGCGAGTAAATGTACATTGAATGAGGGTGGAAAAGGTAAAAAGCTGATACTAATGATGCGTTTTTAATAAGGTATTATATTCATGATATTCATATACATTTGCATATGTGTGTCATGATACTCCGCATAAAAAATAACCACAGAATGTTGATAGCAGTGAGTCCTCCTGATTGGCTCGAGCAGGAGTTTATGGGACACTGGGGCTACAGCCCCTCATCTATAATGCAGATGAAGAAGTCAACGGGAGGACCAGGGCCCATTGTTAATAACATGGCAATTAAACATAGCCTGCAGTCAGATACTCCACACAGTAGGACTCATTTTTATGCTTTTTTCTCTCAGTAGTCTGAAGCCAAAGGCAGTTCCTTATTTCTGCCGAGAGGGAAAGGACTGCTGATGTCAAAATTAGACCAGATAGAGCATCTCAGATGGCACACAACAGGTGTGAGACCTTAGCAGGTTAGCATGGGGTGATGTGGCCATAACTGACATGGACACACTGGGGCCGGTTGGCACCTTTAATGAGAAGCATCTTATTAATATTATGGTACCTGTGGATGACAAACAGCTAAAAAACACTAACACATAACATGATTAGACAGCTCTAAAATGCGTAGATACTATCAAAAACAGACACATTACTAAAATTACAGGGTCATAATTATTTTAGCATTATAACATATTTGGGGGTTTAAAAAGTGTTGTTGATGTATGAGACCAGTTTATTCCTACCTGTGAAAAGACCTCACAGATGGAAGATTACACCCCAGAGCCTCGTGTTATGATGGTTATATCTTTTAACAATATTCCCAGATGCCAGAAACTGCTGCAAATCAACTGAAAAAGTTGCTCAATACTTATTGAAATGATGAAAATCTGCAGAAGGGAAAGTATCTGACAGAAGTGAAAAAGAGATTGATTCTATGCACTGAAACACTCTGACTCAATTCAAACCCGCCTCGACAGAATATATAACTATATAACTTTTGTATAAGAAGAACACCAATCTCTTGAATCCCTGGACACATCCATTTATAATATCTCACAAGCATAATCAGAAAAACCACAGGGTGCCTGTGACTATCGTTTCCTGCATCCGGCTATCAATTTCTATCTGGCACACTTCCAATCGAAATGAAAAATGAAAAGTTTTCTTCAAAACCTTAGGAGTCTCCTTGACACACATTTAACCAAAAATGTGAATTAAATACGCTCGTTATGTCTCAAAGAAAAACAGTTTTCATCAAACACACAGATACTATACACCTGGGTATATAATTCTAACTCAAATAGAATGAAACCATACATAAAGCCATGAACGATTGAAAGCATACGGGCAATTGCATATAAAAGGACTCATGAGCAATAGGGTTGAATATCTTCCCGGTATTGTTCTATGTCAAGAATTAATCACTTTTATCCCGGGTAACCCGGTATTTCCCTCCAAAGCCGGAAGTGTCATTAAAGAGCATATAAAGCATATAAATAGGCCTATGTCTGCATTTGAACATTCAAGCCTGATGCTACCTGAGCCTGATGAGCCATACATTAAAGACATTTTATGAGCACAAGCCTAACAAGCCAAAAAAATCACAAATGATTGTGCCATTATCCAATACATACAGTGAGGGAACAAAGTATTTGATCCCCTGCTGATTTTGTACGTTTGCCCACTGACCATGAAACGATCCGTCTATAATTGTAATGGTAGGTTTATTTGAACAGTGAGAAACAGAATAACAATAAAATAATCCAGAACAACGCATGTCAAAAATGTTATAAATTGATTTGCATTTTAATGAGGGAAATAAGTATTGGACCCCCTCTCAATCAGAAAGATTTCTGGCTCCCAGGTGTCTTTTATACAGGTAACGAGCTGAGATTAGGAGCACACTCTTAAAGGGAGTGCTCCTAATCTCAGTTTGTTACCTGTATAAAAGACACCTGTCCACAGAAGCAATCAATCAATCATATTCCAAACTCTCCACCATGGCCAAGACCAAAGAGCTCTCCAAGGATGTCAGGGACAAGGTTATAGACCTACACAAGGCTGGAATGGGCTACAAGACCATCGCCAAGCAGTTTGGTGAGAAGGTGACAGTTGGTGCGATTATTCACAAATGGAAGAAACACAAAAGAACTGTCAATCTCCCTCGGCCTGGGGCTCCATGCAAGATCTCACCTCGTGGAGTTGCAATGATCATGAGAACGGTGAGGAATCAGCCCAGAACTACACGGGAGGATCTTGTCAACGATCTCAAGGCAGCTGGCACCATAGTCACCAAGAAAACAATTGGTAACACACTACGCCGTGAAGGACTGAAATCCTGCAGCGCAAGGTCCCCCTGTTCAAGAAAGCACATGTACATGCCCATCTGAAGTTTGCCAATGAACATCTGAATGATTCAGAGGACAACTGGGTGAAAGTGTTGTGGTCAGATGAGACAAAATGGAGCATCATTGGCATCAACTCAACTCGCCGTGTTTGGAGGAGGAGGAAGGCTGCCTATGATCCCAAGAACACCATCCCCACCGTCAAACATGGAGGTGGAAACATTATGCTTTGGGGGTTTTTTTCTGCTAAGGGGACAGGACAACTTCACCTCATCAAAGGGACGATGGACGGGGCCATGTACCGTTAAATCTTGAGTGAGAACCTCCTTCTCTCATCCAGGGCATTGAAAATGGGTTGTGGATGGGTATTCCAGCATGACAATGACACAAAACACACGGCCAAGGCAACAAAGGAGTGGCTCAAGACGAAGCACCTGGCCTAGCCTGTCTCCAGACCTTAATCTCGTTAGAAAATATGTGGAGGGAGCTGAAGGTTCGAGTTGCCAAACGTCAGCCTCGAAATCTTAATGACTTGGAGAAGATCTGCAAAGAGGAGTGAGACAAAATCCCTCCTGAAATGTGTGCAAACCTGGTGGCCAACTACAATAAACATCTGACCTCTGTGATTGCCAACAAGGGTTTTGCCACCAAGTACTAAGTTATGTTTTGCAGAGGGGTGAAATACTTATTTCCCTCATTAAAATGCAAATCAATTTATAACATTTTTGACAAGCGTTTTTCTGGATTTTTTTGTTGTTATTCTGTCTTTCACTGTTCAAATAAACCTACCATTAAAATTATAGACGGATCATTTCTTTGTCAGTGGGCAAACGTTGTCATGCCCTGACCTGTCCTTTTTATGTCTATTTTGGTTTGGTCAGGGCGTGAGATAGGGTGGGCATTCTATGTTTTGTGTTCTATGTTTTCTACTTCTGTGTGTTTGGAAATGTGTGGTTCTCAGTCAGAGGCAGCTGTCTATTGTTGTCTCTGATTGAGAACCATACTTAGGTAGCCTTTTCCCACTTGTGTTTTATGGGTAGTTATTTTCTGTTTTGTGTGTCTGCACCAGAAAGAACTGTTTTGTTTGTGCCACTTTGTAATTTTTTGTTCTAGTGTTCAGTTTTATTAAAAATCATGAACACTTACCACGCTGTGCTTTGGTCCACTTCTTCAAACAGCTGTTACAGAACTACCCACCACCAAAGGACCAAGCAGCGTGGTGAAAGGGACTCCTGAACAGGTGAGCAGCGCTATCTGGAGTATGAGACAACCTGGGAGGAGATAGAGAGGTGGTCGGTCGACCCAGGGAGAGTGCCGGAGCCCGCCGGGGATTCTCTGGAACAGTGCGAGGAGGGATACCGGAGAATGGAGTTGGCGACACAAAAACTTTTTTTGGGGGGGGGGTGGCACACGGGGAGTGTGGCAGAGTCAGGTAGTAGACCTGAGCCAACTCCCCGTGCTTACCGTGGTGAGCATGGGACTGGTCAGGCCCTGTGCTATGGGGTGATGCTCATGGTGTCGAGGCAAAGCATTAACAGGCTGGTGTGCTCGGTGCTTTGCCGGGTGGAAGCTGGCATCCAGCCAGAACAGGTGGGGCCAGCTCTGCGCTCGAGACCACCAGTGTGCCTCCACGGCCCAGTGTATCTGGTGCCTCGGCCAAGGAAGAGGCCTCCTGTATGTCTCCCCAGCCTGGTGAGTCCTGTGCCTGCTCCCAGAGCCAGGTCTCCTGTGTGTCTCCCCAGCCTGGTGAGTCCTGTGCCTCCTGTCCGGAGCTGCCAGAGTTGGCCTCCTGTCCGGAGCTGCCAGAGTCGGCCTCCTGTCCGCAGCTGCCAGAGTCGGCCTCCTGTCCGGAGCTGCCAGAGTCGGCCTCCTGTCCGGAGCTGCCAGAATCATGAACACTTACCACGCTGCGCTTTGGTCCCCTTCTTCAAACAGCAGTTACAAATGTACAAAATCAGCAGGGGATCAAATACTTTTTTCCCTCACTGTATACAGTTGAAGTTGGAAGTTTAAATACACGTTAGCCAAATACATTTAAACTCAGTTTTTCACAATTCCTGACATTTAATCCTAGTAAAAAAAATCCCTGTCTTAGGTCAGTTAGGATCACCACTTTATTTTAAGAATGTGAAATGTCAGAATAATAGTAGAGATAAGTTGGGTGAATTTTGGCCCATTCCTCCTGATAGAGCTGGTGTAACTGAGTCAGGTTTGTTGGCCTTCTTGCTCGCACACACTTTTTCAGTTCTGCCCACACATTTTCTATGGGATTGAGGTCAGGGCTTTGTGATGGCCACTCCAATACCTTGACTTTGTTGTCCCTAAGCCATTTTCCCACAACTTTAGAAGTATGCTTGGGGTCAATATCTATTTGGAAGACCCATTTGCGACCAAGCTTTAACTTCCTGACTGATGTCTTGATGTTGCTTCAATATATCCACATCATTTTCCAGCCTCATGATGCCATCTATTTTGTGAAGTGCGCCAGTACCAGTTCCTCCTGCAGCAAAGCACCCCCACAACATGATGCTGCTGCCACCACCGTGCTATTAGCCTATCATAAGCTTCTCGGTGAAACACAAGATGTTACAGTTTTTAATGTCCTGTTGGTAGGGTAATCTTATTAGTTGGTCATCAATTTTATTTTCCAAATATTGCACGTTAGCAATGAGAATGGAATGCATTGGGAGTTTGCTCACTCGCCTCCGGATTCTGGGAAGAATCCCCGATCTGCGTCCTCTTTTCCGGTGTCTTTTCTTCATGCAAAAGGCATGGATCTGGGCCTGTTCCAGTGAAATGTCAGCCATGTTCTTCGGCGCCATCTTCAGTCTAGAGGCCAGCGGCGCACAGGTGCATGCGTATTGTGCTAGAGACAAAGGATAGTTATAAGCTTATTATGCATAACCCATCCTTCATTAGCTAATTACACCATATATTGTATACCAAAGTATGTGGACACCCCTTCAAATGAGTGGATTCGGCTGACAAGTGTATAACATGGAGCACACAGCCATGCAATCTCTATAGACAAACATTGGCAGTAGAATGGCCTTACTGAAGAACTAGGTGACTTTCAAAGTGGCTCCATCACCTTTTCATCAAAATTCTGCCCTGCTGGATCTGCCCCGGTCAACTGTATGTGCTGTTATTGTAAGTGGAAGCATCTGTAACGAGTGCGCTGAGAGTCGGGAAGCAAGTTCAGGGAGTGTTTTAATAAATAAATAAAACAATAAACACGCAACACAAACAACGCACCAACATGAAAACAGAGTCAATAACACCTGAGGAAAGAACCAAGGGGAGTGACAGATATAGGGAAAATAATCAAGGAGGGGATGGAGTGTCATGAGGCGCAGGTACGTGAGACGATGGTGACAGGTGTGCGGGATAATCAACAGCCTGATGACCTAGAGGCCGGAGAGGGAGTATATGTGACAGTACCCCATCCCCAACGCGTGGCCCCGGCCACAGGACGCCATCAAAGGGGACGAACCCGGGGATCAGGAGCGTACCCCTCACCCCTGCTGATGCGCGAGAACAGATGTCACGCCAGCTGAGGCATGGGAACGTATCGAGTCAGCTGGGGTGCAAGAACCTGACAGATCGGTTGAGGCGGGGTAACCTGGCGATCTGGCTGAGGCATGAGAATCTGACGAGCTGGTGGAAGCAAAGGAGCCTGGCGAACCGGCGGAGGCATGAAAGCCTGACTAGCCAGCCGAGGCAGGGGAGCCTGGCGATCCGGCTAAGGCATGAAAGCCCAACGAGTCGGCTGAGGCAGGGGAGCCTGGTGATCCGGCTGAGGCATGAGAGCCTGACGAGCCGGCTGAGGCAGGGGAGCCTGGCGATCTGGTTGAGGTATGAAAGCATGTCGCAGTTCCCGGAGTCAACGTTATTACTCAGACACAAAAATAACATTAAAAAAACACTCCCTGATGCTTCCCTTAGGTGAGGTGTGATTCTGTAACAAGTGCGCTGAGAGTCAGGAAGCAAGGTCAGGGAGTATTTTAATAAATAAATGAAACAATAAACACGCAACACTAACAACACACCAACATGAAAACAGAGTCAATAACACCTGAGGAAAGAACCAAGGGGAGTGACAGATATAGGGGTAGAGGTGATGGAGTCCAGGTGAGTGTCATGAAGCGCAGGTGCGCGAGACAGCAGCCTGATGACTTAGAGGGAGTATACATGACAACTTCTAAGAGCAACAACAGCTCAGCAGAAAAGTGGTAGGCCACACAAGTTCACAGAACGGGACCGCCGAGTGCTGTAGCGCTTAAAAATAATCTGTCCTCGGTTGCAACACTCATTACCAAGTTCCAAACTGCCTCTGGAAGCAACATCAGCACAAGAACTGTTCGTCAGGAGCTTCATGAAAGGCCTAAGATCCACATGCCCAATGCGAAGCGTTGGCCTGCCATTGGACTCTGGAGCAGTGGAAACACGTTATCTGGGGGGATGAATCACGCTTCACCATCTGGCTTCACCATCTTCACCGATAGACAAATCTGGGTTTGGCAGATGCCAGGAAAACGCTACCTGCCCCAATGCATAGTGCCAACTGTAAAGTTTGGTGGAGGAGGAATAATGGTCTGGGGCTGTTGTTCATGGTTTGGGCTAGGCCCCTTGGTTCCAGGGAAGGGAAATCTTAACGCTACAGCATACAATGACATTCTACACGATTCTATGCTTCCAACTTTGTGGCAACAGTTTGGGGAAGGCCCTATCCAGTTTCAGCATGATAATGCACCTGTTTACAAAGCGATGTCCATTAAAAAATTGTTTGTCGAGATCGATGTGGAAAAACTTGACTGCCCTGCACAGAGCCCTGATCTCAACTCCATCGAACACCTTTGGGATGAATTGTAACGACGACTGCAATCCTCGCCCAACATCAGTGCCCGACCTCACTAATGCTCTTGTGGCTGAATGGAAGCAAGTCGCAGAGTGAAGAGTGGAAGCTGTTATAGCAGAAAGGGGGGGACCAACTCCATATTAAGGCTGTAGAGAAGCCAGATTTAGACATCGCATATAATTTAACAGTTCCATTTCACGCCATGCTGTTGATATAAATAATTTAATATAATTTACCGGTTTCTCGCAGTTATTTATCCCGGGAAAGGGGACTGGTTTTGGGCAGTAAATCGAAATAACCGTGTTCCCGCCATTTAACCTTAATGAGCACCAATGTGAATTTCATTTGTACCTTTATTTAGCTAGGCAAGTCAGTTAAGAACAAATTCTTACTTACAATGACAGCATAGAAACAGCAGGTTAACTGCCTTGTTCAGGGGTAGAACGACAGATGTTTTACCTTGTCAGCTCGGGGATTTGATCTAGCAACCTTTCGGTTATTTGCCCAACACACTAACCACTAGGCTACATGCAACCCAATAAGTGCATGTCAAATTGGGTGTCAAAAGCTAAGAGTCTATATTTTTTTAAATAAAATAAATTACATTTTGCATCCTAAAAAATAGGAATAAGCAAAGGCTTTGATTTCTGGTAAAACAAATAGAAAATTAGTTTAAGAAACATTGCCTTTTAATTCCGTTTCCAAAAACCCACATAGCTTTAACCCTGAAAATAGTAGATTTGGGCACTGATAAATGGCTAAATTGGTAGTTGAAATCTAAGTAGTTGAAGTAGTTGAAATCTGACCCAATCATAGACTTCAATGTTTCACAAGTTTGGACAGCACTGTACTACACAGTATAATACTGTACAGAATAATATAGTTCAGCACAATACAGTAGAGCACACTAGAATAGATTACAGTATAATGTAATGAATTGTTCTGTACTCTGTTATACATTTTATTTTATTTTTACTGTACTGCCAGATGTAAATCCACTTCACCTACTGCAGTTCTATAACCAACATAGATTTTTTCAAACTGAAGGTGTCATATCATAGCTGACACTCCAATATTTCTGCAGACATCACTGAATCTTAATTCGGATATCTTTGGAAAACTTGCCTCGAAGCAAGCATGAAAGACATTTAGCCCGTCTGGTAGGCTCGCGTCACTGGGCAGCTCGCAGCTGAGTTTCCCTTTGTAGTCCACAATAGTTTGCAAGCCCTGTCACATCAGACAAGCGTGATCGCATAAAAAACAGAGGCAGATATTACCCTAATTCTGTTTCCAAACTTTGTATCTATACATTTCTTCCAGTAAATGTGTCTTTCTGTCTAAATTGTTCATAGTAAACCTTGTGCACAGAGTTGTATGGTTCATTAAACTTTGAAATTTGTGGTTTTTGTTTGGCAAAGATTTTAAAGAGAAAAATCAGAATCAAAGTGTAATTCCAATATCATGGAATTGGCCATACATAAAGCCATGAGACTAGATGCCAATGATTATTTGAAAACCATAACAGAAACAAACATTCATCAATTACCACCTCAAGGTCACATTTCCCAGGCGTACGTCTAGCCTCTACCCAGTCACTCTGGTTAGCTATTCAAATGCCTGATCTCTGCAATGTGTCGCTCCATTTACTGTGTTAATATTGCTTTATGCGTATGGATATACCTGTCTGCCTCATACAGCTATCAGTATGTCTTGGATTCTCAACTGTCCTATACTGAGGTTACGCTTTAAATATAAACTCAGCTATTGCCTCTTAAACTGCTGCCCTGCTCACCCCAGAAAATATACAATTAATGAGAAAGTGTAACATTGGGGACAGTTCAGAGGATCTAAAACCTGAATTTAAAGATACTGTTAGTGCTGAACTATTAACCTAAAGTTATTTTCCGGTTTTAAACAACTAATTGACCGACATTGGTTCTATAACTTGAAATGCATATAGTTCTTTTTTTCTTCTTATGTGAGCTCAATGCCCAGTTTCTGTAGAGATACAGTGGTTAGCTAGATTGGTATGAATATTAGTTCAGAACCTAACATTTTAGGGTCCATACACAGATCGGCTACATATTGTAGCTATTTACACATCCATAGGCATACAGTTATTTTTATCCTCCACTACACAATAAACAAGTAAATAGTTAGCTAGCTACGTTACTTCAGCTGCATTGCAAGGGAAGCTTACACAATTGTACATTCAATTTGCAGTAAATGCTTTAGCTAGCTAGATTCTTTACATCCACTGTTTCACAAGACAACAGCCTGGCTTGCTAGTTCTCAATAGTCCCTAAAACATTAAACACGAATTACAAATTAATTCTCCTGTCATAACACTAGCTAGCTAGCTGGCTAATGGTAGCTAGTCAGATAACTTGCTAAATAGCGATTTTTGTAAAGTAACTTTATGACAAAAGAATATGCACAAACGTTTGTCTTTACATTAACTAACATAGTCCTCTCAATTGTACATTTTTTGCTTGATTCCTTATGATGTTATAACTGCTTACATTTGGTCCCACCGTAATGTTTTGTCAGCCATCTTCACCCAGGGACAGGTGGCTCTCGTCAAATTCGTCATTGGAACCACTCAATATGATTTGTCATATAAAAACCGTGGGACCCAAATGCATAATGAGTGGTCTAACTCCCCCTTGTCGTGGTCTGGAGCAATGAAGCAGTGATGCTGGGTACCTCTAAGTCCCGCGGTGCAAGCTCGCAACTTTTAAAGGAGGAATCACTGTAAATCAGGTCAAGCCTGAACTGTGCGATGTAGTAGGGAGTTGTAGTTTCCAACAAGCCAATATTCTACATAGTTTAGTACAGAAAACATGCTAATTAACTACAATGACCATAATCCATTGCACACCTGCCTACTTGTCCTGTCTGTGTGGAGCACTGAGCTGTAATGAGAACAGTGTGGAATGAAGACTGAGAGAAGAGAGAAAGCAGTTGCTTCATGAGGTATCTCTACCTGAAAATACATGATCTGTGATTGATAGTTGGTATTCAGCAATCATTATTGTATGCCTTATTTATTTACTAAAATAATGATTTTGTCAGACAGCATAAGCAGCAGCCCTATAGAGATGAGATGACGACTTGGAATGAATTCATAAAGTCATCAAATAAAACAAATATTGTATTAAAGTAAAGAAATGTGAATACATGATTGTTAATAAGTAAAGGAGTCACTACCATTATAATGTGTTTATTCATTGTTTTATTCTGTGTTGTTACATCACTCAACCCACATAATGCAGTGCATTTAATATAAAATATATAATAATAATTGAAAACCGTGATTCTTTTTTTCATAATTGAACTGAAACTGAACTGACCTTCAAAAGTACTAATAACTCAACACTAGATATTGTTTCTCAGTATCTTTGCTTTCCTAATGTATTTATTGGCTGCATACAAGCAATGGGGAGATTTTTGTTTTGTTGTTTTCAAAGATGATTTTGTTGCGTTATGTAATCAAGAACGCAAGGCACAAAATCATTTCCCAAAACATTATCATCGCAACAACTGAACCATCCAACTGTGATAAGAATGGAGATAGCAAGATAGTGTTTTTGTCCCGAGGTATCATCAAATGCATTAGGTGCTTTTTGAATTACAGTTCTTATTCCTTCACGTTACTCTTAGATCACCACTTCAGCTCTTAGCAGAATGCTTATTGTTCCTTTCCTTTAGATTCTAATAGTTAAGGTTTTCTGCATCCTTACAGATGGTCATAAAGGGTCTTGTCGTGACCTAGGACAAACCAATAATTTCATTAATGTTATTTATTAAGCCATGGTTGTCACGCCCTGACTTGCGTATTCTTTGTTTTCTTTATATATTTTGGTTAGGTCAGGGTGTGACGAGGGTGGTATGTGTGTTTTTGTCTCATCTAGGGTTTTTGCACTGTCTAGGGGTTTTGTAGGTTTATGGGGTTGTTTACCATCTAGGTGTTTATGTAGGTATATGGTTGCCTAGATTTGTTCTCAATTAGAGGCAGGTGTTTATCCTTGTCTCTGATTGGGAACCATATTTAGGCAGCCATCTTCTTTGGGTATTTCGTGAGTTATTGTCTAAGTTATGTTGCACGTTAGCGCAGTGTTTTGTTAGCGGTCACGATCGTTTTGTTTAAGTGTTCTTCGTGTTCTTCCTTCAATAAAGAAGAATGTATTCTAACCACGCTGCGCTTTGGTCTACTCCATACGGCAATCGTGACAATGGTAGTCCACTCAATAACAATTTGCGATGTTTTCCAGGAAGTCCTGAATTAAGCTTTAAGATTGAGACCCACTATACAGTATGTGTTGATCATAGCTTCTCTGTCCATGTTGAATTTGAAGGCTTTAATATGAAGCCCATTGAAGGCTGCTTTGACAATGGAGCTGTAATAAATGAGCATAGGAGATTGGTGGCACCTTAACTGGGGAGGGTGGCTCGTGGCAATGGTTGGAACAGAATCAGTGGAATGGTATGAAATACATCAAACACATGGTTTCCATGTGTTTAATACCATTCCATTGGCTCCGTTCCAGCCATTATTACGGTCAAGAAGGCTGTCGTTCCCTCGGGAGCTTCCACTGTAAATGAACCATTATGGCAGGGCTCTCATACACAAACAAACATATATGTAGTGGGTGTAGGTATGTATATACATGTAGTGGGTGTAGGTAGGTGCATACATGTAGTGGGTGTAGGTAGGTGCATACATGTAGTGGGTGTAGGTAGGTATACACATGTAGTGGGTGTAGGTATGTATATACATGTAGTGGGTGTAGGTAGGTATATACATGTAGGTGTTTACGTCTGAGAGAGAATGATATTCAACAGTCCTCTTGCACTTCACACTGAATAATGCCATTGGAATGAAAATGTGTATTCCTCTTACTGACTGATTGTCCCCTTAACATCCTTTGTAAACAGCATAATCTAGCATTGGGTCTAGTTTAAATGTGTAGGGCTGTCAGCACTGTCTGATGAGCAGCTGTCAACATCCTTTACTAGCGCCTTTGAGCCAAAGAAACGATGGCAGGCGGTTTCCATCATCCTGACTGTTTAATTATTTACTGCCCAGTGCCCTGATAGTGAAGTTCCCAGGGGGCCAAAGCTGTGCTTTTATATGGAGCAGCCCTGTTCTGTCCCAACCCTCCCCAGAGAGACCAAAAGCACTGTGCTCTCAGGTCACTCAGGGCATCACACAGATTAATACCCCACTGTCTTTGAAGAAGAAACACCAAAAATAAAACAATGTATCCTTCGCCTCCTCCCTCATTCGCTCGCTTCCTCGCCCATGTTTCCCAGCATACGGTGTGATTCTGTGAAGGTGACTGTCACCCATCACCAGTGTCCTTCCTGTCTTCTTGGAAGACCATGAACCATGGGACATGTGAAAAGAAAAAAGCTGCCTTGACTTTGCTCAGAGGGGAGGTATTAATCAGACCAAATATGTATTACTTCGCCTGCATTCTCTTTTGATTACTCATTTAGTCGTTGTGACGTGGCTCCCAGGCAAAACAATGGAGCTGGAGACATAGCTGTTTGTACCGGCACCGGGTTCAGGCAGTGCTCCTGGTCTGCACACGAATTGTCTCATTAATGATCGCGGTGCTGCTATTGCCTAACTTCATGGACCTACATATTTTACTATATTCTACCAGGAGAAGGGACACAAAATGAAAACCCATTTTAGCTTTCGCAGCACTATGGTCATGTAAATGTTAACTTCTTATGGCTGGGGGGGCAGTATTGAGTAGCTTGGATGAATAAGTAAACGGCCTGCTCCTCAGTCTCAGTTGCTAATATGTGCATATTATTATTAATATTGGATATAAAACACTCTAAAGTTTCTAAAACTGTTTGAATGATGTCTGTGAGTATAACAGAACTCATATGGCAGGCAAAATCCTGAGGAGAAATCAAAACAGGAAGTGAGAAATCTGAGCTTTGTATGTATTCACCAGAGTCCCCAATGAAATCCCCTTGAGATATTAATGATGTTACACTGCCTAGGGGTTTCACTAGATGTCAACCATCCATTCATAGAACTTTGAATGAGACTTCTACGGTGTTGTGGGAGTGAATGAGAGCAGAATCTATCAGATGTCTGGCAGTCAACCATTTTCTGATCACGCTGTATTCCTCATGGTATCCACTTGTGTTCCATTGCTCATGAAGACATGAAGGAATACTCCGGTTGGAACTATTGAAGCTATATGTTAAAAACATCCTAATGATTGATTCTGTACTTAGTTTGAAATGTTTCTTGGACCTGTAATATAACATTTTAAAGTTTTTGTCCGATGTAACGCTGACCAGAATGAGCGTTTGGAAATGTATACAAAAGAAGGTATTTGAACATAAATAACGGACATTATCGAACAAAACAAACATTTATTGTGGACCTGGGAATCCTGGAGTGCTTTCTGATGTAGATCATCAAAGGTAAAGGAATATTTATCATGTCATTTCTTGTTTATGTTGACGCCATCATTGCGGCTATTGTGACTTTTTACGTGACTTTTTACGTCTCAGATTATTGCATGCGTTTTTTTTCCCATAAAGTTTTTTTAAAATCTGACACAGCGGTTGCAATCCCGGATCCGGGAGAATTGTCATCTACTGACACTAATTAGCATAACGCAACGGACAAAAAATATTGCTAGAAAATATTAATATTCATGGAATCACAAGTGAAATATATTGAAACACAGTTTAGCCTTTTGTTAATCACCCTGTCATCTCAGATTTTGAAATTATACTTTACAGCCAAAGCAAGACAAGCATTTGTGTAAGTTTATCGATAGCCTAGCATAGCATTACGCCTAGCTAGCAGCAGGCAACCTGGTCACGAAAATCAGAAAAGCAATCAAATTAAATTGTTTACCTTTGATAGAGCTTCGAATGTTTTCACTCACGAGACTCCCAGTTAGATAGCAAATGTTCCTTTTTCCCAAAATGTTATTTTTGTAGCCGAAATAACTCCGTTAGTTCTTCACGTTTGGCTGGGAATTTGACCGGAAATTGCGGTCACGACAACGCCGAAAAATATTCCAAATTAGCTCCATAATATCAACAGAAACATGGGAAACGTTGTTTATAATAAATCCTCAAGGTGTTTTTCAAATATCTATTCGATAATATATCAACCGGAAAGGTGGCTCCTTAGTAGGAAAGAGAGAAACAATGGCCGCATTTGTCTTTTACGCACAAAACACTCTGAGAGCCTCCAGCTGACCACTGACGCAATGTTGACGTTCAGGCTCATTTTTCAAAATAAAAGCCTGAAACTATGTATTGTGACACTAGACACATTAGGGAAGCAATAGAAAAAGGAATCTGGTTGATATCTCATTCACTGCTCAATATGGACGCATAGGAACGCAGAGCTTTCTAAATACGAGTCCCTTCCTGATTGGATTTGTCTCAGGCTTTCGCCTGCAATATCAGTTCTGTTATACTCACAGACAATATTTTTTACAGTTTTGGAAACTTTAGAGTGTTTTCTATCCTACGCTGTCAATTATATGCATATTCTAGCATCTTGTCCTGACAAAATAGCCCGTTTACTTTGGGAACGTTATTTTTCCAAAAATGAAAATAGTGCCCCGTAGATTCAACAGGTTAAGGAGAGGTATATCTATAATTACATGTGTATAACTTGTATTATCATCTACATTTATGATGAGTATTTCTGTTGAATGATGTGGCTATGCAAAATCACTGGATGTTTTTGGAACTAGTGAATGTAACGCGCCAATGTAAACTCCTATTTTGATAAATTTGAACTTTATCAAACAAAACATACATGTGATGTGTAACATGAAGTCCTATGAGTGTCATCCGATGAAGATGATCAAAGGTTAGGTTTTATCTCTATTTGTGGTTTTTGTGACTCTGGCTGGAAAATCTTTTGCTGGAAAAATGGCGTTTGGTGTTTATGGTGTTTTTCTGTGGCTATGTGGTGACCTAACATAAGCGTTTGTGGTGCTTTTGCTGTAAAGCATATTTGAAATCGGACACTGTGGTGGGATTAACAACAAGATTAGCTTTAAAATGGTACATACATGTATGTTTGAGGAATTTTAATTATGAGATTTTTGATGTTTTGAAATTGGCGCCCTGCACTTTCACTGGCTGTTGTCATATCGCTCCCGTTAATGGGATTGCAGCCATAAGAAGTTTTAAAGGGCTGTAATGCTAGCCCCGGAGTCTCGTGACACTTGAATAAAGAGGTTTTCTACATTGTGACTCAATTAATAGGTGGGCTAATTCAATTATATTCATACATAGCTGCTTTCATGTTGCCTTTTTTGTCACTTTGAACTCCTGGTGGTGACATGGTGTTTCAAAAAACTGACACAGGCGAGTCAAAAAGAGAAATGACATGGCAAAAAAATTACAATAATTCAATCATCAACATGCACACATAGAGGCTGCATGCCCATAGCCCCCTCAGATTTGTCCCCATTTTTTGGGGGGGATTTTAAATGAATTACTAACGTTAATTGTTAAGTCAAGTTTTATCATAATTTATTAAAAGCTCTGTCAGAGGTATTATGCGGAGGGGGCACACTGACTGGAACAGGCAAAGAGAACCATTCCTTATTCTCCCTAGTAAGTGGTTCCTTTCAAGGTGCACCACAGCGCAAAGATATGCTCGGCAGGACGCTAGATACTCTAGTGCATGCAGACAGTATCATCAGTGGAGAAGGAGAGAGAGTGTCGACATAAGCAGCGTTTTATTTTTTATTTTAGCTGCCGGTGATGGGCAGGACTCGCAGGAGTTAGGTTTGTAAATTCATTTGATCAAGCCATGTAGCATAATGATTCCTTCTTGATGAATAAAAGAAAAGTAGAATGTTTTAGTAGCCACCTAGCAATTTTATGAAGTTGGCTTTAGCTGGCCAGCTAGATAGATTCCCAATCTCCTAACCACATAACTAGCTACCAAACCAATCCAGGCAAGAACTACATTTTGAGTTAGCCTGACGACTCATACTAAATTGTTCCACTCCTCTGTTGTTCGCTACATACTTTAGTCTGAGACTGCCATCATTGAAGTAATTTGTGGTGACGAGGGGCATGAAGGTCGTTGTACAAAAAGTAATCATCGATTGGATAATCTCTAACCAATCAGAGCATCAAAGCCAATGATTAATTTTCAAACTGCCGCTTTACCTACGTGTGCTCTGGCCCAACCCTTCAGTTTCTGGACCAATCAGACGGCCCGAATGTGTTCACATTCGGTGACGATTCGGGGAGGTACTCAGATCCAGACTCATTGCAGTGAAGAAACTGACGTCCATGGGCATGGTGTAGCGTTTGGTTGAAGCAAGGAGTCTGGATTGCCAGGTAAAGTTAGAGAGCTTGTCTAACTACTGTCTTAGCTGGCATGACTACTAGCAAGATTGCTAGACTTTACAAAATACAAAAATGTAATTCATTCTTGGGTTATGGTACAATATACCAGTGTGGCAGTACTAAACTCCTAAGGCATTAAAGTTATAAATAATCAATGTGCATCATTCATTAAAATGACAATTGAACAGGTAAAGAGGTGTGCTTAGATAACCTACGCAGAAAAATATACATATTTTTATCATAGAATTAGGCATAATGATTATATCTCTAGATTGCAGGAAAAAGCTGATTCAAGTGTTCAAAAAATGAAAAATTCTCTGATAAGCCCCCCTATGGAACAACCCCCTCCTCCCTCCATCCTCACATACCTCTAAAATAATGGGTGCATGACGCCCCTGCACGCACACACTGTTCTGAACCAAATTGAAAATACAGAGTGAGAATGAATAAGTAAGCAGGTCATCTGAGGGGTTTGTGTGAGAAAGCCAGGCGTTAGCAGAATGGAAAGGAGAAGATGAAATTGACAATAAGCACTTGGCATTCTGCCACCTCCGCAACACTGTCACACCACACCCTCTCTGCACCCCCCAACCATCCGCCCTGCAAGAGCTAGCCAGCCAGTCAGTCACTGTTTCTGATAACAAGAAACGCAAGGTAAAACCCACTCCCCCATCCCAGGCCTACTCCACAATACTATCTATAAAAATGGCATGTACTGTTCATGTTTGCAATATATGAACACATCGGCTTAGATAGGCCTGTCCTAGTCTTCTCCTTCCCCTTTCCTTGTAAGGCTGCTGTATAATGGGGCTTCTGAGATTAATTAGTCACAGTTTGGCTTCTATTGTCTAATATTTCTCAAAACAATGAGTTTCCTGCTCTTCCAACTGAGGAGACAATGACGATTTGACTGCAGGAAGATTGTCTTTCGCTGCTGCCGCCTCCGCGATAAACCGTGTTACCTCAGCTCAGCTGCCACAGCCTTGAAAAACACACAGAAGTATACCATCATTTCTCTGTCATTTCTTCTCCACAGCTCACCTACCTCCGCAATCAAGGCTTGAAAGCCACTGCATAGAGCTCCAAAAAATATATAGTGCATCTCTGCAGCCATGAACAACATACTCCTCTATACAGGCCAACTATCTGATTCTGGACTCATGGAAACAACAAAATGGTGACCCTTTCCATGACACAGTCAACACACAGACAGAGTTGTGCAGGAAGAGGTTAAAGAGACCTACGCCCCCTGAGTATTACTGTTTAATGTGGCCTCAGTTGTATTCCCGTTTCGCACGTCTCCGTGTTTCCAAGTCTGCGACGGGCAATGAGACGTATTTAATTATGCAGTAATGAAATGACTGAGGAAGGCGATGAATCAGTGCCATGCATGCAGAACAACACACGCGCACACACAGACTACACACTAATCAGAGCTACGCAGAATAACACACTCACTCATTCAGACTCTCTCACACACAGACACACATACTCTCTCAAACACACTCTCTCTCTCTCTCTCTCTCTCTCTCACACACTCACTCACTCACTCACTCACTCAAAGACACACAAACACACCCATCAGGTGGCTGACAGCAGAGGCATCACCATGCTGCAGGAGAACAATAACAACAGGATTTATCAGACCTTCTCCATGCCTGTCTGTCTGTCACTGCAAGCAACACTACATAATGAAATATTTACCTGCTCCTCACTCTTTTACTCTACAACAATACTGGTACAGGAAATTGTGTAGGCAAATCATTAGAGCTGGTAAAACGACACTGAGTTTATTGAAGTTGTAGAATCCAAAGCTCGAAGGATATTTTTAATAAGCATCAAGACACAATAATAAAGGATGACAAGGATGTTATGTTCTGTTTCTGTATGTACTTCAACACAAGGTTCACGTAACAGAAAGGCAGAGCAGCCCAGCAGTTTAGTCTAGATCTGCACTGCATAAACGTAATACTGTCACACGCACAATGTCAGAGACAGCAGTACTCCAGAATCACAAGCAGTGACTCAAGGACAGGCTGGGCTCAGGCTGGCATCTCCACAACACACACTAATGAGGAGACAAAGACACAGGCCATATTTCACACTAGAGAGATGTGAGGGGGGTTCACTTGACACATTTATAAAGAAAAAGCTATAAAATGAAAAGAGGAACAAATAGGGAGAGGGGACAGAGAGTGAGAGAGGGGAGGAGGGTGAGAGAAAGGGAGAGAGCAAAAGACAAACAAAGTAAAAGGGGGAGAGAAAGCAAGAGAGAGGGATGAAGGAGAGGCAGAGAGAGAAAGTGATGGCATGAGCGAGAGAAAGAAGGAAACACAGAAATAGAGAATGTGTGAGAGAGATACGTAGTTAAGACAGAAAATGAGAGAGGGGAAGAGCTATCAGTAAGACATGGCCCATTAGCCAGATTCCTGGCAGCCTTATTAAGTTGCTATGGCAGTTTGACATTAGACAAGAGGGGGGGGAGGAGTGGCTATACTAAAGAACCACTGATTATGATTGTCTGAAGCTTCCGGTTGATGAAAGGACAGATCTGTGTGCCCTCTGTATTTTTATATTTCCCCCTAATTCTTCAAACTATACTGAACAAAAATAGAAACGCAACATGCAACAATTTCATTGATTTTACTGAGTTAAAGTTCATATAAGGAAATCAGTCCATTTAAATTAATTCATTAGTCCCTAATCTATGGATTTCACATGACTGGGAATACAGATATGCTTCTGTTGGTCACAGATACCTTCAAAAACAATTGGGCCTCACAGGACCTCGTTACCATATTTTTTTGCAGTCAAAATTCCGTCAATAAAATGCAATTGTGTTTGTTGTCCGTAGTTTATGCCTTCCCATACCATAAACCCACCGTGGGGCCCTCTGTTCACAAAGTTGACATCAGCTAACCGCTCGCCCACACGTCGCCATACACGTGGTCTGCGGTTGTGAGGCCAGTTGGACATACTGCCAAATTCTTTAAAACGCCATTGGTAGAGAAATTAATATTAAATTATCTGGCAACAGCTCTGGGGGACATTCCTGCAGTCAGCATGCCAATTGCATGCTCCCTCAAAACTTGAGACATATGTGGCATTGTGTTGTGACAAAACTGCACATTTTAGAGTGGCCTTTAATTTGGCCCTAGCACAAGGTGCACCTGTGTAATGATAAGGCTGTTTAACTTCTTATGGCTGCAGGGGCAGTATTGAGTAGCTTGGATGAAAGGTGCCCAGAGGTTTCCAAGAGTAAACAGCCTGCTCCTCAGGCTCAGTTACTAATATATGCATGCTATTATTAGTATTGGATGGAAAACACTTTCTAAAACTGTTTGAATGATGTCTGTGAGTATAACAGAACTCATATGGCAGGCAAAAACCTGAGAAGAAATCCAAACAGGAAGGAACTGAGGTTGGTCGCAGTGGGATATGGATGATGTTGCACTTACTATGGCTTCCACTAGATGTCAACCGTCTTTAGAAACTTGAATGAGGCTTCTACTGTGCTGTGGGCCTGAATAAGAGCTGAATGAGTCATGTTACTGGCAGAGAGCCATTTCCTGGTTACGCGCATTCCACATGATATCGACCTGCGTTCCATTGCTTCTCTAGACACAAAGGAATTCTCCGGTTGGAACTTTATTGAAGATTTATGATAACAACACCCTAAAGATTCTATACTTAGTTTGAAAGGTTTCTTCGACCTGTAATATAACTTTTTGAAGTTTTTGTCCGAAGTTATGCAGGACCTGCACGAGCGTTTGGATATGTGTCCCTAACGCACTAACAAAAGTTGCTACTTGGACATAAATAATGGACATTATCGAACATAATCAAGCATTTATTGTGGAACTAGGATTACTGGGAGTGCATTCTGATGAAGATCATCAAAGGTAATGGAGTATTTATAATGTGATTTCTGGTTTCTGTTGACTCCAACATGGCAGATAATTTTTTTTATTTTCTGAGCGCCGTCTCAGATTATTGCATGGTTTGCTTTTTCCGTAAAGTAAAAAAAAAAATCTGACACAGTGGTTGCATTAAGGAGAGGTATATCTATAATTCCATGTGTATAACTTGTATTATCATCTACATTAATGATGAGTATTTCTGTTGAATCGATGTGGCTATGCAAAACCACTGGATGTTTTTGGAACTAGTGAACGTAACGCACCAACGTAAACTCAGATGTTTTTATATAAATATGAACTTTATCAAACAAAACATACATGTATTGTGTAACATGAAGTCCTATGAGTGTCATCTGATGAAGATCATCAAAGGTTAGTGATTCATTTTATCTCTTTGTGCTTTTTGTGACTCCTCTCTTTGGTTGGAAAAATGGCTGAGTTTTTCTTTGGCTTGGTGGTGACCTAACATAATCGTTTGTGGTGCTTTCACTGTAAAGCCTATTTGACATCGGACACTGTGGTGGGATTAATGGTATAAAATATACATTTAAAACGGTATAAGATACATGTATGTTTGAGGAATTTTAAGTATGAGATTTCTGTTGTTTTGAATTTGGCACCCTGCACTTTCACTGGCTGTTGTCATATCATGCCGTTAACGGGATTGCAGCCCTAATTAATCAGAATTTTGATATGCCACACCTGTCAAGTGGATGGATTGTCTTGGCAAAGGAGAAATGCTCACTAACAGGGATATAAAACCATTTCTGGGATATTTTATTTCAGCTAATGAAACATGGGACCAACACTTTAAAGTTTGCTCACTGTAGCTTCCTTTCCATGACAGAAGTAGCCAATTGTGTATGCTGTCTAGACCACTGACAAGATATTGTTCGATATAGTAACATGTTATTGTTATTGGATTGTGAGAATTGAATTGATGTATCTCATATATTCAGCCTGTGTTTCTCTGCTCACTCTCGTCCATTTTGTCCCATTCACCTTTCCTCTCTGGCTGTCCAATAAATGTCCTGAGCTGCTGTCCCGATGACAGAGGTCGGTAGTGACAGCTGTGGCCATGTGGAGCCAATCGATTCCCCTCCTCATCGCCCTGCCGCCTGTGACAGTCAGGAGAGGAGGAAGGACAGAGGGAGGAAGGGATTGAGATGGGGACGGAGGGATGACAGAGAGGAGAAGAGATTCCTAAATGTGTTAGTGAGGTGAACAACCCTTTCTGAACTCTGCCGCCTGTCTGCCTCTCTGAGTGGCACCATCTGCCCCCTATCTTAAATACATATCTGATGTTACACCTTGGCAGGGGTGTAAATTGGGTATGGCAGAGTATGGCAGTCTCCATACCCAAGCTCAACACCAACTATTTAAAATTGGCTACTAAAATCATTCCAAAAAGCGATATTAGGGGCTGGCTTTAGGACCATAAGAACAGTTTAGAGCTGACGAGCAGGCTGTTTAGCGGTAGTAGAGAGCAGGCGGGAAGGCTGTGTGCCTGGCTAGCTGGCTGGCTAGGTTTAGGAGTATGGCTGAAGTGTACAGATGGCTAGGTAACTGCTATTTGACTTGACATTAGATCTGGTACGATAAAACAAAAATGATTGACACCAACCATACCGATCACTTATCTCAGGCATTTTGATGATATCAAATTGTATTTGTCACATGCACCGAATACAACATGTAAGAATTTCACCTTAACGTGAAATGCTTACTTACAAGTCCTAATCAACAATACAGTTTTCATTTTATTCCTTAAAAAAACAAGAATAAGAAATAAAAGTAACAAGTAATTAAAGAGCAGCAGTAAAATAACAATAGCGAGGCTATATACAGAGAGTACCGGTACAGAATCAATGTGCGGGGGCACCGGTTAGTCGAGGTAATTGAGGTAATATGTACATGTTGTCATGACGTTGGCCTGGGGGTAGGTTTATGACAGTCATAAACACCTCTTTCCCCCTTTTTCCTCTCTCTACCCTACTGATGTTACATTTGCAAACCCCTTGGTTAACATAGAGATTCTGTGAACATCAGAAGGTGGTTGGAAATGAACTATATTCTGGTAATCCGACCAACTGAACATATGCGGTGGTACTTAAATGAATATGATGTCAGTTCGGTTGTCATCTGAGACATTCTCATCAATGATAAGATTACATGATCTCTACAGTGGAAAGTCTACTCATCAGAGTTATCGGATTCACATGGAATTGTTGTTCAATTTAAATGTTTGAATATGAAATTATTTGTGATGGGATGAAATGTGATTTTAGCTTCTAAAATGTGAGATTTGGGTTTTCATAAGATAGGGCTCTGCTCAATCAGTTGCCCGCCCCTGTGAAGGGACATGGGCTATAAAACTTTTCAAACACGCCCTCCTCTCCCTTCCTATATAAAGCCTTGACGACAATATAACCTCCTGTTCCGAGGATGTGATGACGACGGTCCAATGTCAGAATGGTTCAGATAATAACTACAGAACGAAGCCGACATCAGCGTGAGCTTTGGTTGCGAATGGTATGAACTTTGAACTCTTATTCACTACAGAAGTGATACCCCTAGCCGTTGAGTTAGCAACAGCAGCTGCAAACGCATGTTAGGAAGGAACAGACAGAGTATCCCGTTTACCACACGACGACGTAACTACAACGTATCCAATTGACCACCAGAGACATTCTTCAAAGGACAAAGGACTCGGTTTGGCAACAAGGCCTTCCATCTACCACCAACCTACCGAAGCGCAGCTCAGAGTAAATATTTATTGCATTTTCCTTTGCCAAATGGGTGGTAATTTAGAATGCGTAAGATACTGTATTTACGATAGCACAGCTTCTCCCTTTGTCCCTCAGTCTTCACGCTCTTTCACTCAAACCCAGCCTTTTTTCTTTTGTGTAACAAGCTGTCATATCTGTTCCGCCTGCTAGGGACGTTTTCCTTTATGACGTCATTTGTAATCAAGTTATGATTAATTATGTGTAATTCTGTGTGATTAGTTAGGTATTTAGTAAATCAATAATTAAACCCAATTTTGTATTGCTGATTCAACTTGTTAGCCAGGGTTCGTGAAGATAACCAAGAATTTACAACTTTCGAATGAGACTGAATTAAGGTGACGATTAATATTGACTGCTATTGATGTAAAATATTACTAGGTCTTTAAGAGTTTATTCGGAAGATAACAACTCTATAAATAGTATTTTGTGGAGCCCCGACTCTCTAGTTAATTACATTTACATGATTAGCTCAATCAGGTAATATTAATTACAGAGAAATTATTTTATAGAATACCATGTCATATCACTTAATCCGGCATAGCCAAAGACACGACAATGTCAATTACCTCGACTAACCAGTGCCCCCGCACATTGACTCGCCCATTACGATAAGTAGCCTATACTAGTGTGAAAATAAGTTTTCTAATAAGGGTGATTGCTAACAGGACAATTGATGAGAACAACCATCAAACTAGTAGTAGTAATTTAAAGGACAAAAAAAATGGTGCACATGAATGTTATAAACATATCATTATTTTTAACGATATAGCATCGATTAGGGCAATTTATCGCCCAGCTCTACTTGACATGAAACTGAACTAGTGTTTTTAATCCCGGTGCTGTGCTAGTGTGTAGCTGCTAATGTAGTCGAAGAATGAGAGAAGGTGATATGCGCAACTAGCGACTGACTAACGTGGGAGCACAGCGCGATGACTCAATCATGATTTATGGCATTGCTTGAATGACAGACCATCTGTGGGCTATCACAGAGATCAAAAACCCCTGATCTGTGACAATCTTGAAGAAGAGACATTCTGTCACGACTTCCGCCAAAGTTGGCTCCCCTGCCTGTTCGGGCGGTGCTCAGCGGTCGTCGTCACCGTCACCGTCCTACTAGCCGCTACCGATCCCTTTTTCGTTTGTCTTATTAGTTTCACCTGTGTGTATTAATTAGCTTCCCTATATGTAGTAGTTTGACCCACCCTTGTTTTGTGCGGGATTGTCTATTGTTACGTGTGTACATATTAGGTCATAGTGTATTTTATTTTCTATACTGGACACCCTGTGGTTTTGCGTTGTCTGGTATAGTGTCCTGGTATAGTGTATTGTTTTGGGCTTATCAGTTTGGTGTGCAATAGTAAAGCACTTTACTCCGTTACTCTCTCTCTGCGTCTGATTCCTGCACACACACCTAGTCCCGCGTGACACATTCTCACAGATGTCCTGGGGTCACTGCCACCAGGAGAGGAAACTTTAATCAAACTAAATTAATTTTTCTGTCTGAATTAAATTGTCATGTTTGGATTGTTGTGAACTATTATATTATTATATTCAAAATAATGTTTGGATCATTTCCATCCACCTACATAATAGTGACTTATCCAGTTGATGGGGGATGTTCTATATTACACTACACTCATTGCTGTAGGCCTATGACATGTGTTTTTAGAATGTTAAGTCCCCTATCGACAGAGGTGAATAAAGCTACAGAGGACAAGGTGATAATGGCTAAAGTAAATGTATCTTGTTTTTGATAGAAATACAGTAAATTAGCTTTAGCTTTACAAATAATCTTTGGGGTGAGGGAATCCCCTTTGCCAAACTTTTCAAGTAAGACCTTAGTTAGTAAGACCTTGGTGAGTAAGACCTTGGTTAGTAAGGACTACAGGAATTGGGGGGATGAGCACAAACCCATCCACATCGATGGGGCTGCAGTAGAGCGGGTCAAGAGTTTCAAGTTCCTCCGTGTCCAAATCACTAAGAACTTAAAATGGTCCAAACAAAATTTGACTTCCGCTTTTAACCCAACCCCTCCGAAAGACACATATACAGTGGGGTGCTAAATTATTGACACCCTTGATAAAGATGATCAATAATGACAGTATTAAATAAATAACTCAAATACGGAGCTATATTGTATGCAAAAAATGTGGGAAATTATATTATTTTACACTAATACAGAGAAAGAGAAATTGATATGGTTTAACACCTACCATTTGCCAATTGGCCCACATGGATAGGGATACATTTAAATATAGGCTAAAGATACAGTGCCTTGCGAAAGTATTCGGCCCCCTTGAACTTTGCGACCTTTTGCCACATTTCAGGCTTCAAACATAAAGATATAAAACTGTATTTTTTTGTGAAGAATCAACAACAAGTGGGACACAATCATGAAGTGGAACGACATTTATTGGATATTTCAAACTTTTTTAACAAATCAAAAACTGAAAAATTGGGCGTGCAAAATTATTCAGCCCCTTTACTTTCAGTGCAGCAAACTCTCTCCAGAAGTTCAGTGAGGATCTCTGAATGATCCAATGTTGACCTAAATGACTAATGATGATAAATACAATCCACCTGTGTGTAATCAAGTCTCCGTATAAATGCACCTGCACTGTGATAGTCTCAGAGGTCCGTTAAAAGCGCAGAGAGCATCATGAAGAACAAGGGACACACCAGGCAGGTCCGAGATACTGTTGTGAAGAAGTTTAAAGCCGGATTTGGATACAAAAGATTTCCCAAGCTTTAAACATCCCAAGGAGCAGTGTGCAAGCGATAATATTGAAATGGAAGGAGTATCAGACCACTGCAAATCTACCAAGACCTGGCCGTCCCTCTAAACTTTCAGCTCATACAAGGAGAAGACTGATCAGAGATTCAGCCAAGAGGCCCATGATCACTCTGGATGAACTGCAGAGATCTACCGCTGAGGTAGGAGACTCTGTCCATAGGACAACAATCAGTCGTATATTGCACAAATCTGGCCTTTATGGAAGAGTGGCAAAAAGAAAGCCATTTCTTAAAGATATCCATAAAAAGTGTAGTTTAAAGTTTGCCACAAGCCACCTGGGAGACACACCAAACATGTGGAAGAAGGTGCTCTGGTCAGATGAAACCAAAATTGAAATTTTTGGCAACAATGCAAAACGTTATGTTTGGCGTAAAAGCAACACAGCTCATCACCCTGAACACACCATCCCCACTGTCAAACATGGTGGTGGCAGCATCATGGTTTGGGCCTGCTTTTCTTCAGCAGGGACAGGTGTTAGAATGGCCAAGTCAAAGTCCAGACCTGAATCCAATCAAGAATCTGTGGAAAGAACTGAAAACTGCTGTTCACAAATGCTCTCCATCCAACCTCACTGTGCTCGAGCTGTTTTGCAAGGAGGAATGGGAAAAAAATTCAGTCTCTCGATGTGCAAAACTGATAGAGACATACCCCAAGCGACTTACAGCTGTAATCGCAGCAAAAGGTGGCGCTACAAAGTATTAACTTAAGGGGGCTGAATAATTTTGCACGCCCAATTTTTCAGTTTTTGATTTGTTAAAAAAGTTTGAAATATCCAATAAATGTCGTTCCACTTCATGATTGTGTCCCACTTGTTGTTGATTCTTCACAAAAAAATACAGTTTTATATCTTTATGTTTGAAGCCTGAAATGTGGCAAAAGGTCGCAAAGTTCAAGGGGGCCGAATACTTTCGCAAGGCACTGTAAATCTAGACTTGGTTTCCTCTATCGTAATCGCTCCTCTTTCACCTCAGCTGCCAAACTAACCCTGATTCAGATGACCCTCCTACCCATGCTAGATTACGGAGATGTAATTTATAGATCAGCAGGTAAGGGTGCTCTCGAGCAGCTAGATGTTCTTTACCATTCGGCCATCAGATTGCCACCAATGCTCCTTACAGGACACATCACTGCACTCTATACTCTTCTGTAAACTGGTCATCTCTGTACACCCGTCGCAAGACCCACTGGTTGATGCTTATTTATGAAACCCTCTTAGGCCTCACTCCCCCCTATCTGAGATATCTACTGCAGCCCTCATCCTTCACATACAACACCCGTTCTGCCAGTCACATTCTGTTAAAGGTCCCCAAAGCACACACATCCCTGGGTCGCTCCTCTTTTCAGTTCACTGCAGCTAGTGACTGGAACGAGCTGCAACAAACACTCAAACTGGACAGTTTTATCTCAATCTCTTCATTCAAAGACTCAATCATGGACACTGTTACTGACAGTTCTGGTTGCTTTGCGTGATGTATTGTTGTCTCTACCTTCTTGCCCTTTGTGCTGTTCTCTGTGCCCAATAATGTCTGTACCATGTTTTGTTCTGCTACCATGTTATGCTGCTGCCATGATGTTGCTACCATGTTGTTGTCATGTTGTGTTGCTACCATTTTGTGTTGTAATGTATTGTTGTAATGCTACCATTTTGTGTTGCTGTATTGCTATGTTGTTGTCTTATGTCTCTCTTTATGTAGTGTTGTGTTGTTTCTCTTGTTGTGGTGTGTGTTTTGTCCTATATTTTTATTTTATTTATTTTTATTTTTAATCCCAGCCCCTGTCCCAGCAGGAGGCCTTCTGCCTTTTGGTAGGCCGTCATTGTAAATAAGAATGTGTTCTTAATTGACTTGCCAAGTTAAATAAAAATAAATAAAATACAAATGTATTACAGAAGAAATATCAAAAGCATATGCATAACCATTGTAGCATTTGAAAGGGAACAGTTTGGAGATCCTGGGGAAAAATATTAGACCAAAGGTAAGAGAACAACAGTTTACCTGACACAAGACTGAATCCAATCATTACACTTAAGATTTTATGTGCATTTTATATTTACTTTACTTCTCGCCACATTTGTTGATAACGAAATCTGAAAAAACATTCAGTAACATGATACATGATACGAATATTAATGGAAAATGTGGGGTAGGTGCAACATAACACAAAACAATTACAAGGGTTTGAGTGAGAGGACTAACTGTTGTCTCCAAGTGGCCACACACCTCTTCAAAGTGTGCACAGTTCCTAAGTAATTTCAATACACTTTTATGAATCAAAGAAGAGTCTTCAACTATAAGTCACTTTTTTGAGCTCTCCTAGCTATGCTGTTGAGGAACTAGAGCAAGCACACTTGTAGTTGTTTTTTTTGGAACACAACCCTGCATCGCCGCCATCACACAATTACTGTTGTTGTTTACACAATCCAAAAAAGGCCATTATAAATTGCAATCTGGGTCAGGTGGTCATCATTTTAAAGCTTGTTCTATTGCTAACATGACTAACGAAGTTGGAAATACGATCTTACAGTTTTAGGCTTTCACAGAAAAACAGATCATACATTTTATGTGTATAGAAAGGAGTGATGAGTGTACTCTGGTGCTTGTTCCGTGGTACATTTTATTCACAATAGACAAACATGGGCTTATTCTGTTCAGAACAACTCAGGGTATGACACCATGTCATCTTGTAAATGTATATCAAACATAGTGATCATAAATGTTGACACTGTATATGACATGAGTTTTATGATATGGATAATATAAAGTGCACATTTGGACTGTTTGGCTTGCTTGTATGACATCAAAGCTGTATTTATTAAATCCTCAACGTCTCATCTTTCAAATTACATGGAGCATTCCCAGCTCTCAGACAACAAAACATGTCCAATTAGTGGTAGGGATGGGGCACAACTTCTTGCTGCGTGTTGTGCTCAAGTTCAGAAGGCAAAACTCATACAGTTCTGTGAAGCGCAGAGCCTGACCTCTGACATCTGTTGTTACTGTACAGCCACCATGTTCCAATTTAGGCACTTATTAGTGTCCAAATCTGTCATTTTCACCCTTTTTACGGGTATGAGTGTAAAGGGCTACCAGGTAATACTTTTTTTCTCAAAAAGCAAAGGTCAAACTGATTGACATACCTAAACATTCTTATCAATAGAATAGAATAAAATACAACTTTATTGTCCATCCAGGATGGATACACTAAAAACATAGAGGACATTGATACATTCACTCACAACTGACCTCTGTCCCAACTGCACTGGATAGATAAGTACATATTCTGATACAATTTACTTTGCATTTAGTAGTCCAACAGCACAAGGAACAAATTAATGTTTCAATACCTTCATGGCCAAGTAGTTAAACGTTTATTATTTGGTCCCATATTCCTAGCACGCAATGATTATATCAAGCTGGTGTGACTCTACAAGTTTGTTGGATGTATTTTCAGTTTGTTTTGGTTGTGTTTCAGATTATTTTGAGCGATTGTATTAGTATACCAAAAAAATGTGAGCACACAAAATACATCAGAATTGGTATTATTAATTGTATACATACAGTCATTATTGTGCATCTTTGTCAAAGGTGTCAATCATTTTAGACCACACTGTACACAGTGAAGGAGTTCCCACATATGCTGAGCACTTGTTGGCTGCTTATCCTTCACTCTGCGGTACAACTCATCCCAAACCATCTCAATTGGGTTGAGGTTGGGTTATTATGGAGGCCAGGTCATCTGATGTTGTGCACACAGTGGGTATCATAGTTTGTGCAAAAGGTATAATCTTGATTGAACAGGCAAATTTCTAAACTGCACAACAGGGAACCCCCTCAATGACTGTGTGCAAGTCTGGTGCCTGCCAATCGCCAGTAATTATTCTGAGCAGTACAGGAATAGCCTATAGAGTGCTGCTAATACACAATAGCTCGAACTCAGAACTCTGGGTGTTCATACTCCTGTTCCAATCCACAACCGGCCATCTTAAAAAGTCTTGAAAAGCCTTAAAATTAAAAGTTAATAGAAATCTCTCTGAACTTGTTTTTTCAGATAAGCATGCTCTTTTATTTTGCAGGGCTCTCAAGGAGCAGTGATCACTAAGAGGCATCAGACCCACTGCAGCTCCTCCTCATTATATTCTGCCTTGATTCACAAAGCACTATGCTGCAGAGGTCACTAGTAGAGCCCAACCGATATAGCTGTTCACCGATGTTATCAGCTGATATTGGCCTTGTAACGCCATATCTGTATTAGCCGATAATTTCACCGATAACTGATATCAATAAACAGGATGAAAAAAGGGAATCTCATGCTTATCTGAACACTTGTGGCCATCCCCATGATGTGTCATTAATTTCACATGTAACAAATCAACATTTGAAGCATATTTCTTGGACAATTTCTGCTTTGGATGGCAATTTATGAGAATTCAATGTGTTTTGTCAAAAACATTGGTCGGGCGATAGTCACTAGATCAAGGCTCACTCCACGGATCCATGTGAACAAGTGGAAGAGATCTCATTATACAGTAGGGACCCAGGAAGGAACCCAAGTGGGGTAAACCCCACAGACAGAACAATCATTACTACCCTCTCATCTGTGCATTCTCTTGAAAGTAATGCAATCATAATTTAAAGAACAAGGCAACATGGAGTAAGTCAACATGGCTTGGATTCACAGTTGTCAGTTCTGAGAACTGACTCCATACTGATCAGAAACCTTGGAACATATTGAAATACAGTAGAGGGGTTAAACAGTAGGTCTACACCATGGCATTTCTTTTGTCAGGGTTGCTATTCTAAATACTCGGACAAATCAGAATTATTTTGAGTGAATACTCATAAATAACATCATATTATGTTGCAGCAGGTAATGGCAGATACAGTGCCTTGTGAAAGTATTCGGCCCCCTTGAACTTTGCGACCTTTTGCCACATTTCAGGCTTCAAACATAAAGATATAAAACTGTATTTTTTTGTGAAGAATCAACAACATGAAGTGGAACAACATTTATTGGATATTTCAAACTTTTTTAACAAATCAAAAACTGAAAAATTGGGCGTGCAAAATTATTCAGCCCCCTTAAGTTAATACTTTGTAGCACCACCTTTTGCTGCGATTACAGCTGTAAGTCACTTGGGGTATGTCTCTATCAGTTTTGCACATCGAGAGACTGACATTTTTTCCCATTCCTCCTTGCAAAACAGCTCGAGCTCAGTGAGGTTGGATGGAGAGCATTTGTGAACAGCAGTTTTCAGTTCTTTCCACAGATTCTCGATTGGATTCAGGTCTGGACTTTGACTTGGCCATTCTAACACCTGGATATGTTTATTTTTGAACCATTCCATTGTAGATTTTGCTTTATGTTTTGGATCATTGTCTTGTTGGAAGACAAATCTCCGTCCCAGTCTCAGGTCTTTTGCAGACTCCATCAGGTTTTCTTCCAGAATGGTCCTGTATTTGGCTCCATCCATCTTCCCATCAATTTTAACCATCTTCCCTGTCCCTGCTGAAGAAAAGCAGGCCCAAACCATGATGCTGCCACCACCATGTTTGACAGTGGGGATGGTGTGTTCAGGGTGATGAGCTGTGTTGCTTTTACGCCAAACATAACGTTTTGCATTGTTGCCAAGAAGTTAAATTTTGGTTTCATCTGACCAGAGCACCTTCTTCCACATGTTTGGTGTGTCTCCCAGGTGGCTTGTGGCAAACTTTAAACAACACTTTTTATGGATATCTTTAAGAAATGGCTTTCTTCTTGCCACTCTTCCATAAAGGCCAGATTTGTGCAATATACGACTGATTGTTGTCCTATGGACAGTCTCCCACCTCAGCTGTAGATCTCTGCAGTTCATCCAGAGTGATCATGGGCCTCTTGGCTGCATCTCTGATCAGTCTTCTCCTTGTATGAGCTGAAAGTTTAGAGGGACGGCCAGGTCTTGGTAGATTTGCAGTGGTCTGATACTCCTTCCATTTCAATATTATCGCTTGCACAGTGCTCTTTGGGATGTTTAAAGCTTGGGAAATCTTTTTGTATCCAAATCCTGCTTTAAACTTCTTCACAACAGTATCTCGGACCTGCCTGGTGTGTTCCTTGTTCTTCATGATGCTCTCTGCGCTTTTGACGGACCTCTGAGACTATCACAGTGCAGGTGCATTTATACGGAGACTTGATTACACACAGGTGGATTGTATTTATCATCATTAGTCATTTAGGTCAACATTGGATCATTCAGAGATCCTCACTGAACTTCTGGAGAGAGTTTGCTGCACTGAAAGTAAAGGGGCTGAATAATTTTGCACGCCCAATTTTTCAGTTTTTGATTTGTTAAAAAAGTTTGAAATATCCAATAAATGTCATTCCACTTCATGATTATGTCCCACTTGTTGTTGATTCTTCACAAAAAAATACAGTTTTATATCTTTATGTTTGAAGCCTGAAATGTGGCAAAAGGTCGCAAAGTTCAAGGGGGCTGAATACTTTCGCAAGGCACTGTATATAAGGGCAGTTTGAAGGGCTACTAGCCTGGCCTCCTCTCCACATTGTCATGAATCCCGCCGAAGATGGTGCCTCTTCCTGTTCGGGCAGCGCTCGGCGGTCGTCGTCGCCGGCCTACATTTAGTTGTGTCTGATTTGTTGCACCTGTTTCGTGTTTAGGTTTGGTTGTGGGCTATTTAAACCCAGTAGGCCCACCGGCTTTTGTGCGGGCTTGTTTTTCTGTTGATGTTGTGTGATTATTTTGTGGTATTTATTTTTTCCGGTCAGTTTCGTGCTGTTGTTTGGACTGGGTCTCTACGCGCCCTTGTGTGTGTGGCGTGACCGTCTCTCTGGGTTTTTGGAAAATAAAAATCCACATCTTGTGAACTACCCTGCTCTCTGCGCCTGACTTCTCCACCCATTACTCATAGAAGCCGTGACACACGTGATCTATCCATTGATAGCAAGCATGACATGACAGAATCTGGACACCCTCCTTCGAAGTTGTCTTCTCAATAAGTCAATAGTGAAGGGGTGGGGCTTTATGCTGATTGGACTGTTCCACGTGGGCATGCGCCTACCAGCTAGGATTGGGAGAGGGGCTATATCCTTGGCTGTAAAACACCTAAGAGTGACAGGTGAGATCAAAACAACTTGTCTTGGTCCAGAGAGAGTATAGAAAGGAGGAGAAACCACTCAGGACATTAAAAGGTGGCCTTGTCCAGGAATGGAGGAAATAGAATGATGGAATGACAGCCAACCTTAAAAGCTGTTTGTTTCTGAAGAGGCCTCAGAGTACCATACCCCCCCCACCCCATATCTCACCATTAAAGTAACGGATCAATCTATCTACCCTTTCATTACTTACTGCCACTCCAGTACAGGAGAAAATCATCTACCACTCTCATCCCTCCCTTTTTCCTCATCTTCTTCCTCACACACACAGCCATTTATATCATGTATTATTGTTTGGATTTATCGCCCAATAAAAGCTAATGTATTGTCAGATATGTAGACCAACTTTAAAATGTGACATAAAAGCCATTTACACAAGATTACATGCATTGTGGGGGTTGAGACTACATGCTTTCAATGTGAGAAAAAGCATTGCTGAGTTCTACACTGAATATCTAATCACAACAATCCTACCTCCTAAAAGTACTATATTTACCCAGGATGGACAATCCATTTCCTTGGTGTTCCTTCCCAATTATTGTGATGGACCACAGAGGCAGTCAGTAGAGAGGTCTTGTGTAAAGAATACCATCGCACTGCCAGAAGAGACGCCCCCTCCCTTGGCTGCATGAAAGCTGCTCGCTGCCGTGGCAACAGGCTCCCAGGAAGAATGTGTGGCGCCATCATGGCATCTTGAGTTGTTTTTTAGCTGAGATTTCTTTCACAGCAGGACGTGGACAGATGGTATGTGGCAGTGAATGTGGCATGTGTGACAGGGGGCTGGCGCTGGACTGGGAAGGCCACAGAGCAGGGCAGAGTGACCCTGGGAAGCACCATCATCAATGTGCACCCACCACAGAAATCTGGCATGACTCCCCGGGTCTTCTCCAAATACTATCGCCGTACCATCGAGCATCCTGACCAGTTGCATCACGGCCTGGTATAGTTGTTGGGCTGACGCCGAAAACAGTTTAGTTGATAGATCTACAGTGCCTTCAGAAAGTATTCACAGCCCTTGACCGTGTCACATTTTGTTGTGTTACAGCCTGAATTTAAAATTGATTTAATAGAGATTGCGTGTAACTGATCTACACAAAATACCCTATAATGTCAAAGTGGAATTATGTTTTTAGAAATGTTTACAAATTCATAAAAAATTAAAAGCTGAAATGTCTTGAGTCAGTAAATATTCAACCCCTTTGTTATGGCAAGCATAAATACGTTCAGGAGTAAAAATGTGCTTAACAAGTCACATAATAAGTAGCATAGACTCACTCTGTGTGCAATAATAGGGTTTAACATAATTTTTAAATGACTACACCATCTCTGTACCCCACACACATATGTAAGGTTCATAAGTCGAGCAGTGAATTTCAAGCACAGATTCAACCACAAACCCAGGGAGGTTTTCCTATGGTTTGCAAAGAAGGGTGCCTATTGGTAGATGTAAACGCAGACATTGAATATCCCTTTGAGCATGGTGAAGTTATTAATTGCACTTTGGATGATGTATCAGTACCCACAGTCACGACAAAGATACAAGCGCCTTTCCTAAATCAGTTGCCTGAAAGGAAGGAAACCGCTCAGGGATTTCACCATGAGCCCAATTAAAATAGTTACAGAGTTTAATGGCTGTGATAGGAGTTAACTGATGGATCAACAACATTGTACAGTAGTTACTCCACAATATTAACAGAAAATAAGAAATCCTGTACAGAATAAAAATATTCCAAAACATCCTGTTTGTAATAAGGCACTAAAGTAAAAAATGTGGCAAAGAAATTAACCTTCTATCCTGAATACAAAGTGTAATGTTTGGGGCCACTGGAATTTCTTAACAAGACGACATTGAATGATCTTGAGTGGCCTGGTTACAGTTTTGACTTAAATCTGCTTGAAAATTATTGCAAGGCTTGAAAATGGCTGTCTAGCAATGATCAACAACCAACTTGACAGAGCTTGAATAATTTTTTAAAGAAAAATGGGCAAATATTGTACAATCCAGGTGTTCAAAGCTCTTAGAGACTTACCCAGAAAGACTCACAGCTGTTATCGATGCCAACGGTGATTCTAACATGTATTGACTCAGGGGGTTGAATACTTATCTAATCAAGATATATGTGTGTTTTACTTTCCATTAATAAAAACATTATAAAACATGTCTTCCACTTTGACATGAGTATTTTGTGTAGATAGTTGACAAAAAATGACAATTAAATCCATTTGAATCCCACTGTGTAACACAACAACAAAAAGTAAAGGGGTGTGAATACTTTCCGAAGGCACTGTACATCAAGGGAGGAGCTGGTTCTTTGTATATGACAATGAAATATTCTTATGATTACTGTAAAATTTGTTGGCACCCTATAATTCTTGCACATTTTCTCAGAAAATGTTTATTTCAACACAGTCTACTCAGGCAAATTTGCGAACTGCTAAACAGAACCAATCAGACATACCCATCATGAAGAAGGCAGCCAATGGAATGCTTCTATCTAAGATGAAAGACAGCCTACCATCAAATCGTGATCTGATGTCAGTGTGTTAAGAGGAACTATGTTAGCTCCCAAAGACTGAAATAAGATAAATATCTGTTTTCGAGTGCACTTGAAATATGCAGCATTGGCATATGTGATCTGCAGAGATGGTACACGCGTTTTGATTGGTTTACAGTTTAGTACTCGGCGGAGTTTGCTTGTCCAGCTAGCAAACAGAAAAGTAAGTATTTAGAAAGAAATTCCAAGAATTGACATTGCCAACATGCAGAAATGTGTTCAGAAGACATAAATGTACACACAATATGTAAAACCCAGCTCCTCCCTCGACAGAGATCTATCATCTCGAAAACTAAGGCAGATACCCCACCGCCTAGTACGGGACCATGCTCCCACCCATTCAGGACATCTACTCCAAACAGTGCCTAAGGGAGGCCCGCAGCATTACCAAGGAGCCAACGCAACTCAGACATGAGCTTTTCACTCCCTTACCGTTGGGCAGACGGTATCGGAGCATGAGGTCTGATACCAACAGGCTCAGAGACAGTTTCTATCTAAAAGCCATCAGACACTTAAACTGGACTGACCACCTGCACAGACTCCACGCACCTCAGCACAGATGCACTCACGCACGCACACTTTTGCCCCCAGAACAGCCTCAATTCGTTGGGGTATTGACTTTTCAAGGTGTCGAAAGCGTTCCACAGGGACGCTGGCCAAAGTTGATTCCAATGTTTCTCACGGTTGGCTGGATGTCCTTTGGGTGGTGGAAAATTCTTGATACACACAGGAAACTGTTGAGCGTGAAAAACCCAACAGCATTGCAGTTCTTGCAATAAACCAGTTTGCCTGGCACTGACTACCATACCCTGTTCAAAGGCACTTACATGTTTTGTCTTGCCCAGACACCCTCTAAATGGCACACATACACAATCCACGTCTCAATTGTCTCAAGGCTTAAAAAGTATTCCTTAACCTGTTTCCTCACTGTCATCTACATTGATTGAAGTGGATATAACAAGTGACATCAATAAGGGATCATAGTTTTCACCTGGATTTACCTGGTCAGTCTATGACATGGAAAGGGCATAATGTTTTGTGTACACAGTGTGTATATGCTACACACACACACACACACAAACACACATCACAACTGCTACCAGACTTGTATTATGATTGCTAAATACCACACAATTTAAACACCTGCCCCCAATCCTACCTTCCCTAAAACATGTAAATATGTTACTATAAATTGTGCCTTCCTGTATTATACTTGCAGTGTATGCTAAAATGTTTATTCTATTCTACTGAGCCATTTACTATGTGTTCGTATTCTTATCTTTTATTATTTATTGTTGCATTGGAACCTGCAAGAAAGCATTTCACTGGATGGTGTATACCATGTGTATCCCATACATACTGTTCGACTAATACAACTTGAAACTTGGCTGGGGGAGTAGAGGTGTGGCGTTGCCTCCAGTGACCTATCAACTGTACGCCCCCAACACCGGAGATATATTCTCAGCTAAAACCAAAGGGGAAAACCCCAGGGTGGTGGGAGTTGTAGACAGTAGAGATGAATTGTCGCCTAGCCTTGTGCACTGCGCTGCGGGTGAGTCTGATTCAGATATGAGATCTCTAACCCACTGAGGGACTCAGACTCCAGACAGAGCAGAGCAGGAGACAACAGGAGAAAAGGCAATTGTCTGAGTTCCCCCAGGGTTCACTTTGAGGGTAGAGCTACTCAGCAGAGGGTATTGATCCATACACAGTGTCACAGTGCCTGGCAAGGCCTCCCCAGAGAGGACAGACACTGTATCCCAGTCAGCAGGACAGCTCAAACCATTAGCCCAGTCACCCCCAACCCCACACTGACTGGCTGGCATACAGTATGGAAGAACCTCCATGTGGGAAAAGCAAGCAAATCCAAGAAGAACTCCCATGTGACATCTTCCCTGAGGTTTATGTGTGAACAGGTAGATTAAGAGCCATATATACTGAACAAAAATATAAACACAACATGTAAAGTGTTGGTCCCATGTTTCAAAAGATGAAATAAAAGACCCCAGAATTGTTCAATCTGCACAAAAAGCTTATTTCTCTCAAATGTTGTGGACAAATTTATTTGCATCGCTGTTAGAGAACATTTCTCCTTTGCCAAGATAATCCATCTACCTAACAGTTGTAGCATATCAAGAAGCTGATTAAACAGCATGATCATTACACAGGTGCACGTCATGCTGGGGACAACAAAAGGCCAATCTAAAATGTGCAGTTTTGTCACACAACAAAATTCCACAGATGTCTCAAGTTTTGAGGGAGTATGCCATTCGCATGCTGACTGCAGGAATGTCCATCAGAGCCGTTTTAGAGAATTTGGCAGTATCTCCAACCTGCCTCACAAACACAGACCACGTGTAACCACGCCAGCCCAGGACCTCCATATCTCGCTTCTTGCGGGATGGATCGTTAGACCAGCCACTCAGACAGCTGATGAATCTGAGGAGTATTTCTGTCTGTAATAAAGCCCTTTTGTGGGTATAAACTCATTCTGATTGGATGGGCCTGGATCCCCAGTGGGTGGGCCTATGCCATCCCAGGCTCACCCATAATTGCTCTCCTGCCCAGTCATGTGAAATCCATAGATTAGGACCTAATTTATTTATTTAAATTTACTCTTTTCCTTATATGAGCTGTGACATTGGGGGGCTCCCAAGTGGCACAACAGTCTAAGGCACTGCATCTCAGTGCAAGAGGCAGTTCCTGGTTCAAATCCAGGCTGCATCATATCCGGCCGTGATAGGACAGTGCACAATTGGCCCAGCGTTGTCTGGGGTAGGCCATCATTGTAAATAAGAATGTGTTCTTTAATTAACTGACTTGCCTAGTTAAATAAAGGTTAAATGTAAAGAAAACTCAAATTGTTGTGTTTATATTTTTGTTCAGTATATATAGCGCTGGGTAGAATAAGTAGAATCGAATAGGTAGGTAGGTAATTGGATATTCGTTGTAGTATGACCTCGATACACATGCACATGTGGACACGCACACTTATAAACTGTGATGAATACAGTTAGGTTCATATCAGGCCAATATTATACAGTACCCCTAACCAATTATCTAAGACAGTGGTTCCCAAACTTTTTATAGCCCCCCGTACCCCTTCAAACATTCAACCTCCAGCTGCGCACCCCTTGTAGCACCAAGGTCAGCGCACTCTCAAATGTTGTTTTTTGCCATCATTGTAAGCCTGCCACACACACACTATACAATACATTTATGAAACATAAGAATGAGTGTGAGTTTTTGTCACAGCCCGGTTTGTGGGAAGTGACAAAGAGCTCTTATAGGACCAGGGCACAAATAACAACGTAATAATAATCAATCATTTTTCTCTTTATTTAACCATCTTACATTTTACATATAAAATATGTTGATCGAAAATGGTGAATAACTCACCACAGGTTATTCAGTAGAGTGTGCTTGAAAGAATGCACATAACTCTGCAATGTTGGTTTGCATTTTCATTTTCCACACAGTCTTTGCCTGTATTTAGTTGTCATGTTTGTGAGTGCAGAGAATCCAATCTCACATAGGTACGTAGTTGCAAAGGGCATCAGTGTCTTAACAGCGCGATTTGCCAAGGCAGGATACTCTGAGCGCAGCCCAATCCAGAAATCTGGCAGTGGCTTCTGATTAAATTAAATTTTCACAGAACCGCTTGCTGCAATTTCGATGAGGCTCTCTTATTCAGATTTCATTAAGTGGACTAGAGGCAGGGCATGAAAGGGATAACGAATCCAGTTGTTTGTGTCATCCGTTTCGGGAAAGTACCTAAGTAATTGCGCACCCAACTCACTTTGGTGCTTCGCTATATCACATTTGACATTATCCGTAAGCTTGAGTTAATTTGCACACAAAAAATCATACAATGATGGAAAGACCTGTGTGTTGTCCTTGATAATGCAGACAAAGAGCTCCAACTTCTTAATCATAGCCTCTCAATTTTGTCCCACACAATGAATATAGAGTCCCTGTCATCCTAGATTCAGATCATTCAGGTGAGAAAAAACATAATCCAGAAAAGCCAGTCGTGTGAGAAACTCGTCATCATGCAAACGGCCAGACAAGTGCAAATTATGATCAGTAAAGAAAACTTTTAGCTCGTCTCTCAATTTTAAAAAATGTGTCAATACTTTGCCCCTTGATAACCAGCACACGTGTTGTAAAAGCGTTACATGGTCACTGCCCATATCATTGCATAGTGAAGAAAATACACGAAAGTTCAGGGGCCTTGCTTTAACAAAGTTAACCATTTTCACTGTAGTGTCTAAAAGGCATTCCCTTGGCAGCAAGAGCCTCTCGGTGGATGCTGCAGTGTACCCAAGTGGCATCGGGAGCAACTGCTTGCACGTGCGTTTCCACTCCACTATGTCTACCTGTCATGGCTTTTGCGCCATTAGTACAGATACCAACACATCTCAAAGTCCATTTGATGTCACAAAGCTGTCCAGTACTTAAAAAATATCCTCTCCTGTTGTCCTGGTTTCCAGTGGTTTGCAGAAGAGGATGTCTTCCTTAATTGACCACCCATAAACGTAACGGACATATACCAGGAGCTGTGCCACGCACGCCATGTCTGTTGACTCATCCAGCTGTAATGCATAGAACTCACTTGCTTGTATGCAAAGTAATAGTTTCAAAACTGTAATAATGAAAAAAATGTAATAGTTTCAAAACATCTCCTGCCATGTCTCCTGCCATGTCACTGATGCGTCACGAAACAGTGTTGTCACGAAACAGTGTTGTTTGATGAAGGCATTGTCTGTATCATTTCTTTTGCCTTTTCTCCCAGCATTGTCCCGGCCATATCTGCAACAGCAGGAAGAATTAAGTCCTCCACGATAGTATGGGGCTTGCCTGTCCAAGCCACTCGCAAGTAGCTCAACATATAAGACGCTTCTAGCCCTTTCTTATTAATGGTATCTGTTGCTTTTATACATGTCTTACTACTCGAAAGTCGTCTTAATTCTCGCTCAAAAACTCCCGTTGCGTATATTTCTGGCATGCTTTGTTTGTGCAAGAGTGAAAGTTTCATCAAGTTATGAGATAGCACTTTTGCACATATAACACACTGTGGCTGAGGAAAGGCACTACTCCCAATATAAGTGAACCCCAAATCAATGTAGTTCTCATCATATTTGCGCATCTTCGATGGTTCCACGTCCCTGTCTGTTGTTCGGTGCTTTCCCGGGTAAGGGGGCAGTAGCTCTTCGGCTGCATCAGATTCACAACTCTCAGTGTCCATGCTAGCTGGGCTAACAACAAATGTAGAATTACTGATGCTGGCAAAGGATGTGCTCGTAGAAGCAGAACAACTTGTGTAGTCGACAGGTGCAGGTGTAGTACTGCTGGTAGTAGCAGTACTACCAGTAGAGCTGGTATGTGTCTCTATGGACGCGGGCCTTACTTTTTTTAACCATTTATCAATTTTTTAGCAAATGGAATGAGCAGCAGCTACGTTTGACTACATACGGACCCTTAATGGAATTCCCGTGAGAGAGTAATGTGATTGGATGTTAATTTCACATTATGTTGTTATTTCGCTGAATACTAGATGGTTTAATTTTTGGCAGTGAAACGAGGCTACTCAGGCGAGAAAAAACTTCACCTAACTGTATAGCCCAGTTGGAAAATATGAATGGACTGTTTGAAAATGGAAAGATTTTTTTATTTTTATTTATAAATGTAAATCCTTTATTTAGGCAGTTACCTGTATGTTAATCAATGGCAAGTCAATGAGCTGAAATAAAATAAGAAAAGAGGGTGAATAAGTTGTCATCCACTGGACTTGGAATATTTGACAGATGGACTTGCCCTCCACTCCTGATGTTTTGAGAGGTTCTCAATGCAAATCACCTGCTGCACCTCTCCAATAATTCACAGTCAAATAAACTGAAGGAGCAACAGTCTCAAGCCTGGCCCTTAGGAGCCCCTCCCTTCACCCCAGGCCCCTCTCCTATATCCCCCAGTGTCACTGGGACCCTATCAGAGGCCTTGGCTGTCAGAGGAACAATGAGAAACATTGCCTCCTCTGACACGCATCTGACAAAGACGCCAATTAGGCCCCATTCCCAAGGCTGTTTTTCAGGGTGACTGTGAGTGCTTTTATCTTTTATTACAAGGACATCTCTTCACAGAGTGATGTCACCAAGGAGAGAGGTGTACGGGGAAGCAGGGGATCTTTAATTGAGTTTTTTTGTCTTCTTTTTCAGCACATTCAAATGTCAGAAATAAATATCCATGTGAGAAGAACCCACATATTTCCCTGCACTGCAGCTCAGCTGCTCACTGCAAACCTGTCCAACCGATCACAGTCTAACAAGATGAGAATCCAGGCATGAGAAAACTGCCTGAACCCTTTTAACTGATCCTTCCACCTGACTGCTTGACGACACTAGCAGTAGCAATCAATAAAAAAATACACAGGTGTGTGTTACATTTCCACACATGTCCACTATTTATTTAACACTTACACTATTAAATGACACAGTACCTGAACTACACTGTACTTCTACTTAATGAACACATCCAAAGAGATGTTGTTGGGGCTGTTCTCGCTGCAGTAGAAATCTCTCTGATGTGATGTGAACATAAACTTGTGGGTATTTTCAGAGGGGACTAGTTAACTGATCCCACAATCCAGTGATGGAACTTAAATGGATACTTTGGGATTTTAGCAACGACACCCTTTATCTACTTCCCCAGAATCAGATGAACATGTGGATAGTATTTTTATGTCTCTGCTTCCAGTATGAAGGAAGTAAGAGGTAGTTTCGTGAGCCAACGCTAACTAGCATTAGCCCAATGACTGGAAGTCTATGGTATCTACTACCATGGTAGTCATTAATTAGCAATTGCGCTAACACTTCATACTGCATGCAGAGACATACAAATGGTATCCACAAGTTTATCTGACTGTGGGGAAGTAGATAAAGGGCTTCATTGCCAAGATCCTGAAGTATCCCATTAAGTATTTTCGGCACTGGCCACCCAGCTAGTAGACCACAATTTTTACTAGCTCCAGTCCAAAATCTGCCATGCAATAAAGGAAAAGGAAAAATGTCACCTGTATCTCGAGCTAGTTTGGCACATTTTCTACTAGTCCGGTCTGAAAAGTACTAGCCTCGGGCTAGCGGGCTAACTTAATTTCTATCCCTTTCACAATTCCTGATTGGTCCTCTCATTCCCGCATGCCGAACAGGCATGCTCCATTACAGCTATGGCTAGAACAGCTTGGGCTGTGGGAGGGAGGAGAGAGATGACCATAGGGAACCCAGCAACCTTATCTACACACACCGCCAACGTGCTAGCCCAACCACCCACACATGCATCAGGATCCACTGGTCCAACTGAAAGATAATGGAGTGACACATCACTCCAGAGATACAACACTCACTCCCACACACACTCACATATAACAAACACACATTCACCAACACACCCGATCTAATTAACTATAGTAGCGGAAGAAGCTACTTTCGTTATGATGCATCTCTTTCTCCACCCCCCTCTGCATTCTCTTTCTCCACCCCTCTCCATTCTCCTTCTCACCCCCCTTTTCCATCCCCCTCTCCATTCTCCTTCTCATCCCCCTTCTCCATCCCCCTCTCCATTCTCCATCCCCCGTCGCCATCTCCCTTCTCCATCACTCTCTTCATTCCCGTTCTCCATCCCCCTCTCCATTCTCCATCCCCCTCTCCATTCTCCTTCTCCATCCCCCTCTCCATTCTCCATCCTCCTCTCAATTCTCCTTCTCCATCCCACTTCTCCATCCCCCTCTTCATTCTCCTTCTCCATCCCCCTCTCCATTCTCCATCCCCCTTCTCCATCCCACTTCTCCATCCCCCTCTTCATTCTCCTTCTCCATCCCCCTCTCCATTCTCCATCCCGCTTCTCCATCCCCCTCTCCATTCTCCATCCCCCTTCTCCATCCCCCTCTTCTTTCTCCTTCTCCTTGCCCCTCTTTATTCACCGCTCCCTCTCCCTCTAATAGTGTGGCCTTGTATGAGAACAAGCTGTGGATAGAGTTCACAGACACTGATTACCGTGGAACAAAAACACCAGGCCTCACATTCAAAGCCAATTACAGCCTTAAACGTTCTATCACCCCTCCTTAAATAAAGATCATAGCGTTTGAGTTATATATGGCGCAATGAGGCACAATGGGGAGAGTGTGATAAAGTCAAATTCATTTTCAGCTGAACTACTGTGCCCTGCCAAGTCATCCCACGTTAGAGATTCCTGCGGTGATCACCCCTGTGGTAAAAGAGCTGATCACTGACAGCAGATGCAAGGTGATTTGTTCAGAGAGGGAGAGAGTGGGACATGCAGAGCTAACAGGGAGTGGAAGAGACAGAAAAAGTGCAAGGAAAAAGAAAGGGGCCTGCTCATGCACATAGATCTGTTTACTCAAGAGATATGTAAGTCAAACATATACACACTCTACAGATGCTGTGAGAAGATGTGAGTTGCCATTATTCCATTCCACAGTTCCACTACTCCATATCAGTGCTTGACATTCATTGCTAGTGGTTGGTCCCTAGGGCTTCTACAGCCATTAATAACCATGAATCATGAGGTTGTGATCTTTGACTGTGGTACGGTAGGGTGCCGTAGGAGCCCAGGGTGCCTTATGACTCTTTAACCTTGTGCAACAGTGGCTCTAAAGTGCATGCATGTGTACACACACACACACACACACAATGCCTGATCCACCCCCAACAGCCATGGCCCTATATGAATATCAAAACCTACAAATCATAAACGCCATGCATTTATCACCCATGAAAGAACATGTTAAAATGTTTATTCCTGTGGTGCCAAATTAGAAACACAGCCACTGGATACTGTGACAGAATTATGAAAGCAATTTACTATCTCCATCTCATGATTTAGATTGCGGCCTCAATGCATTTCAAAGTGGGCATATCCATCTCGGATGTGCTTCCTCTAGACAGTGGCAATAAAAAGCAATCTTTGGAGAATTGCAAGGTGATTGTTGAGTAATAAGCCTGCTTGCAACAATATTTCAAGCAAATCACTGGGAGAGAAATGTCAATGAGGGAACCAAGCAATTTCCACTGAACATTGGCTGGAGACCGAAGTAGGGCACCTACAGAATTTGTGCCTGTGTCTGTATATTTGTGTATGCTTCCTCTATATATAATTTGTGTACATGTAGAATGATAAAAATCTGTTCTTATGTTAATAAATAACTGATGTATGTATTCAGTACCATTGATATCATACACCACATTTCACATTTGCATGGTATTTGCTCTATAAGCAGAGACCCTTAGTAGATTACACAGTATTATCATTAGGCACACACACACACTAAATTAAAAACTGTTAAAGACTCAGTGCAGTCAAAAAAGTGATATTCCTGTGTTTTCTATACAGTGGAGCAAAAAATAATTTTGTCAGCCACCAATTGTGCAAGTTCTCCCACTTAAAAAGATGAGAGAAGCCTGTAATTTTCATCATAGGTACACTTCAACTATGACAGACAAAATGAGAAAAAAAATCCAGAAAATCACATTGTAGGATTTTTAATGAATTTATTTGCAAATTATGGTGGAAAATAAGTATTTGGTCACCTACAAACAAGCAAGATTTCTGGCTCTCACAGACCTGTAACTTCTTCTTTAAGAGGCTCCTCTGTCCTCCACTCGTTACCTGTATTAATGGCACCTGTTTGAACTTGTTATCAGTATAAAAGACACCTGTCCACAACCTCAAACAGTCACACTTCAAACTCCACTATGGCCAAGACCAAAGAGCTGTCAAAGGACACCAGAAACAAAATTGTAGACCTGCACCAGGCTGGGAAGACTGAATCTGCAATATGTAAGCAGCTTGGTTTGAAGAAATCAACTGTGGGAGCAATTATTAGGAAATGGAAGACATACAAGACCACTGATAATCTCCCTCGATCTGGGGCTCCACGCAAGATCTCACCCCGTGGGGTCAAAATGATCACAAGAACGGTGAGCAAAAATCCCAGAACCACACGGGGGGACCTAGTGAATGACCTGCAGAGAGCTGGGAACAAAGTAAGAAAGCCTACCATCAGTAACACACTATGCCGCCAGGGACTCAAATCCTGCAGTGCCAGACGTGTCCCCTTGCTTAAGCCAGTACATGTCCAAGCCCGTCTGAAGTTTGCTAGAGACCATTTGGATGATCCAGAAGAAGATTGGGACAATGTCATATGGTCAGATGAAACCAAAATATAACTTTTTGGTAAAAATTCAACTTGTCTTGTTTGGAGGACAAAGAATGCTGAGTTGCATCCAAAGAACACCATACCTACTGTGAAGCATGGGGGTGGAAACATCATGCTTTGGGGCTGTTTTTCTGCAAAGGGACCAGGACGACTGATCCGTGTAAAGGAAAGAATGAATGGGGCCATGTATCGTGAGATTTTGAGTGAAAACCTCCTTCCATCAGCAAGGGCATTGAAGATGACACGTGGCTGGGTCTTTCAGCATGACAATGATCCCAAATACACCGCCCGGGCAACGAAGGAGTGGCTTCGTAAGAAGCATTTCAAGGTCCTGGAGTGGCCTAGCCAGTCTCCAGATCTCAACCCCATAGAAAATCTTTGGAGGGAGTTGAAAGTCCGTGTTGCCCGGCAACAGCCCCAAAACATCACTGCTCTAGAGGAAATCTGCATGGAGGAATGGGCCAAAATACCAGCAACAGTGTGTGAAAACCTTGTGAAGACTTACAGAAAACGTTTGACCCCTGTCATTGCCAACAAAGGGTATATAACAAAGTATTGAGATAAACTTTTGTTATTGACCAAATACTTATTTTCCACCATAATTTGCAAATAAATTCATAAAAAATCCTACAATGTGATTTTCTGGATTTTTTTGTCTGTCATAGTTGAAGTGTACCTATGATGAAAATTACAGGCCTCTCTCATCTTTTTAAGTGGAAGAACTTGCACAATTGGTGGCTGACTAAATACTTTTTTGCCCCACTGTAGATATACAGTATATATATTGATTTTGACATTACGTCAGTTAGGATTAAGATAAGCAGAGTAAGGTGTTTACATGACTTCTGCGTACTGCCATAATCAGTTTAATATCAAATTATTACTGTGCATGTAAACGTACTCCGTGTTTATTATTCATGCCGGCATTGATGTAGATGATGCTTATGATCAATATGCTTCTGAAGAGTGAGGGAGAGGGCCAGGAGAAGAGGGCTACTTTCTCTGTGTTGCTGTACCCTTGCTGAATCTCTCTCTCTCTGCAGAATCTCTTTGACAACCTTGTGAGTCAGTCATCCTGCTGTCCTTTCAATGACTGTCCTAGTACTGTTCCTGAACACATATGACCCATAATGTTGTGATAGTATTAGCTGCCTGTTTTGTCCTTGATGTGCAGCACTGTGACATTATGAACTGTGACTGTTAGCTGAGAATCCCATTAATTCAAATCGGTTCCTAGCGACCGGAATAATACTGGGATAAAAGAATGTATCAAACTTGACAAAGCGAGGTCCTTCATGTACACATTCGACCATAAAAAATATATAATAATCAGAACCGGTAACATTTTTTAAAGGTTTTGGTTTATAATGTAAATGGTAATATGTAGTGTGAACATAAAATCGTTTTTTTATTAATGTTCTACTTTATAAAGGAGTGTATGCAAGGCAACAGTCTTCTAAAAGTCCAATTAAACTTTTTTTTTTATCTCAATATAAAATCATTTCTGGGTAACAATTAAGTACTAACTGTGACTGTTTTCAATTAAAATGGTCAAAAAGAAACAGAATGGCTTCTTAGCAAAGAGCACTTTTTCAAGCAATAATTTTGCTAGAACTGTCTGGGAGTGGAGAGGGGGAGGAGAAACTGTAAACTAGCTGTTATTGGCAGGTTTGGAACTCTCTTTCTTACTGGGTTATTAACTAATTTACCCTCTGGTGATGTCATCAGACAGCTCAAAAATTCCATTCCAAACAATGTCAAAATTTCCAAGGAAGTCTTTTCAAACAACTCTAAAAGGGCTATGTCACCATTTTCACAATTTGGAACAACTGAATGTATGCGTCTTAGAAGTAGTTTTCACATACAAGCTTCCCAAAAATAACATGGAACATTTATTTTGATTGGTGATTTCCTGCATTTATCAGACTGCAACCAGGTAGCCTGATTTCAGATGTGTCCATGTACACGTATACAGGATTATTAAGGAAATTGTTCTTTGTCAAAGCATGTTAACTTTTTAACCAAACTATTATATTAATCTACAGTACTCAATGTCATTTCAGCTGCTGAGGAGGGCCCTGAAACGGGGGGCACGAAATTGAAAAAATATGGAAAAGGCAGAGCAATTGCAGCAAGGACCATGGCAAAAGCAGGAAGAGGAGAGAGATTGAGTAAGAGGGGGGTGGGGCGGGGGATCATTCCTGGAAGTCACTGTGAAAGTGACATTTCAGTATGAAGAGACACGGCATAGGGTTGAGAAGATTTAATGAGAGTGACTTTTTGGTCTCCCTCCTCCACTACTGGAGGGAATAACCTTTACAACTTCCCCGTGACAACCATCCCACAAGATATATGGGTGTCCTCTCATCAAGGGATAAAAAAGATGGACCCCAGGAAATCCAGACAGCAACCTTTCATTCTGCCACACATGGCAGGACACACATGAAAGCAACCGTATTCTTCAGAAATAGGTTGGGCAAAGCAAGTTGAAAGCATGGGTATTGATTTCCTTGTCTTTTATCTACAGCAGTTGAAAGTCCATTTACGTCCATGTTGGGAATAAAGACCTTGAATAAAGAATTGATAGCGAGACCTTCTGTAAATATTGCTGTGAATGAAATCTGGTTCATAGATCAAATACAAATTACCAAATATCTAGTACTGTAGAATTGCATGGCAAAATACAAATGGTGGAATTGGCACAACACAATTTATAAATAACATATAGCGCAAATGAAAAGATGGATGACATACTGTACATTATAAACTGGGTGGTTCGAGACCTGAATGCTGATTGGCTGACAGCTGTGGTATATCAGACCGTTGTCACATTCTGACCTTAGTTCTTTTGTTATGTCTTTGTTTTAGGTTGGTCAGGGCGTGAGTTGGGGTTGGTTGTCTATGTTCGTTTTTCTATGTTGTGTTTTGCGTTTGGCCTGGTATGGTTCTCAATCAGAGGCAGGTGTCGTTAGTTGTCTCTGATTGAGAATCATACTTAGGTAGTCTTTTCCCACCTGTTTTTCGTGGGTGATTGTTTTCTGTCTTTGGGTATGTCAACAGACAGGACTGTTTCGTTTCGTGTCATTCTCTTTGTTATTTTTGTTTTAGTGTTCTGTGTTTAATAAATTCATCATGAACAGGTACAACGCTGCGCATTGGTCCTCCGATCCTTCCTTACTACTCCTCTTCAGAAGAGGAGGAAGACGAGCGTTACAGAATCACCCACCAACAAAGGACCAAGCAGCGTGGTAACGGGCAGCGGCAGAAATCTCAAGACTCCTGGACATGTGAGGAGATTCTGGATGGCAAGGGACACTGGGCACAGGCTGGGGAATATCGCCGCCCCAAAGCAGAGCGGCGGTGGTATGAGGAGGCAGCACGGCAGCGCGGCTGGGAAGAGAGGCAGCCCCAAAAAGTTATTGGGGGAGGCACACGGGGAGTGTGGCTAAGTCAGGTAGGAGACCTGAGCCAACTCCCCGTGCTTACCGCGGAGAGAGGTGGACCGGGCAGGCACCGTGTCATGCCGTGAGGTGCACTGTGTCCCCGGTGCGCAAGCATAGCCTGGTGCGTTACATCGCAGCGCCTCGTATCGGCCAGGCTAGAGTGGGCATCAAGCCAGGTGCCATGAAGCCGGCTCAGCGCATCTGGTCAGACGGGAGACTCTGGCAGCTCCCGTCTGTCCTGAGCTGCCAGAGTCGTCCGTCTGTCCTGAGCTGCCAGAGTCTCCCGTCTGTCAGGAGCTGCCAGAGTCTCCGGTCTGTCCTGAGCTGCCAGAGTCGCCCGTCTGTCCTGAGCTGCCAGTGTCGCCCGTCTGTCCTGAGCTGCCAGAGTCGCCCGTCTGTCCTGAGCTGCCAGAGTCGCCCGTCTGTCCTGAGCTGCCAGAGTCGCCCGTCTGTCCTGAGCTGCCAGAGTCTCCCGTCTGTCCTGAGCTGCCAGAGTCTCCCGTCTGTCCTGAGCTGCCAGAGTCTCCCGTCTGTCCTGAGCTGCCAGAGTCTCCCGTCTGTCCTGAGCTGCCAGAGTCTCCCGTCTGTCCTGAGCTGCCAGAGTCTCCCGTCTGTCCTGAGCTGCTAGAGTCGCCCGTCTGTCCTGAGCTGCCAGAGTCGCCCGTCTGTCCTGAGCTGCCAGAGTCGCCTGTCTGTCCTGAGCTGCCAGAGTCGCCCGTCTGTCCTGAGCTGCCAGAGCCACCGGTCAGTCAGGAGCTGCCAGAGCAGTCCGTTACTACGGAGCTGCCAGAGCCGTTCGTTGCTCCGGAGCTGCCGGAATCGCCCTTCACCCCAGAGCTGCCGGAATCGCCCTTCACCTCAGAGCTGCCGGAATCGCCCTTCTGTGTTTAATAAATTCATCATGAACACGTACCATGCTGCGCATTGGTCCTCCGATCCTTCCAACTACTCCTCAGAAGAGGAACCGGCCGTGATTGGGAGTCCATTACAACCATATTTATTTATTTAACCTTTATTTAACTAGGCAAGTTAAGGACAAATTCTTATTTACAATGACGGCCTAACCTGGCAAAACCTTTCCCGGGACAAGGCTGGGCCTATTGGGCGCCGCCCTATGGGACTCCCAATCACGGCCGGTTGTGATACAGCCTGGAATCGAGCCAAGGTCTGTAGTGACGCCTCTAGCACTGAGATGCAGTGCCTTAGACCGCTGCGCAACTCAGGAGCCCATGGGTATGACAAAGCACTTATTTCTACTGCTCTAATTACGTTGGTAACCAGTTTATAATAGCAATAAGGCACCTGATTTGTGGTATATGGCCACACGTCTAAGGGCTGTTATTAGGCACGATGCAACTCCTCCTCTGGCTTTATTGCTTAATTGATCAAACCTCGAAGACAAGATATCTGTGTCATTCTTATCCAGCCATTCTCAGTCTGCCAGGAGTTGGCTATTTCACTTCCTCTTGCTGCACTGAGCTGATGTATGGGCTGATTTCGATGGAACGCTAGTGACATAAATAGGGCCCTGTGTATTGGGCTATCATGTCACATGACTTAGATTTTAACCTTTATTTTAAGCCTTTTCAGAAACTAGAATTACACCAAAAATTCAAGCAATTGCCTGAGGATGATGCTGGACCAATTGACATAAAACAAAAGAGGACAGTTTGATGAAAAAGCTTTAAATGAAAGGTTAAATTCCATGATGGTAGAAAACACAGGGCCCTAGCACATAAAGTATAGGAAGCCTGCTCCCAAACTGACTGTGATGTGAATGACTGCTCTGGAAATCTGGGGGATTTCTCTACATAAAACCCAGCGCAGGGTGAACAACATTGTTCACTCAGCACAAGGAGAGCTGTAATAAAACACTAAAGCAATGCTCAATTCTGCTTTCCACTTGTTGTTCCTGTATGCCTCTCTATAACAGGGTGCATAGATCTAAGATGCCAACATGACTCTCTTTAGAACCTATGCTCCAACTGTAACCCAGGCTTTTCACCTCCAGAGGTGGACGCATACAGTACAGTATGTCTGGTCTTCCTCACCTATCACCAGCCTTTATAATGATTCACCATTAGCATGTCCATCTGCTCTGTTTGAAACAGCAGACAGTGGAAGCTGGGGCTTAGAATTCCCATTCCAGAGTGCTAGACTAGATCACATCCCATTATTACATGAAGAGGTTATGTAGTATAGTGCAGCACTCCGTCTCTCACAGTTACACTGCACAGGAAACTGTTATGCATTCTAGTCAAGGCCAGCTTCTCTGAATCATGTAACAGAAAAGAAAAGATACGCACATACACTTTTATTCATGCTTTTTGCCACACATTAACTTTCATGTGTACCCACTCACATGAACATGTACACTACCGGTCAAACATTTTAGAACACCTACTCATTCAAGGGTTTTTCTTTATTTTTACTATTTTCTACATTGTAGAATAATAGTGAAGGCATCAAAACTATGAAATAACACATGGAATAATGTAGTAACCAAAAAAGTGTTAAACAAATCAAAACATATTTTATATTTGAGATTCTTCAAATAGCCACCCTTTGACTTGATGACAGTTTTGCACACTCTTGGCATTCTCTCAACCAGCTACACCTGGAATGCTTTTCCAACAGTATTGAAGGAGTTCCCACATATGTTGAGCACTTGTTGGCCGCTTTTCCTTCACTCTGCGGTCCGACTCATCCCAAACCATCTCAATTTGGTTGAGGTCGGGGGATTGTGGAGGCCAGGTCATCTGTTGCAGCACTCCATCACTCACCTTCTTGGTAAAATAACCCTGGAGGCTGTGTAAGATGGGATGGAGTCCAAACCAGATGGGATGGACTCCAGACCAGAGGACAAATTTCCACCTGTCTAATGTCCGTTTCTCGTGTTTCTTGGCCCTAGCAAGTCTCTTCTTCTTATTGGTGTCCTTTAGTAGTGGTTTCTTTGCAGCAATTCGACCATGAAGGCCTGATTCACACAGTCTCCTCTGATCAGTTGAGGTTGAGATGTGTCTGTTACTTGAACTCTGTGAAGCATTTATTTGGGCTGCAACTTCTGAGGCTGGTAACTCTAATGAACTTATCCTCTGCAGCAGAGGTAACTCTGGGTCTTCCATTCCTGTGGAGGTCCTCACGAGAGCCAGATTCATCATAGCGCTTGATGATTTTTGAGACTGCACTTATAGAAACTTTCTTAAAATTTCCGTATTGACAGACCTTCATGTCTTAAAGTAATGATGGACTGTCATTTCTCTTTGCTTATTTGAGCTGTTCTTGCCATAATATGGACTTGGTCTTTTACCAAATAAGACTATCTTCTGTATACCCCCCCCCCCCCCCCCCTACCTTTGTCACAACACAACTGATTGGAAAGAAATTAAGAAGGTAAGAAATTCCACAAATTAACTTTTAAGAAGGCACACCGGTTAATTGAAATGCATTCCATGTGACTACTTCATGAAACTGTTTGAGAGAATGCTGTTTGAGAGAAGCTGTCAGCAAGATAAATTGTGGCTATTTAAAGAATCTCAAATATAAAAAATATTTTGATTTGTTTAACACTTTTTTGGTTACTACATGATTCCATATGTGTTATTTCATAGTTTTGATGTCTTCACTATTATTCTACAATGTAGAAATATAAATAATAAAGAAAAACCCCTGAATGAGTAGGTGTTCTAAAACGTTTGATTGGTAGTGTACATACGTATACACAAACATACACGAGCAGTGATGAATACGACAAAAGATCTGGGACTGCTATACTGTAGTGTGTGATTGACAGCTGAGATTACATACTGGTGAGTCGAGGTAGTAGACTGCTATTAAATTTCTTCCTCACTGTTTACTCTGGGAAAACATTTTAATAACAGAGCTGTCACACAGAAAAAGTGTCACCTTTCTTATGGAAATCACCAACACTCTGCTGCCAGTCTGCCCATGCATACAGTCCACTAACTACCATTAATTCCCTCACTCTTGACAGAAACCACTGCACTTATCAACAACTTGAAATTGGGTTCATTCAGAATATGTACACAGCCAGTGAAGAGTGTGCTCATATTAAAGAATACAATGGAATAAATGCATCTGCTTGAAGGCCCAGCCTTGCTTTCGAACCACATACAGTACATACATTAGGTCAACGGGGTCAATAGTATGGTTAAACAGTACAAATACAAACTACATAGATCAATCAAGATGGCGAAACACATGTATAGGGACAAAGTGGAGGAGCAATTCAGCGGGTCGGACACAAGGCGTATAAAGCAGTGGCTCCTAACGATCACAGATTACAAAAAAGAAAGCCAGCCATGTCGCTAACAGCTAAGTACTTACGGTCTCCATGGAGGACGTGTGTAAGTCATTCAAACATATTAACCCTCGTAAGTCTGCTGTGCCAGACGGCATCCAAAGCCGTGCCCTCAGAGCATGTGCAAAGCAGCTGGCTGTTGTGTTTTCAGACATTTTCAATCTCTCTTGCTCAGGCCGCTATCTCCACCTAATTCAAGATGTCCACTACCATCCCTGTGCCCAAGAAAGGGAAAGTGACACATTCGTCATCATGAAGTGCTTCGAGAGGCTAGTTAAAGACCACATCACCTCCACCCTCCCCGACACACTCGGCCCTCTCCAATTTGCTTACTGCCCCTGACAGATCCACGATGCAATCGCCATTGCATTGCCCACTGCTCTCACTCACCTGGACCAAAATGAATGCATATGTGAGGTTGCTGTTCATCAACTACAGCTCGGGCTTCAATACCATATTACCCTCTAAGCTCACCACAAAGCTCATGGCCCTGGGTCTGAACACCTTCCTATGCTACTGGGTCCTAGACTTCTTGACGGGCCGGCCCCAGGTGGTGAAGGTAGGCACCATCACCTACTCCACACTGACCCTCAACACAGGAGCCCCACAAGGGTGCATCCTCAGTCCCCTCCTGTACAGGACCAAGCCTGGCCTGTTGAGGAGTGACGGACTCCATCCTAGCTGGAGGGGTGCTCTCATCTTATCTACAAACATAGACAGGGCTCTAACTCCCCTAGCTCCACAATGAGATAGGGCGCAGGCCAGGCAGTAGGCTGTTAGCTAGCACAGTCAGTGTAGTCAGCTCAGCTATCCCCATTGAGACTGTCTGTGCCTCAACCTAGGTTGGGCAAATCTAAACATGGCGGTGTTCGCCTTAGCAATCTCACTGGAATAAAGACCTTCTCCATTCCTGCCATGATTGAAAGAGATTGTCATACCTCACATCTCAAAATAGGGCTACTTAATGTTTGATCCCTCACTTCAAAGGCAGTTATTGTCAATTAACTAATCACTGATCATAATCTTGATGTGATTGGCCTGACTGAAATATGGCTTAAGCCTGATGAATTTACTGTGTAAAATGAGGCCTCACCTCCTGGTTACACTAGTGACCATATACCCCACGCGTCCCGCAGAGGTGTTGCTAACATTTATGATAGCAAATTTCAATTTACAAAAAAACCCCGTTGTTTTCGTCTTTTGAGCTTCTAATCATGAAATCTATGCAGCCTACTCAATCACTTTTTATAGCTACGGTTTACAGGCCTCCTGGGTCATATACAGCGTTCTTCACTGAGTTCACTGAATTACTATCGGACTTTGTAGTCATGGCAGATAATACTCACATTTTTGGTGACTTTAATATTCACCTGGAAAAGTCCACAGACCCACTCCAAAAGGCTTCCGGAGCCATCATCGACATCGGGTTTTGTCCAACATGTCTCCGAACCTACTCACTGCCACAGTCATACTCTGGACCTAGTTTTGTCCTGTGGAATAAATGTTGTGGATCTTAACTTTGTGAGGCTAGGAGCAGTATTTGGACGTTTGCATGACTGAGGTGCCCAAAGTAAACTGCCTGTTACCCAGGCCCAGAAGCTAGGATATGCATATGCATGGTACTGTTGGATAGAAAACACTCTTCTAAAACTGTTAAAATAATGTCTGTGAGTATAACCAAACTAATTTGGCAGGCGAAATCCTGAGGACATCCATCCAGGATTTTTTTTTTTTTAGGTCATTGGACTTTTCAATGCTTTTCTATGGGAAAGTCTAATAATTAGGACCTGAATTACAGTTCCTATGGCATCCACTAGATGCCAACAGTCTTTAGAAATGGTTTCATGCTTGATTTTTGAAAAATGAAGAAGTATTCATATTCTTTCAAAGTATTCCTCAGAAGGATTCTATTCTTTTTGCACGCTCCTCGTTCTTTTTCTCCGTCTTCAATTTTATCGATTATTTACATATTAGGGTACCTGAGGTTGGGTTAAAAACGTTGTTTGAATTGTTTGGACGAAGTGTACAGGTAACATGTAGGCATGTTGGGCGAGTTGGAACAGGTGTATTTCTGAATCAAACACGCCAAATAAACTGACATTTTTGGGATATAAAGAAGGACTTTATCAAACAAAACAACCATTCATTGTGTAACTGGGACACCCTGGATTGCAAAAAAGATGAAGATCTTCAAAGGTAAGTGATTTATTTTATCGCTATTTCTGACTTCCGTTATGCCTCTGCTTTTTTGGAAAATGTGCTCCGGTGAGGGTGCGCACTTGGTTATATATCTCTGGGAAAGAACATACTATTTTCTGTCTTAAATTTTATCGTTTATTTACATATTAGGGTACCTGAGGATTGATTAGGAACGTTATTTGACTTGTTTGGATGAAGTATATTGGTAACGTTTGGGATTCATTTCGTATATGCATTTTGAACGAGGGGAAACCGGTGGATTATTGAATGAAGCGCGCCAACTAAACTGACTTTTTGGGGATATAAAGAAGGACTTTATCGAACAAAATTACCATTCATTGTGTAACTGGGACCTTTTGGATTGCAAAAAGATGAAGATCTTCAAAGGTAAGTGATTTATTTTATCGCTATCTTTGAGTTTTGTGACACTTGTGCAGGTTATGAATTCATGTTAATGCAGGAAGTGGGTGATGCGCTGTCCTCAGATGATCAAATGCTATTCTTTTGCCCGAAAAGCCTATTATAAATCGGACAAAGCGGTTCGATTACCAAGATTCTAAGCTAAAGAATGGTGTATAACACTAGTATTTTTATGAATGTTTAATATTACTACTTTTGTTTTTGAATTTCGCGCTCTGCAATTTCACCGGATGTTGACGAGATGGGACGCTAGCGTCCCAATGATCCGAAAGAAGTTAATGTTTTTCCACATAATCATAGACTATCGGACAACCATTTTATTACGTTTGCAATCGCAACTAATAATCTGCTCAGACCCCAACCAAGGATCATAAAAAGTCAGGCTATGAATTCTCGGACAACCCAAAGACTCCTAGATGCCTTTCCAGACTCCCACCGCCTACCCAAGGATGTCAGAGTATAAAAATCAGTTAACTTCTTGCTCCTACTTGAGACGCAGATGTCTCAAGTAGACACCTGGAAATGCAAATGCGCTACGCTAAATGCTAAATGTACTCGTTAAAACTCAAACGTTCATCAAAATGCACATGCAGGGTTGAATTAAAGCTACACTCGTTGTGAACCTAGCCAACAAGTCAGATTTTTAAAATGCTTTTCGGCAAAAGCATGAGAAGCTATTATCTGATAGCATGCAACACCCCAAAATGCCTGAATGCGACGTAAACAAAGATTTAGCTTAGCCGGCGCTACACAAAACGCAGAAATAAAATATAAAACATTCATTACCTTTGACGAGCTTCTTTCTTGGCACTCCTATATGCCCCATAAACATCACTATTGGGTCTTTTTTTCGTTTAAATCGGTCCATATATACCCAAAATAGCTTTCTATGGAAGCTGTGTGATTCAGAAAAAAACATCGTTTTAAAACGCAGCGTCATTTTTTTAAATTAAAAAAGTCGACGATAAACTTTCACAAAACACTTCGAAATACTTTTGTAATCCAACTTTAGGTATTAGTAAACGTTTATAATCTATCAAAATGATTACAGGGCGATGTGTATTCAATAGCTCCTCGTCTTCAAATCAATGGCTGAAAATGTGCACCTCACAACATCCTGGCTGAGACCGGAAGAAATTGAATCCAGTTAGTTGGATTTACCAACAAAAAAGTCCCTGGAAAATGACGACAATGGCGACATCGTGTGGAATCTGTAGGAATTGCATGCAGGTAATTAATTTTGTGCCCTTTTAACAACCCATGAAAGTGACGCATGGAAATTATTTTTAGCTTTCAGAGAGCAGTTTTTCTTGCGCTTTTCGATGAAACACACGATCTGTTATAGTCACAGCCGTGATTTAACCAGTTTTAGAAACTTCAGAGTGTTTTCTATCCACACATACTAATCATATGCATATTCTATATTCCTGGCATGAGTAGCAGGACGCTGAAAAGTTGCGCGATTTTTAACAGAATGTTCGAAAAAGGAGGGGGTAGACTTAAGAGGTTTTAACTACCTAACTGAGGAACTCAATTTAACTTTGCGTAATACCCTAGATGCAGTCGCACCCCTAAAATCTAAAAACATTTGTCATAAGAAACTAGCTCCCTGGCATACAGAAAATACCCATGCTCTGAAGCAAGCTTCCAGAAAATTGGAAGGGAAATGGCGCCACACCAAACTGGAAGTCTTCCGACTAGCTTATCCCTGATGTGGAAACTGCCTGGAAATTCTTTCATGATGGTTTTTCCCAAATAGTAAACAAACATGCCCCATTCTGCAGGTTCAGGGTTAAAGGGCAGGATAATCCATGGTTTTCTTCTGAGCTGTCTTGTATTATTCACGACCGTAATCTAGCTAAAGCAAATGTTCTGATGCTGATTGGCTTATTTTTAGGCGTGTTATTTTCTTCTCAGGAAGGCCAAGTCTGAATATTTTATGTCTGTTACCACTGATAACCTGAATGACCCTAGAACGTTTTGGAAGGCTATTAAGTCTATGTCTGGTAACAGTAATGTTAATGAATTACCGTCATGTGTTTTGAAGGACTCTGTTGCTATATATGACAAAACTGAAATGCTGAATTGTTTCAATAAGCACTTTGTATCATCTGGTAGGCTGTTTGATTCAGTGTCCTCTGTCTCTGTACAACCCTGTGTGGATGAACCAGTGAGAGCTGGTCAAACTTTTAGCTTTTTGCCATTCTCAGTGCAGGTGGTACATAAAGCCCTTGAAATCCTTAGATCAGAGAAAGCCTGCAGGTCCTGATCTTTTTAAATCTGGAAGCTGATTTCATAGCTGAACCACTTAAATCTCTGTTCAATCTAACCCTGGAATGTAATGAAATTCCAAAGATCTGAAAATCAGCATTGTCCTACCACTTTTAAAAGGGGACATCCAACTATTCTAAATACCTATAGGCCAATCTCAAAGCTGTCACCCCTGGTGAAAATACTTGAAACCCTTGTAAGTGAACAGCTGAAAGAGTTTTTATTTACTAACTATATTTGATCAATGTACCAATCGGGCTTCAGGAAGAAGCATAGCACAATTACAGCAGCCATGAAAGTTTTAAATGATATCACTGAAGCCATTGACAAACAACAGCACTGTGTCTCACTTTTTATTGATCTCTCTAAGGTTTTTGATACGGCTGATCATGCTATACTAAGGCAGAGATTGTCGAGTGTAGGTCTTTTGGAGCATGCAGTTGCATGGTTTGTTAACTATCTGTCTGATAAAACTCAGTGCACTCAATTCGATGGGCCTATGTTTGTCAAATTGTCTGTCTTGAATGGTGTGCCCCAAGGCTCTGTACTTGGTGCTCTCTTATTAACTATTTATATAAATGATTTAGACAAAAACGTCCAAAATGCACAACTTAATTTTTATGCTGATGATACTGTTATTTACTGTTATGCCTCCTCTCTTACAAAAGCTTTCCAGAACATGCAAACAGCTTTTATACTGTTCAACATACCTTGTGTCAATTGAAGCTTATCCTCAATACTGACAAAACTAAACTAATGGTGTTTTCTAATGCAAGAAATAGACCTCTGAACCTTTCACCTATTACTACCTGTCAGGGCAAGGAGATTGAGGCTGTAACCTCATATACAGTGCCTTGCGAAAGTATTCGGCCCCCTTGAACTTTGCGACCTTTTGCCACATTTCAGGCTTCAAACATAAAGATATAAAACTGTATTTTTTTGTGAAGAATCAACAACAAGTGGGACACAATCATGAAGTGGAACGACATTTATTGGATATTTCAAACTTTTTTAACAAATCAAAAACTGAAAAATTGGGCGTGCAAAATTATTCAGCCCCCTTAAGTTAATAATTTGTAGCGCCACCTTTTGCTGTGATTACAGCTGTAAGTCGCTTGGGGTATGTCTCTATCAGTTTTGCACATCGAGAGACTGAATTTTTTTCCCATTCCTCCTTGCAAAACAGCTCGAGCTCAGTGAGGTTGGATGGAGAGCATTTGTGAACAGTTTTCAGTTCTTTCCACAGATTCTCGATTGGATTCAGGTCTGGACTTTGACTTGGCCATTCTAACACCTGGATATGTTTATTTTTGAACCATTCCATTGTAGATTTATATCACTATAACCTTCAAGCTGCATACTGGACCCTATTCCAACTAAACTACTGAAAGAGCTGCTTCCTGTGCTTGGCCCTCCTATGTTGAACATAAAATACAGCTCTCTATCCATCGGATGTGTACCAAACTCACTAAAAGTGGCAGTAATAAAGTCTCTCTTGAAAAAGCCAAACATTGACCGAGAAAATATAAAAAGCTATCGGCCTATATAGAATCTCCCATTCCTCTCAAAGTTTTTGAAAAAAACTGTTGCACAGCAACTCACTGCCTTCCTGAAGACAAACAATGTATATGAAACGCTTCAGTCTGGTTTTAGACCCCACCATAGCCTCATAGCACTGAGACTGCACTTGTGAAGGTGGTAAATGACCTTTTAATGGCGTCAGACTGAGGCTCTGCATCTGTCCTCATGCTCCTAGACCTTAGTGCTGCTTTTAATACCATCGATCACAACATTCTTTTGGAGAGACTGGAAACCCAAATTGGTCTACACGGACAAGTTCTGGCCTGGTTTAGATCGTATCTGTCGGAAAGATATCAGTTTGTCTCTGTGGATTGTTTGTCCTCTGACAAATCAAGTGTACATTTTGGTGTTCCTCAAGGTTTCGTTTTAGGACCACTATTGTTTTCACTATATATTTTACATCTTGGTGATGTCATTTGGAAACATAATGTTAACTTTCACTACTATTCAGATGACACACAGCTGTACATGTCAATGAAAGTCCCAAAAGTGCCCTAGCTGGAAGCCTGTGTTTCAGACATAAGGAAGTGGATGGCTGCAAATGTTCTACCTTTAAACTCGGACAAAACAGAGATGCTTGTTCTAGGTGCCAAGAAACAAAATTATCTTCTGTTGATTCTGACAATTAATCTTGAAGGTTGTACAGTCGTCTCAAATAAAACTGTGAAGGACCTCGGCGTTACTCTGGACCCTGATCTCTCTTTTGACGAACATATCAAGACTGTTTCAAGGACAGTTTTTTCCATCTATGTAACATTGCAAAGATCCAATACGTTCTGTCCAAAAATGATGCAGAAAAATGAATCCATGCTTTTGTCACTTCTAGGTTAGATTACTGCAATGCTCTACTTTCCGGCTACCCAGACAAAGCACAAAATAAACTTCTGTTAGTGCTAAACACGCCTGCACAAAAAAATGTGATCACATTACTCCAGTGCTAGCCTCTCTACACTGGCTTCCTGTAAAGGCAAGGGCTGATTTCAAGGTTTTACTGCTAACCTACAAAGCATTACATGGGCTTGCTCCTACCTATCTCTCTGATTTGGTCCTGCCGTACATACCTACACGTATGCTACGGTCACAAGACGCAGGCCTCCTAACTGTCCCTAGAATTTCTAAGCAAACAGCTGGAGGCAGGGCTTTCTCCTATAGAGCTCAATTTTTATGGAATGGTCTCCCTACCCATGTAAGAGACACAGACTCTGTCTCAACTTTTAAGTCTTTATTGAAGACTCATCACTTCAGTAGGTCCTATGATTGAGTGTAGTCGGGCCTAGGAGTGTGAAGGTGAACGTAAAGGCACTGGAGCAACAAACCACCCTTGCTGTCTGTGCTTGGCAAGTTCCCCTCTCTCCACCGGGATTCTATTACAGGGGCTGAGTCACTGGCTTACTGGTGCTCTTTCATGCCGTCCCTAGGAGGGGTGCGTCACTTGAGTGGGTTGAGTCACTGATGTGATATTCCTGTCTGGGTTTCCCACCCCCTGTGGGCTATACTCGACCTTGTCTCAGGATGGTAAGTTGGTGGTTGAAGTTCTAGTGGTGTGGGGGCTGTGCTTTGGCAAAGTGGGTGGGGTTATATCCTGCCTGTTTGGCCCTGTCCGTGGGTATCGTCGGACGGGGCCACAGTGTCTCCCGACCCCTCCTGTCTCAGCCTCCAGTAGTTTGTGTCGGGGGGCTAGGGTCAATCTTTTATATCTGGAGTATTTCTCCTGTCTTATCCGGTGTCCTGTGTGAATTTAAGTATGCTCTCTCTAATTCTTTCTCTCTCTCGGAGGACCTGAGCCCTAGGACCATGCCTCAGGACTACCTGGCCTGATGACTCCTTGCCAGTCCCCAGACCACCTGGCCGGACTGCTGCTCCAGCTTCAACTGTTCTGCCTGCGGCTAAGGAACCCTGACCTGTTCACCGGACATGCTACCTGTCCCAGACCTGCTGTTTTCATTTCTCTAGAGACAGCAGGAGTGGTAGAGATACTCTGAATGATCGGCGATGTGATTATTATTATTTGACCCTGCTGGTCATCTCTGAACATTTGAACATCTTGGCCATGTTCTGTTATAATCTCCACTCGGCACAGCCAGAAGAGGACTGGCCACCCCCATAGCCTGTTTCCTCTACGGGTTTCTTCCTAGGTTCTGGCCTTTCTAGGGAGTTTATCCTATCCACCGTGCTTCTACACCTGCATTGCTTGCTGTTTAGGGTTATAGGCTAGGTTTCTGTACAACACTTTGAGATATCAGCAGATGTAAGAAGGGCTTAATGAATACATTTGATTTGATTTGATTTACTCCATGCATACATGCATTGGGCCAGCAATTAAAACATTGCTGGATCGAATCCCCGAGCTGAGAAGGTAAAAATCTGTCATTCTGCCCCAGAGCAAGGCAGTTAACCCACTGTTCCCCAGGGCCGAAGACGTGGATGTCGATTATGGCAGCCCCCCGCACCTCTCTGATTCAGAGGTTAAATGCAAAAGGCACAGTTCAGTTGAATACATTCAGTTGTATTTCCCTTTCCCACAACTGCGTGGCCTCACACAGTTCCAACGCCATAATCACGTTAGCTGATGACACGACAATAGTAGGGCTGATTACCAACAACGACGAGACGGCCTACAAGGAGGAGGTAGGCACCCTGACGGTTTGGTTCCAGCTTCTCCCTCAACATCAGAAAAACAAAGGAGCTGATTGTAGACTTCAGGAGGAACCAGGCTGGGCATCCTCATAAATGGACGTTGAGACTAGAGGTTGACCGATTATGAGTTTTCAACGCCGATACCGATTCCGATTATTGGAGGGCCAAAAAAAGCCGATACCGATTAATCGCCCGATTTTTAAAATGTATTTGTAATAATGACAATCACAACAATACTGAATGAACACTTATTTTTAACTTAATATAATACATCAATAAAAATATATGTAGCCTCAAATAAATAATGAAACATGTTCAATTTGGTTTAAATAATGCAAAAACAAAGTGTTGGGGAAGAAAGTAAGTGCAATATGTGCCATGTAAAAAAGTTAACGTTTAAGTTCCTTGCTCAGAACATGAGAACATATGAAAGTTGGTGGTTCGTTTTAACGTGAGACTTCAATATTCCAAGGTAAGAGGTTTTAGGTTGTAGTTAATATAGTATTTATAGGACTATTTCTCTCTATACCATTTTGTATTTCATATACCTTTGACTATTGGATGTTCTTATAGGCACTTTAGTATTGCCAGTGTAACAGTATAGCTTCCGTCCCTCTCCTCGCTCCTACCTGGGCTCCTACCAGGGCTCGAACCAGGAACACATCGACAAAGGGCACCCTCGAAGCTGCGTTACCCATGCAGAGCAAGGGGAACAACCACTCCAAGTATCAGAGCGAGTGACGTTTGAAACGCTATTAGCGCGCACCCCGCTAACTAGCTAGCCATTTCACATCGGTTACACCAGCCTAATCTCGGGAGTTGATAGGCTTGAAGTCATAAACAGCGCTGTGCTTGCGAAGAGCTGCTGGCAAAACGCACGAAAGTGCTGTTTGAATGAATGATTACGAGCCTGCTGCTGCCTACCATCGCTCAGTCAGACTGCTCTATCAAATATCAATGTGAATGCAGTAGAAGCCAAGGTAAGTTGCTAGATAGCATTAAACTTATCTTATAAAAAACAATCAATCAATCATAATCACTAGTTAACTACACATGGTTGATGGTATCCCCCCACGCCACTCCCCCGATGAACATTTCCCTCTCCCACCTCCAGGGGGGGGGGGGGGTTTACCCTGCGCTGAATAGTCACCACTAGTAAGCCACCTGCGCCCCCACCCCAATGTACATTTACCATTGTACAGTTGTCAATATGTATATACTCACATTTGTATTATTATCTATTTTTATTATATTTTTGTATTTTTATTTCACTTTGTGCTGAATTGTTGGAGCTTGAAGCTTAAGAATTTCACTGTACCATATAATTACATCTGCACCCCTGTACATGTGCCTATTAAACTCTCTAATCTAATCATTATGAACAGACACAGCAAACATAACATGGTGGAACTGTGTGTGTTCAGCCGTATGTGAAGCACCAGGAAGAAGACCCAGGCACTGTAGCTGAACTGGCATATCACTGCAGAAGGAACATGCTTATTTCCTTCAAGAGGAGGTTGATCTGGGTGAATTATGTATGTTAGGATAATGTATGCCTGGGATGGGACAGGGTCACAGGGAGAGCTAGAATGGTTTGTGGGTCTCTTGTGGAACAGGATGCCGGCATATAAACAATCAGGATTACAGTGGAAATGGCTGCTCTGTCACGATGCTCCCAAGCTTGTGCTAAACTAAACTCTGCTTGCTTTGGTAAATATGTGACATAGTCAATCTGAATATGTCACTGTTGAATGAAGATCAGTCAGTCAGTGTGCACAGTCAGACGGCGGTGAACTGTGAACAATGCAGTCTGCCAAAAATGATTGTAAAAAAGATGAGGCAGATGTGATGTATGTTCTCATTTGTGTTTACCAGTCAGCCTAGAGAGAGAGAGAATGAGGTAACAGTAACACCACTCACATGTAGCGCAGGTGGGGGTTCTGGGAGAAGGCTCTGGCCTGGATACCTCGCAGGTTGCCGTTCATGATTGTTCTGGAAGAGACACACAGTGACACTCACACGTAAGGCAAGTAAACAGTTTACTGAAAGTTACACATATGGAAATAATTATACACAGGCATGAGATCGTGTCAATTTACATTGGTGAGATGTTTAGCATAAAGGGGAAAAACGATTCACTCAAGGTTACTATTGTTGATACTAACAGATGTTTCCTCCTACGTTTACGGATAAAGTAAGCATGAAGAAAAATAAAATGCTATTCCACAATTATAACCACCGACATATTCCTGCCAGTGTGTCCATGGAAACCAGGGTTTTTCAGTGTAGCGTGGCTACACCCACACTAAGAAGTAGGCACTCAGGTCGCACAAGCTTCACAGAAACAGCAACTGTCTGCTGATTGGTCGAAGACAGGTCTTCATAAATGCATCATTTACAGTTAATCATGGGCTGTGAAAGCAGTGCACTGGGAGTGTGTGAGGGAATATTTTGGGCTCTTAACTGAATTTTAAACCGGCCAAGCTAACCAGTCAGATCATTGCCAGATCCGCTACCGGACAAGCTAACCAGTTAGATCATTGCTAGGCCCGCTACCGGCCAAGCTAACCAGTCAGATCATTGCCAGATCCGCTACCGGACAAGCTAACCAGTTAGATCATTGCTAGGCCCGCTACTGGCCAAGCTAACCAGTCAGATCATTGCTAGGCCCGCTACCGGACAAGCTAACCAGTTAGATCATTGCTAGGCCCGCTACTGGCCAAGCTAACCAGTTAGATCATTGCTAGGCCCGCTACTGGCCAAGCTAACCAGTCAGATCATTGCCAGATCCGCTACCAGACAAGCTAACCAGTCAGATCATTGCCAGATCCACTACCGGACAAGCTAACCATTCAGATCATTGCCAGGTCCGCTACCGGTCAAGCTAACCATTCAGATCATTGCCAGATCCGCTACCGGACAAGCTAACCAGTTAGATCATTGCTAGGCCCGCTACTGGCCAAGCTAACCAGTCAGATCATTGCTAGGCCCGCTACCGGACAAGCTAACCAGTTAGATCATTGCTAGGCCCGCTACTGGCCAAGCTAACCAGTTAGATCATTGCTAGGCCCGCTACTGGCCAAGCTAACCAGTCAGATCATTGCCAGATCCGCTACCAGACAAGCTAACCAGTCAGATCATTGCCAGATCCACTACCGGACAAGCTAACCATTCAGATCATTGCCAGGTCCGCTACCGGTCAAGCTAACCAGTCCGATCATTGCCAGGTCCGCTACCGGCCAAGCTAACCAGTCAGATCATTGCCAGGCCCGCAATTGGCGACATTTGGGTCACCAGATTGAAGAAGATTGAAGAATTCTAAAAGCCATCTAATCTTATCTACCAGCCTGTCTCCCCTGCTCTTCTCCCTCCACACGGGGCATCATTATAGTCAGAATAGCATCAAGAGCCTGCATCTTCTCTCTCTCTCCTTAGCTGAGATCAATTATGTATATTGAATGCATTTTTTATTTTAGGCATCTGCAAGCTGTTTATTTGCATTGAACAGTCTGCTCTTTTCAGTAGAATCCATCTGAGAGAGAATGATTACATCAGAACAGTCCTGATGGCATCATACAGTATGGCTAACAGTGATGTGAAACTGTAACACTGGGTGTTTGGTAAGCATAAATAGGCATGTTAAGACATTTATTCCCCCATATTGAATTTGGCTTAAACAAGGGCAGCCCAGTGGGTAATACAGTGTGGTCAATGTCAGACACATCAGGACCTGGGAGTGAAGGATTTAACAAGGCCAACACAGGCGTATGTGTCACATGTCCCCCTGTGGCTTGTACTTAAATATTAATCAGTGAGGTGGGCTGGCTGAGGCTCTGAGGCCCGTATTGCTGACCCAGCGTGTGCCCAGAGTAGCTCCTGCTCCGGTCTGCCTGTGCAGCACACTACCTGGTGAGTCATCCCTATCATCTAGCCCTGGCTGCTGCTGGAGGAGAGCGAGGGAGGGAGGGAGGGAGGGAGCAGAGGAGCCAGAGCCCACTCCAGGTGAGCCTGATGTTAATGAGAGGAGCTGTTAATCAGCCTTGTTCAACTGCTTTGGGTGTCCCCTAATAGGACCAGTGTTTAGACTGGGGGAGGCTGAAGGAGTTTGAGGGAGGCTGAGGGACACTGGTGGAAGCTCAGGCAGACTGGGGGAAACTGGGTGAGCCTGGAGGAGACTGGGGGAAACTGGGGGAGACTTCCCAGAGGGAAGTGTTCCCCACAGGTTCAGAGGGACCAGGATGTCTGACCAGGATGTCTGACCAGGATGTCTGACCAGGATGACCAGGACGGTGGGTAGTATGCATGGGGGGAAGGAATCAGCAAAGCAGGGAGGAAGAAAAGAGACTTATTGTAGTGTTTAGCTTAGGCCAGGGTGTTTAGGGACTTAATTACATTTCCTGGCCGCTATTCCAGCGTTATTTGATCAGTGTAAACGGGCCGTAGGGAGGCCCTGTTGTTTTAGGCTGGCTGCAGTGCATTCAAATAAACATGCCTGCAACATAAGCAACTGCTAGTAGTCAATAGTGCTGATAGAGTATGTGTGCCAACCAGACCTGGTGCCATGTTCCTGGGTGGTGAGATAAGGATCATTGCATACCATTAAATATGTCTTGCATATAGCATGTTTCAGGCCAAGAAACAGCCCATGGTCTCACATCCATATGGTATGCTATCATAACTAGATCAACACTGGGCTCACTCTGGGCTCTGCAGCAACCACAGATCACCATCAGTATGTAAATGGTTTATGTTCCTGCTCTCTTCCCAGGTTTATACTCACAGTCTCTGAAGTCCAGTGTACAGCTCCATGTCCACATCTTTCAGCGTCTGCAGGCCAGTCCAGTTCTCAATGTGTCTGGAACACAGGGAAAGAACAGAAGACAGTCAGTTTAAAAATCTACTTTTAACCTATATGTTTATTCTGTGGATTTATGTACTGCATCTCTCGTATTTGTCGCATGTACAGTTCATCTCAGTTGTAAAGTTCATCCTTCCAGTCCCATCTGAGGAAGCTTCAAGGCAATACTGTAAATAAAGTATACTAATATAGTCTAGTAAATATACTATATTTACAAAATTATGTGGACACCCCTTCAAACTAGTAAATTCGGCTATTTAAAAAAAAATATATATATTTTTTTTATTTCACCTTTATTTAACCAGGTAGGCAAGTTGAGAACAAGTTCTCATTTACAATTGCGACCTGGCCAAGATAAAGCAAAGCAGTTCGACACATACAACAACACAGAGTTACACATGGAGTAAAACAAACATACAGTCAATAATACAGTAGTAAAATAAGTCTATATACAATGTGAGCAAATGAGGTGAGATAAGGGAGGTAAAGGCAACAAAAAAAGGCCATGGTGGCGAAGTAAATACAATATATCAAGTGAAATACTGGAATGGTAGATTTGCAGTGGAAGAATGTGCAAGGTAGAGATAGAAATAATGGGGTGCAAAGGAGCTAAATAAATAAATAAATACAGTAGGGGGAGAGGTAGTTGTTTGGGCTAAATTATAGATGGGCTATGTACAGGTGCAGTAATCTGTGAGCTGCTCTGACAGCTGGTGCTTAAAGCTAGTGTGGGAAATAAGTGTTTCCAGAGATTTTTGTAGTTCGTTCCAGTGATTGGCAGCAGAGAACTGGAAGTTGATGCGGCCAAAGGAAGAATTGGTTTTGGGGGTGACCAGAGAGATATACCTGCTGGAGCGCGTGCTACAGGTGGGTGCTGCTATGGTGACCAGCAAACTGAGATACGGGGGGACTTTACCTAGCAGTGTCTTGTAGATCACCTGGAGCCAGTGGGTTTGGCCAACGAGAGCGTACAGGTCGCAGTGGTGGGTAGTATATGGGGCTTTGGTGACAAAACGGATGGCACTGTGATAGACTGCATCCAATTTATTGAGTAGGGTATTGGAGGCTATTTTGTAAATTACATCGCCGAAGTCGAGGATCGGTAGGATGGTCAGTTTTACAAGGGTATGTTTGGCAGCATGAGTGAAGGATGCTTTGTTGTAAAATTCTAGATTTAACCTTGGATTGGAGATGTTTGATGTGAGTCTGGAAGAAGAGTTTACAGTCTAACCAGACACCTAGGTATTTGTAGTTGTCCACATATTCTAAGTCAGAACCGTCCAGAGTAGTGATGTTGGATGGGCGGGCAGGTGCCACACCCGTTGCAGACAGGTGTATGAAATTGAGCACACTGCCATGCAATATCCTTAGACAAACATTGGCAGTAGTATGGCCTTACTGAAGAGCTCAGTGACTTTCAACGTGGCACCGTCATAGGATGCCACCTTTCCAACAAGTCAGTGTGTCAAATTTCTGCCCTGCTAATGCTTTCCCGGTCAACTGTAAGTGCTGTTAATGTGAAGTGGAAATGTCTCGGAGCAACAACGGCTCAGCCACAAAATGGTAGGCCACACAAGCTCACAGAACGGGACCTCCAAATAGGCTGAAGCGAGGAGCCCGTAAAAATCACCTGTCCTCATTTGCAACACTCACTACCGAGTTCCAAACTGCCTCTGGAAGCAACGTCAGCTCAAGAACTGTGTTTCCATGGCCGTGCAGCTTCACACAAACCTAAGATCACCATGTGCTATGCCCAGCGTCAGCTGGAGTGGTGTAAAGCTTGCGCCATTGGACTCTGGAGCAGTGGAAACGCGTTCTCTCGAGTGATGAATCACGCTTCACCATCTGGCAGTCTGACAAACAAATCTGAGTTTGGTGGATGCCAGGAGAACGCTACCTGCCCGAATGCATAGTGCCAACTGTAAAGTTTGGTGGAGGAGGAATAATGGTCTGGGGCTGTTCTTCATGGTTCAGGCTAGTTCCAGTGAGGGAAATCTTAATGCTACAGCATACAATTACATTCTACACGATTCTGTGCTTGCAACTTGTGGCAACAGTTTGGGGAAGGTCCTTTCCTGTTTCAGCATGACAATGCCCCCGTGCACAAAGCGAGGTCCATACAGAAATGGTTTGTCGAGATCGGTGCGGAAGAACTTGACTGGCCTACACAGAGCCCTAACCCCAACACCACCGAACACCTTTGGGATGAATCGGAACGCCAACTGCAAGCCAGGCCTAATTGCCCAAAATCAATGGCCGACCTCACTAATGCTCTTGTGGCTGAATGGAATCAAGTTCCCGCAGCAATGTTGGAAGCAAGTCCCCGCACAAACATATAGTGGAAAGCCTTCCCAGAAGAGTGGAGGCTGTTATAGCAGCATAGGGGGGACCAACTCCATATTAATGCCTGTGATTTTGGAATGAAATGTTCAACAAGCAAGTGTTCATATACTTTTGGTCATGTAGTGTATGTGGGATACACTGTCTGGTAGAATAATTTTCCTGTGTATGTCTCCCAGTGCAAGCACATTCACATGATTTAATGCTGGCTTAAATGAGCTACAATGCAATTGCGTCCTGCGTAATGAGGGGACGTTTAATGAAAGCGAATGGCTGGAGGTCCCCAGAGCATCTCCACAACACTGAGCTAAAATCACTCTGGGTGCTCCATGCTGACTATTGATGCTCTTGAACTGTACTAAAACTGAAACTCAGCATTATTCAGTTTCCACTAGTTACCCAAGCCACAAAGTCAAAATTGGATAAATCATACAAATATTATTATTTAGGTTAGGGTTTGGCATAAGATTAGCAGTGTGTTTAAGGTTAGGTTTACAGTTAGGGTTAGGTTTAAAACCACATTTTAAGAAGATAAATTGTAGAAAAAGGCGATTTTATGACTTTGTGATTGTGGTAACTAGTGACGACCACATTCTGGTAAGAGCAAGACACTTCCTTAAAAGGTAGTTGTTACCTTTGGGCCTGGTGAAATTGCAATGCCTTATTGCTTATGTATTGTGGGCAATTAATTTGGTGAGTAACTTAATGAGTTAACGTTAAAAGACTCACCACAGTGTCCTACTTTTACTTCTCTCACTTCAAACTCTCACGTCCATTATCTCATTCCCATCTATCTGTTCAATTACTCTGACTTTCATCCTTTCTTCTCATATACACTCTTTTTTATTTGTTTCTACCCTCAGAAAAAAAGGGATTTCAAAAGGGTTCTGCGGCTGTCCCCATAGGAGAACCATTTTTTGTTCCAGGTAGAACTCTTTAGGGTTTCATGTTGAACCCTCTGTGTACACACACATAAAAACATTTTTCACAAAACCGCTCAACACACGAGCACACACATCCATCAGCAACACACAAGCACACACATCCATCAGTACTCAAGCTGCTGTACAACATATATTGCTGATCTCTGAGCTCAGGAATTTACATCCAGCCTCTTTTGGCATCAAGTTTTGAAATTGGCTTCAAATATTTACATCATCCATACAAATTTAAAATGTAACCCATCTCCCTCTCTGGTCTGTTTCGAATCAGTGCAATGTTCCCTTGGTTCAGACCAGGAAGACCATCTTGATCTCTCTGCTTCTTTTTCCATGTGATGCGTACATGTGAAACAACATCCCGAGGAGCTGCTAAGAAATGCCTCAGAACCCTAATTGTTTAGCATGCATGAACAGGTCCAGAAATATGAGATAAATCAGATGGCAGGTGAGATGTGAGATTTTGTCCA